>NC_045752.1:0-600000 GCF_008692095.1 Etheostoma spectabile
CGGGCATATTTCCTCTTTTTTAAGGGCATCAAAAAAGGAACCCCGGATGTTTTCAATTTCTTCCAAAGTCTGGGGAGAATCCCCTTTCCAGTGCGTCTCTCACAAAATTTCAGAGCATTTTGATGTAGGGTTTTCTTTAAAGGGCCTTTAAAAACCAAGGGGCTATATTGACACTTTTTGGCTAAAAAGGCATATTCTTCCCTTTTTTTCCGGCCCCCAAAAGGGAACCCGACTTTTACCCCGCCCATTCCAATTTGGGGGAGACTCACCTACCGGGTGTCCTCAGTATTCAGAGCTTCGTTACGGTTTGAACTTTAAATGTCAAAAAACCAAAGGCAATTTTGACTTTTTTTCAGGCTTTTAAAGGCAATTTTCTTCTTTTTTTAGGCCCTTAAAAAAGGATCCTGACTTTTTCCGCTCCAAATCGGGGGAGACATCAACTATCCGTTGCTTCAAAATCTATTTTGAGTACGGTTTTAATTTAAAGGCCTTAAACCAACTTATTTGCCTTTTTCGGTGTTAAAGTTATATTGAATTTTCAGGTGAAAAGGGCATTTTCTTCTCTTTTTAGGCTACTCTAAAAAAAAAAACCTGAGTTTTTCCACCCTCCATTCCAATCGGGGGGAAAAATCCCTATCCAGTGCTCTCAGGTAATTTCAGAGCATTCTGATGTAGGGTTTTTAATATTAACCTTTAAACCAAGGCTTTTTTGACTTTTTTTTACTCAAAGTTTTAATGACACTTTTTCAGGTTTTTAAAAGGCATATTTTCCTTTTTTGGGCTACTCAAAAAAGGAAACCCCTGATGTTTTCCACCCCTTTCCAAGTGGGGGGAGAATCACCTACAGTGTGTCTTCGTAATTTCGAGCATTCTATTACGTTTAAAATTTAAAGGGGCCTTAAAACCAAGGCATTTGAACTTTTCAGACTAACAATTTTTTCCCCTTTTTTCGGTACCTAAAAGGAAATCCTAAACTTTTCCCCTTTATTTTAAAACTTGAGGGACTCACTATCCGGTTTTTCTCAGGGAATTCAGACCTTTTGAAGTACGGTTTTTTCATTTAAGGGCCTTAAAACCCGGCTATTTGACACTTTTTTTAGGCAGTAAAGGGATTCTGTCTTTTTTTGGCTTTTTTAAAAAAGAACCGATGTTTTCCAAAATTCATTCCTCCGGAGGAAATCCCCTACCATGTGGCTCTCATTAATTTCAGGCATTTTGAGTAAAGGTTTTTAAAAAAGGCCTTAAAAAACCAAAAGGGTATTTGCTTTTTTAGGGTAGAAAAGGGAATTTTTGTCTTTTTCAGGCTATTTTAAAACGGAATCCTGATGTTATTCCAGATTCATTCCAAGTCTGGAGGAGACATCACATATCCAGTGTGTCTCTCACGTAATTTCAGAGCATTCTGATGTACGCTTTTAAAATTAAGGCCTTAAAACCAAGGCTATATTGACACTTTTTCAGGCTGTTAAAGGCATATTTTTCTCTTTTTTTAAGACTACTCCAAAAAGGAATGCTGATGTTATTCCAGATTCATTCCAAGTCTGGAGGAGACATAACCTATCCAGTGTGTCTCTCATGTAATTTCAGAGCATTCTGATGTACGGTTTTAAAATTAAGGCCTTAAAACCAAGGCTATATTGACACTTTTTCAGGCTGTTAAAGGCATATTTTTCTCTTTTTTTAAGGTTACTCTAAAAAGGAATCCTGATGTTATTCCAGATTCATTCCAAGTCTGGAGGAGACATCACCTATCCAGTGTGTCTCTAATGTAATTTCAGAGCATTCTGATATACGGTTTTAAAATTAAGGCCTTAAAACCAAGGCTATATTGACACTTTTTCAGGCTAGTAAAGGCATATTCTTGTCTTTTTCAGGCTACTCTAAAAAGGAATCCTGAAGTTATTCCAGCTTCATTCCAAGTCTGGAGGAGACATCACCTATCCAGTGTGTCTCTAACGTAATTTCAGAGCATTCTGATGTACGGTTTTAAAATTGAGGCCTTAAAACCAAGGTTATATTGACACTTTTTCAGGCTGTTAAAGGAATATTTTTCTCTTTTTCAGTGTACTCTAAAAAGGAATCCTGATGTTATTCCAGCTTCATTCCAAGTCTTGAGGAGACATCACCTATCCAGTGTTTCTATCAAGTAATTTCAGACCAATCTGAAGTACGGTTTTACATTAAGGCCTTGAAACCAAGGCTATATTGACACTTTTTCAGGCTAGTAAAGGCATATTCTTTTCTTTTTCAGGCTACTCTAAAAAGGAATCCTGATGTTATTCCAGATTCCTTCCAAGTCTGGAGGAGACATCACCTATCCAGTGTGTCTCTCACATAATTTCAGAGCATTCTGATGTACGGTTTTAAAATTAAGGCCTTAAAACCAAGGCTATATTGACACTTTTTCAGGCTGTTAAAGGAATATTTTTCTCTTTTATAAAGAATACTTTAAAAAGGAATCCTGACGTTATTCCAGCTTCATTCCAAGTCTTGAGGAGACAGCACCTATCCAGTGTGTCTTTCACGTAATTTCAGAGCATTCTGATGTACGGTTTTAAAATTGAGGCCTTAAAACCAAGGCTATATTGACACTTTTTCAGGCTGTTAAAGGCATATTTTTCTCTTTTTTTAAGGTTACTCTAAAAAGGAATCCTGATGTTATTCCAGATTCATTCCAAGTCTGGAGGAGACATCACCTATCCAGTGTTTCTCTCACTTAATTTCAGACCATTCTGAAGTACGGTTTTACATTAAGGCCTTGAAAAAAAAAGGGATATTGAAACCCCTTTTTAGGTATAAAGGCATATTCTTTTCTTTTCAGGCTACTCTAAAAAAGGGTCCTGAGTTATTAGATTCATTCCCCTCTGGGGAGACGGGAACCCATCCATTGTGTCTCTACATAATTAGATCATTCTATGTACGGTTTTTAAAATGAGGGCCCTTAAAACAAGTTTATAATGACACTTTTTTGGGTAAAAAGGCATTTCTGTCTTTTTTTCAGGCTACCTAAAAAGGAAAACCGATTTTTCCCGATTCTTCCCAATTGGAGGAACATCCCTTCCTGTTTCTCCAGGTAAATTTTGACCCTTTGAAGTACGGTTTTTACATTAAGGCCCTTAAAAACCCAAAGGGTTATTGACACTTTTTGGTGTAAAAGGCAATTCTTTTCTTTTTCAGGCTATTCTAAAAAAGGAAACCGAGTTTTCCAAATTTTATTCCTTGGGGGGACATAAAACCTACCCGTGTCTCCAGTAAATTTTAAGCATTCGATTTCTTTTAAAATTAAGGGTTAAAACCAAGGCTTATGACACTTTTTTTAGGCTAGTAAAAAGCATATTCTTGTCTTTTTCAGGCTATTTTAAAACGGAAAACCCGATGTTATTTCCCTTTTATTTCCAGCTGGGGGAGACATAATCCAGTGTTCTCCACGTAATTTCGGCTTGATGTCGCTTTTAAATTAAAGGCTTAAAAAAAAGGGTTAAATTTACTTTTTTTGGCTTTAAGCAATTTTTCTCTTTTTTAAGACTACCCAAAAAAAAAGCTGATGTTATTCCAATTCTCCCAATCGGGGGAACAAAACCACCGTGGTCTCTCATGTATTTCAGAGCATTTGATTAGGTTTTAAAATTGAGGCCTAAAAACCCAAAGGATATTTCACTTTTTCGGGTGTTAAAGTCATTTTTTTTTTTTTTAAGGTACTCTAAAAGGAATCCCGAGTTATTCCGATTATTCCAAGTCTGGGGGAGACTCACCTACCGTTGTCTCAAGTAATTTTGAGCTTTGTATACGGTTTTTTTTTAAAAAAAAGGCCCTTAAAACCAAAGGGTATATTGACCTTTTCGGCTAGTAAAGGATATTCTTTTTCTTTTTCAGGTACTCTAAAAGGAAAACCTGAATTATTCCCGCTTACCAAATCTGGGAGACATCACCGCCCTGTGTCTCCAGGAATCGAGCCTTTTGTTGTCGTTTTACATTAAGGCCTAAACCAAAGGGTATATTGACACTTTTTTTTGGGTGTTAAAACAATTTTTCCTTTTTTTAAGGTTCTTAAAAAGGAATCCCGTGTTATTCCAAATTCATTCCAAATCTGGAGGAGACCACCCACCCAGTTTTCTCTCATTAATTCAGACCTTTGAATACGGTTTTTCCTCAGGCCTTGAAACCCCAAGGGTATATTGACACTTTTTTCAGGCTGTAAAAATATTTTTTTTTCAGGTATTCTAAAAAAAATCTGATGGGGTTTTTCCAATTTTATTCCAGTCTGGAGGGGACATCACCTATCCAGTGTGGCCCAATAATTTAAGCTTTTGATGTACGGTTTTTTAAAAAAGAGGGTTAAACCAAGGGATATGACACTTTTCAGGCTGTTAAAACAATTTTTGCCCATTTTTAAGGGACTCCCAAAAAGGAATCCCGAAATTTTCCAGCTTCATTCCCAAACGGAGGAGACTCCCGTCCGTGTGTCTTCCCGTAATATCAGAGCATTTTTTTACGGTTTTTCTTAAGGCCTTGAAAAAAAGGGAAGCACTTTTTAGGTAGTAAAGGGATATTTTTTTCTTTTTTAGGCTACTCTAAAAAGGGGTCCGATTTTCCAATTCCCTTTCCCAAATTGGAGGACTCCCTATCCGTGTGTTCTCACAAAATTTTAGCATTCTGATTTCGTTTTTAAAATGAGGCCTTAAAAACCCAAAGGGTAATTTCACTTTTTCGGGTTAAAAAGGAAAATTTTTTTTTTTATAAGAAACTTTAAAAAGGAAACCTGACTTATTCCCCTTTTTCCCAATCTTGGGGAAAAGCACCTATCCCGTGTGTCTTTCACGTAATTTTTGAGATTCTGAGTACGTTTTAAAAAGGGCCTTAAACCAAAGGGTAATTTTACACTTTTTTGGCTGTTAAAGGGGATATTTTTTCTTTTTTAGGTTTTAAAAGAAAACCCGATGTTTTCCGATTATTCCAGCTGGGGGAACAACCTATCCCGTTTTCTTCATTTTTTTTCAGACCATCTGAAGTAGGTTTTTTCATTAAGGGCCTTTAACCAAGATATTTACAATTTTTCAGGCTAGTAAAGGCTTTTTTCTTTTCGCTACTCAAAAAAGGGAAACCGATGTTATTCCAGATTCATTCCAATCTGGAGGGGACGGAAACCCATCCCTTGTGTCCTACATATTTCAGTCTTTGAGTACGTTTTTTAAAAATTTAGGGTTAAAAAAAAGTTTATTTGACACTTTTCAGGGTGAAAACAATTTTTGTCTTTTTTTAGGCATCTAAAAAGGAACCGATTTTTCAATTTTCCCAATTCGAGGGGAACATCACTATCCATGCTTCCAATAACCAGCATTCGGGATGTACGGTTTTACATTTAAGGGGCCTTAAAACCAAGCTATTTTACACTTTTTCAGGGGTAGTAAGGCATTTTTTTTTCCCCCTTTTTTTTGGCACTCTAAAAGGAACCGTGTTATTCCGATTCATCCAAATCGGAGGGGACACACCTTTTCCACGTCTCTCCCCTTTTTCAGGCCCTTTGATGTACGTTTTTACATTAAGGCCTTTAAAACCAAGGCTATTTCCCTTTTTTAGCTATAAGGCTATTTTTCTCTTTTTTAAAGGGACTCTAAAAAGGAACCTATTTTTCCCAAATTTTTAAATCTGGAGGAGAATCATTCCGTGTGTCTCTCAAATTTCAGGCATTCTGAGACGGGTTTTTAAAAATTAGGCCTTAAAACCAAGTTTTATTGAACTTTTTCAGGGTAGAAGGGGTACTTTTTTTTTCCCCGGGTAAACTAAAAGGATCCTGATGTTATTCCCGCTTCATTCCAAGTCTGGAGAGACAGCACCTATCCGTGTGTCTCTCCGTGATTTCAGAGCATTCTGATGAATGGTTTTAAATTAAGGGCTTAAAATAAGCTATATTGACGTTTTATCAGGCTGTTAGAGGCATGTTTAACTCTTCTTCATGCATCTCTAAAAAGTATTCCTACTGTTAAGGCAGGTTTATTCCGACTATGGTTAGACACTACATATTTATTAGTCACTTAGTTAATTACGACCATTCTGATTTAGTATATTAAATCAAGCCTAGAACATGAAATAAATATTACAAATTAAATCTTTACAGGCTGTTAAAGGCATATTTTTTCCTCTTTCTCAGGCTACTCTAAAAAGGAATCCTGACGTTATTCCAGATTCATTCCAAGTCTGGGGGGGACATCACCTATCCAGTGTGTCTCTCAGGTAATGTCAGAGCATTCTGATGTACGGTTTTAAAATTAAGGCCTTAAAACCAAGGCTATATTGACACTTTTTCAGGTTCGTAAAGGCATATTCTTCTCTTTTTCAGGCTACTGTAAAAAGGAATCCTGACGTTATTCCAGCTTCATTCCAAGTCTGGGGAGACATCACCTATCCAGTGTGTCTCTCACGTAATTTCAGAGCATTCTGATGAATGGTTTTAAAATTAAGGGCCTAAAAGTAAAGCTATATTGACGTTTTTATCAGGCTGTTAAAGGCATGTTTAACTCTCCTTCATGCATCTCTAAAAAGTATTCCTACTGTTAACCCTTGTATTGTCCTTTGTGTCACGGACATGGTTAGCTTATGTGACCTTTTGTACTACCCCGTTCCTTCGAGACCCCAACACCGTTTTATTCCATTAAAACCATCGGGGGCCTCATCCTTTGGTCTGGCCCCCCTTTTTATGTTCCAGCCATTATACGTACGTCCCACAACCCCGTGGCCCCCATCCCCGGGCCCGGGGCCCGAAGGAAGCCAGGGGTCTCAGGGACCCAAGGCAAGTCCCAAACCCTGGTGCCCTCTCCCCCGGGGGGCCCGGGGCCCCCAAGGACAACGCCGGGGTCTCGGGGCCCCCGAAGAAAATGTTCCACAATCCGTGGTCCCCTCACCTCCGGGGCCCCGGGGGACCCGAAGACAACGCCCGGGTCTCAGGACCGAAGGACAACCCCACGGGTCTCATGGCCCCGGGGACATGTTGAGCCCCAGGGCCCCCAAGGAAAATGCAGGGGGCCCAGGGACCCGAGGAAAATGCCATGGGTCCCAGGGCCCTGGGAAAACGCAAAGGTCTTTCGGGTCCCAGGGACCCGGGGCCGTGGGATATGCCAGGGCCCAGGACCCCCATCCCCCGGGGGTCCCGGGACCCCTCCTTTTCGATGCTTTTTTCCTCCCCTTGAGCCCAACCCCCTTTGCTCCCGGGGCCCCGGTTTGTTGTGTTTTGTCTGTGTGGGTGGGGTGTGGGGTGTGGTTTGGGGCTGAGCTTGGGTGTGTGTTTTTTTGTGTGTGGTGTTTTTGTGTCTAGGTGTGTGTGTGTGTGTGTGTATGGTGGGGGGTTGTGGTTTTTTTGGCTCCAAACGTTTAAGGTTTTTTCGGGCCTCGTCCACCGGGAAAGGGGCTGGGACGAACACCTTTGGCACAGTAGTGGGCCCGTGCGTTTCCCAAGATGTACCCTTTTGCAGCCACAGCAAAGATGTGTGTTTTTTGGGGGCCTTTCCCCGGGACGAGGCAACCGTTTTCCTTTTGTTTGCCCCCGGTGTGCCTTTCAGCCCCCCCATGCTCCTTGGCCCGGACTGTCCAGCGCCGCCGCTGTGCCTCCCCCCAAACCCCACCAACGACCTGCTCGCCGTGACAGGTTTTGAAAGGTCGGCGAGTCCGTGCGGGCAACGCCCCGCCCCCAATGACGGTTTTCACAACAACCCTTCCCAATGCTCGAGGAACCCCTCCTCTTTTGATTTTGCCGCGATCCACTCGGGCTGACTCTCGCCCAGAAAAAAGGCGTTGTAGGGGGACACGTCAAGGAGTTGGGAACCGGGGGGGCCAGCGCGCTGTCTTTCCTGCCAGCTGTACTGCCCAAGCTTGTCCAGGTTTTCCCCCCCCCCGGGTTTTGGTTGTAGGGGAGAATGAGGTCGGTTTTGGCTTCCCGCCGGCGCCGACGCCCCCTCCCCTGTGTGGCGTGCTAGCACACCACGTTCCTGTCTTTTTGGGGCAGTGGGACACCGAGTGGCCGGGGGAAGCAAATTGGACGAGAAGCCCCGCCCCCTTTTGGTGGGGGCACGCCCCCGCAGCTCGGGCTTTTTTTGCCCCACGTGCCCCCCCACGGTGGGCGCCGCTGGGGAGAGCAGCCGCGGGGCCCGGCTAGGGGTGAAAAAAGTTGCCCGCTATTTAGGGGGCCCCCACCCCGGTCAGTCCAGAAACGCGGGCCCAATTCTTCTGGGGTCCCCGCCACCGATTCCCCGTGTAGGCTGCGGGCACGCGAGGGAGCCGGCGTCGCGGCCCCCCCGACTTGATCCGCCCGGGGTGGGCTTGCGGCATGTCTGGGGGAAGGGGGGACCTTGTGAAAGTGGCGTTTCAAACAAGAAATGGCCCCACGATGGATGAGGGAAAGAAAAATTTAACACACCTAAACACACACAAACCACCCAAAAAACACAAAAAAGACAGTGTAGGCTGGGTACAAAACCCAAAAACCAAACAAAAAAAAAAAAAACAACCCCTCAAAAGGCACCCGTGCCGTCCCCCAGCCCTCGGGCCCCGGTTGTAGAGGGGGGACGCCCGCTCCCCCCGTCCCCCACCTCCTACGGCCCCCCGTTGTCCAGGGTCGCGGAAGCTCTTGACTCGCTCGTGAATCGAAAGTCTAAGTAGGGGTGAACGCTTGTTTTCTCGGCCCGGGGAAAAGGGCCCCCCACTCTCCTCGTGCCACAGGCTTCCCAAAGGCCCGTTTTCGGGCCGGTAAACCCCCCCCCAGGATCACACCCGAGGGAGCCCGCAGGTCGGACGTCCATTCCCCTTTCCACGTCCGCTGTGGGCACCCTTTTACCCTCGAGGGTTTATGGCGGCCACAACCATGGGCTGATTTGCCGCTTTTACAAAAAAGGCCAACGCAACCTATTGGGGTTTCCCGGGGACCTTGGTCCCCCGGGGGGTAGTACAGCACGGGAGACGGGGCACGTCTGTGGCCTCTTCTTGGCGGGGGTTTGTCCTTTTCGTGGGTGTGGGAATTGGGTCTTGGGCACGGAGACACGTTTTCGAGGGCCATTTGTTTTTCCATTTTGACACAATGTTTCCTATCCTGCCGTCCTTCCCTTTGCCCTCGCCACTACCCCTTTTTCCTTCCTTCTTCTTCCCTTTTTCTTCTTCTAAATCACTTTCTTCCCGTCCTTCTTTTTCGTCCCCCGATCCCCCCCTTTTTTTCATTACTTTTCCCCCTCCGGGGCTTGAACTCCCCCCCCACGGGGCCCGGCACCATCTTTTTTGGTTGTCGCCTGGGCAGCAGTATTTTTTTCCTGTGGGGTCGTGGGTACTTGGTCCCTGTGGTTTTCTCCCTTTTTTTACCTTGGGTTCGCGGGGGCATTTCGAGCGGGAAACCCCCCCCAAGGAAACCATGCAGCTTAACTCCAGTGTAAACGCGGGGCCAGCTGCGTGCTCCCCCCTTTTGCCGGCCCCTCAAAAAGTCACCGGTCCAAAACAAAATGATGAAAAGAAAATGACCAAAAAAGACATGTGTTAAAAGTTTTATTTGTTTGGGGTGTGTGTAATAAAATAATTATAACAATTCAAGCCTTTTTTTTTCCTTTTTTTTTTAACCCCCCTTTCATTGCCTTTCCTTTCCTGTTTTTACCACCTGCAAACCCCCGGCCGGGTCCCAGGGGCCCAAAAGGGGGGACGATGCGAGGGTACAACTATAAACCATTTTGTGTACCACGGCCCTGGGGCCCCCGGGCAAAGTCAGGGGCCCTTGCCTAAGGACTGCCACGGTCCCTGGGACCCCAAGGAAAAGTCAAAGGGGCCCGGCCCAAGGACAATATCAAGGTCCCCGGGGCCCCAAAGGCCACTCAAGGTCCTTGGGGGCCCCAGGGCCGCAAAGGTTCCGGGACCCCAGGACAACTCAAGGGTTCCGGTCCCCGAAGACACTTTCAAAGGGGTTTGGGCAAAGACAAAGTCAAGGGCCCAGGACCCGCAAAGGGCAAAGCCACGGTCTCTGGACCCAAGGACAATGCCCACGGGTCCTGGGACCCGAAGGCAAATGCCACGGGTCCATGGACCCGCAAGGCCAAGGCCCGGGTCCCCGGGACCCAAAGGGGTAACGTCCAGAGCCTATTTACCCAAGGAAATGCCCAGGGTCCCGGGACCCGAAGGATAACGCGGGGTCCCTTGGGCCCCAAAGGACAATGCCCACGGGTTTTCCCTGGGACCCGAAGGATAACGTCGAGGGTCCTATTCCCCAAAACCCCCAACCCCGGGGCCCCTTTGGTACCCGAAGGTAACTTCGGGGGCCCCTATGGACCCAAAGGACATCCCACGGGCCCCGGGGACCCAAAAAACGATCCCCGGGGTCCCGGGGACCCGAAGGCCCAAGTTGAGGGTCCCGGGACCCAAAAGGACTGGGGGCCGCCCTAAAAATCGAACGTATCACAAGTGTGACCCCTTTTTTGACTTCCTCCAGCCCAATGTAAACCGTGAAAAGGGTTTTTTGTCGGGGAAACTGTGTGCATTTGTGTGAATTTACCGAAAGGTGGGTTTACTTACATACGACCCACGTCTAACGTCGGGGGGCCCAAAACTGTTTAGGAGCCTTCCCCAAATTGGGTACACAGAACACTTTACTGCAGATGAAAAAAATAAATTGCTTTTCAAAACCCGGATTCTGTTCCAAATTTTGGGACCACAAAATAATAAGGACAGTTGTACCACTTTTGGGGACACAGCCGCCACAAGTCATTCCCTTTGGGGCTTCGTGAAATGTTTTTGCCTCCACGGTTTCGTTTTCCCCAATCTGTTTTAGCATTGGGTGCTTCATTCAAATTAATGATTGTGGGTTTTCAGTGCATGTAATTTCCCAATTTTCCCCTTTTAAGGGCGACAGAACCTATATATTGGGGACGGGGATGTTTTATTACCTTACATAATTGGGAAACATGACCATTTTGTGGGTTTTGGGCACAAAAAGGTATTATTTTTTTTTCGTTGGCCCTACTAGCTGGTTTCCCCGGGGCCCCCTGGCCCTTTTTCTTTCCGGGGCGCCAGACCCTTTCCTTTTTCCTCCCGGGGCCCCCGGGACCCTGGCATTGCAAGGGGGGAACGTCCCAAAGGGGCCGGGGGACCCAAAACAAAGGCCCCGGGCCCGGGACCCCTAGGACAATCAAGGGTTTCCCGGGGAAACCAAAAGGGCAATGCCACGGGGCCCCCACCCCCGAGGGCCCAAAGCCCGTTCTGGGACCGAAAGAAAAAAAATTTCCATGATCCCTGGGACCCGAAGGAAAAAATCCATTGGGGCCCCCCGGGGGCCCCAAAAGGGCAATACCAAAGGGTCCCCGGGACCCCCCGGCCCTTCTTCTGTAGGACAAAATCAAGGGGAACTGTTGGGGTGAAAGCAATGCTTTGGTTTCCCCCGGGGCCCAAAAGGCCACGTAAGGGCCCCTGGACCCAAAAGGGCAAAGCACGGGTCCCGGGACCCGAAGGGCCACACTATGGGGAAAAATGCACGGGTCCCCCTGCCCAAAGGGCCAAAACAAGGTTTTGGCCCTTTTTTTCTCTTTTTTAGGTACTCTAAAAAGGAAACCTGACGTTATTCCAGCTTTATTTCCCAATCCCCGGGGGGAATCACCTATCCGTGTGGTTTCCCAAAAAGGGGAAAATTTGAGCATTTTGAAAGTGGGTTTTTTAAAAAAAACCCCACTATTCCCAAAACATGGTATATTTAAATTTTTTTTCAGGCTGTTAAAGGCATATTTTTTCTCTTTTTTTCCCGGGTACCTAAAAAAGGAACCTGACATAATTCCACTTTCCCCAAATCCCGGGGGGACTCACCATCCTGTGTCTCTCAGGGGAATTTCAAACATTCTTTAAAATTGGGTTTTAAAAAAAAAAGCCTAAGTGTCCAAAAACCTATAAAAAATTTTAAAACTTTTTAGGGTGTTAAAGGCATATTTTTTCTTTTTTTTAGGGTACCCAAAAAAAAAATCCTTATTTAATCTGCTTCATTCCAGTCTGGGGGGGACATCACCTATCCACTGTGTCCCCTCAGGTAATTTTAGAGCATTCTGATTTGTTTTTAAAATTAAGGGCTTAAAAGTAAAGCTATAATGTTTTTTTTTCAGGCTGTTAATGGCCTACTTTTCTCTTTTTCAGGCTACTCTAAAAAGGAATCCTTACGTTATTCCAGCTTCTTCCAAGTCCCGGGAGACATCACCCATCCAGTGTGTCTGTCAGGTAATTCCAGAGCATTCAAAAGTAGATTTTAAAAAAAAAGCCTACAATCTCAAATACATAGCATGATTTAATATTTTACAGGCTGTTAAAAGGGATATTTTTCTCTTTTTCAGGGTACTCTAAAAAGAATCCCCGACATAATCCAGCTTCATTTTCCCAAATCCGGGGACATCACCCGTCCATGTGGTCCCAGTAATTTCAGAGTATTTTGATTAGGATTTTAAAAATAAAACCTACAATGTCTAATACTGTATAATTTAAATCTTTTTCAGGCGGTTAAAGGCATATTTTTGTCTTGTTCAGGCTACTCTTAAAAGGAATCCTTACGTTATTCCAGCTTCATTCCAATCCGGGGAGACATCACCTATCCAGGGTTTCTCTCAGGTATTTCAGAGCATTCTGATGTACGGTTTTAATATTAAAGCCTTAAAACCAAGGCTGTATTGACACTTTTTCAGGCTGTTAAGGCATATTGACACTTTTTCAGGGTTGTTTAAGGCATATTTTTCTCTTTTTCAGGCTACTCTAAAAAGGAATCCTGACGTTATTCCAGCTTCATTTCAAGACTGGGGGAGACATCACCTATCCAGTGTGTCTTTCGGGTAATTTCAGAGCATTCTGATGTAGGGTTTTAAAATTAAGGGCTTAAAAGTATAGCTATATTGACGTTTTTTCAGGCTGTTCAATGCATATTTTTTCTTTTTCAGGCTACTCTAAAAAGGAATCCTGATGTTATTCCAGCTTCATTCCAAGACTGTGGGAGACATCACCTATCCAGTGTGTCTCTCAGGTAATGTCAGAGCATTCTGATGTACGGTTTTAAAATTAAGAGTTTAAATGTAAAGCTATATTGACGTTTTTTCAGGCTGTTAATGGCATATTTTTCTCTTTTTCAGGCTACTCTAAAAGGATCCTGACTTTTATTCCATCCCCCGCCACTGTCGCACGTTGCTTGCTCTGGAGGAAACTACTAAACTGTTTGGGTCCCTTGTAAAATTTTGGAGTGTGTCTGACCTATTCTATCTGTAAAGTGTCTTGAGATAATCTTGTTATGAATTGACACTATAAATAAATTGAATTGAAATTTAAAGTTTTCCGCTTCATTCCCAAAACGGGGGGACATCACCCATCCGGTGTGTCTCTCAGGTAATTTCAGAGCATTCTGATTTAGGATTTTAAAAATAGCCACAAGGTCTAAAACATAGTATAATTTAAATCTTTTTTCAGTCTGTTTAAAGGCATATATTTCTCTTTTCAGGCTACTCTAAAAAGGAATCCTGACGTTATTCCAGCTTCATTCCAAGCCGGGAGTCATCACCTATCCAGTGTTTCTCTCAGGGAATTTCAGAGCATTTTAATGAAGGATGTTAAAAATAAAGCCTACAATTTCTTAATACATATAGGGGTGACTGAGTATCCGGGGAAAAAGTACATACGGATAAAGCACTTTTGCCGAGTACAAGTATCATACCGTAATATGAGTCCAAAATCCTGCTCGGATTGAATAAAAATCCTTTATGGGCCTCAGCGTTCTGTGATAGTCCAGCGCCCCCCCCCCCCCCCCCGCCTACAACACGCTTGGATCAATCACACACACAGAACATGGAGAAATGCGCTCCCCCGGCCTCTCTCTCGCTCACTCCTCTCTCTCTCTCTCTCCCGCTCTCTCTCTCTCTCTCTCCTTCCTCTCTCCTTCATCTCTTTCCCCCTCTCTCCTCTCTCTCTCTCTCCTCTCCGTCCCCTCTCTCTCGCTCGCTCTCTCTCTCTCTCTCTCTCTCTCCGCGCGCGTGCTCCCGCTCCGTCAGGCAGGCAGTCGGTCTGCGGATCTGTTCCGTAACGTTTAGGGTTTTTTCCAGCTTTAGTTTGTTTTTTAACTTCGGTTCGTATATTACATAGTCCTTTAATTTTCAGGCTAGGGGTTTTTCAGACTGTTGCTCGGTTTAAATGCAACTCCCGTTCGTTCTCCATCGTTTTTTTTTTTTTTTTATGTCAGCTGCCCCCCCCCCTCCTCTCTTGTCTCTCTCTTCACATCCACACACACACCACCCCACACACCCACACAAACACACCCCACCCACACACACAACCTGGTGGGGAAAAAAAAAATAAAAAAAACCCCAAAAAAAATCACACGATCAAAAAAATTAAAAAAAAAAGTTATATTGAGTATGAAACTCTTGGTTTTATTACATTTTACTTCATATTCCCCCATGTGTTGTATTCACTGTTGCAAAACTTCTTAATAGTTTTTTTTGTTACCTACAACACCCTTGATCTAACTTTTATGTGTCATGTAAATAGTTTTCAACACAAAAATAAACAATTTTGACAAACCCTATCAATTCATCTTAAAAAAACCGTTTAAGCCCCGCACATTTCAAAAGAACCCCCCCACTTCCCGGGGTTAAAAAACCCTTCCCGGTGGCCCCCCCCAGTCCGAGTACGGATCCGATACATAATTTTATGTGGGAAACGAACAGATACAGAATCTGTACCGCTCTTCCCTAATACTATATAATTTAATTCTTTTTCAGGCTGTTTTAAAGGGATATTTTTTCTTTTTTCAGGGTACTCTAAAATGAATTTTGACTTTTCCAACTTCATCCAATCTGGGGGGGACTCCCTATCCATGTGTCTCTCCCGGGATTTCAGGCATTCTAATAGGATTTTAAAAATAAAAACTGCAAAGTCTATTCATGTTAAAATTTAAAAATTTTTTTTAGGGGTTAAAAGGGTATTTTTTTTTTTTTTTTCAGGCTACTCTAAAAAGGGAAATCCGATTTTAAACCCCCTTCTTCCAATTTCGGGAGACATCCCCTTTATCCATTTTTCCTCTCGGGTAATTTCAACCCAATTTTTAAAAAGGTTTTTTAAAAAAACCTCCAAGGTCTAATCCATTAAAATTTAAATCTTTTCTTTGGCTTTTAAAAGGCATATTTTTTCTTTTTGGGGGCTCTAAAAAAAAGGGAATCCTAGGTTATTTAGGCTTTTTTTCCAATCTGGGGGAGACATCACCTATCCATGTGCCCTCCCGGGAAATTTTTAAAGAGCATTCTGTTTTTGGTTTTTAAAAAAAAAGCCAAAATGCCCTAATACATGTAAAATTTAAAAATCTTTTTCCCTGCGTTAAACCCTTTTTTTTCCCCTTTTTTAAAGGGCCCTTAACTCTAAAAAGGAACCCCTGCCATTATTCCGTTTCATTCCAAGTCCTATCCATTTTTATCTCTCAGGAAATTTCAAAAAAAAACCCCTTTCTAAATGTAGGGGTTTTTAAAAAATTAAGGGTTTAAAGAAAAGCTATATTGCCTTTTTTTTCAGGGCTTTTAAAAGGCATTTTTTCCTTTTTCAGGCTACCAAAATTTTTGGAATCCTGTTTTATTCCCGTTTCCCTTCCAAGTCTGGGATACATCACCTACCCCTGTGTCACTTATTTAATATTGGACCTTTCTGATGAGGATTTTAAAATTAAACCCTTAAAATGCAAATTAATCTATATTTTAAAAATTTTTTTTAGGCATTTAAACCAATTTGCACTTATTTTAGGCTCCCGAAAATGGAATACTCCTGTTTAAACAAAACTTTTATTCCAATTTTTTGGGGGGGACAACCCAGAGGGGTGGGACCTCAGGTTCCGGACTTTTTTAGTAGGCTTTAAAAAAAAGCCCTTAAAAAAGGCCCTTAAAGCCAAAAAATTTTAAATCCTTTTTAGGCTGTTAAAGACAATTTCATTTATTTTTAAAAACTCTTAAAAAATCCTCCCCCTTTAAACAAGTTTTTCCAAGGCTGGGGGGGACAACCCCCAGTCAATGTGCTCTCAGGGAATTTTAAACCCTTTTGATGTGGATTTTAAAAAATTAAATCTTTAAAAAAAAAAGCATATTGACATTTTATTGGCTGTTAAAGTCCTATTTTACATTTTTTTGGTTTTCTATTAAAAAAAAAAAATCTTTTTTGTTAAAAACCCGGGTTTTTTTCCCAAACTGGGTGAACAGCACATATCCAGGGTTTCCCCTCAGGGAAAATTTGGGCCCCTTTTGATGTAGGATTTTAAAAAAAGGCTCAAATGTCTAATTTTGCCTAATTTTTTAAAAATTTTTTGGGGTTTAAAACCAAATTTACCCTTTTTTTTGGCCCACTGTAAAACGGAATACTCCTTTTTAAAACCCCCTTCCCTTCCAATCTGGGAACATCAAAAAGCAATTGACCTCAGGGAAAATTTGGAGCATTCTGATGTAGGATTTTAAAATTGAAAGGGCTTTTAAAAAAAAGGGAAAGGGGGCGGCTTTATTTGTTTTAAACCCCTTTCAGCAACAGGGGAAATTTTTAAAGGGGTTTACAAAAAATCATTTTAAAAAGTAAAACACAAGTAAAAAAAGTTTAAAAAACATAAACTTTAAAAACCGGGAAAAGACACATTAAGCCCGGTTTTATTCCAATCTTTGGGGAAAAAAAACCTATCCATGTGTCACTCAGGTAAAACGGGCCATTCTAATGTAGGGTTTTTGAATTAAAAAGGGTTTAAAATTTCCCACTTAATCGATATTTTCAATCTTTTTCAGGCTGTTTTAAAACCCTATTTTACTTTTTTTAGCTACCTAAAAAGGGAATTCTACTGGGGAAACAATTTTCATTCCCAATCTGCTGGAAAAAATATCCGTGTTTTCTCTCTCTTTTAAAAAAATTTTTATCATCCCCCTGTGTTAAAAAGTGGGTCTGGCTAAAGTAGTATTTGTCCCTATGTCGTAACAGGAAAAAAGGGTTTAAAAAAACATGGGTATTTTCCCCCAACTAACCCCCGGGAACCATTTTTTTTTAGTTGCCCAAAAAAGAATGTTACCTGGGTTTCTGATGTACTTTATGTACTAAAGGAAAATTTAAACTTTCAATTTTGGTACTCCCTCCTTAAGCAAGGCTTTCGTTTTATTTTTTTTTGGGCCCCGTCAAAAACCCTCTCGCCCGAAACCTTTTGATTGGTGACGAATCTGGGGACAGAGGCCCGGCCCCAATTGGGGAGCTGTTTAAATTTAAACCAAAATGGGGAAAACCCTTTTGTGTGAAACCCCAGGATTCACCTGAAAGTCCGTTATTACTTAAAGTGAAACCTCACAATTACTAAAAGTAATTTTAGTTCCCCCCTTTTGAAACAGGATGTATTTGGTTGAATGTTGGGATTCAACACAACCCGGGTTACAATGAATTGGCTACCCTAAAATTTGCTCCGGGTGTACGAGGAACCCCAAACAGGCATTTGTAAGCTACACGCTTTTTGCAGCCCGTGGTTGACACGGTTTCCTCACGCGTGGTGGGCAACGTGAACAACGTACTGTATTACACCTATGACCTTACGTGAACTTTCTTTCCGGGTTCTGTGAACGGCAGCCCTCGGTTGACTTAGTTCAATTGGTGCCAATTCTATAAAGCCTTCCCACGAAAACCCAGCTAAACAGGCCTTAACATGTAGCGGGAAAAAAACACCCAATGTGGCAACACGAACTACAAGTGTCGCACCGCCGCATGCATCACAAAACAAAAAACAGCTGAGACGCAGCGCATTTTGCCCGCCGCCTCAAAAAAAAAATCCGCATTTTCGTCCACCCAAACCAACCTAAAAGGGCACTTGAACTGAAGCACCCGGAAAAATTTCAAGAAGGGGAAAGCAAATAAAAAATAGAAAAGACGGGCCCCCCAATAGCTCATTTTTTTAAGGGGGTGCCCATGTATAGGGTTTACTCCTCGACCACCCCCCCGGTTTTCGAATCCCCTCGGCCCTTTGCTGCATTCACTCCCCCCTCCCCTCTCCCCTTTCTTTCCCTCAACGCCTTATTAAAGGCCAAATGCCCAAAAAAAATTTTTAAAAAAAATATAAAAAAAATCTGACCGTAGTTTCAGTTTTAAAACTGAAATTTCATAAAGGACATATCTAAAAGATTTATAATTTTTTTTAAACAAGCATCTTCGAAATGCTTTTTAAATTACGTGGGGTTTCAAATTTTTGGGCCCCCCCGGAAAAAATTTGATTATTTGCATAAAGGCCAAGAAAAAGGGAAAAAACTCCAAAGGGCTCAAAACAATTGGCCCAAATAAAATAGTCACAAAAAGTTAATTTTATTTCCATCTTAACTTTTAAAATACAAAACAAAAAAATGAAACGCAAAATTTTTCAGCACCCTGCGGTTTAAACACCACCCCCTCTGAAAAGCGAACCCACGTGTCATGGTTGTTCTAAATCATCGTCTGGAAAAGCCCGGGGGATGAAATCTTAAGGTTTTAAATTCCCAACTCATCTGACCCCCCCAAAATCGCCCCCATGGGGTTTTTCTAAGAGTTGTCTAGAAAACGAAACTGAAAAAATTACCCTCACGCGGAGAAGGGTGAAAAAGATGCAAAATGGTTTTCAATGCCAATTCCCTGTTTTGGGAAGTTTTAAAAAAGCTCTCAGAACATTTTTTTTTAAAGCAAATCTGGAAGACCAGAAAAATATCAACAAACGCTTGCGGGCGGGGGGAAAAGCAATCCAAAACCCCCTTTTCTTCGTTATTTTTGAAAGTTAAAGATGGAAAAAAATTAAATTTTTTTTACATAATAAAAAATTCTAATCTTCTTTTTGGGTTTTGGAGATTTTTCCCTCTTTTTTTGCTTCTTTATGCCATTAAAACAATTATTACCCGGGGTCCCCAACTTTTTGAACCGCATTGTTCAATCACGTTGTCTTTAAACACCATCCTTTAAGTGGGGTTTCTTTGAACTTTGGATTACTTGGCCTTTACGAAGGTTTCAAATGCCTTGGGGGTTTCACAGAGGCCCCCTGTTTTGTCAGTGGCCTCACCACTGGATGATAAAGTAAAATATTTTTGGGGGGCACACACAACTTTTCAACCCCAATTTCAAAAATGGGTCAAGCCCGCGCCCCTTCCCTTTTTTTCTGTGTTTGTAGGGGTTTGCAGGGGTTTTAACAGGATAGTACAACAAACCTGGAGAATGACTTTGTTGGTGCTGTTGACCGCCACACCCCATGCTTTGTCACAATCTTCAAGTCCAAGAAAGGAAGAGTTGGAGAGAAACTAGCTGAGATTGTGCAGTAAATTGATTGAAGGTTCAGTCTACAGACTTAAGTTGTTGCTACATATTCATCTAACTACTCCAATTCTCTGCATACAAGGTGACACCTTTTTCATATGCACTTTTAAAAATGAGTTTGTATTTTCACTTTTTAATGTTGCATAATCTTGAACTTAAATTGTTCTATCAACTTCAAGAAACCAGATGTGACAGCAGTGCGTACCCTTGTTCTCCAAGGCATCCCTGTTCTGCTTGGTGATGACCCCAGTAACTTTTACAACTCCTCCTTTTGTAAGTTCTCATATCTTAAAAGAGCACATACGCTAGCTATAACATCTGAATTCTGGATAATTATGAAATTTATATTAGGATAGACATCAGACCTTAATGTCATGTCATTTAGTGGATGTCTGTCAGCTGGGTGTAAAGTGAAAACTTAAAAAAAATAGGCTGGAGGGACGTGTTGGCAGGACAGATGACTTGATGACAATTGATAATGCCAATCAATATTTCCCTGTTATGGTTGTTTGTTTGTATACAGGATTCTGACATTGATGAGGCCTGGGCCCAGGTATCTGTTGGGTTGCTGACTGTCATCAGTGAAGATGCGCCTCCCTCCAAATCCTCTCCATCTTGACCTGGTGTCTACTGCCATCATTCTTGAAGGAGGTATTGTAATGGACAGTCTCCAGAACCTACCTCAAGCACTTTGCCTCTTGTTTGGGTTGTCCTATGCACTACACTTGGACTACCCTAAAGCCACAAAAAACACATTCAACAAGTGATGCTTGGCGTGGGAGAGAACAAACTCCCTCCCCAAACTTTAAACTCTTAAAAATCTCCTGTTAGAATGGTAAAAATCAAGAGTGGCATTTGGCATACAGTCTTATTTGTTTTATAAAAGTGGGTCCAGTCATTTTTAATTGTCAACTAAATTAAGGCACTCCTTTCATATTGTTTTATATCAGCCACTGGGTTCATCAGCAAGTTACATTTATAGGCTGCAGGTGTCTGGTCATTCATACAGGTGTGAGATTGGTTGCCATAGTTGCCATTGTACACTAACTGGATATCAATTGTCAGCAGGTTGACTCTGTCAGCAGTTGTTTTTTTTACCAAGTTTGGTCTTTAGACTTCATTGTTATTTGAAATGTAAAGCAGTTGTTCAAGATTATGATAAATTCAAGGTCAGGGTTGGAATTATCTTTCCACAAATTACAAATGTCTTCTTTTTTTTTTAAGCCAAATCCATCTTCATCTGGTCGTGGGAAAAAGACAATTTCTCACAATTATTACTGGAAGATTATTGAAGAACAATTTTGGTACCGATGTATATGAGATGACATTCAGTCCAACTGAGTCTTTTCACACCCCTTGGTGTTGCTGTCACTCTGTACTTTTGAAGAATGTTTTATTTTTATGGCAGTGTAATAAGCATGTGTGCGTGTTCCAGTTCTGTGAGAAGAGAGATTCTGTGGTTGGCGCTAATGTTTTTATATTGATAATTTTAGTCTGAATGTTGTCTTCAAGTGGTACTGATCACTTATAATAATGACTAATATGTTAATCTCTTCAAAACCAGTTAGTATCTCTATCAGCTATTTAAGGTGCAGATTTGACTGTGTTTTTGCACTAAAGATCTCTGTACCGGATACACTCTACACTACAACATCAAGTGTATTTCTCAAAAATTCATACTTATATAAATAATCCGGTTAAAAAAAACAAAATTTGTTATATATTTTTTGCAATGTTGCGGAAGGAGGACCTAAAAGCAGAGTTGACAAAAAAGGCTTTACTTGGCTCAAACGAGGAAAAAAATAACAACGCAAGAAGCACAGGATAAAAAGTAACGTCCCAAAAACAAACATCCAAAAACAACAACTGGGAAAATCCACTCAGGGAAAATTCACAGGGAAGACCAACAACGCTGACAGGAACATGTCGACAGGACAAAAGGATCTACCAAGAGACAAGGGAAGCAGGTGGAAAACATCAGGTAATCACAAGAGCAGGAACTAAAGACAGGACGAGACAAAAACCCAACTTCAAAATAAAGCAGGAAACAGAACATACAGACATTCAGGGGAACACCAGACAACATAAGACCGGGGAGAAAACAAGACACAAACACAAGACAGGATAACAGAAAAAGGGGGAAAATAACCCAAAGCAAAACCCCCCACAAAAAAAAAAATTACTTATCAGCCAAGTCAAGAATTCAAAATTGTGCAATCTTGTGCCAAAATTTGATTGTTTTGAAATAACAAGGTTTATCTGGGCCAAGCACACTAAAATAATTTTTAAGATGATAAAATACAAGAATAAAATTATAAATATCAAGGTAATGCATATTTTATATCAGATTCAAAGTGTTTTAAGACTTTGATTTTAACATTGTAAACTTAATAACAACCTGTTTCAACTGTAATGTGGTTGTGTGTTAAATATTTCTATTTTATGATACTTTATGCTTCTCTGGTACATTTATGTGACAATGAGTTGGCAGAACACAGTTAACATATACAGTAGGTGAGCGTTTGGTACACTGTCTAATTGATTACTGTAAATGGAATAAGGTAAAATGAATGTTTGAAGTACTTAATTTACACAAGTAACAGTTACTTGGTCTTTTCAAGGTAATTAGTTTGCATGATTTAAACAAGTAAATCAAAATTGTTCTTCAAGTAACTTAAAACAAGAAATTCTAAGTTGCAGGCATTGTCACATTAGTTAGCCCAACTTAAATAATTGTGTTTAGAGTACACACAAAGTAAAGTTCACATGCCATTACTTAGTTGTTTGAAATGGTAATTCTGAGTAGTCTATACTAAGTCACAAGTACATCTAAAGTAAATTGTCAAGTACACCGCACAAACTGTTTTTAGTTACTTAAACTTAAATGTATATAGAGAGTATACTATACTAAACAGGGATTTGTTCATACAACACACAATACCTATTCCACTGTACTTAGTTTTTAAGTGCAATCGGTTTGCATGCTTTTTTTTAAGTAAAGTTAACTAATTGGATTTTACAGTGTGGTGACTTTAATAAGGAATCCTAACAGTGTTATAAATAGCTGCGTTACTTTTTTCAGTAACAAGTAATCTAATTGATTAGCGTTCCATCTTAACAACGCCGTTACCGTTACTGCCGAAAAATGTGGTGCGTTACCATAATTGAAGCTTTTTTTCATCAAACCAACTTGATCTATTAGCCAAGAGGGAAGACTTTTTTCTTCCTTGGATAATGGGCAAAGCACATAAATGCTGACGATTGGCTGAGGTTGAGTAAAATTTCATGGTAAGCCAATCAGAGGTAGAGTTGGGCGGTTGTTCATAAGCATGCATAGTCAGACACATAACAAACAACAAACCCATGCGAGTCAGTCAACGAGAGACAGGTATGGCGTTATGACATTAAGGAGGTGGGGGTAACTTTTCCTGCTAAAGATTTTCCACCGTGGTCAGAAAACATAAGGCACTATGACTATAGAGTGGCTGCTCGCTCCGAAGCTAATCGTTGTCACTCACTCACTTCTCCCTCGCTCTGTCTCTCACATACACACACACAACAGCGCAAATTAATCAGTCCACTTACGTCATTTGCACTACAAAGAATGTATATATTTATTTGTTTTTGCTATAGTGCTTACAAGCCTTGTTTAATTTTGGCCAGTTGTGGCTTGTTGAGAGGCAATAAATATTAAAAGTTCCAAAACATCTGTTATTTGTATCAATCCACCAGACATAATATCTATGTACATGACATTTGATTGGAGGCTAGTCTCACTTTATCCCACAGCAACAAGAGTTTAGATGTGTGTAAAGTTTCTGTTAACAATGTGTTGTATTAAGTGTCCATTTCATTATAATTAGCTTTATCAAATAATTGAACATGCACATGTATTTTATGTTCCGTTAAAGAGTGGGGGGAGGTGTGGTCACATTTGAGCATTTAAAAATGTACTTTAAAGTAACGCATTAGTTACTTTCTGAAGTAATTGGTTACTCAGTTAAAATTATAAAAGTATCTAATTTAGGCACTTTTTGGAAGAAGTAACTGTAGCTATTTACTTTTTAAAAGTAACTTGCCCAACATTGGTCAGGGATGCTTTTCATGCTGTCCCTTGTGCTGCACTGGGACTATCTGACCATGGACCAGTAAGGCTGTGGAGGACCTCCAGATGTGTTTGGATTATACTGACTGGGATGTGTTCAGGACTGCTACCAACAGTCTGGATGAGTTCACAGAGGCTGTGACGCCATACATCAGCTTCCGTGAGGACTGTGTTCCATCATGCACAAACCCTGGTTCACAACCAAACTCAGAAGGTTATGGTTGGATAAGAAAGAGGCCTTCAGGAGTGGGGACAAAGACAGACTTAAAGAGGCAAAGTACAAGTTTAGGAAGGCAATGAGAGAGGCTACACGACTGTACTCAGAGAAACTCCAGCAACAATATGGTGTCTGTCTGGAAAGGGCTCAAGCAGATCGCCAACTTCAAATCCTTGCACGTGCATGTGTAATTAATGTACTTGGCAATTGTGAAAGCCATTTAGGTTTGTTTATTTGTTGCTGTTCAACCCCCCGCCACCAGGGGGAGCCATGATGCTGTCATTTTGGATGCAACAGAGGTGATTTAGTCAATGTCCAACAGGGCACGGATGGTAGCAGGAGAAGGGAGGAAACAGTTTTTTGACCGTGCTATATGTTATGTGAATGGAAAGTGGAATTAACATATTTTTGTTTGGTATTTACACATATGAATGGACTCTAATTATGGAAACATCCTAAGTTTAAAATGAATGCTTAACGGCGATGTTTGACATTGGATCACATAGTGCATACATCTTAAATAGTTTAATTATCTATCAAGCAACCATAGTGGACTTTTTTGACAAGCAAAGGGTCCCTACAGCAATAAAACCCTTTCCGATTCTGATCCTCAACACAAAAGTCTCAGTTATTGTCTAAACTAAGTCAGTTCTTCAGAGTAGCACTTTCTAACTGATCTTATGAATCAGTGACTGCTTCTAAATACCTGGTTTGTAATTTATTATAATTTAGAAATAGGGAATCCATTCATGACTATATGAGCAGACAATCATTCAACACATTGGAAAGCTTATTAAAGAACAAATGAAACATGTATAACTTGGATTAGGAATTACATACTAATGTGTAAGTATGTAGGACCGTTGGAAAAAAAGAGCTTTATCTGGCAGTAGGGTTTTCACTTTGTGCTTTTGGACAGAACATATTGTCCACAATTGGATCATACTGAATGACTGGAATCCACTGTTAATAAGTATGCAGTGAGACTCACACTTGTCCTTAGGTCAGAAAAGACATTATCTGTATCAGGAGTAATATGACAAGTTTGATAAGATTTAGTTAACGTTTTATGTTCTTGTTGTAAATGTTTCCTGCTCTGTCTCTGCAGAGGAAGATCAATACATCTTGAGACAATCTTCAGTTTGCACTATGAAAACTTAGCAAAAACAAATACTTAATATCTCATTTGGGAAGCATTGTTCCTATATTAATACACAATATGTTATACACGTTTATTTTTTTCTTTAAAAATCTACGAGTTTAATGATTGTATTGTCATACTTTATGAATGATGGATTCCATATTTCTAAATTATATGATTTTTGTCAAGTCATGATACACGAATATTGTCATTATATAGTTGAGATTATCTTTTTTATCAGTATCATGAATTGTGCTTATTTCATTTTTGTACATGTTACTCCTGTTCCACACAGTAGTGTAGATTGTGTAAACAATTACATTGACAACGTCTAGTCTAGTTGGGTTGACTATTTCAACAAAAAATAAGTTTTAGATTCTGAAATACTACTCCCTGGCCTTCTCTGTAGCCTTATATTTTATCACAATAAGCTTTAAACTTCCACTTCACATCTGCTAAAGTTGTGCCTTTTATATTTTGTTACAAAAACATCATGTTTCAAGAAAGTAGTTTATTTTTTTCAAGTAGCCTACATAGTACGTGGCCTTAAAACCCACCTTTTTAGGAGAGCTTTTGACTGATCTCTTGCCCTTTTCTACATTGTTTTTGTTTATCTTATATTTATAATTTTCTTGCTCTCCATGTGTTTTATTTTATCACTTACTTTTTTTACCATGTAGCACTTTGAGATTTTTGCAAATATAAAGTGCATTATAAATTAAATTTATTATTATTATTATTATTAGTAGACCCTCTACAGTCTGTCTGGGGCTGCAAGACACCACCACACACACACACACACACACACACACACACACACACACACACACACACACACACACACACACACACACAAACACAGTTTATGTTG
Organism: Etheostoma spectabile; assembly: GCF_008692095.1. NCBI lineage: Eukaryota > Metazoa > Chordata > Actinopteri > Perciformes > Percidae > Etheostoma > Etheostoma spectabile. The sequence goes on from NC_045752.1 coordinate 25,628, forward strand.
CGGTCTTACACACAGACTGTTTCCTGTTTATGTGACTCCAGCGAACACAAACGTGTTTTTAAGGAAACGCATGGAGAAAATAGAAAGTGTTTGTGGTTATGTTTGTGTAGTTGATGTCGTTAGAATCCCGCTGGGGTCTTAACTGATAAAGTAGATCGTATTCATAGTTTGATGAGTGGTGGAATGTAAGCACATTTGTTCAAATACTGTACTTGAATATCATTTCCTGATACTTACGTAAGTCACTACAATTCAGAGACAAATATTTTAGTTTCTACTTGACCCTCATGTTGTCCTCTGGTCAAATTGACCCATTTTCCTATATCAGTGTTCTTTTTAATTACCTAAAACAACATGAATGATTCCACACAACGCTCTTTGACAAGTACAAAACTCTACTTTCATTAATTTTGGGGTGTTTTGTTCAATTTTATAGCATTTGAAAAACAAATTGAAGTGGTTTTGAAATAGTATTGAGTAAAAGTTGACATATTCCAGTCTGTGATCATCCATTAACATACATTCCTCTAATTAAAGTCTATATAATTCCTAATTTCTGCTTTTTTAACTCAAACATTAGGTATCATTTCCTATAAATGTTTATTGACCATAAAAACCAAAGAATAGCTGTCTAACTCAAGATAATAAGTCAGTGTTACGTAGTGTTAAATGTCACAAGTGACAAACATTGAAAATCAACATCAAAAGTGATGGAAAAAAAGGACAAAAACCTAAGAAAATATCAGAAACATTGATTTAAAAAGCGTCAACAAAAGTGTGGATTTTAAATTTTGACGGGAAGACAACACTAGGGTTAAGTTGCTTTGCAGATTACAACATATTACCAGAAAATAAATGATGACGTGTTATTGTAGGTATTCACACGCTGGCAGAATAAATGATTGCATTAAAGTTGCATGCAGTTAGCAGCTGAAAAAGTATATGATCAAGTGAAGTAATGAACGCATTAAATGCATGAATAAAAACGGCATGCATTATTCTGAAACGGGCCATGCTCCAGAGTGTGTGGTTTTTACTTTTGGTACTCTTAAGTTTGTTTTGTGCTAATACTTTTGTACTTTTTTTTTGTACTTTGTACTAATATCTAAAATGGCGTGTGAAGGGTTAGCCATGCCTTGTAGAAGCCCCTATAGCTGATAAAGGAGGAGGCTGGATTTCATGCTGGCCATAGTTAACAGGGCGCAGCCTGCATAGGGGGTTTATTTTTGACAGTTTTGCCTTTAGTTATTCCATGTTTTGTTTTTTGATTGGGATTTTTTTTCTCTCTTCAGTTAATTTACTTTCTTGGGCCGGGCTTTGCATTGTAAAATATGCCTGTAGATTGATGTTACCACCATGGGAATAAATACATTTGAACTGCAAACTGGGCCTTTTTCTGTTTTTCTGCCACAGCCAACCATTTAGTGGGTTGCAAGCCAAAATGAAACAAAAATAAAAACCATATACAGGCTATACACCTTTAACTATGGGCCCTGTTAGCTCTCTATATTTGCTTCATTCAGTTATCATGCTTGTCCATCAATCCCCCATCAATCCAGCCTCCTCCTTCACCAGCCAGGGTCTTACAGGGCACGGCTAACCCGCGACCTAGTGGGTCACTTTAAAATGATGAGACTACAGCAGTGGTGGAATGTTACCAAGTACATTTACTCAATTACTATACCTAACAAATTTGAGGTACTTGTGTTTTACTTGAGTCTTTTCTTCTCATGCAACTTTCTACTTCCACTCCGCAACAATTCAGAGAGAAATATTGTACTTTTCTCTCCACTACATTAATCTAGACAGTTACTTTACAAATTAAGATTGTTGCACCCAAAACACATGTAGTGTAAAAATAAAATGTTTAACATAAACTAAAATGAACCCAACAATATACAGGACAACAGGTCCAGCTGAAATGCAGGACTTTACTGTGAGGATTTTTCTCCATTGGGGGGGGTTAGTTGTACTTTTACTTTAAGTACATTTACTTTATGATACTAACATTTTTAATACAGGAACCTATTTGTAACAGTTTTTTTTACAATGTGGTATTAGTATTTTTACTTAAGGATCTGAGCATCGGATGCAGTTAACATTTGTGTGTGTTTGCGTAGCTTCTGTTGACCCAGAAATGCCCGTTTATCCAGCTGTTTGCTCGGAGCCTTGCAGTGCGGGGCGTTGGTGCAGAGGCACTCTGCAGCCGGAGGTTGTGGTGAAGAGGAAGGTTGCACCTTCATCGTTTCCCAGCAGCGAGGAGACTCTGCAGGCTGCTCTGTGACCACATCCTCTCCTCTGCTCTCGCTCTCTGCTCCTCTGCTCGCTTTCAACACCCCCCCCCCCCAACCCTAACAACAGCTCTGACCTTATTCTGAACACAGACTAGAACGTTGGTTTCCTGTTGTTATGTGGCCGACTCACACTCTCCCATTTACTCTCCTACTGACGCCGTTTGAACTAAAGGAAGAACTGCTTTATTCTCACTCGTGTAAAGTGAAAAAAGATAGATATGAGTTCCTATGTCAGTCAAAAGTTTGGACACAAAGTGTGACTGTGAATAAACCCAGTTCAACAAGTTCAAATGATTTCTTACAAAGAATAAATCGCCTTGGTTGATGGAATGTAATCATATCAAATGTCCCTGGAGAGACTTTAGTCACCTTTCAGTTTGCTTAATGGAAAATATTAAGACGCAAATTAACCTGCTGATGAATTTCCCTGAGCTCAGATGTCTCAACATTATATAGCTGAGAAATGACTTCTGATTTCTCAGAAAAGATGCACATGGGCGAGCAGCTAAAAATACCTGACACAGTCTGTGGATAAAGTGATGTTCGGTGTCAGATGAGATGCGAGAGCAATGTCTAACCTATTTAAATTCACCATCTGATATGAAGATCGACTCAGATATAGATTTTGATATAAAATTAATGTAGTTTGTCATCATAAAAAAACCTCTCTATAGAGAAATGAAAGCACAAGACTGATGAGATTCTCTGAAATACTTTTATTAAGAATTAAAAAAGTGAATCAAATTATTCACAAACACACAGAACTAAGTATTTCTAAAAATGTGATGCCAAAGTGTTTGCATACCCGATGTAGCTTTGAGATTACAACAAGAATATGCATAGAGCTCTCCATCTAAATTAACACAATGCAAATGTGTTGTTTATTTGTTTTATTTACAGAATTCACCACCGTTGTTCCCCATAGATTTCCTTTGTTCAGGGCTCAGCTCTCCGTAGGTCTGTTTTCCTTTTTTCTGCAACAGACAGGACACGGCATCATGAGCTCTTTGATTATTGTTCATTCCCATGTTAATGTCAAGTGACATAAGAGAAAAGTCATTGTGGGACAAACCTGAAGCTTCCACACCAAAAAGGCCACAAAGGCTCCATAGAGGCTGCTCTTGATGATTAGAAGACCGTAGGAGAGTTTGGCCGTCTGGGAGATCTTCAAATAATCCTCTGCAGAAAGTTCAAACATGTACAAACAGTCAGTGACATGAAGAGAAAACAGCCGGTGCACTTTGTGGAGATCACACAAGGAAAGCAGACACTAATCCCAGAGTCATGTTTACCTCTTGTCATGCCGCCTTCTTCCTCACCTGATGATAGAAGAATAAGACATGGATTAGATGGGGACAGATAATCATTACCCCCCAAAACAAAAAGATTCAGATTAGATCCTTTCTGAGTTCCAAAAGAACCAAAAACAACAGACCTTTAACACCCACAACTGTCCCGGTATAATTGCTTGATGCACTGCCATTGTAGAAGTTGACGATGCAGGTGAAGTTTTTGTCGAGTGTGTACCAGTGTTCTCTAGGGACCCTCAGCCTGCTGGTGATTCTGTACGTCTTGCCTTCCCGCAGGGCAGCGTTATCAGTGGCCACACCAGTGGTTTGAGTCTCCCCGTCGATCTGCCAGTCAACAGTGACATGGTCCGGGTAGAATCCACTGGCCACACAGACAATGGTCTTCTTCCTCGCTCCGTCTGTCTGCTTTCGACACTCCTTTTTTGAAGGTTCAAGCACCTTCACTGTTGGTTCTTTGATTTCATGGTCTGGTTCTGCAAGAACAGATAACACCAACAAAATGTAAGTTGCCTATAGATCCACAGCAAACCAATGTGCAATATTAACTCTCATCTTCATGTGACATCTGAATACCAGAATTTAGACATGCAAACCAGGACCCAGAGAGAATCAGGAGAAACATTAATAACAAAGAAAATGATTACGGGTTACTGAGCTCACACTAAGAGACATCAAAATCTAATTCCTTAAGAGAAAGAAAAGCTTTATGCTGCTGTGATCTTACCAAGAACTGTTAATTTGGTTCCCTCTCCAAATTCAGCAGGGTAAGTGTTGGAGCACACCGCTCACTCGCATATAAAAAACTGACAAAGATCTACAACGGCTGAATGATGGCTAACTTCTTTTTACGCCATTTGTGACTCTAGATATAAAATCCAATTTATTTTATGGCATGGATCCCACTTATAATCTTATTCATATCATTTGATAGATAGACTTGTTGAATATACTGTTTAATGCAAGACAGGAATTCTACATTCCAGCAACTAAGCAAATACTTGCTATCCACTCATTGACAATTTTTAGAGCTTGCAAGGAATGCATTAAGTCAGGTTTCTAGACCAAATAGCCTTTCGTTGCTCTAGAAAAGATTCCTTAATTATTTCTTTCACAGTTTTGGCACAAAGCAACACAATGCTGCTCCAGCAAAGACACTGAAAGACTTCTTTCTTTCTTTCTTTTTTTAACTAAAAGCTAACTTTCAGCTACTTCTCAATTTAAGTTAAGAGAAGGGCACAAGACAAACATTTCTGCTCATGGGTTTTGACATTTTCTTACCCAACACTGTCAGTCTGGTGCCACTGCCAAAGTAAGCAGGATCGTAGTTGTTCACACTGATACGAGGCTACAGGAAAACTGCTCAGCCTCTCACCACTGACAGCTGTACGCTGACACTGGGCTCTTTTTTTCTTTTTCTTCTTTTTTTTAAGATTTGTTTTTGTAGAAACAATACATAGTCATACCAAATTGCATTAGTTACTAATACCATTAAACTTCCAATTTAGGGTATATTTAAGATTAGAAAACAACATTTCCATTATATCCTATGGAATGTTATTATACAGCCTTGTTGCATTACTTAAGTTTAGTAATTGCCTTACCTAAAACGGTGAGTTTAGTTCCAGCTCCAAAGTAAGCCTCTGACTGGGAACACAGTGTTTGACAGCGCTGATAAGAACTGGCTGTGAGAGTACTAATCTGGGCGTAGAGCCAAATGTTTTATAGCTGCAGCCCTTTGACTGGAAAACACAGACTATAGGATTGTTTTTACTGGCATGAACTGTCTTCTGCATTAATTAATTTCACACATTTAAAATGAGCACACTCTGCTCACTACCATCAAATCAAATGTCTATTAGACATGTTCTTAATATTGCCCATAATCATAGCATACAAACAAGCTGAGAGTCCGGCCCTGAGATGTTTTATTGCGGGTTTTCTCACCTAAAACGGTGAGTTTAGTTCCAGCTCCAAAGAAAGCCTCGGTTGTAGGAGCACAGAGACCTTCGGCTGTAACAAAACGTCTCCCTACTGCCTCTCTTCATCTGTGCCCCTTTCAAATGATTCCAACTTTCTCTTTCTTTCTCTGCCATTTACAGACTTTAATCTACTTTAGTTTGCTGAAGAGTTTGATCTCCCTTTAGTAACTTCCACCTCTTAAACAGCCACATGCTTTTGGGACTATTGTGTGATTATTTCAACCAGCGATAATCAGCGTGATGCAGTATAAAAGGGTTCAATCATGGTTTATCATTGGTGGTTGGGAGTCTGTAGAGCCTTGGAGTATCTTCAGTGTCCAAAACATCTTAACAAAATCCAACGTGTCATGTTTTCTTACCTAAAACAGTTAACTTTGTTCCTCCACCAAAGTAAGCCTCTTGCAGCACCACCAGAGTCACGGTGCATCTGATCAGTGCTCATAACATGCTGCTTTTAACCTTCTATTTTAGTTTTGTACTAAATGTAACTTTCCTTTTTTAAAACCAATACCTAAAGGCTGTTTAAACCAGTCCCATGCAATAGGATCATCTCTTTTACCAAGTAAACTTACCCAGAACAGTGAGTCTAGTTCCCTGGCCGAAATAGGCTTCGCGCTGACACAGCGTTAAAACTTAAGAACAAAAAGCTCCGAGCACTGAGCAACACCTAAATCAAAGGAACTCACTAGAGAAGAGTGCTGTACATTTCTTAAAAAAACGAATTACAATTTTTATATTTTCATTTGATTTCTTACCTAAAACAGTTAACTTTGTTCCTCCACCAAAGTAAGCCTCTGAAGTCTGGGTCACAGTGCACCTGATCAGTGCTCAAACCAGCCCAACATGAGCTTTTACTTTGCTTCTTTGCTTTCTGGATTGGTCATGAATGCAACTTTCCAGTTTTCACACGTTATATAAACATATCACTTATCACCCTGTCAAACTTAGTCTTGACTTACCAACAACATTCAGTTTAGTTCGCTGGCGGAAATAGGCTTCGTACTGACGCGCCGTTTAAGATCAACTTTAATTATGTAGAGTACAGTAGGTTTCTTAAAGAAACTGTTACAAAGCTCTTTACTTAGTTAGATTTGATTTCTTACCCAAAACGGTTAACTTTGTTCCTTCACCGAAGTAAGCTTCATAACCACCAGAGTCACAGTGCACCTGATCAGTGCTCAAACCAGCCCAGCATGCTGCTTTTACTTTGCTTCTTTGGTAAACTAGACTTAAGTACAGTATGAAACACTCTAATTACAGTGCTGTGTTTTTCATTTGATTTGATTTCTTACCTAAAACAGTTAATTTTGTTCCTTCACCGAAGTAAGCTTCATTAGCAGAGTCACAGTGTACTCCATCAGTGCTCAAAGCAGCCCAACATGCTGCTTTTACTTTGAATCTTTGCATTTTAGTTTTGCAACTTTCCTGTTTTTCCCAGGTTCTATGCAACACAAACTTCTGACTTATCAACCTGATAAACTTTATTTCAACTTGCCAAGAACAGTCTGTTTAGTCATGGCCGGAATACAGTAGTATTGCTTCAAACCATCAGTGTTTTAGCTTGAGAATTAAAACTTGAATTTTTAAAGAGGATTTGTGCAGCTAAGTTGAAGTATGAAACACTCTAATTACAGTGCTATTTTTTCAATTTGATTTGATTTCTTACCTAAAACAGTTAACTTTGTACCTCCACCGAAGTAAGCTTCATTAGCACCAGTGTCACAGTGTCCTCCATCAGTGCTCAAACCAGCCCAACATGTTGCTTTTACTTAGCTTCTTTGCTTTCAGGTGCATTTAAATGTTTGTTGTATCAAATATGACTTTTCTTTAAATCCAATACCAACATTTGCTGCACTGCCGTTTGGTTTTTGTAACACAAACATTCTCCCTCAACAACCAACCTGCCTGTGAAATGTTTGAACTTCTCCTACAGGAAAATGAGTGAGAACGATTTTCTGATGTCTTACTTACCAAGAACAGTCAGTTTTGTTCCCTGGCCGAAGTAGGCTTCGTAATTGGCACAGCGCTCAGGCTTAATATCAAAAAGCACTGAGCGCTCAACTTAAATTACGAAGACCCAAGTATATTGTAAATCTTATTGAAGCACACACATTGTACAGCTTATTACATGTTACAAACTTTGACCGTCCTTGACTTACCCAAAACAGTCAGTTTGGTTCCTTTTCCAAAGTAAGCTTCGTTTAAGTTGTCACAGTGCAGAGAACTGAGCATGAAACTCTCAACTCTTTCTCTACCAGAATTATCTTTAGAACGTTTTTACTATTCATGCTAAGACTCTAAAGCAATATGACAATTATAAAAAAAAAGTAACTGAAATATTTACCTAAAACATTTTGGTTCCTTTTCCCAAAATAAGCTTGTTTGCATTGAAGTGCAGAGAATGAATGACCCCAACTTTTCTCTACCACAATTATCTTGAAAGTTTTTTTTCTGATATCAAGACCTTTAAAACAATAGGACAATTTTAAAACCCAAATAAACTGAATATTACCTAAAACTGTCAGTCTGGTTCCTTTTCCAAAGAAAGCAGGGTCAGTGTAGGTCAACAGTTTCTGTCTTCAGCCCCAATATTTCAACTATTTCATAATAAGAGTTTTACCTTCCCTTTCATAACCACATGTCTACTATTGTAAGTTTGTTGCAGTGGAGTGAAGCAGGAGAGATGTACTTACCCAAAACAGTGAGTTTTGTTCCCTTTCCAAAGTAAGCTTCAGATCCAGTGTCACACTGAATATCTCCTCTACCAAAAGACTCAAAACGTCCCATAGTCAGCATGTTGAGACACAGTGTAATAATCCAGGGGATGAAGAAGGTTAAAACATGCAGGATATGCCTCATAATGTGCTAATATGTTCGTTTTTTTTGTGGGCGACTGAAAGAAGCATGCCAACGCTGCTCAAATGAAGTAAAAGTAATTTAAAAAACCTTTTTTCCAAGCAGCTCTTCTGCATAAACATGGACTTTTAAATTCCAAAGTGCGCTGCCTTCAAAACTATGGATTTTTCATCTCCCCGGCTCTCCCAGGTAGCATGTAGCAGTCTGCACAATGGCTGTTAATGGCAGGAGGTTTTTGTACAGCGCTCTATGGGTTTGTATCACCGTGGCCCCTGTCCCCACGACAAAAAAATCATACAAAAAACCTGAAGTCTCTCTGGTTGTCTCCCCTCTCCCTCCCCCAGCCAGCCTCTCCATATCTCAGCCTCCATCTCTCTCTGTTGTGAGAGCAGCTGTGCAGCTCGGGCTGGCTGACTCCAACCTGACTGCTGCTATTTCTGTGACAGCTAAGAAAAGAAACGGAACCGAGGGAAGGAAAAGGGGAAACTGCTCTTTGTTTGTAGCTGTTCAGAGGAGGACATCTCCTGGTCACACCTTTTTATCCATCCAGTTGTCAGTGAACTGAGAACCTTTCACTGGCAGATGTGACTGATACTCTAGGTGATCCTTAAACTGTTTCTTTGTTTTCAAGGTAATGTATGACTCAAAAGTGGCATTAAAGCAGTTTATTCCTTAACAATAAATGACCACATCACATTTATAGTACAAAGTACACAAGTTACAAATAAAGTCCTGCAAAAAAATATACTGTGCATATATATATATTATATATATATATATATATATATATATATATATATATATATATATAATATAATATATACACACACACACACTTGAAGTACCAAATGCAGATTGACCATTTCAGTATCTTATACATGTATTATAGGATTGTATTTCACTTAGACTTAGACTTAGACTTCTATTTATTGATCCTTTGGGATGACTCCCGCAGGAAATTGAAAGTTCCAGCAGCAGTTTTAGCAAGAAAAAAGAATAAAAAATAGATAAAAAGACAGTATAAAGACAACAAAAATAACAATAAAAATAATAACAACAATAAGAACATTCGTCAAATAAACAAAGAAAGACCATAAATTATAATAAAGTGTCAGTGTTTAGTCCAGTGTTAAAAAAATTATTATAAAGTGACCAGGTGTGAAATTTTAAATCCAGGTGTGCATGTATGTATGTATGTGTGTATGTTTACTGTATGTATGTATGTATGTATGTATGTATGTATGTATGTATGTAGTATGTCCTCTCTGCCTTATTTCCTCCTCCCCCCTAGTGAGGAGTTGTATAGTCTAATGGCATGAGGGACAAAGGAGTCCTTGAGTCTGTTGGTCCGGCACTCAATGATGGATCTGCAGCTGGTAACTGTTGAGCTAACCATATATACTGTTATCTATAATAAATCATGTATGTTTTAATATTTTGTATTAATAAAGTGAATCTGCAAAGTAGCTAAAGCTACAAAATAAATGTAGTGGAGTTAAAGTGCAAAATTCCCTTCTGAAATGTAGTGGAGTATAAAGTACTAACCAAGCAAAAAACAATTACCTTAAAATTGTACGTGAATCATGGGTTGAATATTCAGCTGTTCCTATAAAATAAACATTAAATATACTTTTAAAGTCTTGACTTATTACTGGCCTCCCTTGAGATGATTGATAGGAGGCTACTGTGAGCTCATGCCTAAAATGAAATATAACAATTATGATGTTACATCAGAGTTGTTCTGCAGAGATCACTTGTATATTAAATGTAGCTTATCCAGCCTAAGTCATATTATTCTTTTTGGGGGGGTGTCCCGCCCTTAATGGACAGGACAGCTAGGCGAGAAAGGGGGGGGAGAGAGAGGGGGAAGACAAGCAGAAGAGCCTCACAGGGCGGACTCAACCCTGGACTTCTGTGTCCAGGCTGACCAACCCGGCCACCCAATTCTTCATTTCAATACCACTTTAATTAGTTGACTTTTCCTTTGACATATCCTGACTTCTAAAAAAAAAAAAAAACAGTTGAGGTGTGTTGTCCCTTAGATGTTGTTTACCTGTGTAATCCCACATGAACCCTGTAGAGGTCAGTGTATGATAACCTCTTCAATACACATTATTATTTGTGCAGACTTATGCAAATTATAGAATATAACTGTGGACAAGTTACACATGTGCACTGACCAACTAAACTCTGTTGGACAATCAATATTGCACGAAAGTGACAAGTACTTAAACTGTTAGACACTGCTTCTGATTGAACAAGATCTGCTTTGTGGTTTTGTGTTGCAGGAACACAATAACTTGCACCAAAGCATTCTAATACCTTTTTTTTAAGGAATTCATAGAATTTTGTTTTGTTTTTTAAAACCAGTTTATTCTTTCAAATTTTCATGTCACATTTATGTTGGTTTGTGTGTCAGACTTCAACACAGTAGTCTGGATCATAGGACTGTAACGCCTGCTATGAGATGAACTACTACTACCATTTAAGTCATGTTCATTTTATGTATAAGTTATTGTTTATTTATATATATATTTATTATATTATGTGTGTATATTATATATATATATATAGGTGTGTATGTATATATATATATATATGTGTGTTATATATATATATGTATGTATATGTATGTATGTATGTATGATTATATATAGTATTATGTATTATTATATATATGTTATTTAATGTATATAGTATGTTATGTATATATATATGTATAATATATATAGTATATATGTAGTAGTGTATATTATGTATATATTAGTATATGTATGTATTATATATGTATATATGTATATATGTATATCCTATGCTATTTATTCAGATAGCTTCATTTTCATTTCCATGTGTTGCAGCTGTATGTCTATACAACATACAACTTCAACATAAGAAGAATGTAGCATAATTTGGGTGTAAAAGCGGTTATAAATAGCCTATGTGTGTGATTTTGGTTAAAATCAACAAATGGCCGTGATAATTAATCGTGATCTCAATATTGATCAAAATAATCGTGGTTATCATTTTGGCCATAATCGTGCAGCCCTAATCTATAAAGTGTCAAGATAACTGTTGTTATGATTTGATACTGTAAATGAACTTGAATTGAATCAACGGAAGTACATTTCCATGATGATTGCCTGACACGATGTCCCTCGCCTTCTGCTCTCTGTCGGTTGCCGTTCTCGAACTCTATTTGCTTTGGGAAACAACAACTTCGAGCAAGCAACTTGCTACACGGTGAAAATGTCAAGTTTGGAAGAAAATGTGGTTTGTGCAACAAGGCAGGCCTGCTTCTTTGGGAAATGATTGTAAAGATTTGCAAAGAATATGTTTACACACAATGATACACTGGTAAGAGCAAATTATGTTTAACCATGTATCCAGCTAATTTATATGGCTCACGTTACTGTGTTGTGTAGGTAACTTCATTTAATATTGGATGTGGCGTTTACTTTTTCGGAGTGCAAATGTTCCACCCAAACAAGTTCCTTCCCGAGACTATTTAGCAGAGCCTCCGTCGCTGCGTCCAGAGCTTAGCGCCGCCCAAGACCATTGTGATTGGTTTAAAGCAGGGGTTCATAAACACATGTCTGATTTTGTCCGGAACAATTGGCATTAACAAAAAAAATATATTTTGTCCGTTTTATTGAGCTTCATGCAGTAAAAGTACAGCAGCAGCTTAATGTAGTAAAAGGACGTTTTTGTTGCTTGCATGTTGTTGAATTTTTTTCTGCTCTTTCAGCCTTTTAAAAAAATTTTTTTAACAGATTTCTTTTTTGTTGCCTTTGACGTTTTTAGCCCCTTTCTCACTGTTTTGGGGTCCGGATTGATTTGCCGTATGGTCCTAATGCAGCTCTTAGTCCGCACTTTAAGAAGCCCTGGTTAAAAGAAATGCAAACAACCCAGAGAGGTTTTTATTCTCCTATCCCAGAATGTATGTGTGTTGTAGCTAGACTTTAGTCCACAGCACTGTAGCGATAGGTCTGCCAATGTGAGACTGTCAACACATGAACCATCCTCATTCACCCCTCCTCCATGCAGCCTCTTCCTGGTTTCTTCTTGAGGTTCTTGTTAAGCTGCTGAGGCTTTCTGAACCATCGTGCTCTACTGGAGGCACAGTAATACACAGCTGAATCTCCAGTCTCAACAGGGTGGATCTGCATAGAGGAATGAAGCACTGCAGGCCGGGTCATGCTGTACTTGGATTTGTTGAAGGGAGCTTCAATGCTGCTCGCATCTTTACCGAGAGAATATGCTACTAGCTGCATTTCCATACTGCTGCTGCTTTGTCTGTACCAGTACATGTAGAAGTATTGTTCATCGTCTTGTTCACACTGCAAAGTCACAGCCTGGGGGTCTCCTTTGCGGCTGATAACAAATGAAGGCTGGTGAAGTTTTACACCACCGGAGATATCTAGTAAGTAGAAAATAAAAAAAACTTCAACAAGGAAATCGGTATGAAGAAAATGCAAAATAAAAACTGTAAAAATATTCTTACTGGTGAAGATGAGAATGGAAAACAGTAGCAATAGTGTTGACATTGATCAAACAATAAAAAAACTAATTTGAAAAAAAAAACTATATATATATTCCAAATCACAACTCTGTCTTCAGGCTGAACAGCTGCTGGCAGACCGTACTGAGTGGTTTCTGAGTACACCCAGTCTCCTGGTTGACCCTGGGGGAGTTTTTTTCCTTTTGAGAGCTTTGGCTGCTCATGCTATTGGTGTGTGTTAAAGCTACATTACGTACGCACACTAGCAAATGTTTGTAGTGCCAGGTTTCAGTGTGTTAGTGCACACCCCTTCTGCGACAGTTACTAGCTCTCTCTAAAACTCTTACTATATTGTAAGTGAGGCTATGTAAGTATTTTTTTGGTAGGGTGACTTTCACCAAATACTTGATTTGCAATAAGCAACAGACTACCAAGAGTATATATACACTGTCAAAAGTCAACAAATTTAAATTACATGCAAAAAAGTAATAAACAAATAATTTAATAATTTTACATTATACTAGATTAAAGGGTTAGTTCTGATATTTTGAATGGGGGGTGAGGGTATTAGCCCACTTAGAGTAGATGCCATGCCTCTTATTTGAAGAAGCAGACATGAGTACCGACACGGAAGCTAAGAAATGTACTGCTGTGGACGGGGGCAGCATTTTAGAAACCTAAAAAAATGACTGTCACTGCTTTACCGTGCCATCACACTGCCCTTTCTGATGGGGAAGTAAAGACGTTATAGCCATCTATTCTCTCTTCAAAGCCACCAGACTCCTTTGACAAAAACTATGTTTACCACGCGGAACACGGGAGTTGCTTGTTAGTTAGTTAGTTAGTGTTATTTTGTAATTTTTTTTTTTAAAGGGTTAGTTGTCATTCACCAAAGTCACACAATAACCTATTGTGGCAACGGTAGACCAACAACTCCTGTTTCTACAAGGTATGTCATCTGGTGGCTGTGAAAAAGCATACATGCTGTAAAAGGATATAACCGCTTCAATTTACTGTCCTGAAGGGCTGTTTGACAGCAAGGTGAAGCCCTGCAACGTCCAGCAGAGCCCTGATACACCCTGCTACTATTTTCAGTCATAGTTTCATTGACCATTGTCCAAGGTTTCTTCCTAAAAGGGACTTTTTCCTCGCCACTGTCACACTAAATGCTTGCTCTTGGGGGAATTATTGTAATCTTTAATCTTTGTAAATTATAGAATGTTGTCTAGACCTACTCAAACTGTGAAGTATCTTGAGATAACTCTTGTGAATTGATATATGTAAAACATATTTATATATATATGTATTTATATAGCGCTTTTCCAGTCTTAACAACTGCTCAAAGCGCTTTTACATCTACAGGAACCATTCACCATTCACACACATTCATACACTGTGGCCGAGGCTGCCGTACAAGGTACCACCTGCTCATCAGATAAATATTCATACACATTCACACTCCGATGCGCAGCACCGGGGGCAATTCGGGGTTCAGTGTCTTGCCCAAGGACACTTCGACAATGACAATGACAATGGGGCGGGGATCGAACCACCAACCTTCCAATTGGCAGGCAACCGCTCTACCACTGAGCCACAGCCGCCCCTAATTGATGCTATAAATACAATTGAGTTGAATTAAAGGCACAAACATAGCATATACACTTAAAGTGGAATATTGATTGTTACAGGTGGCTTAAATAGGTTTTGCTGATGGCCCCATCCACAGCGCTAACTTTGTATCGGTACTCCAGTCTGTTCCTCCAAACTACTGTAACTAATACACTGACTGTTGAGTAGCTCATACAACCCCACTTTAAAAATCCCAACTATCCCTTTAACCAGTGATTACCTGTACAATAGACAAAGGAGGGTCTAGTTAGTCCACATAGCGTTCAAGGATGGGAGGAAAACACGTTCTAGTTTTTTTTTTAAACCAATCACAATCGTCTTGGGCATTGCTAAGCACCAGAGAAAATCTGCGGTGCCGCTGCATAATAGCCTCGGAAGGAACTTGTTTTGGTGGAACGTGTGTATGTTTAAAAGTTGAGTCATGCAACAGAAAACTCAGATTGGACAGATAGTCTAGCTAGCTGTCTGGATTTACCCAGCACAGATCTGAGGAGCAGGTAAATCTTCTTAAGAAACGCTTGAAGTTCCATGCTTTTTAGTCTAATCTATACCCAAATTTAAAGTGGTACAGCTCCCATACACTTTGAACCTCTGGGATGTGCCTGATATAATTGGAAAGCTAACTCTCAAGTATCTGTTACAAGTGGCAGGGTGATTCAAAGTTACAGAGACTAGAATGGACATTTTTTTATTTCCGTCATGCAAGTCATGCATCTGTAAAATTATTTTAATACACTGCTGTAACTCTTGTGAGATACAGACAACACAATACCATGGCCACATGTCTCATCTTACTACAGAAAAACTACAGAACCCAAAAGACTCAAAAATGACACAAAAATGACATCACAAACATGCTTGACATGACTATATAGGCTACATAATTATATAGAGAGAAGTAATTATAAATTGTTCAGGACGTGAAATGCAAGAAATAAGACAACCCACAGGGTCAAAAAAGTATGGTGTCTATGGATTCGTCTTATTGGCTAAACAGGTAGGAGGGTCTCGTAACATCTAGTTTTAACTGGTCTCACAAAAGTCGATCTCCTGCACGTGGGTCAGTGATTTGATTACTTTCCCAGGGCTCTCATAGGCTTCCATAGACAGATTGGTTCATACGAGGGCTCGTTGAAATCCGTAGCCTTCAGACAAAGCAATGATACACACATTGAGCATGTAGCAGCTGCGGCGGGGAAGGTAGAAGCAAGGGGGTAAGCCTTTCCTCTCTAAATGTAGCCCCTATGGCGCCATTTTAATGCTACAAAGCCATCACCCGCCGTTGGCATCCCATTAACTCCCATTCATTTTGACATCACTTTGGCAGCAAATAACTTTACATCTGAAGCATTTAAAGACATTATTCGTCCATTTATTTCTAAAGAAACACGACAATGTATAAAAGGCTCTTCTACCTTGTAACTTACATTATGGCTCCGTAGCAGATGTTTTTGTAAAAATGATTTTCATAACCACGCGACTTGCTGTCGCATAGTCGACAAATCACAGTATTGTCAGAAAAGCTCGCAGACAGTTTTGACTTACATCAGCTGTTTAAGTTTAATTACTAATGTTAACTAGCATGTTAGTTAGCAATAATTAGCCTGTGTCTACGTTATCTCCTAACATATTCCTACATTCTTTGTCTCTGCTGATTGGGAATGATTGAGATTTCTCTTGGCACAGTTACCAGAAGACTTACAACTTTCAGACGTCTAAGTCGTCAAGCACATTTGGAGGCTGCGCAGTACCGCTCAGCCTTCCCCGGAAAAGCAGGGCAAACAGTTAATTTTGGGATAAAATGGCTTGAATAATCTATTTCCTTGGATTGTTGGTGAGGTAGGAAAAAAAAATGCAAAAAAGGCAAAAAAAAAGGAAAAAGGTATAAATGCACACTAAACTCTAGTTTAGTGTGCATTTAGACCTTTTTCCTTTAGAGTTTAGAGTCTAAACACTAGCGGTGCAGTACATTTCTGTATTTCTTTATTTTCTTTAATTTTATAACAGTTGTTTAACTGTGACTCCACAGCGACAGAAGTGTGCCGTCCTCGGCACGATGCACGTTGTACAACACATAACAAAACAATCTTTTACATATCCTAACAAGATGTTACATTATCAGTGAATGCAATTTTGACATTATTAGTTACAGTATAGTCTATATCCACAACATTCCACTACCACTCTTTTTTGCCAGGTATCTTTTACCTTCCGCTTTCTTTGTGTCGGCATTTCAAACTACGGTGGATTCATGAGGACTATGGTTAACTGATCCTCAGATCAGGGTTGTAGCACAAAATTGGGCCCTATAGATTGGCACTTTCTATGGGCCCTAGCTATTAAATCTAGCATCTTTCTAGCACCCTCACATGAGGGCACTGGGTACTCGGTCCCCTTTTTCCCCCCAGTCAGACACCCCTGCCTCAGATCTCTGCAGGGTAAATCCAGACAGCCAGCTGGACTATCTGTCCAATCAGTTTTCTGTTGCAGAACTAAAACAAATATTAACCTGAACGTACACATGTTCCTTCCCGAAACTATTTTACAGAGGCATCATTGGTCCGTCCAGCTCCTAGCATCGCCCAAGACGATTGTTATTGGTTTAAAGAAATGCCAATAAACCAGAGCACAATTTTGGACTAGCCAGATCCTCCTCCGCAGTGCTGTGTAGGAAGGTCTGACAAGGTTACCTTATTACCTGGAAAATAAAAATGTTAAAACTCTCAGTTAACGTAATATGTGTAAAAGTCTATATTAACTTTCTTTTATATGTTTAAATGAAACGTTCGATATATACATAGTTACACTTTGGTACGTGATTCTGGTTATAATTGGGGTGCACAGTTCCAATATTAAGATTGAATATTGGCTTCGATATTGACAAAATGGCTGACTCAGGATAGTAAAAATGAACAGATCCATAGTCTGTCAGAGCACATCCTACGTCATTCGTCGACAGCACGTGCGTCGCATGCTGGAAGAGTTGAGTTAACCGTTAAGCAACATGCAAATTCAATACATCACATCTACTGTATGTTATTTTGTCTTAGTTATGAAATTAATGTTTAGTTAGGAATGTCTGGTGCCACATGGTGGAAGGAAGGTACAGGGTGGAAGGTATACAGTTTATTAATTCAACATCGGTATGAGGTATCGACAGACAAAGCCCAGGCATCAGTAGGAGCAGCAGCTGTTATAAGTCATTGGAAGGTTTTAGTGAAGCAGTGACATCAAACCACATCACTGTGTACTGGCAGCGCAGAAATACACAGCTGAGTCTGCCAAATTCACTGTGCGAATGAGCAGAGACCCTTTCAATGTGCCTTCTCCCTTAATCTGGAATCTGGAGTCTTTGAACTGGTCCTCGTAGCTAGGTTCACCCTGGAGGACTGAGTACCCGATGAGGCTCATGGAGCGCCTGCTATGTGTAGTTTGGTGTTGGTACCATAGCATAACTTGGAGGCTGCTGTCATCATGACTGCAGTAAATCTTGATCTCCTTAGTCCCTTCCTGCACAAGTTGAGGAAAGGACTGTTCAAAGTTTACACTCTCCACTTTTCCTGTGATGAAAGACAATTTAAATCTTAAAATACAAATTTTTTATACCGTAAACACAGACATTGGTGTTACGTGAAAAAGACATACATTGAATCAGACTTACTTGTAAGCATGAGCAATAAAACTCCACATATGTATAAAGCTGGAGTCATCCTGGAAACTTAAATCAAGATTTGTGCAACAGTGATAATTCAGAAAAATAAATGTTCTCATGTATAATTAACAATTATCATATACTAAAATCTGGTATTAGAGCTGGACCATTCACACGTCGCTCTGCTCTGACAAGCTCATTACAAATGAGAAATGACTATCTTCCATTCACCATATCACACCTCCCCTGTCTCCACCTTCTTCCTCTGCTCGCAACTGTTCGTCTGCCTGCTACTGCTTCTTTGGTGCATTTTCTGATCAGAAATGAAGAATACATATTTAATGAATTGTGATGGATTGTTTCGGTGTAGTGGTCTGTAAAGCGTGTTGTATATAATGATTCTGAAAACAAAAAAATGTGACTAAAGCTTGATGCATTTCATTAGAATTTGTAATTGTATTTCATTAGGTCTACATTTTTGTGAATAGCCTATGACCTAGAACATGCAACCTGGTTGAATACTTCAGTGTCTTTTTTTTTACGTTTAAGACTTAGGAGTAAGCAGGAGTAATCTGCAGGTTTTCATTCCAACCAAAGACTAGCAGAACTCATCTACTAAAAAAAAAAAGCTAAAAACAAAATCAAGTCTTTTGTCTTGAATTTATCCTTTATGCTGAATGTAATTACTTTTATGCGGGAATACTGTGCTCATGTAAATAAATGGTCGTAACCTTAACCCTAGGTACGGACTCCTACTGGGACAAATAAATAAAAACTAATTTATGTTGACGTGAGAATGACTGCCCAAAACGCATTTCTAAAGCAAGCTTACTGCTAACAACGGTTTAATAACTTTTCTTCAGAATGGCCATGTGGAGGAATTATAACGTTTTTGCTGTGCATGGAGTCCACTTGTAGGTTGTTCTTCACACCAGTGGTTGGCTACCCCAGAAATCCAGAGTCCTCAAGAGCAGAATTTGAATTTGCTCAGCGAGTCACTCTGGCATCGAGTAATGCTGTTCATCAACCATGCCTTTGTAGCCAAGTTGCAGCAATCACATCGGTGTATATCTTATATTGGCGGGGCCAGAGTCGAGCTAAACAGATGACGACAACCAGTGCAACGTCAGTCATTAGTAAACATTACAAGATGGTTGAGGATGAACACAATCTGTTTGAAGCAACTTTGGCCGCTAAAATGAACAAGTTTGACTTGGCTTTTTATCTTAAAGAGAAACAAACGACAGCGCTCAAATCGTTCCTTTGCAAGAAGGACGTTTTTGTTGTTTTGCCGACCGGATATGGCAGGAGTTTAATCTGCCAGTTAGCTCCGCTGGTAGCTAATCGTTTGAGGCTCGGGATATGTGTGATATGTGTGTTGTTGTTGTGATTGGTCGCAGTGTGCAGTGAGATTTTCAAATGCACGCTTGGTGCCGGCCCTCGAGTTGAGCCCTTTTCATTACTCAGTGCCAGACCTTTAATCTTTCGGATTTGGGTCTGGATTCCCAGGCTAACGGTTGGCCGCAAAGTGTGTTACATTACTTCAAGTTTGAATCGGAGTATTCCTCTCCTGCTGTCGGCTGCTTCTGAAGCATTTACTCTTCTCAAAGTTGCCAAGAATCAAAGCACCACCTCACCAAGTTGTTAATTAGCTTTGTGCAAACATGTTTATCATATTTGGGTTCTTGTTTGGCTTTGTTCAGTGCCTTTTGTTTGATAGCTATTTTGGGCTAAGCTAACTAACTCTATGATGTTTGTATAGGTATCTCCCCATTAAAAGTTGGGTGCAGATTTGAGTCTCGCACCCAGTAAAAATGACTGTACGAGTGTGTATGAGTGTGTACGACTCACACATGCACTCGGTCAGAGCCGTTTTGACTCGACTCTCATCGGGTATGACACGTTATGCCGTAAACCGTTTAAGTGTGAGCATGCTGGACTCAAATCTGCTCCTCATACGCTATAAACTAACACGGTAACTTAAGGGTTGCTAAGGGCTATTTTTGCAGTGCAATTTGCAAAAAACAAAGGAGGTGGCCTTTTTTAAATGCAGTTTGAAAAGTAAGAATATGCTACCAAGCCATTGTGGAGATGTCAGTGTCTAAAGTAAACATTTGAGGGCCTGGGTTTCAAGAAGTAACGTCATTACACCAGTAACGTTCTCCATTGCTAAACCTTTCTCCACAGCGCAAGTGGGTGATTTTACCAATTTGACCAGGGAAAAAAAAAACATTGCTAAGAACACGAAACCCTTTCAAAGGTCTCATTAATATGCTGTTTAGATATATATTATATTATGTATAATGATGTGTATTGTATAATATATATGTTATTTATATATTTCATATATCTTATATATATATATATATATACCCTTCTGTAATTATCCTTCCTTTAATATTAGTCTAAATATTTCAGAATTTCTTTTTTTTAACTCAAGATTAGTATAATTTCCTATATATATATATATAAAAAGAAAGAGACAGAGAACACTGGGCCCTGGGAACATAATGTTACACTCACTATCTTGTGTGTGTGTGATATCTTGGTGCTGGCTGCTATACTATATGTATAAAATATAGATAGATAGATAGATAGATAGATAGATAGATAGATAGATATACATACATATATATATATATATATATATATAATATACATGTGTGTGTATGTCTATATGTGTGTGTGTGTCTATGTGTGTGTATTATATATATATATATATATATATATATATATATATATATATAATATGTGTGTGTGTGTGTGTGTGTGTGTGTGTATAAATACAGTATATATATGTATACATAAATTTGAAATAAGTATTATATAAGGATGCAAATTTGCCTATTCATTGCAGCCATTCCACCCCGTTTCAATGTGTGGTTTACATTTATTTAAAATCCCACATTATTTTCAATTTGTAGAAATTAGTCAGTGTTGTGGATGTAAGAACAGTTATTTACCCTTCCTTTCAGGATCTTTGAACATGAAAACAACAGAGAAAAAGAGAACAGGGTTTTCGTGATGGGGTGGCATTAAACCACATCACTGTGTACTGGCAGCGCAGAAATACACAGCCGAGTCTGATAGATTGACACTGTCAATGATCAGGGCTCCTCTTTGGGTGTCCTCTCGTGTAATCTCAAACCGATCTTTAAACTGCTGCTCATAGTTGGGGTCACTGCCAATGTAGCTGTATCCAATTAAATGAATCAGACCGCTCTCTGTTTGCTGGTACCAGAGCATTACATTAAGAGCACCATCATTGTGACTGCATTTAAAATCCACCCTGGATCTTTCGTAGACTATTCTTGGACGAGACGGCTGAAACGTCACACTCTTAGCTTGGTCTGTGGGGGAAAATAAAAGATTTAGAAAAGTGATTGATACAGAAGCCTCTGTGAAATAACAAATTTTGTAGTTGCTGTAAAAATGTACATCACAATTAAATGGTTGTTTTTGCAGTTGATTTAATTACATGAAAGCAATATGAGAAGAAATCCGATCACAGTTGGAGACATCCTCCAGGGTTGTTCTGCTGCAGGAGAAACTTTCTTCAGTGAGAGTCTGTCTAAAGAGACACACCGCCTCATGTGAGACCATGAGGGTTTTTAGCGAGGGAGTGGCATTAAACCACATCACTGTGTACTGGCGGCGCAGAAATACACAGCCGAGTGAGACAGGGTTGCTTTGCGTATAATCAGAGCCCCTCTCACTGAGCCGTCTCTTGTCAGCTTGAATTGTTCTTCAGACTGACCCTCATAGTTTGGGCTGCTTTCATATCCATAGCCAATGAGGGTCATAGACAGACTGTCCTCTCTTGCTGATACCAGAGCATTACTGGACAATTAGCATCATCATGGCTGCAGTTTATCTGGACCTCAGTGCCCTCATTCACTATCTGGGGAGCAGATTGTTGAAATGAAACGGCGCTTGCCTGACCTGTGGAGGAAGCAGATTTAGATGAAACAGTTGTTAGTCCACAACATAAAGAGAACATAGTTATTTTTAGCATCATTGTTTATCATGTTAAATAAATAAAAATATAAATAATGACCACATTTTTTCATGTAATTCAGACGTCACGTGAGATCTTACAATAAAAACCGATGAAGAGAAAAGCAAAGGTTTGCACAGACAAAGACATTATCAGGCACTGATGTGAGAAATCTAAGGCTCAGGGTGAGTGAGTTAGTGAGTGAGTGTGTGAGTGTGTGTGTGTGTGTACATCCTCATAATAAATGCTGCATATAAAGTGCTGTGCCTCCACCTGTTGGTTGAAGGGTTTTCAGGATTTAGCATTCTTGATTATAAATATTAGACTTCCAGTAGACTTTGTATGCCCAGGTATTGTGAGAGGTCATTGTTTGAATGGGTGCATAGGTCAAACACAAGCAATAACTACATTTTTTCCCATACCTAATATTTCGGACATATAAGGTTCATTGGTGCTCTCCAATAACCAATTACACTGATCAGTTATTCCTTGTGGGATCTTTAACATTTCAGAAGATGAATAAATGCATGAGGTGTAGTAAAACGCTGTCACTCGGCAAAAAATAAATGAATGGGAGAAGTCGAATTTGTCTTGAAACAGAAGTTGTCCTGAAATTGTCCCATAATCAAATTTCAAGTTGCAATGCAGTAAACTCCAACATCACCAGGGCAACATGGAATCTGCAGACGCCAAGTTTTAAGCAGATTTTCTGAAGACATTAAAAAATAAAAAATATAGAAAAATGTTAATGTTTTTTAAATACAACTCATGTCCACCCCAAGCAGAAAAACACTCTGTTTGGACATGGACATCCCCAATGACTCCATGTATCCTTTTTGACTAAATGCACAGTAGAGAAAGCTGAGCATTAATATTGCATTTTTGAAAATGTTTGTATTATCACAATTTGTATTGTCTTTTACTACCTACATTTTGCCTCACTTCACTTCTAATGAATCTATTTAGTTGTATTTTTCCCAGCTTTTTGATACTGTGTCACATGGCTTCAGTGGTTTCCTGCTGGTGGGCTGGTATCTGCTGGATCATTATGGAGGTTTTTGTACGAGAGCGTCACTGTCTCTGTTACTGTGTATGCTTGCTGCTCCAAAATATTCTCCGCTGTCTTCAGGGTGTTTCAAGTTCAGGATGTGAAGATAAGCTGTTTTCTCTCCGTCTCCACTCACGCTAAACTGGCCGTCAAACGGTGGCTCAACCTTAGGAGTTTATAATTCATGTAGGCAATCAACTTCAGGGCCGTGTCTCCTGCTGAGCGCTGATACCACAGGATGGTGTCATAGCTCGGGATTTGATTTGTGAGGCTCAGGTTGACTTTAACGTTGGGTTCCCAAAACAGTTCAGTCGGAGTCTGGAACACTTGTTTCTCTTTACTGAGGTAAACCCCTGTAAAGAGATCAAGACAATTGTAGTTTTTAGTTCAGTGGATAAAACCCTTATTCTGTGTAAATTACAGTAAGAAATACGGAATCACTTATCAGTGGATGGAAATGTTCCTCCACCTATAAAGATTTTCAAGGGTTATCTTCTGAATGAGAAAATATGGCTTCATGAATGTGTATACCTTTAATCCAGAAGACAGTGATGATGGAAAGGATGACATGAGATGGCATCTTGTTGAATGTGACGAACCAGCTAGAGTCTCTCAGCTTTGTGCAGCAGAAGGCGGGACAGGAAAAATAAGTTGACAGTGAAGAGCCTTCTTTTATTCAGGATGCTTGCCTTTTCCTGGAAGGAAAGGAAAGAAAGCGCTGATGGCTGAAACTTTGATGATGAGTGAAAGTTTACCTTGTGCACTGATGACCTACTTTAGTTTGAAATTAGTAAATTAATTTTGGGAGTGGGCACCGAGTAGTGAGAAAAATGCTGCACAGACTGTGTGAAATTCAAGATAATTACCACAAAAGTAGCCTACAATAGATGGCCTCTAAAGTTGTATTACTTTCACTGAGGCGATGGTGTTGTGTGACATGGTTTTCTTCAGCCGAGTAGCAAATCTTTCGTGGTCTTGCATGACACGGTAAACACTAGCTGGGATTGTGACTATTTAACCTCTCTTTCGTCACGGTTCCTCAAACGGTACCTGTTTTTCCACAACGTGTTTTCATTCATGAATTGCAAGCATTAAATCGTCACCAACACGGTCATGCAGCACATCATTAGAAAGCGTAAAGTCTTGTGATTCCATCAAGCCACAAAGCATAAGGTGACTCACAGCGGTTATAATCACGTTATGAAGTTAAGAAACACTGCACCGTTTCTGTCTAAATCGAGCGTGCATCCCTACCTTTGTCCTCGTGTCTTTATCCACAGCGGTGAAAGATTGCCGTAAACGTGGTTGTCCTACTTCGTCAACATGCCAAGGTAATAGAATATCCAAGCCTTGTAATCCATAATTATCTGGTCCCCTCACAATCTTGTAGTGTCTGGCCAAGTTTCGACAGAGAGAAATCTAGATAGTGCATCATTTCTCGGTTTTGATCGTGTGTATCTTTTTCCGTGTGCATGCTACATTCTCACTCCGCACACCGTCAGAATCTGTGGCATCTGCAGTTTCCAATGAACTTTGTTCTCAGCCAATAGCATCAGTATTTCTCAAGATACTCCCAAGGTAAGCCAATGAAATCTCACAGTCCCCATTGGGCCCACGTGGGAAAAACTGACAGCATATCCCACCAGTTAGAGAAAGAGGTCATAAAACTGGCATCCCTGTGTAGCCAATCAGAAGACGAGTTGATTGATATCAAACATGGCCAGAAAAAACTATCCCTGGGATGGTCTCCAGCCCTTTCATTGCAAAAATAAGGCTGTCTTATGGCATTTCACCATTTCATCAAATTATGATTACTTATTCCTATAAATCTATGTATGTACTTCTTTTAGGCATGTGTGTGAGTGATGTGGATGTGTTTTTGTATTTCAGAAGTTTTGTACTTAGCACTTTTTGGGCTTTTTTAGAAATAAGAAATGAGACAAACGCACATATCTGTAGAAATACATTCATATAAAATCCATTTTATAAGTCATTTTCTTCTGGATTTTTTTCTGTTCTAAGTTGATATATGTGGCTAGGGTACTATTTTAGTATGTAGCCCATGTAATATGCTTACAGTAGTGCTTTTTATTAATTTTTCAGATGATTTACTTGGACGGAAATAGAAATTCTGTGTTCTAACCTCTGTAGCTCTGTGTCAGTAAGGCCTAGTGTCACAATGCCACTAGAAACAACAAATTGAGAGTGTTAGCTTCACAATGAACTCAGGGTCATCCCAGAGGGCCAAAGCATGTGGAAACTGCAGCATGTTTTAGGGGGTAAAAATTTAGGCGAGAAAATCATATATTTTCAAGTGTATCTGAAGAGTGCTCATATAATACTCATTTTCAGGTTCCTAATTGTATTTAGAGGTTGTACCAGAATAGGTTTACATGGTTTCATTTTCAGAAAACACCATATTTTTGTTGTACTGCACATTGCTGCAGCTCCTCTTTTCACCCTGTGTGTTGAGCTCTCTGTTTTTAACAACAGAGTGAGATAACTCACTTCTGTTCCATCTTTGTTGGGAGTTGTACATGCTCAGTAGCTAGGTATGGACTACTAGCCAGTCAGAAGCAGAGTATGAGAGTGCCCTGACAGTACCTAGGTAAGGACTACTAGCCAGTCAGGAGCAGAGTATGAGGCCCTGACAGTACCTAGGTAAGGACTACTAGCCAGTCAGAAGCAGAGTATGAGGGCGTGCCCTGACAGTACCTAGGTAAGGACTACTAGCCAGTCAGAAGCAGAGTATGAGAGTGCCCTGACAGTACCTAGGTATGGACTACTAGCCAGTCAGAAGCAGAGTATGAGAGTGCCCTGACAGTACCTAGGTATGGACTACTAGCCAGTCAGAAGCAGAGTATGAGAGTGCCCTGACAGTACCTAGGTAAGGACTACTAGCCAGTCAGAAGCAGAGTATGAGGGCGTGCCCTGACAGTACCTAGGTAAGGACTACTAGCCAGTCAGGAGCAGAGTATGAGGGCGTGCCCTGACAGTAGCTAGATAAGGACTACTAGCCAGTAAGAAGTAGAGTATGAGAGTGCCCTGACAGTACCTAGGTAAGGACTACTAGCCAGTCAGACGCAGAGTAGAATAGAATAGAATGCCTTTATTGTCATTATGCACAAGTACACAGTAACTGTGCAATGAGATTGAAGCAATCCCTTTACAGTGTTGACACAAAAATATAAAACAAGAATATAAAATATCAAAAGTCAAATTTTTTTAAAAAAAGTACAATGTAGGTAGTGCAGAGAAAAAAAAAAGAGGTGGGGGGGGCAGGTGCAGTCGGGAGAGCAACTGTATGCATATGTAAAAATGGCTTGAATACACATTGTGTGAAAGGAGATAAGTATAAAACAAATAGATAATTTTGCACCGTGATGAAATGGTTAAGTACTAAATAATAAATAAATAAATAAATATTGCACAGTAATGAAATGGAGTAGTTAAATATCAAATATTGCCCTGTATGAGTAGGAGGGTGTGATTCACGTTTGTCTCTGAAGTAAAGGCTGGACTACAATAGAGCTGGTTGGAGCAGTTTGTGAACAGTTTTCCCTTTGGAAGGGGGGGGGGGGGTGTCTTTGGGCGTTTTTACTTTGTAAATCTATAACGTCCACAAAAAAGATAAATAACACGATTAAAGAAAGGGAAAAAGGCCAGACAGCATAATTTGAGCAATTTTAGGCTTTAGTTGTGAGGAATAAATACTTGTTGTATGTTTTTAATCCCAAAAATTGCATGATAATTGTAAATCAGGCTCTGTTTGTGGGTGTCAGTGCTGCTGAGTATGACGAATAAAGGACAAGCTGTCTAAAACAGGAAAGGGAAGTGAATCGTGACAACTTAAAAACATGATGGAAAAAGAGTGATAAGTTGGCAAATCAAAGTAAAACCACAAGTGATCACGTGACCAATGGGGAGATAATCTTTGACCTACATTCAGAGTGGAGGCGTGACGAGGTTTTTGTCAAGAGCAGATGGATGTTTGATGTACTGTGCTTCTCTGGCTGCACAAAAGTATGTTGCGGTGTGTTCAAGCGCTTTTAGATTGTTTATGGAAAGGGAACCATTTTTGGCCTCGGCATTCAAATCTCCGGCTAATTTGAAATGTTCTCTAAATGGCTTTTCCACGCTGTCGTTGGTGAACTGTGCGTATCCATATCCGACGAGCTTCAGAGCAGCGTCTCCAGGTGACTGCTGGTACCACAGCATCACTCTGTAGTCACTTTTTCCGTGTGTGCAGAACAACTTCACATCATCACCGGCCTTTCTGATCGCCGCGGAGGGAGACTGAAGAATCTGAACCCCCAGAGAAAAACCTACAAAAAGAGACAAAACCTAAGGTTTCATTTAAAACTGCACGGAATGAGGAAATATGCCATACTGATATTACTTGCAATAAATAAACAGATATTAAGGTGTCTGGGAAAGACAAAAAAGTTCTGCCTTTCTCTTTTCAGAGTCCTGCTGAAATTCAACAAATTGCTTGTTGACTTTAAAAGGAATGAGAGGAAATCCAATGTTCTTTTATCGAACAAATTGAACACTGACTAGAAAAGGCACGACATAAAAAAAGTTGAGTTACATTTTAAAGTGCAGTTTAAACTGAGATTTCTCTTCAACCACCACAAAAAAGTCTCTGTCACGATGTGTTTATTGCGCCAGTTATTGTGACGACGATTAAAAAAAAAACATTTGCGCAGCCCTAGTTCATTTTCTTCCACATAAAAAAAACCTACAAACTCGTTGATTCGGAGAAGAGATATCATTACCTATGAGGTGACAACAGACTAGAAAACAGATCATTTCAGTTGTTTGTCCTATGCAGATTTAGTTCTCTGATGGGAAAGCTCTACTCTGGCTGTAATGACTGCACTGAATCCGTAAAAACTGAGCGGAGACGCGAGGAAGTGATGCAGAAATCACATGACAGAGACATTGACTGCAGCTGGCTGTTGACGACAAAAACCACAGTTGATAAAGTGTGGTGTTTTTGTATAGTTGAAAGGAGATTCTCCTCAACGTGTGTATCGAGCTGCACAGTAGTACAGTGCACTGTGCTCCAACTCTTTTAGGTCCACTATGAAGAGAGAGACATTCTTTGCCGTGTTTCCACTAAGATCTCCAGTGATATTGAAATGCTCTCCATACGATTCTTCATAGCTTATCCTACTATATTCTACATGTCCAATGAGTTTCAGAGCCTTGTCTCCAGGCGCCTGCTGGTACCACAGCATCACGGTGTAGTCAGCTTGTCCGTGAGTGCAGATGAGCTGCACATCATCACCGGCCTTCCTGATCGCAGCCGAGGGAGACTGATGGACCTGAACCCCCAGAGAAATACCTGCTGTAGGACAGTTGGACACATAATTGATTTAAGACAAGGCTGCACAAAACATAGTTTTATTTTTTATTTTTTGTCAACTTGCGCGATAAACACAACACAAAAGACACTTAGAGATTCTTTTATGTTAGTTGAACGAAAAACGACACTTTAAAATGTTTTTTTTTTTTTTGTGTTGCATTTAATGTGAAATTAGTTCAATTTAAAAAAAGTTGGACATCATTTTCTTTGCTTTATTTGAGCAGAATACTGAAAGCAGCGAAGCTGCGTACATTCTCATACCTGTTTAATTTATCTCACGGAATATTATCGCATATTTTCCTCATATTGTGCAGCTCCTATTGAAGATGTGGTATTAAATACAGTACATTGTGCTGCACAGTGAAGCAGTTGTTACCTGTGAGGAGATGACAAAAGAGAAATCTAATCATCATGTAGAGACAGTTATTCTGAAGTCATGTATCAAACTTGGTATTAAGTTATGACAGCGCCTCTTCTGCTTGTGTTTTGTCCTTAAACAGAATCACATTAAGTAGGAAGCAAACGCGATGTAGAAAGGAGGAGTGGCTTCATGTTCCACATTAAGCTGAGACGCTCTTCCTTGATTCCCACACAAGAGGTTTTTTCTTTTGACAGATTTTATTACGGTACTTGTTAAAGTGTAACTAATTGCTTGGCTGGTTAACACAGCACACTTTTAGTAGCTGATGATGATATGATTGCTTCAAACCAAAGTTCAACCACAAAAGCAGATGTCTGGGAGCAGTTTATTCCTTTTCTTATTATAAACCAGTGATGAGAAAAGATTAAGCTGAGTTTTTGTAAAGTGCAGACGGGATATTTGTCATTGTGCTTCTCTGGCTGCACAGTAGTAAACAGCACTGTGCTCTTGTTCTCCAAGTTTGATTTTAAGAGAGGCGTTCTTTGCTGTATTTCCCCCCAAATCTCCAGAGATATTAAAATGTTCTTTATATGGCTCTTCCATTGTGACATCTTTAAAGTACAAATATCCAATGAGTTTCATCGCCGTGTCTCCAGGTGAGCGCTGGTACCAGAGCATCACCCTGTAGTCAGTTTTATCATGGCTGCAGAAAATCTCCACTTTGTCTCCAGATTTGGTGATGAGGTCAGAGGGAGACTGACGGACATCAAGACCCAGACAGACACCTAGAAAAGGGGGAATAAATTATCACTGCAGAAGATATAAATAAAGTGGTATTCCTAAATTATAAAAATGATTACCAATGATCAAAGAGTAAAAAAACAGTCTTGCCAGCATGTTGTCGTCCTGTCTGAATAAACACCGAACTGGTGGCAGAATAGTGGCTCTGTTAACTCTTTATCAGTACCCTCCTATCAGATCTAAACCAGCTACATCACATTTCCTAGTGCATCATGTGTTGAACTGAAGAGTATTTCTGGAACTCTAGCGCCACTTGCTGGAACAATATAACAGCAAACATTTGCTTCCTAACACAGTCACCAAATGTGTTAAAGACCAGTTCTTGTTCAGCTGCTCCTACTTACATCAATTCAATTTTATTCAATTTTTATTCCTAAATCACAACAAGTTATCTGATTGCGCTTTTCATAAAAGAGCAGGTCTAGACTGTACTCTGGGATGTTATTTACAGAAACCCAACAACTCCCACCAAGAGCAAGCACTAGGCCACAGAGGCAAGGAAAAACTTTCTTTAAAAGTCAGCAACCTCGAGCAGAACCATGGCTCAGGGTGGGGGGGTCATCTGCCTCGACCGGTTGGGGGAGAGAGAAAGAGAGAGAGAGACAGACAGACAGACAGACAGACATAGAGAATTGTAGCAGAGGGTGTCGAGCAGGAACATGGAGGCAGCAGGGGACTCCAACCACAGATAAAGACTCCACAGCTCCAGAACCACCTGCAGGAAGCGATAGGAGGAGAGAGAGCACAAGACTCTGGGAAAGGGAAGAAGTTGAGATAGTAACATGCATTAATGGGATGAGGTTGCATGCAGATGGAGAGAAGGAGGAGGAGAGAGGTGCTCAGAGCATCATGGGAAGTCCCCCGGGAGTCTAGGCCTATAGCGGCGTAACTAAGGGATGGTTCAGGACTCTCCTGACCCAGCCCTAACTATAGGCTCTATCAAAGAGAAAAGTTTTAAGCCTGTTCTTAAATGTGCATCACTGTGTTTACTGACGGCACAAAAGTAAACAGCGCTGTCCTCAGGCTGCAAGTCTTTCACAGTAAGAGCTCCGCTCTCAGGGTTTTCTTTGATGGCTGAATATTTGGTTTGATGACAGGTGCAAGGGGCTGTAATACAGAGACAAAACCAAATGTGTGATGAGGAGGTTTTTGTACTGAGGAGCAGTGATATGCAGCACTGTGTAAACTAGCAGCACAGTAGTACACTGCACTGCTGCTCAGGCTGAGTTCTTCTATTGTTAATGTGCAGGTCTGGTCTTTGTTTGCACTCCCTTTCATCTTCACATTCACTCCAGTCTCAGGTGTTGCATTGTCTAAATACACATATCCCAGGAACTGCAGTTGTCCGTTTGATTGCTTGTACCAGAGGATTTGGTTGTAGCTCTGAACACTGTGTGTACAGTTGATTTCTAATGTTTCATCGGGTTTGTTGAACACATCAGCCGGAGTCTGGTGGACTTTGTTACTGAGAGATGAACCTGGGCAAAAAGGATGTGTCAGACAAAATAGAACATGAGCATAAACACAGCTGAATTTAAATGTAAAATAATGCAAAACGCATCTGAAACAGCAGCAGTGTATGAGACTGGCCAAGCATATCTTTACAAATTAAGAACTTGAATTAAAATCTCTTCAAACTATTGTGAGTACGTTACCTGAAACCAGAATAGAGGTAAAACTAATACAAAGGAACGTGATGATCATTGTGTGTTCTTCTGAGTGTGAGATGGTTTTGGAATAATTAGATCAAAACCTTATCCCCAATTGGTTGTTGCAATGAATGAAGCAGTCGTACTAGCTGAGTATTTCCAGTCTCCTCTTTGAGTAAACCCTCCCAAGTCGTTAGGTGGGTGGTGTCATTGTGCATATCACTTACGGTAACTACCTTTAACACACCACTGGCTCAGCATACAGATGAGATTTTTTATTGTTAATGTGCAGGTCTGGTCTTTGTTTTCTCTCCTTTCCATTGGTCCATTGTCACATTCACTACGGTCTCAGGTGATGCATTGTCTAAATACACATTTCCGAGGAACTGTAGTTGTCCTTTTGACTGTTTTTATCAGAGGATTCGATTGTAGCTTGGAATGGTTTGTAAACAGCTGATTTGGGCTGGCTCTCCTGGTCTGCTGTAAATGTCAGCTGGAGTCTGGAAGACTAGCTCAAGGAGGAGAGGAACCTGTTGAAAAGACAAAACAAAAAACATGCCAAGCACAGGTAAATTCATGTAACAACGTTATGTTATATGGGAACTATCGTTACAATCATCATGTACCACTCTACACCACTGACTGACTCAGTATAAAGATCTGATTAAAGATATACTGCCACCCTATGAAAGGAGGGAGTACAGGTGCAGGGGCTGAAAGCTGTGATAAAGACATGAAACAATGTGAGGAGGTTTTTGTACTGAGAAGCAGTAATACGCAGCACTGTGTAACTAGCAGCACAGTAGTACACTGCACTGCTGCTCAGGCTGAGTTCTTCTATTGTTAATGTGCAGGTCTGGTCTTTATCTGCACTCCCTTCCATCTTCACATTCACTCCGGCCTCTGGATATTTATTGTTAAAATACACATATCCCAGCAACTGTAGTTGTCCTTTTGACTGTCTGTACCAGAGGATTTGGTTGTAGCTTGGAATGGTGTGTAAACAGCTGATTTGGGCTGGTTCTCCTGGTTGGCTGTAAATGTCAGCTGGAGTCTGGAAGACTTGATCACTGAGAGAGGAACCTGTTGAAAAGACACAAACCAAAAAACATGACACAATGTGTAAAAATGGTAAATTTAGCAGTGTAATACAAACTCAACAATGAAATAAAAATACAGAGTTCAGTTATAGCTAAAAATAATATCGCCGTAGTAAACCTGCTGTACACAAAACTATAACCAGATGTTACAACCGTATGTCTTGATGACAGTACCTGAAACCTGAATAGTGTTCAAGTGAATGATTAGGACTAGAATGATCATGTTGTCTTTTTTTTGGTTTTGTTACTTTTATGGTTGATATTAAAGCTATCGTCAGTGTATCAGCAGTCATACTGATTATTTCCAGCTTCCTCTTTGAGTAAACCCTCCTGTCATCAAACCAACAGGAAGTCATTAGGTGGGTGGTGTCATAGTTCATCCTCCCCCTTCCCCTCTATTATAACCCTTATGTCAACTACCACTATATGCCACTGGCTCAGTATAAACATCTGATTAAATACGTACTGCCACCTTCATGAATTGAGGGAATACAGTACAGGTGCATCGATGAGACCGTTAAATGTTACATGGATGTGAGGAGGTTTTTGTACTGAGGAGCAGTGATCTGCAGCACTCTGTAAACTAGCAGCACAGTAGTACACTGCATTGTCTAAATACACATATCCCAGGAACTTTAGTTGTCCTTTTGACTGTTTGTACCAGAGGATTCGGTTGTAGCTTGGAATGGTGTGTAAACAGCTGATTTAGGCTGGTTCTCATGGTGTGCTGTAAATGTCAGCTGGAGTCTGGAAGACTAGATCTCTGAGAGAGGAACTTGTTGAAAAGACACAAACCAGAAAACACGACACAGGGTAGAAGATGACTTCTTAGACACTACTAAATACTAAATGAATAAATAGTTAATGTAACAATGTTATATTGTAACTATCCCTTTAACATTATAATCGTCATGTCAAATACCACTCTACACCACTGACTGACTCAGTATAAAGATCTGATT
Source organism: Etheostoma spectabile (assembly GCF_008692095.1). Classification (NCBI taxonomy): domain Eukaryota; kingdom Metazoa; phylum Chordata; class Actinopteri; order Perciformes; family Percidae; genus Etheostoma; species Etheostoma spectabile. Next base: position 59,135 of record NC_045752.1, read on the forward strand.
AAAGATATACTGCCACCCTATGAAAGGAGAACAGGTGCAGGGGCTGAGAGCTGTAATAAAGACATGAAACAATGTGAGGAGGTTTTTGTACTGAGGAGCAGTGATATGCAGCACTTTGTAACTAGCAGCACAGTAGTACACTGCACTGCTGCTCAGGCTGAGCTCTTCTATTGTTAATGTGCAGTTCTGGTCTTTCTCTGCACTCCCTCCCATCTTCACATTCACTCCGGCCTCTGGATACCCATCATAATACACATATCCCAGGAACTGTAGTTGTCCGTTTGACTGTTTGTACCAGAGGATTCGATCATAGCTTTGAAGACTGTGGGAACAGTGTATTTTGGCTTTTTGTCCAAGATTGCTGTAAATGTTGGCTGGAGTCCGGTAGACTTGATCACTTGGAGAGGAACCTACGGAAAAGCAAGTGCAAAACACAACAACAAGTTTGATTTTGAAAGGAACAATGGAGAAGATTCTCCTTTTTTTCCTAATGCTTTCTTTGGATCTGTTTGTACTGTGTGTAATTGAATGTGCATGTCAGAGCTCATTGTATGAAACCTAAATGGCAAAGAAAAAGAGAGCAAATGTCCAAATTTCTTTTCCAATTCATTACCTGAAACCAGGATCCAATTCAATGCAGCAGACGATGATCAGCATGTTATGTTTTCAGACTAAATTTGAAGACATTCTTTTTTCTGGAACTATTTTCACCACTTTACATGCAGATATGACAATCATTCCCTCCTCTCTTTTTTTTCTAAAAAGGCCCTCCCATCAGAAAATGAAGGTGGGCGTTGACATAGTGCATCCTCCTGTTCTAAGTTAAAAACCAAAACATTAAACCAAAGGGCTACTGGATTATGGAAAAAATTAAAACGATGGTCAATATTGAGATCACATTTATTTAATGCAATTTCTCATTGACTTTAGGAAAAACTTGAAACAGTTAAACAAATCAACAGGAAATAAAACATCTTGAACTATAAAATGTCCACGATTTCGTTTTTCTTTTAAACTTTTTGAATTCCCCTTCAGAACACAATAAGAAAAATAGGTTTCACTTGCAAAACGTAAAGTGCAAAATAATCGTTTTTCTCGATTACATTGTTCGTTGTTGTGATCATTAGGAGTCAAAATTGCCATCAAAATCTGATTAAATGCACAGCCTTAGTATGAGGGGTAAAAAAATACACACTGACACCTAATGAAAGGATCTATATATTGCAATATATATAAAAATTAAAAAAAAAAAACATATAGCAAAGACCTGGGGCCTAATCCACAAAACCAGGATAAGGGATTAAGCCAGGATATTCAAGTTGTCCTGGATGAATTTAGCTTTGACTTGGCTGTACGAACCCAGCCAAGTAACCATAAATATTTATTCTTTGTGGCTAGAGCAGGCCAAGAGCCGGGCCAAGAGCCGGGCCAACAGCCGGGCCAACAGCCGGGCCAACAGCCGGGCCAACAGCCGGGCCAACATTAATCCTGAGGTCTCGTGTTAAATCAGCTGCCGCTCCGATCCACAATAAACGTTATATAAAATTTATTCAGTTGTCTTCTGGATGTGTTCTGATTTATTTTTATTAACATGCATTACTTAGACTTACTTAGACTTAGACTGCTCTTTATTGATCCTTTTGGGATGACTCCCGCGAGGAAATTGAAAGTTCCAGCAGCAGTTTTAGCAGAAAAAAAGAAATAAAAAGAAATAAAAAATAGATAAAAAAGACAGTATAAAGACAACAAAATAACAATAATAACAACAATAAGAACATTTGTCAAATAAACAAAGAAAAGACCATAAATTATTATTAAAGTGTCAGTGTTTTAGTGATAAAGTGACCAGGTGTGAATTTAAGTCTCTGTGTGTGTGTGTGTGTGTGGTGTGGCGTGTGTGTGTGTGTGTGTGTGTGTGTGTGTGTGTGTGTGTGTGTGTGTGTCTGTGTGTGTGTCTGTGTGTTGTCCTCTCTGCCCTATTTCCTCCTACCCCCTAGTGAGGAGTTGTATAGTCGGATGGCATTAGAGACAAAGGAGTCCTTGAGTCTGTTGGTCCGGCACGTGGGAAGGAGCAGCCTTCCACTGAACCGGCTCCTCTGGGTGCTGATGACTTGTACTGGATACTTGTCACGAGTTTGATTTAAACCCTTTATAGCAGTTGTTTAGATGGTTAGAAATGGTTGCACTGGCTCCCAGATGTGGAGTGGTAATCGGGGGAGAGTCAGGACGTTCCCCGGTGGGCCAGTAGTGTTTTGAGGTCGTGTATAATAGTTATACATTGTAAGTTCTTAGCAACACCACTTGGCTGCCTGGAGTGGTGCCTGCCAGCACCAGCGTCCACTCTCTCTGGAAAAATAGAGATGAGCAGCGTGGCGTCCGGGTCCGTGCAGCTTCAGGTTTATACAGGACGCTCCGGAGATTAAGTGGGACAATGCAGAGATACTCCCAGATGACATTAATGTCATACTGTCAGAGACCAATACATTCATGAATTCATTTTCTTGTTGCTTTTCCTTCTCTAATAATGGATAGTTTGTGTTACTCCTTAATGTGGACCAATAACGTGGCCTATAGACATACATAGTGTAGTGTACATTTATCACACCGGGAACACCACAATACTTCTTAACCTTTTTATTTTGGTGCTGTCACTTGTCAGCTTGGACCTTGAGAGAAGATTTAAAAAAAACATGAATAATGCATTATTTTCCAGATAGGCCTATGCTTACAGTGTGTATTGAGTTCACTTACTTCTATTTCTAGTTTTTGTCCCGTTCTGTTTGTTCTGTATGAACTTTAATTGTAGAAAGATATTTAAAATTAGACATAGCTTACAGAGATGTGTGCATATGGTTGTAAAACATGATCTTAGCAGTAGTATACAACTTTGTAAAAATGTGGAGTGACAGTAGGCTAAGTAGATATTTTTAAATCTATACACATTGAGTTGGTCCGCCTTGAACTAGAGATGCCTTTTTTATATTGATCAATTCAACTTCCTATTTTAAAGACCAGATGCGGACATACAAGTTCATTTTCATTTATGTGTTTCTATTGTTTTCCCAGAGAGTTTGTCAAAAAGAAACTGTCACACATCTAAAGATGTGTGGAGAAACACTGCACCCTAACGGATGAATCAAGAATCTAGCTGTCTCAAAGCCAGCCAGCTGTCTTGATATCAGACATTCACATGTGGTTTATTTGGTCGTTCACGTTGTGAAGTGTGTGAGCTTGTGTAACCGGCTGCATCAGTGAGGGTTTTTGTCACAGACGTCGGGGTTAGTGCAGCACTGTGCTTTACTGGCAGCACAGAAATACACAGCGCTGTCCTCGGATCCTCTCAACGTTGGGATATGAAGACCAGCCAGGCTTCCTCCGTTACCACTCACGCTATAAGTGTCTTTGAATTGATCTTCAACGACTAAAGAAGTGAATCGTACGTAGCCAACTAGGACCATGTCGTTTTTCCCAGCAGACTGTTTATACCACTGGATCATATCAAAATTAGTGTTTGAATGGCTGCAGTTCATCACGACCACTTCTCCAGCGTGTTTGATCAGGGCAGTAGGAGTCTGGTGAACACTGTTCTGTGGGAGTTCTGCAGGAGACATTTAAAGCAAGTGATGGAAACACACTTTGATGAAAATAATGAGATCAGTTGTTTTTACTAAGTGTGATATTACCTGTTAAACAGAACGGCAGAGCTGCTAAATGTACGAGGAGTCTAATCATGATCCTTGCGCTGATAAAAACAAAACTATAATGTTGACTGCAAACTGAGCAGAGCTGCCCGGATGAAACGGAGGAGAAGATGGAGGAGGAGGTTTGACTTTATAGTTGGTGAATTTGTAGGACTACAGTCAAGGGCGTAGCATAAAATTCCGGGCCCTGTAGAAAGGCATTTCCTTTTGGCCCCTCCCCGCATCCACAGCAATTCATTCCAGCATCTTTTTGGGCCCTCCTCACATGAAGGCCCTGGGTACTCAGTTCCCTTCCCCCCCAATTCCGACACCCTTGCCTACAGTATTCTGCCGTGCTGGCTCACACAGGTATCCTGATGATATCTATGGTGATTTCCTGCCACAGGCTGCAGTAAGATGCAGGTGCGCGCTTTCTTCTTTAGTGTTGAGTTTACGTGGCTGATTATCAGGGAGGGTTTTTGTACAGGCGAGATTGAAATTGAGTCACTGTGTCTACTAGCTGCGCAGTAATACACGCCGCTGTCTTCTGGCTGTCTCAGTTTCAGTACCTCAAGTTGAGATTTTTTTGAGCCATCTCCAGTCACACTGAAATGCAGTTTGAATGGCTCTTCAAGTACTGGGTCAGTATATAGAATATAACCAATGAGTTTCAGGCCGGAGTCATCCATCGGCTGCTGGTACCACAATATTACATTGTACGAACTGACTGAATGGTTGCAACTGATGTTTGCTGAACCACGAGGGCTTCCTAAAATTGATGATGGAGCCTGATGGACTGTAGTGCTCAGTGAATGACCTGCATTTAAAGAGAGAGAAAAAACAGTAAGAAAATAGAAATGGTTGTAAAAAAAGCTTTTAGCTAAGAGTTTGAATTGAAACCTACAGGAGAGCCAGAGAAGCAGCAGAGCGATCCAGCTGATGTTTCTGATCATGGTGTGTTAATCTTCCTCTGTCTCTTCACTGACTGGCAGACTGAACAGACAATATGGGATTAGGTTAGAGGGGAGGGGACAGATTTGGGTTATTTGAAGGCACCTTCCTCATGACAATGTATTATACTGTATATGTTGTTATAAAAAAGTAGATTTGATAACTTTTATTCAAGAAAAGACAAACATTTACAGGGGCCTACTGCTGAAATGGGACAACTTTGTCCTGTTTGTATGTTACATGAGTGTAACTTGAATGTGTTTTGTGTCTGAAAAGGGAAGAGAGAGGGGGGGAAGACGTGCAGGAAACTGTCACAGGTCCGACTCAAACCCTGGACCTTCTGCGTCGAGGCATACACCTCCATACAGTATGTGTGCGCCTGCTTTACCAACTGGGCTAACCTGGCCACTTGACTGGGGGTTTTCAACTGAAGGATTAACCCTTATATTGTGCTTGGGTCAAATTTGACCCGTTTTCAGGTCATTTGTTTTGTCACAAAAAATGAAATAAACTAAATAAGTGCTGAAAATGTCAACATTTAAAAGTATCAAAAAAACTTTGGAAAACACATTTAAAAAAAATCATCCACAACATGAAAATAGTGACAAAAATGTTGGAAAAAGCGAAAATAATTTTGAAAAAAAAGTGACAAACAGATTTTATCATGGTCGACACAAGGGTTAATTGATTATTCGAGTGTATTTAAAATAGTAGTTTCTCATTAAAGGGTTTGAAAGTTCTAAAACTTTTCCAACCATCCAAAGCTCTATGTTTTTCCTTATTTTTGTAGTTTCATGTCAAACTTACAAATTGTCTTACAAGGGGCGCTTTTCCCTTTCTATATTATTAGTTATTAGTTTTTTTGTCTTTTTCATGCTGTATCTCGTTTCTTTATCCACTTTTAGTAGTGTCTGTGATCTTGAATCCAGTATGTTAAGCAGCTCATTGTAATTTGATCCTTTTCAGGCAGACCTCCACTGAGTCTGAGACATTTTTCACTGTGGAAGATCCACGCTCAGCTTTGATTTTTGTAGCTAAGAATTGGTCCGGGCTTAACTCCTCAAAGTCTGGCTGCCTGGCGATTAGTTTCCTCCCTTTCCTCTGGCAACTATTGATACCAGTACATCTGATAGTATTTGCTATGAATATCCTGACTGCAGATCATCTGAGCAGACTGGTGTACTCCCAGTACTTTCAGTAATATCTGGAACCAAAACCATAAACTAGACCAAACATCAAAATTAATTCAAAGATATTAGCAAAAGTACAATGCCTGAAGCACAGAACAGAAACCCAGAGAAAACGAGGGCTGAGGCCATTTTGATCTGCTGAACAGATGTGACAGACGACAGTGAGGCATTCAACTAAGCAGCTGATCTCAGCCTCACATCATCCATCCTGTCACATGGTGGTGCTTTCTGTAAGAAGGTGTGTCAAAACTGTGAGAAAACACACACTCTGGACATTTGACAATTCACACTTAATCTGTCTACATTTGCCTCAATTAACATTTGTTGGTAGTCAAAGAGAGTGTATTGAATTGGGCTTGGGTCCTGTTGCTGTCAGGTGCAAGTCCCTATCCTAGACGCAGAGGGGGTGGTAGTTTAGAGATAACATGTTTTTTATTCTAGATTCTGATTCAGTTGTCTGTCACAGAATACGGTACAGTCATTGTAACCAAACAGTGGTTCAATGCAGTTCTGCAATGCATGAAAAGGCACATGGAAATGTCTACTAAAAATAAAGACAAACATTATACATGCAGTAAGAAGTGTACAAAACTTGACTGCAATTCCAAAAGGTAATAATAATGAAATCATCTCAGCACTGAAATAGATTTGACAAATGTCAGGACACCTGTTTAACAGTATGGAATGCAATTATGTTAATTAACATTTACTGTGACATTAATACTGCCATAATAACTTATATAACATAAAAATACATAGATAATGTTGCTACGCTCTAGTGTAAAAGCCATGAATTACACTGAATACTAGAGCTCATCCCCACCAAAGGGGCTGGATACAGATGCTGAAAAGAATGAGATGTCTGCACTCTGCTAATTCTCCCAATACCTTTTTGTGCTGCAACGTTTCGACCCAGCAGAGTCTTCACTGGCTTTTTTAAAATTTATTGCAGCACTATGAAACGTGTGGGAGAATTAGCAGTGTGCGGGCATCTCATACTTTTCAGTTACACTGAATACAAACCACAAATCTTAACCCTCATGTTGTCTTGGGTAAATTGACCGTTTTCCTATATCATGTTCTTTTTATTTACCCAAAATAACATGATTGATTCCACACAACGCTCTTTGGCAAGTACAACTCTTTACTTTCATTAATTTTGGGGCGTCTTATTTAATTTTATAGCATTTGGAGAGAGAAAAAATGAAGGGTTTCTACATAGTATTGAGTAAAAGTTGACATATTCCAGTCTGTGATTATCCATCAACAGACATTTCTTTAATTTTAGTCTAAATAATTCCTAATTTCTGCTTTTCTGACTCAAACATTAGGTATTATTCCTGTAAATGATGTTTATTGACCATAAATTATAAAAACAACTATAAAACTAAAGTTAATAAGTAGTTAACAAATTTAGTTTTATGTAGTATTGAACGTCAAAAAAAATGACAAACATTGAAAAAATGTTGAAAAAAAGGACAAAAATGTAAGAAAAAGTTAAAAACGTTGACAAAAAGCGTCAACAAAAGTGTTGATTTTCAATTTTGACGGGAAGACAACACAAGGGTTGACAGTCTAAGTGTCCAGAGCTCCCCCTACAGATTATTAAAGACACTGCTGTCTTTATTCATTGTGACGAATATTGGGATCCAGCCCTCAGTTAGACCTGTGTGTGTACAACACTTTAAGTTACCACAAGTGAAAATGTTAACTCTCTTAGGCCTACCGTAGACCATTTAAAATAAATTTACAACTTCAGCTTGTTAACCTACAGGTTATAGGCTATGTTGTAGCAATGTGATATTACCTTTTTATGCAGAGTATGAGTATTAAAGTAGGACCTGGTTTTGTCCAGTCTCAATCAGTGACTGCAACCGGGTCTGGGTTGGGAACCGGAGGGTCACTGGTTCAATCCCCGTATGGACCCAAAAAATTGGGAGTGTGGATTGGTGGCTGGAGAGATGCCACTTCACCTCCTGGGCACTGACAGGTGCCCTTGAGCAAGGCACCGTACCCCCCCCCGACCGCTCAGGGCGCTGGTTCAGCTGGCAGCCCACTCACTCTGACATCTCTCCATGTATAGTGCATGTATAGGTCCTGAGCGTGTGTGTGTATTTCAGGCCTGTGTGTGAGTACTAACAAAAAGTGTGTACCAGAGTGCAGTACAGTAATTTCCCCATTGGGACTAATAACAAATTATCTTCTTATCTTCTATTTAAAAGCTCAGGAGGCCTGGTTTTATGTCCATGTTCTGCAATTCAGTGACTGCAACGTTATAAACTGTCAGTGTAGTTGGAGATCTATAAAGTTGCAGGTGGGAGTGTCAATATTGTGTGGCTTCTGATCAAAAGTATAACTGAGTGTTTGTGGTCCTTGAGGTCCCTCTACAGTACAGCAGATAGACTCACTAATAGAGCCAACAGTGCACTGAGGTTTTTGTTCAGCTGTTGAATGTGTCTGTATCACTGTGTTCACTCACAGCACAGAAATACAAGCCTTTATCTTCAGGCTCCAGATTGTTCACTGTGAATGTCCCACTCTCAGCATAGGCTTGGTGGCTGAGAATTTCTCTTTGCTGAAAACTCCAAAATCATGATTGTTGTTTCCTGCCGTTGTGAACACGATTAGTTTCATCTGTTTCTCCTGGCAGCTGTCTGTACCAGTACATCTGGTAATAGCCAGCACCCTTGGTGTGGCTGCAGCTTATTGTTGCACTGTCTGCCTTGTTTTTCCACAGTATGTCGGCGTCTGGGTGACATCACTACCATCAGTTAGACCTGTGTGTTTAACAGTAAAAAGTTACTATGAGTGGACATTTGTTCTCTGAAATAAACTTGCTGATATTGAAGTACTTCACCTTGTATCCAGAGTAGTGATATTAAAAAGCTGAGGCGTCCGTGTTTGAGGATGTCCATGTTCTAAAACTGAGAGCGTCATACATGTCTGTCGCTGTGCTGACAGAGATATGAAGAGGTGCATGTGGGAGTGTCTCTGCAGAGTCTGACCTTCTCTGATCCTGTTGGCTGCTCTATAAGAAGCTACACGTCAGTTGAAGTGTAGATAGTTAGATGTTAACTGGAGGTCCCCCTCCATTCAGGATCAAGAACACAACAAGCTGAACTCAACTCATCTTTCACAGTGATGGAAGATCAGACTGAACAAAAATGTCATCAGTTCTCATGTAAAACATGTTATAAAAATGTGTCTTCATTACCATGTGTTGGTCATTTACAGTACATGGGATCATGTTAACAGTGCCCCTACTGGGTTTTTTGTTCAGCTGTTGAATGTGTCTGTATCACTGTGTTCACTCACAGCACAGAAATACAAGCCTTTGTCTTCAGGCTCCAGATTGTTCACTGTGAATGTCCCACTCTCAGCGTCAGGCTTGGTGGCTGAGAATTTCTCTTTGCTGAAAACTCCAAAATCATGATCTTTAATGGCGGTTCTTGTGTACACGATTAGTTCCATTGTTTCTCCTGGCAGCTGTCTGTACCAGTACATCTGGAATTAGCTGCCACCCTTGGTGTGGCTGCAGCTAATTGTTGCACTCTCCCTCTGTTTGTCCCAAAGTATGGAAGTCTGGGTGACATCATCACCAGCAATTAGACCTGTGTGTGTACAACACTTTAAGTTACCACAAGGGAAAATGTTAACTCTCGTAAGCCTACCGTAGACCATTTAAAATAAATTTACAACTTCAGCTTGTTAACCTACAGGGTAAAGGCTATAATGTATTTAAGGAGTATTAAAAAGCTCAGGAGACCTGGTTTTATGTCCATGTTCTGCAATTCAGTGACTGCAACAGGTCTAATATAACTGTCAGTGTAGTTGGAGATCTATAAAGTTGCAGGTGGGAGTGTCATATATTGTGTGGCTTCTGATCAAAAGTATAACTGAGTGTTTGTGGTCCTTGAGGTCCCTCTACAGTACAGCAGATAGACTCACTAATAGAGCCAACAGTGCACTGAGGTTTTTGTTCAGCTGTTGAATGTGTCTGTATCACTGTGTTGACTCACAGCACAGAAATACAAGCCTTTATCTTCAGGCTCCAGATTGTTCACTGTGAATGTCCCACTCTCAGCGTCAGGCTTGGTGGCTGAGAATTTCTCTTTGCTGAAAACTCCAAAATCATGATCTTTCATGCCGAGTCTTGTGAACACGATTAGTTTCATTGTTTCTCCTGGCCGCTGTCTGTACCAGTACATCTGGTTATAGCCAGCACCCTTGGTGTGGCTGCAGCTTATTGTTGCCTTGTCGGCCTTGTTTTTCCACAGTATGTCCGGCGCCTGGGTGACATCACTCCCATCAGTTAGACCTGTGTTTAACATTAAAAAGTAACTATGAGTGGACATTTGTTCTCTGAAATAAACTTGCTGATATTAAAGTACTTCACCTTGTATCCAGAGTAGTGATATTAAAAAGCTGAGGCGTCCGTGTTTGAGAATGTCCATGTTCTAAAACTGAGAGTGTCATACATGTCTGTCGCTGTGCTGACAGAGATATGAAGAGGTGCATGTGGGAGTGTCTCTGCAGAGTGTGACCTTCTCCGATCCTGTTGGCTGCTCTATAAGAAGCTACACCGTCAGTTGAAGTGTAGATAGTTAGATGTTAACTGGAGGTCCCCCTCCATTCAGGATCAGGAACACAACAAGCTGAACTCAACTCATCTTTCACAGTGATGGAAGATCAGATTGTACAAAATGTCATCAGTTCTCATGTCAAACATGTTGTAAAAATGTTTCTTTATTACCATGTGTTGGTCATTTACAGTACATGGGATCATGTTAACAGTGCTGCACCGGGGTTTTTGTTCAGCTGTTGAATGCGTCTGTATCACTGTGTTCACTCACAGCACAGAAATACAAGCCTTTGTCTTCAGGCTCCAGATTGTTCACTGTGAATGTCCACTCTCAGCGTCAGGCTTGGTGGCTGAGAATTTCTCTTTGCTGAAAACTCCAAAATCATGATCTTTAATGGCGGTTCTTGTGTACACGATTAGTTCCATTGTTTCTCCTGGCAGCTGTCTGTACCAGTACATCTGGAATTAGCTGCCACCCTTGGTGTGTTTGCAGTTCATTGTTGCACTCTCCCTCTGTTTGTCCCAAAGTATGGAAGTCTGGGTGACATCATCACCAGCAATTAGACCTGTGTGTGTACAACACTTTAAGTTACCACAAGTGAAAATGTTAACTCTCGTAGGCCTACCGTAGACCATTTAAAATAAATTTACAACTTCAGCTTGTTAACCTACAGGGTAAAGGCTATAATGTATTTAAGGAGTATTAAAAAGCTCAGGAGACCTGGTTTTATGTCCATGTTCTGCAATTCAGTGACTGCAACCGGTCTAATATAACTGTCAGTGTAGTTGGAGATCTATAAAGTTGCAGGTGGGAGTGTCATATATTGTGTGGCTTCTGATCAAAAGTGTAACTGAGTGTTTGTGGTCCTTGAGGTCCCTCTACAGTACAGCAGATAGACTCACTAATAGAGCCAACAGTGCACTGAGGTTTTTGTTCAGCTGTTGAAAGTGTCTGTATCACTGTGTTCACTCACAGCACAGAAATACAAGCCTTTATCTTCAGGCTCCAGATTGTTCACTGTGAATGTCCCACTCTCAGCGTCAGGCTTGGTGGCTGAGAATTTCTCTTTGCTAAAAACTCCAAAATCATGATCTTTGTTGCCGAGTCTTGTGAACACGATTAGTTTCATTGTTTCTCCTGGCAGCTGTCTGTACCAGTACATCTGGAAGTAGCTGCCACCCTTGGTGTGGCTGCAGCTTATTGTTGCACTGTCTGCCTTGTTTTTCCACAGTATGTCCGGCGTCTGGGTGACATCACTCCCATCAGTTAGACCTGTGTGTTTAACAGTAAGGAGTTACTATAAGTGGGCATTTGTTCTCCAAAATAAACTTTCTGATATTAAAGTACTTCACCTTGTATCCAGAGTAGTGATATTAAAAAGCTGAGGCGTCCGTGTTTGATGATGTCCATGTTCTAAAACTGAGAGTGTCATACATGTCTGTCGCTGTGCTTACAGGTATATGAAGAGTGCATGTGGGAGTGTCTCTGCAGAGCGTGACCTTCTCTGATCCTGTTGGCTGCTCTATAAGAAGCTATACTGTCAGTTGAAGTGTAGATAGTTAGATGTTAACTGGAGGTTCCCCTCCATTCAGGATCAGGAACACAACAAGCTGAACTCAACTCATCTTTCACAGTGATGGAAGATCAGACTGTTCATAAATGTCATCAGCTCTCATGTAAAACATGTTGTAAAAATGTGTCTTCATTACCATGTGTTGGTAATTTGTAAATATAAAACAGAGTGTGATGAAAATTGTTTTGAGGGCAGTTGGTTCCAGGTGCTAGTCCCTGTCTTGGACACTTTACACAAAGTAGATGGGGGTTTAGAGATCTGGCGGTTATACTTGTCAGGAGTGTGTCACAGAATACACTACTGCCGTTGCAACCATCAAGTAGGGCCCCACACAGTTCTTTTATTGTTTGAAAAAAGTAGAAAAGCACAAGTTGACAAAACCATGAAAGACGTTAAAAACAGGAAAAACAAAATGCAAAAGTAAGGAAGATTGACTGAAATTAATTAAATAGTAAAATCATTTCCGATTCCGCAAAAAAAAAAAGTAATGCAGTTGAAACTTTAAACAAAAACAACTTTGAATGAGAGTAAAACAGAATAACATGTCTCTCAGGAAATGTGCTGGCATGAAAATCAAGTTTTTATTTCATTTTTTGCCAGTGCGCCGTTATTTCACATCTTTATTTTTAAATACCTCTTTTTAAAGTTACGGCATAAGGGTCATACTGCAAGAACAAATAGTAATAATAATAATAATAATAATAATAATAATAATAATAATAATAAATGCAAATCAAAAGGTTAAAAAATGAGGAGTAATCAATGTGTGTATAGTTCCCTCTACAGATCATTAAAGACACAGCTGTCTTCTATTCCTTGGGACACCAACAGTTGGGTATTTGTGCAGCTGTCTAAGTCACTTGTATCACTGTGTTGACTCACAGCACAAAAATACACTCCACTGTCCTCAGGCGGCAGCTTCTCCACCGTCAAAGATCCAGTCAGAGCATCGCTCTTTGTTGCTGGAAATTTCTCCACACTGAAGCCACTTTCATATTCATGTTTGCTGAAAGCAGTTGTAAAAACGATTTGCTTCATGCTCTCCCCTGGCAGCTGTCTGTACCAGTACATCTGTCGATATGTACTGTCCTTAGTGTGGCTGCAGTTTATTGTTGCAGTGTCATCCTTTTTCCCCCACAGTATGTCAGTCTGGGTGACATCACTTCCATCACTTAGACCTGTGTGTATATAACAGTGATTAACAGTTGCAATGAGTGAACATTCCAACTCTCATACAAGAGACCATTTAAAAACAATTAGTTTTAGTATACAAAATCCCATTTTGTTATAATTACATGCAATTTGCTGTCCCAATTTGTTTTGCATATATGAATCATTTTGCTGATTCAATGTGTAATAGTGGAACGTACAGTAGTTCATGGCAATAAAAATCTTTGTTTTCCGTGATTTTACATAACTTATGTAAATTGACAACTTTAATTTCATGATATTGATTTCAACCATGTTGTTTACCTTTGTTCCAGAGCAGAAATAGTAACCAGCTGTGGAGTCCATGTCTGACGGTGTCCATGTTCTAAAGGTCCAAGTCTCACTATAGTGTAGTGTGCAGTGCCAAGATATGAAGAGCTGCATGTGGGAGTGTCTCTGCAGCGTGTGACCTTCTCTGATCCTGTTAGCTGCTCTATCAGCACCCTCATTATGAATCAAAGTGTACATGTGAACATTTGTGGTCCTTGAGGTCCCCCTACAGTACATGGGATCATGTTAACAGTGCTGAACTGTTGTTGTTTTTTCAGCTGTTGAATGTGTCTGTATCAGTGTGTCACAGCACAGAAATGCAGTGGGGCTCGAAGGTTTTGGTACCCCAGGTAAAAATGTGTGTTAATGTGCATAAAGAAGCCAAGAAAAGATGGAAAAAATATCCAAATGGTATCAAATGACAGATTAGACCGTCGTGTAATATGTCACAAAAAGTTAGATTTTATTTCCATCATTTAAACTAGACCCCCCCCAACAATCAGCACCATGGGTTCTTCTAAGCAGTTGTCTAGAAAACTGAAACTGAAAATAGTTGACGCTCACAAAGCAGGAGAAGGCTATAAGAATAAAGCAAAGCATTTTCAGATGCCATATCTTCTGTTTGGAATGTAATTAAGAAATGTCCGTCATCAGGAACAGTGGAAGTTAAAGCAAGGTCTGGAAGACCAAGAAAAATATCAGACAGAACAGTTCACAGGATTGGGAGAAAAGCAAGTCCAGACCCATGTTTGACTGCCCAATCCATCCAGAAAGACCTGGAGACACTGGAGTTGTACTACACCATTCCACTATAAAGAGATACTTGTACAGATATGGTCTACAGTTTGTAGTTTGCAAATGAACATATAGACAAGCCTGATGGCCTTCACAATCTCCTGACCTCAACATAATTGAAAATCCATGGTTAGACCTTAAAAGAGCAGTGTGTGACAGACAGCCCAGAAATCTCAAAGAACTGGAAGACTTGTGGAAGGAAGAATGGGCAGAAGATACCTCAAACGAGAATCAAAAGACTCTCAGCTGGCTACAAGAAGCGTTTCCAAGCTGTGATACTTGCCAAGGGGGGGCAGCACAAAGGTATCAACTGCAGGGTGCCCAAACTTTTACAGTTGCCGTTTTTTGTTTTCTGTTATTTAGTAAATGATGGAAATAAAATCTAACTTTTTGTGACATATTATACAAATGTCTAATCTGTCATTTGATGCCTTTTGGAGGTTTTTCTATCTTTTCTTGGCTTCTTTATGCACATTATTACAAATCTTTACCTGGGGTGCCCAAACCTTCGAGCCCCACACACGCCTTTATCTTCAGGCTCCAGATTATTCACTGTGAATGTCCCACTCTCAGCGTCAGGATTGGTGGCTGAGAATTTCTCTTTGCTGAAAACTCCAAAATCATGATCTTTGTTGATGGCGTTGATTGTTGTGAACACGATTAGTTTAATTATTTATTTTGGTAGCTGTCTGTACCAGTAAATCTGACAGTACTAAGAAACGTTGGTGTGGCTGCGGTGTATTGTTGTGCTGATCTCCAAAGTATGGAGGTCTAGGTGACTTCACTGCCATCAGTTGAACCTTAACAATAAAAGGGTACCATAGTGAACTTTTGTTTTTGGATTGTACTCATAATCTCTGACCTCACATCTGCAGCAAAAACATGAAAATAAGTGTACTTAAATGTGTGGATTTTGATTGTAGGTTACTTGTAGTCCACAGTACAAGGACTGACAATGTGAGCAGGCTCTGTTTAATGATGAGATTATCCATGTTCTGCAGGACAAGAGCTACCAGAGTCTCATATGGTTGATACGTAAAGCTGCAGGTGGGAGTGTCACTGTATGTGTGATGTCATCCTGTTAGCTGTGTCAAAGTACAACGTATAGATGGTGGTATAAGTGGTACGGGGATCCCCCTACAGTACATTACACACTTTCACTCGCATACTGATCAGTCCCACTGGGAAACTGAAGAGTCTAGTTGGAGATAAAGACAAGACCAACTAGACTCTTCAGCTTCTCAGTGGTACTGATAACACTAGATTCAAGTTGGACTGACCTAACTAAAAAGTGCAGTAAAATTATTTAAAAACTCTGTTTATTAGGGGTGGGAATCACCAGACACCTCCCAATACGATATCATCATGATACATTGCGATTTTCAAGAAAAAGAATAAGGAAAGAAGAGAGAGAGGGAATATACACTAAATATA
Source organism: Etheostoma spectabile (assembly GCF_008692095.1). Taxonomy (NCBI): domain Eukaryota; kingdom Metazoa; phylum Chordata; class Actinopteri; order Perciformes; family Percidae; genus Etheostoma; species Etheostoma spectabile. The sequence goes on from NC_045752.1 coordinate 74,820, forward strand.
CTGAACATATAGAACACAGCACATCTTGGATAACAACAATATTCCATGGTCATAGTTAGGATGGATACTACAAACAAAATCATCTTAAGGTAATAAAGTTAAATGAATTTTACATCTACAAATCACATACTAATTTGCACAGTGAGGTTTTATAAAATAGTCAACGTCTATGGGTTCACATTTTTAAGGTGATTTAGTATCGGGTCCCATGTCTTGTCAAACTTGTCCCCTCTGTCTTTATTATAAAATCCAGTCTTTCCAGATGCAAAGTAGAATCCATTTTCCATACACGTAAAATTTAATTTTTTGCAATCACCATCCCAAATAATTGCGATTTTAAACATTATTGCAATATTCTGCAATATATTGCAATTCATGACCATTTTTCCAACTTCTAATTTTTCTTAATTTCAAATCATGTCCCTAGAAGGAAACTATGTCAACATCTGTTTTTATCTAAAAAGATACATTTCTGTTTGTTCATATCACTTTAATTTTATTGCTGCAAAATTGGATTGTCAAGCAGACAAACTGACCATCACATATATAATAAAAGATCCATACTTGGCACTTGTTTACCAATCCATTATTGCCACTGAAAATATCGCAATACTATGATTTTATCGATTTTTTTATTCTTTTTTTTTTCACTGTTTATTACCTAAAACTAGAATTTAGGGACAAATCGAAACAGCACAGTATTGCAATATTTGTTTGTGGCAATAGCGTATCGGTACATGGACGCCAAGTATCAATATTTTATTATATAAATTGGACATGAGAATTGCATCATGCAGCAATACAATTAAAGTAAGATGACAGAAACATTGAAATGTGTCTTATTAGATAACAATGTTAACAATGTTTTCCTTTGGGGACATCATTTGTGTTCTGGGACTTCCTTTCAGATCCTCCTGAACCTGAACCCAACAATAATCCACAATTGTAATATTGAAATACTTAAACAATCTACAATTTCACACAGTGACACAATGACTGTGTGTTGGCAGTAGTTTTATCCTTAGAGTGGGTCACACTTGTGTCTTAACAGTAATATGTAATCTTCAAAGCTGCAGGTGTTCTAGAGACTCAACATGTTGTCTCTCTGCAGACAGATAAGAGTTTTTGTGTTGACGTGAGGGGAATCTGCAGCACTGTGCCGACTAGCAGCACAGAAATACACACCGTTGTCATTTAATGACAGACCAGAAACAGTGATGTCGGAATGTTTACGGCCATCTCCGTCAAAGCTGATTTTTCCTTTCACGTCGTCCTCGGGGTATGGGTGCATCACATTCAGATATCCCAGGAGCTTTAGAGCTTTCTGCTCGTCTTGTTTGTACCACAGAATTCGATCATAGCCTGTCATGCTGTGTGAACAGTTGATCTCACTGGAAACCGATTCACCGGTTCTCTTAATGATGAAAGGAGGCGTTTGGATGACACTGTTGGTATTAGAGGCACCTGTGGGGGGGAACAAAACATTTTAGAAACTAAAGTCATTACACAACCTTTTACTTTGTTTGCTGTATTTTCTCTCACCCTTAATACATGGCAGATAAAGGAAGCAAACCATGAAGAGCGTTGACATCTTGACGGTCTGTTAGTATTCTGTTCAGGTCCTGAAGAAGAAATCATGTCACTGTGACGTCATCAGAACAGGGGAGGGGTCTGTTATCTACATCAGTAGTTCTCAAATGGGGGTACGTGTACCCTTAGGGGTACTTTGGAGTACTACAAGGGGGTACGTGACATGTTTTTTTTAAAATGCTCATTTAAAAATATGTCACGCATAATTCCTAAAACAACTATGCTACAATAAAGTGTAATTTTTGTTTTTAAAAGGCAGTCGTTTAGTGAATTTATCACTGCCGGCGTTGTATTGTTCCGCTTTTTTAGGCATTTGAAGATATTCCAAATGTAGATGTGTTAGTGGTATGTTTTGCTGCTACGGTAACACACTGACTCCCATCGTGGCGTTTAAGAAAAAAAAAATAATAATGTTAAGGAGTGACAAACAAGTACACGCAAAGATGGATACACTGCACAGTGCAGGATGCTCCCACCTTCCAAAATAGGACAAGTGATCTTATTGAAAGTAGATAAGAAAGAAAAATGAAAAAAATGAAACCGGTAGACTACAAAGCTGCAATAACCCCCCCCCCCCCCTCCAGAAACTGCATATTGTTCCTATTTTATACAGATTTTTTTTTTTTTTTACCAAAAATGTTTTGGGCATACTTGGCTTAAAAAAGCAACTTAATACAATAAGTACAATATACAAAACAAAACAAAAAAAAGTTCAAGAAACACTGATCTACATCACAGCTAACTTCATTAGCACTGGGTTGATACTGTCTCTCAGAGTGCATGGTGTTATCCCCGTTGTATTTGTTGAAGTATGCCTCCACCTGCTGGTGTGAAAGCTTTGTGAAGTTTGACCATACATAACAAGTGTTCTCCTAATAAAATATATAAATATAACATGTAAAACGATTGAGAAACTTAAAATGCACGCTTGATTTGTCTTTAAAATCAGCTCTTTAATATATGAAGAAAAAAAACAACCTCTAATAGACAATTCAGTGTCTTAGCCTCTGGAAATGACCTGCAGAATATTTTATTTACATTTACAGGTGTAGACTCCATATGCAGTTTTTAAGTATGCCATAGTAAGTGGCGTCTTATGTCTGATTGTGATCTGATTGCGCCTAGTACTTGAAATCAACTTGCCTGGTCTGGACCCTGATTGGGTTTTATTGCTGTGACTGTCGTCTGTGTTGCAGGTTTATCCAGCAGATGGCACCCGGACACTCTGAAGCACACACACGCACACCAACACACCAACACCACAACACTACATAGCCATACATCCAAGCAGGGATTTGTCATCAAACCCAACTAAGATCTCATGTAAATATATGGAACCAACGGTTTTAACTGCAAATATGACTTGGACTTAAAGTGCGTCAATTACTCTACCTGTGGAACAGCACCTCAGGGAATTAGAACTTCAGCTAAGCTTCTCCATTATCTATATATTTTAATATATATTTGTGCGTGTCAACTTGCTGACACTCTTCAGCCAAGTATAAAGACAGTTGCAATCAAGGTTAGATGGAATAAAGGTGTGCAAAGTCCCAGTGAAGAGCTGAGCCTGCCACTCATAGACTGTATAAAACCAAGGCCCTGCCAGTGTTAACAACGTAGGAAAGATGTCAAAACTTTCTCCAGTTTTCATCCTTTAGAAAACTTCTGACTTCTGGTGTTGTGAGCATTGTACCACACTAGGCATGGGCCAGTTATCGTTTTCATGGTAGACCGCGGTTTGGAAAACCCATTTTTTATGTTATTTTAGTCTTCAGGACACCTGTAAAGATGGCTGTGTTTCATGTGACCTTGTTATTACTGCACGCTGTGACTATACAAATCCCAACCTGTAAATAGGAAGCTGTTGGCGTTATTAATGGGGGCAGTAGGCTAGATGGAACCGGTTCCCTCCAGGATCCGTGCTGAGCTAGGCTAGCGACGTAGTACGTAACCCTACCACTGAAAATAGTTCATCAAATCTCCTCCATCTCCTGTCATTGTTGTAGTTTAATCCGTTTCACTCTACTGTACCTAAGGTTATTGGTTCAGTTAAATCAGTTCATATTGATGTTACACAACTTTTATTTAAACTTCTTAAAATGCATGCGTGGTAACTCTAAATAACAAGAGAGGCATGTTTGCCGTTTCAGGTTTTTTTTTCCCGCTTTTGCTATTAACCTGCCTGTTATCTTTGGGTAAAATTTGAAATGTGGTTTTCTTTCAGCCAAAGTACCAGAAATTAAAATGGATGGTTCCATGTAACTCTCTTCTCTAGTAACATGAAGGATCTGTACACTACTTTCGTTGGATTTTGGGTGTTTTATTCCAAATTTAAAGCATATTTCTGCTTTTTAAACTTAAAAAATTAGGTTTATTCACCCTGAATTCCAAGAATAAGTGTAAAACTTGAATCAGTTGGTAGTAATGTGAAAAAAGCATCAGATGTAAAAAAGAAAATGTTGAAAAAAGGGTCAAAAACGTAGAAAGAAACTGTTGAAAAATGCAACACAATGTCAAAAAGCAAAAAAAATATTGAAAAAACTTTAAAAAAATTTTTTTAACTTCAACAAAAAGTGCCAGAAGCCTAGGGGAAATAAATGTTGAAAAAAGTGTACATTTCTTTAGTTGGAAGGACAACACAAAGGTTAGCCACCGCTAATAATGCATGCACACGGTGTGCAAGTGTATACATATATATGTGTGTGTGTGTGTGTGTGTGTGTGTGTGTGTGTGTGTGTGTGTGTGTGTGTGTGTGTGTATATATATATGTATATATTGGACACACTTTCTCATTCAATGTGTTTCCTTTATTTTCATGACTATTTATATATCACCTTCAGTGATAATCTACAATGTAAATAGCAATGAAAATAAAGGAAACGCATTGAATGAGAAGGTGTGTCCTAACTTTTGGCCTGTACGAGAAAGAGGTTTTCAACCTTAGAATCTTTTATAATGTGACAAAATTATTATACTATTCAGGTTTTCAGTCATTTTATTGATATACTGTATCATCACATGGTTGCTTGCAAGACCCTCCTTAAAATTCTGGATTCTAACCCAGGTCCGCTGCAGGACTCAGCCTACACGGGGCGAGCTCGAGGCCGCCCCTATTTGCAATGATTTAAAATTATGAACCAAAAAGGTGATAAGTCTTAAAATGTACTGGTGTTTTTGCTTCTTTTTTTCCTTCCGGTTTTACAGATAACACAGAGTGTGAAATTGTGTTTTTTGACAAACAGATGGAAAACAAGAACAACTTCTACAGATCAGGGTTTGCAGGAGGAGATGTGATGATCTGGGTCCCAGATGGCAGATGCACCCTGGTTCTGGTGTGCTCTCAGACATCCTGTTTCCTGTTTATGTCGCCCGATTGAGCACAAACATGTTTTCTGTAAAGGAAACAAATAGAGACAATAGAAAGTGTTTTTGGTCCCGCAGGGGTCTTTACTGATGACAAAATCTAAATTTGGCTGGAAAACCGTTTAGACCGAAGCATTTATCCAATGGCCATGCTTCAAATATAATCATATATTCTCTTACTGTAGATATTGATTCACATGCAGATTATTTGAAGAAGGTTACAATGAAACACTTGATGATGATTTATTCATTACTGGTGATAATTGTCATTAGTCTGTGACTGCAACAATCATGAATATAAAAGACAGTGATTACATTTAGGGGGAAAAAAAACAAAACATCTGCAATATAAATGCACAGTTATGAGATCACATTTAATGCATTATTTGATCTCTTGGAGATATAATAATTCAAATTCAACTAAAAGTCTTTTTGTTTTTGAAGTTGGAAAGTTGTCTTTCAATCAATACTTTGAATAAAAAACAGAAGTGGTGAATTGGTAGAAAAATGTTTCATTATATAGACAGCATGAGCCTTTTTCACCATAGGTTCCAACTGCAGGAAGTCTAAAACTTAACCCAGGTAAGATGGCCGCCATAAGGTTCCATACCAAATTACATGTCACTGTCTATTGTTTTATATCTATGGCAACAGCATTGATTTTATATCTCTTATCAACTGCAACATAAAACCATACAAATGTATTTCTGCCCCAGGACACCATTGAGTGTGTTTGCGTAGCTTCTGTTGACCCAGAAATGCCCGTTTTTCCAGCTGTTTGCTCGGAGCCTTGCAGTGCGGGGCGTTGGTGCAGAGGTGCAGCTGCACTCTGCAGCCGGAGGTTGTGGTGAAGAGGAAGGTTGCACCTTCATCGTTTCCCAGCAGCGAGGAGACTCTACAGGCTGCTCTGTGACCACATCCTCTCCTCTGCTCTCGCTCTCTGCTCCTCTGCTCGCTTTCAACACCCCCCCCAACCCTAACAACAGCTCTGACCTTATTCTGTACACAGACTAGAACGTTGGTTTCCTGTTGTTATGTGGCCGACTCACACTCTCCCATTTACTCTCCTACTGACGCCGTTTGAACTAAAGGAAGAACTGCTTTATTCAGGTAGAGAATGTAAGCCGTCGTAAGCTTCTCACTCGTGTAAAGTGAAAAAAGATAGATATGAGTTCGAAAGTTTAGACACAAAGCGTGACTGTAAATATAACAAGTTCAAATGATTTCTTACAAAGAATAAAATGCTTTGGTTGATGGAATGTAATCATATCAAATGTTGCTGGAGAGACTTTAGTCACCTTTCAGTTTGTTTAATGGAAAATGTTAAGACCCAAATGAACCTGCTGATGAAGTTTCCCTGAGCTGAGATGTTTCAACATAGCTGATAAATGACTGATTTCTCAAAAGATGCTAAAAATACCTGACAGTCTGTGGATAAAGTGATGTTTGGTACTATGTAATCTTTATTTTTAGGATGGCTTGTCAAAGTCAAGTCATTTGGTCTTTTAGCAGTCACTTGGAGCAAAAGTTTAAAGGAAAAATGAAACATGATTGAAAAAATCCTCTGACGTACTTTTATTGAGTTGAAAATTAAGCATCAAACAGTTCACAACCAACATACAAGTGATTATTAAATAATCTACATCAAACTTACTTCCATGCCAATTTTGGCTTTAAAAGTAATAAGAATATGCTCCTCTATTGGTTAGTAAAATTTGGTTGGCTTATTTATATATGAATGCAAATATGTTGTGAGATACACAGTTGTGGAAATATAACTATATAATATTTTCTACACATTTTATTTAAAGAAACCAAGATCAGGATTGTTTTGGTTCAGACCTCAGCTCTTAGTTCCGTTTTCCAGCTGAACTCTGCAAAAGACAGAAAAGACAATGTCAAAAGTTAGGTCACATATTACATACATACATATGTATGTGCATACATATGTGCATACATACATACATACATACATACAGTACATGCATACATACATACATACATATAGTACATGCATACATGCATACGTATGTACATACATACATATAGTACATGCATACATACATACATACATATGTACCTACATACAGTACATACAGAGCCTAATTTTTTATGTCAACAAACCTGAAGCTTCCACACCAAAAAGGCCACAAAGGCTCCATAGAGGCTGCTCTTGATGATTAGAAGACCGTAGGAGAGTTTGGCCGTCTGGGAGATCTTCAAATAATCCTCTGCAGAAAGTTCAAACATGTACAAACAGTCAGTGACATGAAGAGAAAACAGCCGGTGCACTTTGTGGAGATCACACAAGGAAAGCAGACACTAATCCCAGAGTGATGTTTACCTCTTGTCATGCCGCCTTTTTCCTCACCTGATGATAGAAGAATAAGACATGGATTAGATGGGGACAGATAATCATTACCCCCCAAAACAAAAAGATTCAGATTAGATCATTTCTGAGTTCCAAAATAACCAAAAACAACAGACCTTCAACACCCAGAACTGTCCCGGTATAATTGCTTGATGCACTGCCATTGTAGAAGTTGACGATGCAGCTGAAGTTTTTGTCGAGTGTGTACCAGTGTTCTCTAGGGACCCTCAGCCTGCTGGTGATTCTGTACGTCTTGCCTTCCCGCAGGGCAGCGTTATCAGTGGCCACACCAGTGGTTTGAGTCTCCCCGTTGATCTGCCAGTCAACAGTGACATGGTCCGGGTAGAATCCACTGGCCACACAGACAATGGTCTTCTTCCTCGCTCCGTCTGTCTGCTTTCTACACTCCTTTGTTGAAGGTTTAAGCACCTTTACTGTTGGTGGGGTGATATCATGGTCTGGTTCTGCAAGGATAAAGGACATAAATCATTAAATTAAAGATGTGCAGTAAAAATCCTCAACCGTGATCAACCGTGAAATATGAACAATTTTAGATCTACTAGCAAGAAAAGAAACATGGTTGTTGCAGGTTTTTTGTTCTCATATTACCACTCTTCCTTTTATTTAACCCTTGTATTGTATTCGGGTCAAATTGACCCATTTCAAATGTTTACAAGATGATAAATGGTACTAGTACATTTTTTCTTCCTGAAAGTCAACGTCCTTACCTTATTTTTTGTGATAAACATGTATTCCTGACTCAATTCAGAAAATTATTCTGGATATGACCACTTATGTTTTTTCCATAGTGGATTTTTAACATGAATTATAACCTTATGGCAAAAAAACGAACCCCACTTCCATTTCTAATTGTGTTCTAGTAGAGATTGATTGTATTCCCTAAACATATGTTATCTCAAGTGTTTGAAATTGAGATAAAGACAATATTTGTTAATAGATTATGAATTGTTTTTAAAACAACAACTAAGTCACGGGTCAGTTTGACCCGAGGGACACGAGAGGGTCCCCAAAGTGAAGACAACACAAGGGTTAAATGTTTGTTTTTATGAAGTCTCTTTTACCAACAGCTCTTTTACCAACAGCAGAATCATTGACTCGCATGTAAACAACGGCTGACATGAACTAGCTTGGTTGTTGATCTGTGAGTTTTAGTTTTGACCAACCAGCACACATACAGTGAAATCCCAATCCCCATTTATCTCACACACGTTTTGTCTCACAGTTGTTTTCTTTCTCCTTGACTTCTTGCTGTTTTGCCAATGAGACACTGTCTGCTGTTGTGAAAAATTTTAGTGCACAATGCCATATTCCCCAGCTCCGAGCTGATTCATTAACTATCCCGACAGTCTAGTCTAGTGCACGGACCAAACTATAGCACTTTTTGTCATGTGATTTAAGAGATGTATCCCATTGGGAATAAATTTGTCATATTCTGTGGCCCTTTTGACAGCAAACCTACTCCGCAACCACTGAATAAAACAAATGTACTATTCACAATACAATAAGTTAGCAGATTTAGGTTCAATAAATCTAAGGAACAAACATTTCTGCTCATGGTTTTGGTCATTTTCTTACCCAACACTGTCAGTCTGGTGCCACTGCCAAAGTGAGCAGGATCGTAGTTGTTCACACTGATACGAGGCTACAGGAAAACTGCTCAGCCTCTCACCACTGACAGCTGTACGCTGACACTGGGCTCTTTTTTTCAAAAGAAAATCAAACCGTGCACACAAAACTCCTGAAGAAATGCTTTGACTAAATTAAAACTTGACAGCATAATACGGCTGATTTAAATCCATTTAAGAGTATGCGATTCAAAAAGAAAACAACATAACTTGTAGCACTCATAGGTTGATGCCATTTTCAATGATATCAATGAAGATAGTTTGATCATTTCTGTCAGTACATATGGAATTATTTCTACTGCCTTACCTAAAACGGTGAGTTTAGTTCCAGCTCCAAAGTAAGCCTCTGACTGGGAACACAGTGTTTGACAGCGCTGATAAGAACTGGCTGTGAGAGTACTAATCTGGGCGTAGAGCCAAATGTTTTATAGCTGCAGCCCTTTGACTGGAAAACACAGACTATAGGATTGTTTTTACTGGCATGAACTGTCTTCTGCATTAATTAATTTCACACATATAAATGAGCACACTCTGCTCACTACCATCAAATCAAATGTCTATTAGACATGTTCTTAATATTGCCCATAATCATAGCATACAAACAAGCTGAGAGTCCGGCCCTGAGCTGTTTTATTGCGGGTTTTCTCACCTAAAACGGTGAGTTTAGTTCCAGCTCCAAAGAAAGCCTCGTTGTAGGAGCACAGAGACCTTCGGCTGTAACAAAACGTCTCCCTACTGCCTCTCTTCATCTGTGCCCCTTTCAAATGATTCCAACTTTCTCTTTCTTTCTCTGCCATTTACAGACTTTAATCTACTTTAGTTTGCTAAAGAGTTTGATCTCCCTTTAGTAACTTCCACCTCTTAAACAGCCACATGCTTTTGGGACTATTGTGTGATTATTTCAACCAGCGATAATCAGCGTGATGCAGTATAAAAGGGTTCAATCATGGTTTATCATTGGTGGTTGGGAGTCTCTAGAGCCTTGGAGTATCTTTAGTGTCCAAAACATCTTAACAAAATCCAACATGTCATGTTTTCTTACCTAAAACCGTTAACTTTGTTCCTCCACCAAAGTAAGCCTCTGCAGCACCACCAGAGTCACGGTGCATCTGATCAGTGCTCATAACATGCTGCTTTTAACCTTCTATTTTAGTTTTGTACTAAATGTAACTTTCCTTTTTTAAAACCAATACCTAAAGGCTGTTTAAACAGTCCCATGCAATAGGACCATCTCTTTTACCAAGTAAACTTACCCAGAACAGTGAGTCTAGTTCCCTGGCCGAAATAGGCTTCGCGCTGACACAGCGTTAAAACTTAAGAACAAAAAGCTCTGAGCACTGAGCAACACCTAAATCAAAGGAACTCACTGGAGAAGAGTGCTGTACATTTCTTAAAAAATTAGCCACAATTTTTATATTTGCATTTGATTTCTTACCTAAAACAGTTAACTTTGTTCCTCCACCAAAGTAAGCCTCTGCACCAGAGTCACAGTGTACTCCATCAGTGCTCAAACCATGCTGCTTTTACTTTGCTTCCTTGTTAAACTTGACTTAAGTACAGTAAGAAACACTCTAATTACAGTGCTATTTTTTCAATTTGATTTGATTTCTTACCTAAAACAGTTAACTTTGTACCTCCACCGAAGTAAGCTTCATTAGCACCAGAGTCACAGTGTCCTCCATCAGTGCTCAAACCAGCCCAACATGCTGCTTTTACTTAGCTTCTTTAGTTTCTAGTTTTGTAATAAATGTAATTTTCCTTGCCTGCACTATACTCTGCTTTTCTTGCAATGTAAAAGCGTTTCTCTCAGCAACAAACCTGTTAGGCTTTTATGTGTTTTTACTTTGCTTACAGGTGGATTCATGTGAAGACATTTAGCGTTAACTTTAACTTTCAAAATGTTGGTGCAGTACCGTAAATTTGTTAAAGAATTATTACACTTCAAATGCATTTTATATTTCTTCTCATTTTCCTACCATACACTGTATATACACTATATGTTTCTTACCTAAAACCGTTAACTTTGTTCCTCCACCAAAGTAAGCCTCTGCAGTCTGGGTCACAGTGCACCTGATCAGTGCTCAAACCAGCCCAGCATGCTGCTTTTACTTTGCTTCTTTGGTAAACTAGACTTAAGTACAGTAAGAAACATTCTATTTACAGTGGGGTTTTTTTTCAATTGATTTGATTTCTTACCTAAAACAGTTAACTTTGTTCCTCCACCGAAGTAAGCTTCATAACCACCAGAGTCACGGTGTACTCCATCAGTGCTCAAACCAGCCCAACATGCTGCTTTACTTTGCCTTTCTTTCTTTTTTAACTTTGAACTTTATACCAACGTTTGAACTTCTCCTACAGAAAAATGAGTGAGAAGATTTTCTGATGTCTTACTTACCGAGAACAGTCAGTTTAGTTCCCTGGCCGAAGTAGGCTTCGTAATTGGCACAGCGCTCAGGCTTAATATCAAAAAGCACTGAGCGCTCAACTTAAACTACGAAGACCCAAGTATATTATAAATCTTATTGAAGCACACACATTGTACAGCTTATTACATGTGTTCAGCTTTGACCGTCCTTGACTTACCCAAAACACTCAGTTTGGTTCCTTTTCCAAAGTAAGCTTCGTTCGCATTGTCACAGTGCAGAGAACTGAGCATGAAACTCTCAACTCTTTCTCTACCAGAATTATCTGTAGAACGTTTTTACTATTCATGCTAAGACTCTAAAGCAATATGACAATTATAAAACAAAGTAACTGAAATATTTACCTAAAACTGTCAGTCTGGTTCCTTTTCCAAAGTAAGCACGGTCAGTGTAGGTCACAGTGTTCTGTCTTCAGCTCAATATTTCAACTAATTCATATTAAGAGTTTTACCTTCCCTTTCATACCAACATGTCTACTATTGTAAGTTTGTTGCAGTGGAGTGAAGCAGTGAGAGATGCTACTTACCCAAAACAGTGAGTTTTGTTCCCTTTCCAAAGTAAGCTTCAGTTCCAGTGTCACACTGAATATCTCCTCTACCAAAAAGTCTCAAAACGTCCCATAATCAGCATGTTGAGACACAGTGTAATAATCCAGGGGATGACGGAGGTTAAAACATGCAGGATATGCCTCATAATGTGCTAATATGTTTGTTTTTGTCGAGGCGAGTGAAAGAAGCATGCCAATGCTGCACATGTGAATTAAAAGTAATTTAAAAACAAAAGAATTCCAGCAGATCTTCTGCATAAACATGTACTTTACAATTCCAAAGTGCGCTGCCTTCAGACTATTGATTTTTCATCTCTCCCAGCTTTCCCAGGTAGCATGTAGCAGTCTGCACAATGGCTGTTAATGGCAGGAGGTTTTTGTACAGCGGCTCTATGGGTTTGTATCACCGTGGCCCCCTGTCCCCACGACGAAAAAGCATCATACAAAAACCTGAAGTCTCTCTGGTTGTCTCCCCTCTCCCTCCCCCAGCCAGCCTCTCCATATCTCAGCCTCCATCTCTCTCTGTGTGAGAGCAGCTGTGCAGCTCGGGCTGGCTGACTCCAACCTGACTGCTGCTATTTCTGTGACAGCTAAGAAAAGAAACGGAACCGAGGGAAGGAAAAGGGGAAACTGCTCTTTGTTTGTAGCTGTTCAGAGGGAGGGACATCTCAGCTGGTCACACCTCTTTATCCATTCATGTTCCCTGAGTAACATTCACTACGTCACACTGTAATCACGTGTAGCCTAGTCTATATTGATTCCTTTTCTTTTCCAACACTGATAAGGTGCCGCTGGATATTCCGCCGGATGTCCCTCATTTTGGCAGGATGTCCATGTCCTTTCAGGACATGTAGGTGTTCTAACCTCCGATAGATTTCTGAGGATTATCCCCCTCAGATCTCTGCAGGGTAAATCCAGGCAGCCAGCTAGACTATCTGTCCAATCTGAGGACTATAGTTACCTGGTCCTCAGATCTCTGCAGGGTAAATCCAGACAGCTAGCTAGACTGTCCAATCTGAGGACTATGGTTACCTGGTCCTCAGATCTCTGCAGGGTAAATCCAGACAGCTAGCTAGACTATCTGTCCAGTCTGAGGACTATGGTTACCTGGTCCTCATATCTCTGCAGGGTAAATCCAGACAACTAGCTAGACTATCTGTCCAATCTGAGGCCTATGATTATCTGGTCCTCAGATCTCTGCAGGGTAAATCCAGACAGCTAGCCAGACTATCTGTCCAGTCTGAGGACTATGGTTACCTGGTTCTTAGATCTCTGCAGGGTAAGACCAGACAGCTAGCTAGACTATCTGTCCAATCTGAGGACTATGGTAACCAGGTCCTCAGATCTCTGCAGGGTAAATCCAGACAGCTAGCTAGACTATCTGTCCAATCTGAGTTTTCTGTTGACGACTAAAACAACTTTTGCACGTACACACGTATCACCAAAACAAGTTATTTCCTGAGCCTATTTGGCTTTTAGCTCTTCCCAAGACGATTGTGATTGGTTTAAAGAAAAGCCAATAAACCAGAGAATGTTTATCTCCCATCCCGGATTGTCATGTGGACTAGCCAGACCCTCCCCCACAGCACTGTGGAGGCAGGTCCGGTAAAACGAGACTATGTAGCTTAACGTGTCACTCGTCGTGATGAATCCACAAATATTTATTACCTGACTCTGTGGTCCCCCTCAGCTCTACAGTATGACAAATCTTAGTGTCTTTAAGCTCAAGCTTTGGTTTTAAAGTGCCACTATCAGTTTTTCTTGTTTCCAGCAGCGGGCAGCTATTTTCAGTAAAAAGCCCTGATTGAGCCGGTTGAGCATGCACCCCATGTACAGAGGCTTAGTCCTCACCGCAGCGGCCAGGGCCTCGAATCTGACCTGTGTCCTCTTGCTGCATGTCATTCCCTTGCTCTCATCCCCTTTCCTGTCTTCAGCTGTCTTGTCTAATAAAGGCCCAAAATGCCAAATAAATTATCTTAAAACTATAGTGCATAGTTTTTGCCACCCCCATTAAGAATTCTAAGTAATGACAACACAACGGTTGGCATGTCCACATGATACAAACCTTCAGTGACCGTGCACCCCCGTAGCTCAGTCCGTAGGGAGTTGGGTTGGGAATCGGAGGGTCACTGGTTCAAGTCCCTATATGGACCAAAAAGTACCTAGCCGTACCTCCTGGGCACGGCTAGGTGCTCTTGAGCAAGGCACCGCACCCCCCCCCCCAACTGCTCAGGGTGCTGGTACAGCTGGCAGCCCACTCACTCTGACATCTCTCCATTAGTGCATGTATAGGTCCTGAGCATTTGTGTTTATTTCAGGCCTGTGTGTGATTACTAACAAAGTGTGTACACAGAGTGTAAATTGTAATTTCTCTAATGGGGATTAATAAACAAATTAAAATTGATTAAATTAAATGTCCTTGTTGGAAAGTGAATATTGGACTGACGTCCAGATAAAGGCAAATGTTGTTCTGTAGCTGCTGGGTCTTTTAGATATTATTTCTCCCCCCAAAAGTTAGTTACAACAGGGACTACATGAATAGTCTGTCCCTTTCATATCTGATTGAGCCTTGCTGAGAGCATTATACTACGTCATATTTACTCTTTTTACTTTAGGCAAACGGCACCATATTCTGACCACTTTGTAAATATATAGCTCATTATAATAACAGTATCTCTACAGTATGTAAAAGGGATGGCCAGTCATACCATCACATCCAAGTGTAATGCTGTATGAACCCTGTAGAGGTCAGTGTATGCTAACTTCTTGCTAACTTGATATACTTGCACACAGAAGTAAATATTATAGGAAAGTGCAGACATCAGCACAGAATGACTCAGATGATTCATTATACACGCCAATATATGTAGTACGGGGTCTTTAAACCTTCCAATGTTAACACCTGCTCACTTATCTGAACTGATCCGCTTTGTGGTGTTACAGGATCATCAGTGAGCTGTGGAGAGGCACTTCCTGTACCATTCTTCAATGAACCAGCCAAGTTTATGATGCCGATTCTTATTTACTTGGTGTCCCAATTCTTACGTTATCGTCGCATTGACGTTAGCCTCGCATTGCCAGACCTATCTCCACAGCTCTAAAGGTCTGGCTTCATCACACATACATTATGGGATGGGAGAAACAAAAACACTCTGGGTTGTTGGCATTGCTTTAAACCAATCACAATGGTCTTGGGCGGCGCTAAGCTCAGGACGCAGAGACAGTGACTGCTAAATAATCTCAGGAAAGAACTTGTTCTGGTGGAACATTTGCACCCTGCAAAAGTAAACGTCACACACAATATTAAATGAACTTATATATATACTTATATAATACACTAACATGAGCTATTTAAGTTATCTGGATGCATGGTTAAACCTCCGTTGTTCTAACCAGTGTATCTCCAGTGTTACACCCTGCGACACCCTGCAGTGCCCTGCCCCACCATGAACTACTACACACTATTTATAGTCATAGTTTTGTTATGTTTTTTTTGTGTGAATCTTATTGCCTCTGATCACCACACCCCCAGCCAGCACCATCAGACACCGCCTACCCAGAGCCTGTCTGAGGTTTCTCCTTAAAAGGGACTTTTTCCTCTCATTTCCTCTTTTTCCTTCGCACCAAATGCTTGCTCTTGTGGGAATTAGTGGAATTGTTGGGTCTTTGTAAATTATAGAATGTGGTCTAGACCTACTCTATCTGTAAAGTGTCTTGAGATAACTCTTGTCATGATCTGGTACTATAAAACATACAATTGAATTAAATCTCTGTGTGTACTTCAGCCACAGCAATCCCACCAATCGGTCCCAAAACCTCCCAGTTAGAGAGGAAACGCTCCAAACATATTATTTTTTAAATCTTTACAATCATTCTCGAAAGAACCAAGCAGACCTGCCTTGTTGCATTATCTAAATTTTCTTTAAAACTTGACATTTTCAGCATATAGATTGCCAGAAATGGAGAAAAGGCTTCTCAGATTGGTGCATTTTATAAGCTAACTAACTCAGATGGCTAAAAGCAGTTTGTTGTTCTCATATCATTACTGCAATTTTCTGATTTCTATCCTCTCTTATTTAGGGCTGGGCACATGACTTTGATACTTTTAAGGCACCAAACGAACTGCCTCCATAGTATTGAATTTCGAGAAATGCCTTTTTTTCAACAATAATTTTCAGCACCTGAGTAAATCTCCTCAGTGAGCCAATAAGTATGCAGCATGCTACTACTACGATCTAATAAGGCTGGTGATTGATTGTTTGTAAACAGTCAATCACCAGCATTATTATATAGAGTCAGGGAACACTCCACACTAGGGCTGGGCAATGTGGAGAAAATCAAATATGACAATATTTTTGAACAAATACCTCATTATCGATATCGCAACGATATTGTAGTGTTGACTAATGGTGCTTTCACAAAATATTGGCTCAATAAGATTTTTGATAAACAATCATCACTAATGTGGATTTAATGTCTAAGTGTGTAAAGGTAAATAATAGAACAGTTACAACAGTCTGGTAAGTTCAGAATTACATCACTTTACTGTAATGCCTTTAAAACCAGGAAAAGACAACACTTATACCATATTACAATATTACAATATCCAAAATCTAAGACAATATCTAGTCTCGTATCAAGATATTGATCTCTCTGGTGTCAACACTAACTGCCTACAGCTCAAAGCCTCTAAGACAAAGGTGCTGGTCATTGACTTTGAGGGGTTCAGACCATGACCCCGACCAGTCCTGCTAGAGGGAGTTGAGAGGGAGGCGGTACAATCCTACAAATACCTCGGGCTGTGGCTGGACAGTAAACTGGACTGGACAACAAACAGCAGCCACCTGTACAGGAAGACACAGAGCCGGATGTACTCCCTGAGGAGACTGATGTCTTTTAACATCTGCAGCAAACTGCTGTGGATGTTTTACGAGTCTGTGGTCACACGTGTCCTTTTCTACACTGTGGTGTGCTGGGGGGGGGCAGCATATCCAAGAAGGACATCACCAGGCTGGATAAACTGATCAGGCGGGCCGGCTCTGTGGTTGGCATGAAGCTGGACTCACTGGTGACGGTGGCAGGAGGGAGGACACTGGACAAACTAATGGACATTGCTGATAATGCCAGTCACCCCCTGCACACCGTCATCAGCACCCAGAGGAGCCGGTTCAGTGGAAGGCTGCTCCTTCCCAAGTGTAGGACCAACAGACTCAAGGACTCCTTTGTCCCTCACGCCATCAGACTATACAACTCCTCACTAGGGGGGAGGAGGAAATAGGGCAGAGAGGACAATACATAATACATACATACATACATACATACATACATGCATGCATACATACATACATACATACATACATACATACATACATACATACATACATACACATAGGCACCCGGACTTGCACTGACACTTTTGACTGATAATTTATGGTTATTGTCCTTTTACAGCCAAATGTTCTTATTGTAATTATTATTATTATTATTATTATTATTAATATTACTGTTATTATTGTTATCTCTAATATGTCTTTTTGTTACTGTATTTCTTGCAAAAAAGGATGCTGGAAATTTCAATTTCCTTGCGGGAGTCATCCCAAAAGGATTAATAAAGATAAGTCTAAGTCTATAATATTGATATATTGCCCAGCTCTGCTCTACTCTACATTATGCTCAAAGACGGGCTAATGTGTGTTGTATTTGTAAAAATAATTTCCATTAAATTAGTGTATAGAAAGATAGATATTAGAAATAAGAATCATTCAGGAACCGGTATCTAAGTCAAGTTATCAGTACCGAAAATCTTTGATAACCAGCAGCCCTACTCTGATTATCACATTTAGTTTGCCAAACGTGGATGCATAACATATTTGAACTAGCTTTATAGTTTTTGCATGAGGAGGTCATGATAAATCATTAGTTAGGCATCACAGTTAATAATATAAAGTGTTATCTGCAAGCATTGATATAACCATGGTTACACATCATTTTGATGGCTGATGACAAAAAAGGTGTTGATACCCTAATTTAGCGGTTGCGTGACGTGACGTATTCATATGTGTACCTCATACATGATATTTGACTATTCGAGGATTCCATCTAGGGAGCTTTGCCAATCTCAATGTCGACTCATTGCAGTGTCTAAAACTGTGATTATAAAATCATTCGTGGAATGTCTGATTATACATAGAATTGCTTTTTTTTCTTTATAAATCATGATCTAAAGAGTACTACTGTTGAGAACCATTAGAAGTAAGTGTGCTAATGTAGACAAATATCAGAAGTGCTGGCCCATTTCAGCCACTGATTGAAGACGTCTTACAGGATATAACCTAAAAAGCCAATATTAACCCAAGGTGGACTACTTCTTACATAAATATTGTTACAAGTATGCTAGCTCATTCTGTCAGGTAGGAAATATCTTCAGAATATATTCATTTCTCCATAAAAGCAGTTAAAAGTAGGGTAGCTTATTTTGTCGGGTAGAAAATATCCATTAGGATGGACTACTTTTATAAATGTAGTTTAAAGTAAGGTGGCTCATCCTGTCAGAAAGTATTTGTAATTGTGTCTTGCCCTACTTTCAGGACCTAATCAATGATATCACGTCTTTATGTTTCCACCATTTTAGTATGAAAACCATCCAAGCCACAGCTCCTGTGGGTGGCAGGAGTCGGTGTGCCACCTGTGACAGCCCCAGTTGTTATTTGTATGACAGTGTGGTCCGTGTGCATCACTGTGACTGGCAGCACAGTAGTAGGTGCTGCTGTCATTCAGGAGCAGCCCAGTAACCTGAAGCGAGAAGTTGTTCTTGGATGTTTCCAGGGAAGACTGGAAGCGCCCCGCAGTTTGGTCGTACTCTTTGGTGAGGAACTCCAGTAGTGCGCCGTACTGGTTTTGTCGATACCAGAGCATGGTGTAGCTGCCCATGCTGAACCCTGGACCCATGCTGCACTCAAAGTTCACTGTCAATCCTGGGTGGGACATTTGATCTCCAGACTGAAGGACTACCACAGTGAGACCTGCAGCACATGAAAAGATTGTTTCATTGTGTCTCACCTCAATGTACAAAACTTTCAATTCACGGAAATACATGCTGTGCAAATGGGACTGGAACTTGATCATTCAAGCAGCCAAAAGTTAGCACATCCATTATGAATTAATACATAAAACCCACCTGAGTTGAAAAGAAGCAACAGATAAAGTAGTGTGATGAACATGTCCGCTTTGAGCCGTCTTCCAGCCGAATGAGACACAAGTCACTCTGTTCAGCACCAATATACCGTGAGGTCACATGATAGGGATGTGTGACTGACTGTTCTTCTCAATCACCGATGAAATAAGCACAGGAAAGATGATTTCTGTCTTATATTTAGACTGAGGGGGACAGTACTTAGTTTTTTCAGGGCGGAGCTGCATCTGAAACATTTACATCAACGTGATTGGTGTGAATTCTACATTCAAACTGAGTATAATGTATTTTTGGTAGTATTTATGTTATAGTGATGCTTCTTTGTTACTTAAGATGAACTAGAATGTATAAATGGTTTTCAAATAATACATTTATAACAAGCAGTAGCGCAAGAATAGTATAATTACTTGAAACATAACTGAATAATATATGAATGTTGCTTCATTAACCAGTGATTCAAAGTAATGATATTTTTTAGCATTTGCACATTTGGGATTTGCACCTTTTTGGATATTTCACATGTTTTTTTTTTTTACATTTGTAGTCTTTCCTACTTTGTACTGCAACTGCTGCATAACAATTTTCCTCTATCTTATTTAATCTTATTTGTAGCTCTATACTTAACTACTTATAGTAAAAGGATGTAGCTAAAACAATAAATTAACAATTTTATGAATATGTTATTTGTCAAGAAAAATTGCCCAAAAAACTAAACTAGCTTTTCCAACTTTTGCATCAATTTCTTTAACTGTCCATGGTTATTTCCTTGTAAAGTGCAATGGTGGAACGTGATTTGCCCCGCCCACTCTCTTCTCAATGGTAACGTGCTGACCATCCAACCCCTCAAACAAAAGACTAATTTAGTGTGTTAAACCTACAATAAGACTTCCATAAACATTTACTACAGTTTATCAAATTTCATAAGCGAGTTTACTTCCAACAGTCGGTTATGTCGCCTCAGGACGGCTGTAATGACCGTTTTTCGCCACTGTTAGCTGCTAGCTAGCTTCAGTAGCTACTGTTAGCTGGGTCACCATCAACCGTTGTCCTCTTGAAGTCTGAACTTGAAGTCTGCTGTTGCCTCTTCTCAAAGACTTTACTGCTGATGCCGGACGTCACTACGTTTTCCTAGAAGGTAAGCCTTTGTTCGTTGTATGTCATAAGTTGAAGTTTAGGCTTTGTTTTCTTGGTGTTTGTATGCTCGGCTAAGCTAACTGCTGTGGGGTTTGCTTAGTGAGCTAGCTAGCTAACATGAACCGTTTTGCTCTGCTGCTTAATTGTGTTATGGGGGTGTTTTGTGGTCGATGGCTGCTGATTCTTTCTTTCTGTGTAGTATTAGAAATTACATAGGATAGATAGCTTTTATTAATAGACTCAAGGTCCATTTAGAAAAACAAAAAAACAGCATACAGTACAATTAATAAGGACATATATGAATTAAATTAAATTAGATTGTGAATTGACATTCATTTGGTTTGGATGCTGATGGTTTGGTGAGATATAAAACTATGAGTAGCCCATAACAGCGGTCCCCAACCTTTTTAGCGCCAAGGACCGTTAAATGTCAGACTATATTTTCACGGACAAAATGATACAACTGGCATAAAAACGGTGGTATGTTGTAAATATAACTTTATTAGCAGTGTCCTCGTAACATCGGGCCAACAACGCAACATGAATTACATCCTCTCTGCCCCCTAACCCTAACGCTCACTGGCTCTGGTCGCTATGGTGACGTTTAAACATGCCTTTAAAAAATAAGATACAGATACACCACAAAAACGAATATCAAGTCCAGGAAAATTTTAGCTCACCATAACGCTATATCAATTGGAGCCTTGAGCTTTTTTTTTTTTGGGTTGCTGTCACTTCTATTGTTGTCATATATTGCCCAACTCTATTTTAGAGTGAAAAAACAAACAGGAAATCCCAAAAACGTCAAAGTTATAAGACTGTACATATTTTCATTATCGAGCAAAGGAACTACTCATCCCATAAACCACCGCACACCACTGAATAAAGGAATCAAAGATTTGTTAAGCTTACAGCTAATTCGGCTAACCACTAGCTAAGTCAGCATGTAATAACTTTAAAAGACCCCCAAAATAAAACCTGAAAATATCCGTTAAAATATATAACAGCTGTTACGTCATTATAGCCGTAGGTATATTTTAGGAGATAACATTGTTATTGCTAACCAAAATTCTAGTTAACGTTAGTAATTAAACCTAAAAAGCTAATGGAAGTCCAAACTGTCTGTGTGCTTAGGATAGGATGTCGGAAATGGCGATACGGTTTTCAGCGGTGTTGTGGTGATCTCAGGGTAAATTCTGTCATGACTTTCATCCAGAACACCAGCAGAGTTGTTGTCTCAAACATACTTTTAAGGCCGCCGTTATTTGCGATCTCCAGCAGTTGATCTTCTTCTTGCACAGAGATGCTGGATTCACCTGGTTTGTTGACAAATGGGTCAGATCCATCCTTGGCTGTTCCTGGGTCTTTTGTGGTTGGGAAGTGGTGTTCGAACTCTCTTAACCCTCATGTTGTCCTCGGGTCAAATTGACCCGTTTTCCTATATCAATGTTCTTTTTAACTACCCAAAATACTACCCTTCCTTGTTGTTGTTGTTGTTTATTATTATTATTTCTGTTATTTTGTTTTCTCTATACTGTCTTTTAATTTATTTCCTGCAAAAACGGATGCTGGAATTTCAATTTCCTTGCGGGAGTCATCCCAAAAAGATTAATAAAGAGAAGTCTAAGTCTACACAACGCTCTTTGGCAAGTACAAATCTCTATCCATCCATCCATCTTCATCCGCTTATCCGGTATCGGGTCGCGGGGGCAGCAGCTCCAGCAGGGGACCCCAAACTTCCCTTTCCCGAGCCACATCAACCAGTTCCGACTGGGGGATCCCGAGACCAGGTTGGAGATATAATCTCTCCACCTAGTCCTGGGTCTTCCCCGAGGCCTCCTCCCAGCTGGACGTGCTTGGAACACCTCCCTAGGGAGGCGCCCAGGAGGCATCCTTACCAGATGCCCGAACCACCTCAACTGGCTCCTTTCGACGTGAAGGAGCAGCGGCTCTACTCCGAGCTCCTCTCGGATGACTGTGCTTCTCACCCTATATCTAAGGGAGACGCCAGCCACCCTCCTGAGGAAACCCATTTTGGCCGCTTGTACCCTGGACAAAATCTCTACTTTCATTAATTTTGGGGTGTCTTATTCAATTTTATAACATTTGGTAATGGTTTTTGAAATAGCATTGAGTAAAAGTTGACATATTCCAGTCTGATTATCCATCAACATCCATTCCTTTAATTTTAGTCTTAATTTCTAATTTCTGCTTTTCTAGCTCAAACATTAGGTATAATTTCCTATAAATGAGGTTTATTGACCATAAGTTCCAAAAATAACTGTAAAACTGAAGTTGCTAAGTTAGTGTTACGTTGCGTTAAACGGTTTAACCGCATCCTCTCCTAGAAGTAGTGAATGGCTTCTTAGCTTTAGCAATACGGTTAGCCACCACGAATGATGCTGTCAGTGCACCCGCATTGATGCGGTGCCCCCCAGTAATTTCTTCTGTACTATGTGTTCCCGTTTTTTTTTTTCTTTCAAAGTACTCCGAGGGCTTGTCTTTTAATGCAGGGTGCTTGGTCTCCAAGTGGCGAAGCAGTTTGAAAAGCTTTATTGCCTCATTAGAGAGCTGGTCGCCTCATATTATACAGAGCGGGCTTGGTTTGTGGAGATCACTTGTCGCGATGAATCCATATTTTAAGTAGGACTTTTGGTATTGTCTGTTAAATGCAGCTTCTTTTTTCTTGGAAGTTGTAGGCTCTTGTTCGGTCTCCTCACTGGGCCTTTTTCCCTTTGCAAAGAAACTTTCCACTTTCTTACTCATTTTACTTGCTAGCCCACTGGGTTAAGTTTTCACTTATGTTCACTTGAGCAAGATGTAGCACAGAGAATCCAGTCATTTTTCAAAATAAAAGATCGTTTTGGCTCAGATAAATAAAATCGAATTGATGTAAGGTATTTATTCCTTCTTGTGCCTCCCGGCACCAAATGACGCACGGACCGGTACCATCCAGCGGCCCGGGGATCGGGGACCACTGGCCTATAGAGCTCAACAGTCCCGCCCTTCCTCCGAGAGACCTTGGGTTCTGGAAGTAAATGTATTAGTTTCTCCCATTGACGTCTGAAAAAATCCGTATATAAAGAGTTTTAGACCATGCCTAGATCATCGGGTGCGAAAACTAACCAATCAGAGCCTAACTTTCCATCCCTGCTGCGTTCAAGCAATCATAACAAAATCATAACAGAATGAAACAAGCACTGAAGCAATTGGCATTTTTACATTGGCATATTATGTAACGTTATATATTCTCTTATCTACACATATTGGAAATTGAGATAAAGACAATATTTGTTAATAGATTATGAAGTAAAATTTCAGAATTGTTTTTAAAACCCCAAATAAGTCCCGGGTCAGTTTGACCCGAGGGACCCGAGAGGGTCCCAAACGTGAAGACAACACACGGGTTAAAGGGTTGGTTCACCCAAATTACAAACAAAATATATACAAAATATATTTTATGTCTCTCCAGTGGTATCTCTCCATGCAAGTAGTTCTGGTTGTATTCTTCAATTCAATTCAATTGTATTTATAGTATAAATTCAAAACAAGAGTTATCTGGAGACACTTTACAGATAGAGTGGGTCTAGACCACACTCCAGAATTTACAAGGACTCAACAGTTTTAGGAGTTTCCTCCAGAGCAAGCAACAGTGAGACAGTGGTGAGGAAAAACTTCCTTTTAGGCAGAAACCTGGGACAGACCCAGACCCAGACCCAGACCCAGGCTCTTGGTAGGCGGTGTCTGACGACCGGTTGGGGTTAGATTGAAGAGTGGCAACAACAGCCACAAAAAATAGTAGTTTGTAGTAGTTCTTTGTAGTAGTTCACTTTGGAGCCTCCCTGATCCAAGGAGACATGCTGGGCGAAAAGAACATAAGGACCCCGGGGAATCACTCCCCAGAGCTAGGTTAGTAGCAAGCATTTCTGGGACATGGATGCACACAAATGGAAAGATAGAAAGATAGAGAGAGATGAGCTCAGTGTGTCAAAGGAAGTCCCCCCGCTGTCTAAAACTATTACAGCGTATCTAAGAGAGACAGAATAAAGAGAAGAGCCTGGCCTCTTGTAGTGGAGATATCTTTCTATGAGATTTATGTCTACAAAGTACAAGGGAGGTGCATTTAGTTTGTGGTGACCACAGTACTTTTTTCTTTTGGTAGCTTGTCCAGGATTACGTTACATTGCATGAACGTGATGTTTTATATTCCATGTGTAAGGTGTGTTTAGGAGTTGTTCTGTATAAACGGTATTATTCAGCTCTCTTGTGCATGTTGCAGAGCTCCCGGACTAAGGCAGTGGAACGTGCAGTCTCCTCTCCACAAGAAGAAGAAATCATCCAAAGCGTAGTTACCAAACGGCTTCATGTCTTTGTTTTTGTCTTTATTACAACTACTCCTACTACTCCTACATATTAATTTCAATGTGATGTTGATTGATACTCTCTCATCTTTCTAGTTGATATGTTTATGTTACTGTTTGTCTTTTTATCTTTTTTGTATTAAAGGTGACCTTAACTCCAGGATATTGTGTGCTGCCAGATTCTTGCACGTGTACACTTTGTTGTCATAACAAGATTTTTCGTACTTTTGTGCCAAGATATTATTCAGCTCCACAACTTTGGAAGTCAGATTCAGTGGAAATATTGCAATCTCCTAAAAAAGTCCAAACTCATCCAGAACTGGGCCACTTTAACTTGTGAGGAGCGTTGTATGGAACCATCCACGTTATTTTTTGCAATTATGGTTGATGGAAACCCAAATGTCTGATTTAGAAACGTTTTGAAAATGGGTCAACTTTGACCCTGAGGACAACAGGAGGGTTAATTATTTTCTTTGGATGAACAACATGTACCTCCAGACAAAAAACTATATTTAGTATATTATAATAAACATAAAATAATTTGAGCCATTTTATATTTTGGGGGTTTAGGATGCAAATGAGCGTTTGCGTTTCCCTCATTTACACATCAAACTATATTACACATGACTGTAGTGCAACTTAACATTTAAACAACAATAGACCAGCTCAACTAAACCAAATTGTCTCAACAGCAACTAACTAGGATTAAATAAAGAAAACCACAAACAAGGTCCTGGTTTTATACTTAAGGCAAACAAGCCCCCAACTTGTGAAAACCGGCTCACAGGCCACAATAAAAGAGGAAGATGCACAGCAACGTGACAATAATAAGTGACATTTATTAAATAATGATGCAAACAAGAGCACGATGAGGTGTGATTGTCAGTATCAGTGATGAATGTTGGTGGATGGATGTGATGGAGAATGTGAGGTGCATGTTGTCAGTAGTTAACAGAGAGAAAACATGTTGGTGCGCCATCGGTAGAATGCAGCCTCCTGGTCTCGGGCAGGCGGGGGTTAAACAGTCTGGGAGGACCGGCCAGGTGATCACAGTCATCTCATCATCGCCTCCGCTACACCTGCAAGTTAACAAGACAAACCACAGTACCCATGTAGGACAGGCCCAGGGCCGGCACACCAACAAACAGGACATCGTTTTTAGAGCTAGTGTTTGTGTATATGCAATAGTTATTATATGATTGTGAAGAATAAATTGCAATTTTCTCACATTTCCACAGGGTTTTCTCCCTTAGCCGCTGTACCCTCCCGATTTAACCCACGTGGCTGTGGGGGTGCCGTGTTCCTCCTTCCCAGGCGTTGTGGTGGTTCTCACACCAACATCTGTTGGGGTCTTCACTATTTACCCATAGCTGGGGCTATTTGTCCATAGCTGGGGCAGTGGTTGACGGGCATCAGGGCGTTTCTACTCACCGATGCGCCTGCATGCCACGTCTCTGGGGCCCACTGCTGCTCCGAGATCCTGTACAACTTAGCCTGGAACCACAAGGGCCCAGTTCCCATGTGTGCCACGGGGAGGCGTGTACGAGGTCTTGGCAGTGTGAGAGGCTATGTACCGGCAGAGGAGGCGACACACACTCGGCTCCTCTTTCAGCCCTGAAAACAAAGGGCTGTCCGGTGGCAGTAGCTGGAAGCAGAGAGTGGCGAGCAGCATGTAGCATGTAGCATGCACTAACTACAAGCTCTACTACTCCAACACTACTGCACTGACGCATCACACGCCCTGCGAGCAAACGCACACACACACACACACACACACACACACACACACAGACCCTCACACACCCAAACAGACACACACAGACCCACACGCACACACACAGACACATGCACACACACAGACACGCACACACACACACACACGCACACACACACACACACACACACACAGACAGATACCCAGACCCACACACACACACACACACACACAAAGACAGACAGATAACCACACACACACAGACAGACAGACCCACACACATAAAGACACACACATACACACAGAGATAGACAGACAGACACACACATACCCATACACACACACAGACCTGAGCGCACACACACACACACACACACAGACAGACAGACACGCACACACACACACACACCACACAACACACACACAGGACAGACACCCACACACACACACACACACCACACACACACACAGACACACACAGACAGACCCACACACATAAAGACAAAACACACACACACACACACACACACCACACACACACACACACACACGCACACACAGATAGACACAGATAGACAGACACACCCACACAAAGACAGACAGACCAACAGACAGACAGACCAACAGACAGACAAACAGACAGACCAACAGACAGATAGATAGACAGATACTATACCAGTACAAATACATCTCTTCCTCAGCCAGGCAGAAGCTTTTTGTACCACTTCTTCTTCTTTGGTTTTTCCATTATCTGGCTCTGAAGATCTACCAGCTGGGACCTCAAGGTGCTCTCAGTCCTCTCCCACTCCTGCTCTTTTTCCAGCTGAGTCAGCTTCAGGCTTTCTGTGGCCTGAAGGAGGGATGTCTTGTCCTCCTTCCACTGGTTGAGATCACTCTCCAGCTGCTGCTCAGTGTTCTTCAGAGCTGCGAGGAGGCAGTCACTCACAAAGCTCTGCTCCTCATTCTGATCCACATAGGAGGCTCTTGATTTGTTGCTCTCCTCTAACAGAGAGGTTTTCTCCTGCTGCCATAGGACACGCTCACTCTCCAGCTGATGTTCATACTTTTCCTCAAGAGCAGCCATGAGGGTCTTGTTGTTTGTGTCCTGTCTCTCCAGCTGGGCTCTATGGGAAGCATGGGATCTTTCCAGAATCTCTTTTGCCTCCTCGTCCTGTTTTAGGAGATCTTCCTCCACCTTACTCAATTTATCCTTCAGCTCCTGAGCTTGATCCCTCTCCATCTCCAGATGGCTCTCCAACATCACGTTGGTAGTCTTACTTACCGTGAGGATCTGTCTCTCTTTTCGACGCTTCAACTTCTGAGTCGCCACAATATTTAGAAGGGCCTGCATCTCTCCTTTCATCTGCTTTAAATCAACTTTCAGGGCTTCAGAAATGAAGGTCTGCAGGTCCAGATCTTTTTGGGCTTTTTCCAGCTGGGATGTCCGATGCTCTGCTTCCCCTGGTGGGGAGTGGACACGTTCAGCCGGAGCCTCATCCAGCTGGACTCTATGGGAAACCTGGGATCTTTCCAGTGTCTCCTTTGTCTCCTTCTCCTGTCCTTGAGCCCTTTCCATCTCCAGAAAGCTCCCCAACTCTAACTCCACGTTGGTTGTCTTACTTACCGTGAGCTTCTGTCTCTCTTTACAAAGCTCCATCTCCTGAGTCTCCACTTCCTTTTTCAGGGCCTCCTTCTCTCCCTTCACCTGCTCCAATTCAACCTTCAGGTCTTCAGTAATAAAGTACTGCAGGTCCAGATCTTTTTGGGCTTTTCGCAGCCTGTTGTTGGTTTTGACCAGCTGGGATCTCAGTTGCTCTGTTTCCCTGGGTGGGGAGGGGACATGTTGAGCCAGCTGAACTTTTAACTCACCTATCTCCTTCTGCATCAGCTCTTTCTCATGCCCGCTGCCCTCTCTCTGCAGTTGGAGCTGATTGAGGAGATCGGCCAGCAGGTCCTCCCGGATGATCAGGTGAACTCTTCCCTCAGATTCACATTGGGTGAGTGTCGCCTCGCCGTCCTTCAGCTCCAATCGTACCTGTTCTTCAAGGTAACTGAGGTAGAAATCGATTGGTTGATTCTCTCTGGTGTTGAATTCCATGTTTTCCAGTGTTTTTTCTCTTGTTGCAATGTGCACCGTTGGATTGTCAAAGTCAAACTGTCTCTGATACAAACTGCTGTTTGAGTGAATGTGTGTCAGAACTCAAGTTGGGTCTAGTATTCAGTGGGTTGTCATGACAACAACAACATGTTTTTTTTTGTCCTAATGGTAATTGATTCTATTCCATTCTATCTTTCATTCTATTGTTGCTATGGGACCTCAGTTTTTTTATGATTGAATATACAGTATAAATGTAATAATTTCTGATGATTCCTAAAATATGGCAGAAAGACCACTTTACAAAATATGGAAAGGAAAAATATGAGCGGTACACACAAGTATGCATCAGTTGGGCCATCATTTTCTCTAACTCCATTCACCATGTGCACTCAGCCACTACCTATTATTTAAGATGTGCATTTATCACAATAAAAATAAAATAATAATAATAATATATAGAAGTGCATCAACATAAAATGTTGATATAGATGATTGTAAAACAATAAACATGATCTTGACTTTGAGTACATGCAACACTGTAGCCATTGATTTACATTTACTCCATACTCACCTGCTTCATGGCTGGGGATAATTTCCCATGTTGCATGTTAGAAACAGTTGAAACACTTTTTATTAAACATAATTTACAAAGCTGTCGTATCACACTGAAAGCTGATATTTTGTCACTAGCAACCTACACCTGTCATCTGTCAAATCCAGTTGCATTTTCGGATTTGAACAAAACCGTTCAGGAGTTATTACAGCAAAGGTGGGCCGTGCGTAATGGTTCATCTGTCCCTCCTGGACGGGACAAATGAAACAGCATGGGGGGACGGACGTATAAAACATACAGTTTAAGCCATATAAACTTCCCACAACTTTAATATTTCACTATATATCATGGATGGTTTCCCAAAAGGTGTTATTTTAGATTAGGTGTTATTTTAGACATAGATTGTTGCGTAAATGTCCGTCATCGTGAAGCGCGTATGAAGCGGTTATTGAAATATCATGCATGATGATTCTTCCATTTTATAGCTAAAACAGTATGATTTTACAGTTATATCATGTTTCTAGTGTGGAAAATGTCGTTTCACTTGGTGTTTACGTGGGTTAGACCACTGCACACACAAATAACTCAAATCACTAAACCACTCCAACCTGTATTCCTGGTGGGCACAACCCATATATATTTTCATCTTTTCTAAAACTGCTTTTCCATGTCTCACCTACATAAATTAGTGTATAAACCCAGATATTTGATGAAAAAAATTAAAATCCATAGAGTTATAGCCAGGTCCATTGACATAGCCAAATGCCATTATAGCCTGTTTTGCTTTCCATGTAAAGAAGCATGCAATATGAAAGTCTGGGATTTTGACTCAGGTTTCCATTCATATTTGTCATTTCAGCTGTCTCATTCAACAAACAATCTACTAAATAAACTAAATAAACAACAAAATATTGTGATCCTGTTTCCATGTCTAACAGACACACAGCATCACAGTGCAGCACTTATTGGGAGTTCCACGTGTGGTGGGGATGTCCTCGGTGGACGGTTCCATCGCTTTACGCACAAAAAAATGTATGGCATCTTTAACACAAATAACTAGGCTTACATGGGTGTTTGCACAAATTTTGGCCTACATGAGTGTTTGCTTTCATCACTTTAACTTACAAAACCATTCAACATTTTTCTCAACTGCACAAATGTATCACAGTCGTGTTCCGTCGTGCGTAACGTTACGCATGGTTCGCTCCACCTGCAGCCGCCAGTCTATAAACTCCTGCAAAGCTCTTTAAGCTCCTTAGTTTTATTTCTGACTTCAGCAAAGATGAGTCACGGAGACCGTTACACCTCGTCGTCCTACCGGAAGATTTTCGGGGATTCTCCCAAGTTCCCCGTGGCCTCCTCCCGCATGGGCAGCGCCTCTCACCGGGGCTCCCCGGGGCTCCGGGCCATGGCTGGCTCCCGCAACAGCGGGTCCTCCCTGAGCCTGTACAGACGGATCGGCCGCTCCACCTCTTACTCTCCGGTACCCAGTGACTCCCTTGACTTGACCCAGACCTCCGTGGTCAACAATGAATTCAAAGTTATTAGAACTAACGAGAAGGAGCAGCTGCAGGTATGTGTGACGGGCTGAAACTAATTTCCTAAAAAAATTAACTTTTATAACACTCCTCCCAGATAATCCGGTGCACAATTTCTGACTGATTCACTTCACACTCGTTCAGGTGTCCTTGGACTAAATCAGTTTAGATAGGACTAAATTCAGACTTTTATGAAGCCCTTAACTAATGTCATTGTAATTGTTTTTACTATGATGTAAGCAACAATTGCTTTACAAATCTTGCAAAAGGTGGCCTGGCCCTTCTACCACTCAAAGATCATATCCTCCAGACACGTTTTAGTGCTATATTGCAGGTTTTTTTTGCCAATTGCTAAAACATAATTTTGCAAACATAGGCTCGTTTTATCAAAATACTTCAATAATTCACAAAACCACACACACAAACTGCAAAATACCTCATATATCCTGCAAAATGAAGCACTGCAACCCAAACTACATATATTATTATTAAAATCAAATATACCAAATAGCACACACTTCATTAACATTACCAGAGTTTACCAACCAACTACACACTCTCATCTTCAGTATGCTTTGCTATAATACTAAAATAGTTTGTAAAAACAATTCTAGAAAATTCTTCAGCTTGTTCACATGCACAGATATATTTGCAGATACACACACATGCTATTAAAACATTTATTATTTTGAACTCTTTTCATAGTGCTTCCTTCCTAATTTAAGAGGTAACAGTTAACCATTGAGGTGTTTGGCCAGGTGGCACATACAGTACACTGGCCAATCAGCTCATATAGTGTCATTTTGGATGGCAGTGTTTTGAAATGGCAAACATGTGACTTTATGTCAGATTGGTGTGTCTTATGCAGAAAACCGTGGTCAGTGCATTTAAAAATTGGATTTTGCATTTTGGATTGCAGAAAATGTGTTGAGAAGAGGTTTTGTTCTCTGTGTGCCAGTTTAACCCGCGTGGCTCACCTCTACCAGCAGGAGCTGATAGAACTACGCTCGCAGGTGGATGAGCTGAGCCGGGACAAGAACCGCATCCTTATAGAAAGGAACAACATGGAGGACGAGCTGCAGGTAAACCATAGGAGGGGAGGAAGGGGGGTAACTGCTCCTTTAATTTTAAAGTGCTCATATTATGCTTTTTGGCTATTTCCCTTTCCTTTATTGTGTTTTATTTTTTTTGTGTGCATGTTATAGGTTTACAGAGTGAAAAAGCCAAAAGTGACTGAGCTAGTAGTCCTTACCTAGGTACTGTCAGGGCCCTCATACTCTGCTTCTGACTGGCTAGTAGTCCTTACCTAGGTACTGTCAGGGCCCTCATACTCTGCTTCTGACTGGCTAGTAGTCCTTACCTAGGTACTGTCAGGGCCCTCATACTCTGCTTCTGACTGGCTAGTAGTCCTTACCTAGGTACTGTCAGGGCCCTCATACTCTGCTCCTGACTGGCTAGTAGTCCTTACCTACGTACTGTCAGTAGTACAACAAAATATGATGTTTTTTGAAAATTAAACCATGTCAACATATTCTGATATAACCTCTAAATGCAATTATGAACCTGAAAATGTGCAAAATATAAGCATTTTAAAGGTTGTCTCCATTGCTATACAAGCCTCAATTCTTTAGCCTCCTAATTGTGGATATATATATACGGTAAATATTTACGGTAAAAATGAAATATTTAAAGTTGATTTAAGATTTTGGAATGTTATAAACTCCAACATAAAACTTTGTTTAAAGGCCACCTTTGACTCTTTTCCGGCTTCCAACGTTAACTTCATGATTGCGTTACATAACCCAGACACTATAGTATTAGGTTGCTGTGAGCTTTAGCCTACATTCACTGCTAAACAGAGGCAGAACATAATTTAATCTCACAAATTATTCCTTCACAGTGCTGTGTAATGCGAGAAAATCTCAGAACAGTTTTCATCAGACCCACCCTGGGTTGGGTTAATTAAGTCTACTGCTTACTTACAATACTAATAAACGAGTAATATTAAGTAATGACAACACCACTGGCCACAATAGCACATCATTGAGGTCGAACAAATGAAATCGCAATAATTCATACTCCTAAAATGTGACAAAACACATTACTAACTGTTCATGAACAGTAAAGCGACATCTGTGTCTGGCCTCAGTCACTATTCTTTTTCAGCGAACTCCAACTAGCAAAAGCCACACCAATGATTTTCCATATTTGTCTTGCTTTTTGGGTTTTTAGTCCTTTTGCTGAATGTGTAGGTCCTTTCTTAGCAGTACAATCGCTGATTCAAACAATTTGAGGACTCTGCTTCAGGTTGTCAGCCATGCCTTCACCTTTTGCAGCAGTCCTCTTCGTCTCCGAAGGTCAATGCTGCTGTTGCCTGTTGTCCTTGTGTAGTGGTGATGGAAAATAAGTCAGTCAAGCTGCTGCGCGCTAAAGTCGCTGGACTACTCTATTTTGGAAACAAAGCTGAGAAATACATAGAGTTTGGTGGAGCTGATAGGCTTAATTAGCTTTGTTTCAAATAACGGACGTTCATTAACTCAAGTCAAATCAAACTGTGGATTTAGAGAATTGTGAAACACCTAGTTGTGTTATTTTTGCAGAGATATTACCAAGCTGAGGAGTGTTCCTGAGATGTCTTTCTATGGCTTACGGCTGCTTTGCTCACCAACGCAAGGAGACCAGAAAGAAGTAAGATCCCATAACCATGGTCCATAGTATGCACACTTGGGTGTTTACTGTCTAAACTCATCTAATCTCACTAAAAGGTAGCAGAGTTGTTTTGTTGATTCTTGAAGTTTGTTGCATGGCTGTAGAATGCTGATTACCATCAGTTGTTTTTATCAATATAGCTAGCACATACAAATCTTTAGATGTTACTAATCTCTAGAAATGTAGAATTGTTGTATTTTTTCAACATCATTTCTTTATGGGACCCACAATTGCGTCTTACAATGCAATTGTCAAAAGAATAACGTACAAATGGTGACATTAAGCAACTCCATCTCCTAATAATTCCTTTTATTTTTGTTGATGGAAGGATCCCTTCACATCAGGATCTCATGTTTGTTGATTATTTGGATATATTTCTAGCCATTTAACTGTAGACAAAGTTAAAAGCAATATAAGACTTTGTACGTGATTTATGTGTTTGTGATTACAGTCATCTTGTAGATGAATTGAAAGACCTGGCGCTGCCTTTCCTGCATATCCTCCTGCAGCATATCTGCTTCCAGGTAAATCCTCCTGGAAACACTCAGCAGTGATGCACTTCCTGTTTGGGTAAAGTTCAGAGAGTCTGTGTCAACTGCTTATCTCTTAAAGCTACGATAGCAGTCCCATCCATGGCTATTTACAGAAGTCTTTGCAGGTCACAGTTTGATGTGTGCTATGTACAGATGGTCACCTGTTTTCCACCATGCTGATGCATCCGTATAGCTTATAGTGTTTCTGCTGTGGATGTTTAGATGGTGGAGAGTGAGTTTCGAAGCCATGGAGCCCAGGCTGTGGGTATGCTGACGTCTCAGATGGCAAGTACAGACTATGCCTGCTTCATCAAGTGGCTGTTTAACTACTCCAGACACTCAAAGGTAACTAGTCCCAATTGTCACCGCTACATGTTGATGTAGTCTGTATTTTCTATTTTGTCATGGTTCACACTTCACACCCTTAAATGGTGACTGCAGGTTTTTGTACATGCTCTAGTTGATTAGGACCTCTTTCTTAATCTATAATGCAAACATGACAATGATACTGTATACAACACTGATTTTAAACCCAACTGTTTTAAGATCCACTGCCCAAAAATGACCAAACCTGTCAAAAAGCACCGTCACGGGCGCACAATATTTTTGGTTTCAATATTATAGATGTACACGAGCACAGTGTGTCTGGGTTTTTGTTGTCCGGTAATGACCAGACCTTTGTCTTTAACATAAAACAAAAACCTGGAGAGTTACCTTACTTTCTACATTAGAAGTATTGCATATACTGTATGTCAACATCCCCTTGTTTGTAATTTATCATCACAGGAACATAAATTCATATATAGGCAGCTAGCTACTTAATAGTTTGTTTCTGATGTTGGTCAGAACAGAATTGTAGGGACTGTGGATTTGTGCATCCTGTCCAGATGCTCTCCAGCTAACGAGGGGTAATGGCGACAGTTTGATGTCACAGGTAATCCTGTAGAAGCCAAAGCTGAATAGAGGGGGAAGTTATAACACATCCAAGCAATCACAATCCCCACACATGGACCATAACCATATAAAAACTAGAGGTCTGAAACTCTTTTGACTACGTCATTGCTTTAAACAACAATCTAATAGACCTACTAAATGAGTAAGCCAAAAAACTAAGCCAAAAAATACTTTTAATACCTTAAAGTCCATTTATGTAGACAGACAGCATTTGACTGTTAATGCCAATAAAAGGGCTGCAAAGATCCCCCCATTGAATATAAGCTATCAGTAGCTGTAATCTCAGGCCTGGGCCCCATTGCCTACCTCTACTTGTGCGTGCCGGCTACCTTGAACAAGTGTTGCTCAGGTTAGGTGGTGGCACCCAGGTCTACATTTCAGTCAGGCGTCATTACATCCTGTCAGTGGTATCTGTGTGTGTGTGTACAGTCTGTTTTGCTGCCTTTTGTAGATGGTGTGCCGGCTGTTTTCCGTGGATGTGGTGATGGTTTTGCTGGAGCAGCCAGAGAGGAGGCCGGAAGAGTGTCTGGACCCAGAGCTCACCTGCTTCCTGCCACACAAGTTCTTGATCCAGAGCCTGCTGTTTGCTCGGCGGATGGACGACTCGCCCACTGTTCTCGCCTGCCTGGCCCAGTGTCTGGAGCTGCCTTCTTTCAACGTCACGCGGGCTGTCCACAACCTCTTCTCTGCTAGTGAGAAAATGCACACAATGGAATTGTACAAACATCTGTATTTGAAAATAGACGTTTTTCCTGTAAAGCTAGTGTTGATGTGATGAATTTGGGCTAATTTTGCATCTGAAACCAGTAGACCACTTTGTAAAGCTGACGTTTGAAAATACATAACTCTTTGAATTATTAGAGAATGTAATGGAAGTTTGCATATTTTTAGAGCTGCTGTGTTTGCATCTTAAACTGTTTTTGTGGACACATTTCCACTAAAGTAACTTGTTTACTTTCTCTGTTTAGCTGGAACCCAGACAGTACTGGAAGGTGAAATTACAGAAGGTACACTCTTGTTTCTTTATCACAGAGTTTACAGTTTGACAGTACAGTACGCTCTCTGGCATGTTTAGCGAGTAGGGCCAGGTGTCCCATAAAAAAATCGCAATACTAGTACCCTTAAAGTGGGATTGAGAGTCAGCCATCTATTAACATCACAAGAGATTTTATTAAATACTGGATCCAAATTAACGTTAACTAGGTCTTTTAACTGGGGAGGGAATAAGATACCCAGATAAACAATACCTTGCTTTGGTCACTTCAGTTGCAAAACTCTTAAAAGAATTCTGCTGTGAATCATCGGCTCCTGGGTCTTTACCCACAGGCAGGCCCCCATTTAAGTGCCTTTTTAAATGTTTGTAACGGTTTGGTACCCTGGCCTGGTTCCCTCTTGTTCATGTTGTTTGAAAGGTGTTTTATAGATATGACTGGATGTTTCAGGAGGTTCCCAAAACAGTCAGAAAACCTACCGCACTCTGCCGTTCAGGACTGTGGAGATGAGCACCACTGACGTCTCCGACTGTGACGGTGAGACAAACCGACCTCAGCCACCATTCAAATGATTGTTAATTAAATGCGTTGAGTATTGGATGGCATTTCGTAAATACATGGGCAGGAATTGTTTAATAAGCTTGTGTAGGTATGTATACCCTCAAAGTCTGACAAGAGGTGTGTTATTATATATTTTTGATGCAGCAAAAGAGAACCTGGCTCTTCTCCTGAAGCGTGTAAAAGATTTGAAGACTAACGTGAGAAAATCAGCATTGCAGGTATTGGAAACTGAGTTTTACCAGACGACTTCATGTTTCAAATCCGAATAATGATAAGTACAGTAACTGATACTTATGTCACCAGTATATGAGTTTCACCCTAGCTTTCTGTGCAGTATACAAAGAGATGCCTAGATGATCTTTAACCTCTGTGCTCTGCCGTCCCTCCACAGGCCCTTGTGGGTCTCCTGAAACACAACGTAATCCCCATGAGCTGGGAGAACCTGGCTATACTGTCAGAGCGGTGCAGAGACCCAGCTGTTTCTGTGAAGAAGAAGGCCCTGCAGTGTATAGGAGAGCTGCTGACTGTAAGTCTCAACCAGCAGCTCTGAGACACAACATTTTGCACACTGATTACTTTTCCCAACAATCTAGTAACAAGAGAAGAAAACGTCTTACAGAATTTCCAATACACATTTAAAAAAAAAGGCTAAACCAGAGTGCAGTGTGGTGCAGAAGGCATGGCTTCAGGGCGTGGTGCCAGCTGTGGTAGACTCTGAAAACTCAGTGCAGGACAAGGCCCTGGAGGCTCTGGACCAAGTTCTGCTAAGCCAGGTCAAACCGTACTCTGCCAGTCGCCACCTGGATGCCAGTCAGAGGCTGACCTGGGACCTGCTAGGCCTGCTCTGTCATGATTGCCAGAACCTCAGGTTGGGAAAACTACAGTCATTCATTCATTTGTGTTACATACAAAATAAGAACATGTCATGCAGAAGAAAAAAGCAGAAATGTGAAATACTAAATACTTTGATTTTTGTATTTAGATTGAAATAGGGATGGGTGATATAGCCTCTTGCGATAACAATATATGTCACAAAATATAAATTATATTAGACCCATTCCAGACCAATTTACATAAACCCTAAGGAAACTGCTAAATGTATTTTTTTTTAAAGAAATAGAAACGTATGTAGTTTTGAGAACATTTACAAGATTGTGCAAAACTTATTACATAATGTTGCAGATAAATAAAATTCAAGTAAACCAGTTGCAGAGACTTTAACAAAGAAAAAACTTAAAGTATTGAGTTTCTTTCCTTTAGTGTAAACCATTCTAAAAGGCACTACACTTTCAAAGATGCACAGGTACTTTAATACCGTAAACATGTATTTCAAACAAAGTTTCTTACCTGCAGCCTAGCGCATTTGAGCACACTTGTACACACGTACACACTAGAGTGCGGATCGGGCCGGATTTTTCTGGCCGAGCCCGGCCCGCGTCCGACAGAGCAGTAACCGAACCCGACCCGAGCCCGACAGGCATTAAGATATTTATGTCCGAGCCCGACCCGAGCCCGACACAGTTAAAATCGCATTTGTTTCTCATACTAATGACACATGTACGTTTGTTTGTGTGGAAAGCCCGCTTTTATTAAGCAATTGTAGGAAGGCATTCGGAAATGTCAACAGATGAGCGCATCAATGCACGCGGGGCAACAAGCGCCATTACCTACATAATAAGCTGTTTTAAATTTTAAATGTTCAATGCCTTATCGCGCTGATGTGACCGAGAGCGACCCGAACCCGAGCACCCTTTCTAAAAATCTGTTCGAATCCGGCCCGGCCCGTCGGGTACCGTCGGGTCCCGTCGGGTCCCGTCGGGTCCCGTCGGGCTTGGGTCGGGTATCCATCCTCTAGGCTAACCAGCTACCACGTGAGTCATAAACATACAGCATATAATTTTAGAGTAGGGCTGGGCGATATGAAGAAAATCAAATATCACAATATTTTTGACCCGATACTTCAATATTGTTTTTTTTTTAATCCAGATTTTTGATAAATGATCATCAGTAATGTAGATACAATGTCTAAGTGGGTAAAGGCAAATAATAAAACAGCTAGAACAGTCTGGCAAGTTAAGAAATTGACATAACTTTACTGTAATGCAACCTTTAAAACCAGGAAAAGACAACACTTGCCATGCCACATGCCATATTACGATATGACAATATCCAAAATCTAAGATAATATCTAGTCTCATATCACTTTATTGATAGAAGATCGATATATTGCCCAACTCTATTTTAGAGTAAAAAAACAAACAGAAAATCCCCAAAACGTCAAAGTTATAAGACTGTGTACATATTTTCATTATTGAGCAAAGGAACTACTCATCCCATAAACCACCACACACCACTGAAAGGAATCCAAGATTTGTTAAGCTTACAGCTAATTTGGCTAACCACTAGCTAAGTCAGCATGTAATAACTTTAAAAGACCCTCAAAATAAAACCTGAAAATATCCGTTAAAATATATAACAGCTGTTACGTCATTATAGCCGTAGGTATATTTTAGGAGATAACATTGTTATTGCTAACCAAAATTCTAGTTAACATTAGTAATTAAACCTAAAATGCTAATGGAAGTCCAAACTGTCTGCGTGCTTCTTATGACAATACGGTGATTTGTTGACTATGTGTCAGCAAGTCACATGGTTGTGACACAATTGTCAGCCTATTTTTACAAAAAAACGCCTGCTCAAATTGTCAAGGGAAAGAAATTGTATTTTTTACTTGCGTAACCCGCTGTGGGCGGGACTGTTGAGCTCTATCAAAGTGTTTGGCCGAATGGGTTGTTCACACCATCGAACTCATGAACAGTTTATATTTATTTCAGAACAGTTCCTGCGAAATAGCACTGCAATAATAGCTAAATAATCAGATTGTTTTCCATATTAGCATTGCACTTTAACACACTGCAATATGTACATAATCTAGCCTTTCATTGTCATAGTTAGCTAAGGCTCAGCTCTGTGCCCCCCCCCCCTGTATGAATAAATATTGTATTCATACAGTATTGTATACATTTCCCTCTTGGGCATACATATTTTTATTAATATTTGTACTCTTTTCTACTGCAGCATATCAATTTCCCTCGGGTTGAATACTGTTTATATACATTTTTGCAATGCCTGCATTGATGTTGACTGCACAGCAACCCTGTATGGGCAGTAGGCTAACTAACACTGACTTGTATAACTCTGCATTGTCGTTGTTGTCCAGCTCTTGTCTGTAGGCATAGCTACATTTTTCACTATGCTTATATTTATTATTTGTTAGTGGTTATGTTTTATGTCTGTATTGTATCTATAATGTAAATTGGCTCTCTATGTGCACACTGAGAGCTACTGAGTCAACTTTCAATCTCAGGATCTTTGAACAGACAGACAGAGGAAAAAAAGAACAGGGTTTTAGTGATGGGGTGTACACATCACTGTGTACTGGCAGCGCATAGTTGGGCTCACTGCCACTGTAGCCATGTCCAATCCACCCTGGACGTTTTGATGACTATTTTTGGACGAGACGGCTGAAACGTCACACTCTTAGCTTGGTCTGTGGGGGAAAATAAAAGATTTTGAAAAGTTGTTGATATAGAAGCCTCTGTGAAAAAAGTATGAGTGCTGTATAAAATTATCTACATACAATAAGTTATTTTTTTTTAGCAAAATTCATTACATGAAAGCAAGATGAGAAGAAATCCGATCACAGTTGGAGACATCCTCCAGGGTTGTTCTGCTGCAGGAGAAACTTTCTTCAGTGAGAGTCTCATGTGAGACCATGAGGGTTTTTAGTGAGGGGGTGGCATTAAACCACATCACTGTGTACTGGCAGCGCAGAAATACACAGCCGAGTCTGATAGATTGACACTGTCAATGATCAGGGCTCCTCTTTGGGTGTCCTCTCGTGTAATCTCAAACCGATCTTTAAACTGCTGCTCATAGTTGGGGTCAGTGCCACTGTAGCCGTATCCAATTAAATGAATCAGACCGCTCTCTGTTTGCTGGTACCAGAGCATTACATTAAGAGCACCATCATTGTGACTGCATTTAAAATCCACCCTGGATCTTTCGTAGACTATTCTTGGACGAGACGGCTGAAACGTCACACTCTTAGCTTGGTCTGTGGGGGAAAATAAAAGATTTAGAAAAGTGATTGATACAGAAGCCTCTGTGAAATAACAAATTTTGTAGTTGCTGTAAAAATGTACATCACAATTAAATGGTTGTTTTTGCAGTTGATTTCATTACATGAAAGCAAGATGAGAAGAAATCCAATCACAGTTGGAGACATCCTCCAGGGTTGTTCTGCTGCAGGAGAAACTTTCTTCAGTGAGAGTCTGTCTAAAGAGACACACCGCCTCATGTGAGACCATGAGGGTTTTTAGCGAGGGAGTGGCATTAAACCACATCACTGTGTACTGGCTGCGCAGAAATACACAGCCGAGTGTGACAGGGTTGCTCTGCGTATAATCAGAGCGCCTCTCACTGAGCCGTCTCTTGTCAGCTTGAATTGTTCTTCAGACTGACCCTCATAGTTTGGGCTGCTTTCATACCCATAGCCAATGAGGGTCATAGACAGACTGTCCTCTCTCTGCTGATACCAAAACATCATTATTTGGTTAGCATCATCATGGCTGCAGTTTATCTGGACCTCAGTGCCCTCATTCACTATCTGGGGAGCAGATTGTTGAAAGGTGACGGCGCTCGCCTGACCTGTGGAGGAAGCAGATTTAGATGAAACGGTAGAAGTATACACAAAAGACAAGTATACAGTATTTATGATTTGTATATACCATGTTTGTTTTGTAGCTTTTTAAACATAGCTAATCATAGTTTATTCAGGAAGTAATTTGAGATCGTACATGAAAGCCAGATGAAGAGAAAACCAAATGTATGCAAAGGTGAAGAAGACATTGTGAGGCACTGATGTGAGGGAAGTATTGCTCTGAGAGAAACGAGGCTCAGGGTGAGGAGGGAGGGCACTGTGTCTGTCGGTTCATCAACACACAGGATTCTCTTGGTAAAAGCTTCATGCCAGGTGCTGTGCCTCCACCTGTTGGTTGAATCTATTCAGGACAGTAATGTGCACGACTACAGTTGGTTACTTTACAGGAAAACACAGACATAGGTGATTTATTGTTTTCATAACAAATCACAAATCACAAATCATAATATTTTTTATTTATTTTAGAGAGCAGTTTATTCCTGATTGACTTTATTTTTTTGTCTTTTTCCTTTCCATTAATATGAGTGAAACATGTAGTAAAAGTCACTGATATGATCTCCTGTCTGGTTGAGTTCCTTTCCTTATTTGATTTATTAATGTAAGTCAGAATGCAGAACAATAAATAGAGCTGTAACAATTCCAAATGTT
Organism: Etheostoma spectabile; assembly: GCF_008692095.1. Lineage (NCBI taxonomy): Eukaryota > Metazoa > Chordata > Actinopteri > Perciformes > Percidae > Etheostoma > Etheostoma spectabile. The sequence continues at coordinate 116,470 of NC_045752.1, forward strand.
ACTGTATTATTAATTATCTCTGAAACAATTGTGATTAAAAATATAATTGTCCCTTTCCGTCAAATAAATCAATTAAACAAATTAAAGTTTTGAATGAATCCCAGAATACATCTTTTGGTTGTATCACCGTCAAGTGTCTCAGATAATAACACAAGTGGCTATGAAGTAAACCGTGCCTCTTTATTTTCATATAACATTGTCTTTTTTTCTTAAATGAACATGAAACTGAAAATGATCATCAACAGTCATACTCCTTAGAATTTTAGCTGTTAGCACATAATTGTGGTTAAACAAAGAATTGGCAAAAAAACAAATAAATTACAATGAGACAATTATGTAATAATTGTTCCAGGCCTAACAATAAACAGCCTCTCCGTCTCCACTGTATGGTTTTGTCACAGAGTTGAGGTCCGTAATCTGGCAGCACACAGATAAACAGCCTCCTTCTCCTCCTGAATGCTGTTTTTTTTTACCAGAGACTCTGCTTCTATTGGAACTGAAAAACTCTCAGCTGTCCATAGCAGTGCAGATTTTTTAGAGTTGGTGTGATTCTGGTAACATTGCATTTCTGCCAAGACACTGGGAAGACTGGAGATGTAGTTAGGCCTGAGTGACCAGCAGACATCTGAAACACAGAAATCAGAAAAGCTGTTACCAGCATAATGAACAAATACTTTATCTTACCAAATCCTTTCACTATAAGTTATGTGGTTACATGCTTTTGTATATGTTTATTGCTTTTCTTTTTAAATCAAGTTTACTTCAGAGGAACAAATAATGAAAATATACTCTATATTAAACACCAATCATATTTTAACCACAAATTAGATAAGAGGAAGCCAGGTTGGGCCTATGCGTGTTTTTATGTATACATTTTTTTTACTTTACCTGCAGTCTATTTTGATTTAGGTAAATCAAATGGATGAAAATACATGAGCCATGACATCAAACTCCCTGCAGTATTACAATGACCAAAGAGATACGGAAGGAAGAATGGAGCAGTTGTGTTTGCGATGTTTTTGTGCACACCATGTGCATGTATAGTCCGTTTTTTGTTTGATTCATCCATCATTTTTTAAAACCTTTTGTTAGTCCTCTCAGCAGGGAAAGAAAACAACAGCTGAAGTATGCCGCTGTCTTTATCGAGGCAGATTAGGTCTGCTGCAGGTGCGTGTTGCTGTGGGCCACCAGCTATTTGTAAAGGAGCCAGATGAGTTGAAACACTGTGCTAACTAGCTGCACAGAAATACTCTGCACTGTCTGCTGGGTTTGTGTTGGAGATGACGAGCTGAGCTCGGCCCTTTGAGTGGCCCGTCATGTTGAAACGTGCTTCAAAGTTCTCCTCAAAGTTTGTTTTTTCGTAATGAAGCACACCGATCAGCTCCAGGTCCCTCTGGCCTCCTGCTGCTGACTTGTGCCGGTACCAAAGCATGTAGGGGTAGTTGTTGTCTCCATGGTAACAGTCAAGACGGGCTTCTTCTCGCTCAGGTGTTATCAGAGGAGGCGATTGTTGGATCGTAAGCGACGACATCACAGTGTCTAGAGTAGAAAAATAAAAACTGAGGGTAGACAGACAGGCTTGTGTCATAATGAGAAGTTACACACATCTTAGGACTCGTACAGTACCTGTTAGAGAAGACAGAGACAAAAACAAAATGGCAAACATTTTAGTCATAATATTCACTGTGGTGGCTCACGTCTGAACTGTGACTAATACAGAGATAGGCAAAGGCATGAATGAAAATACATTGTTGTGACATCATCCTTTTTACTGCATGTTTGTAATGAGGAAGGAGGAGCTTTATGACTGTACGGCCATCTTTGTGTCAGTGTGTTTTCACTGCTCTCTGCTGTTCACTGTTCTGATTCAGACTCCTGCAAAGGTGATCTGAGGCCTAGTACACATTTACACGGGTATTTTTGGAAACAGGGTTTTTTCCCTCCTTTAGTTCTAAAAAAAAAAATCTGGTCCACACAAGCACGGTTTAAAAAACCAATCTCTGTCTGAATGACAACACAAAAACACAATGGAAGCGTTGTCAAGAGCATGCCAGAACCAGGGCGGTGATATAGGGCTGTGCAATTAATCACATTTTGATCATGATTTTGGCTCCCAACGATCACCAAAACAAAGTAATGGGGAAAACGATTATTTTGTGAATTACATTATGCAAGTCAACTCTTATTTTGTCTTGTGTTGGGAAAGGGAATTCAAAAAGTTCAAAAGGGAAAAGTATTAAGGGAGATTTTTGGTAACAGTTTCTGAAAGTCAATGAGTACCAACATAGTGGTAGCAGGAATTTTTTGCTTCCCGATACCGATTCTGATATCTGAGCTTACGTATTGGCCAATACCGAGTACTGATCCGATACCAGTGTATTATATATTTTATTATGTTTTAGCAGCCTTGTACTTCTATCCCTGTATGGATGTGATGTGATTTCTAGCTGAATTTCTGGCAAGAATTATTTTCAAAATGACATAAAATGCAGTTTGCGTGAAGAAAGCGCCAAAATGCCTACATTTAAAAACAAATACCTGTGTACAGTATGTGTGGAGTAGGCCTAAATCATCTGAGGGAATCTGTTAGACAGGAAGCAAGTTACTATGACGGTGAAATAACTTAACAATAAATTATTGTGACCACTAACAGTGGAGAGAGCTGAATAGCAAAATATATCATTAATCAATGACTGTGGATAAATATCAGTTAAAATTCTCTTTTAGTTTATAAGCCATTTTTCTCTCAAATGAGTGTTGTATACGTTTCCCCCTTAATGTACAATTTACAAGGAACTAGGGCTGCACGATTATGGCCAAAATGATAATCACGACTATTTTGATCAATATTGTGATCACGATTATTCTCACGATTATTTGTTGATTTTAACCAAAAACAAATTTTATTGTCACATAGGCTATTTATAACTGCGAGAGGGAGTGTGATGGACGCTACTCCCAGAGAGATGGCTGATCATATGAACGGGGTCCAGCACAGGTTGAATGGCGGACACACCTGTGTATAAATTTTGTATCTTCACGCACGCTTTTTTTTAACTAAAATTTTTGGCCCATGGTCAACTTGGTCCAGGTCCACAGCTTGCTCTCCCCTTTTATTACCAACTAGTTGTGAATTCAAATTTCTCTGTGTTTTTCGCCGAGGGGCCCGCGATAGCGAGCCATGGAAACGGGTACAATACGGGGTTTGCCCCCTCATACTTAACAATATCAGCTGTGTTAAATAAAATAAAACTGAGAAAAAATGCAGAAGTGTGGACGGCCCCCCGCGGTGGCGGGCGGGGAGAGTGAAGGAGAGATTCAAAAAGGCAGGGGCTTTAAGAAGAAATGGGTCATAAACGAAAAAACCATATCAAAATAAAAACTTGCAGGATCCAGGACATTAGGGGCACCGGTGCGCCCAGAGGAAAAAAAAGACTTCGCCCTAGAGCCTGTGAGCTAAAAAGAAGCAATAGCACCGCCACCGATAGCACTGCGGTGGGATGCCCGCTGTGTTAATAACAACCCCCCCACGGGACAAAAAAGGGGGTTCATGGGAACTGGTAAAAACCCTTTAAGAGTAACACGAAGCTGTCTGTTAGTTTTCCTCCCTTACTCTGCCCTGTGACGTCTCCCTCTAGAACTAAGCTGGCGTGGGGAACCGGGTGAAAATAGAGACATGCAGGCGGGATGCCTACGCAAAAAAAACCCGGGGCGTTTTATGAAATGACGCATTTTAAAAAAATTGGTCAATACGGGTAATTTGATGTGGGAATCAAATTGTGATCGGATTAAAATTCGATTTAATTTTGCAGCCCTAAAGGAACTTAATAATTAAGTTAAAATAAAACAAAAGTTTTTTTTTTTCAAAGTTTTGATACTGTGTCACAGGCTTCAAAATTTGGTTTTTCCGTTGGGGGGGTGTTATCTGTGGATCATTATGGAGGTTTTTTTTCCAGAGCCACTGTCCCCTGTTACTGTGTAATTTTGCTGCTCCAAAATATTCCCCTGTCTTCAGGGTTTTTTTCAAGTTCAGGATGTGAAAAAATCTGTTTTTCCTCCCCACTCACGCTAAAGGCCGTCAAAACGGTGGCTCAACCTTTTGCAGTTTCATAATAATGTAGGCAATCAGTCAGGGCCGTGTCCGCTGACGCTGATCACGGGAGGGTGTAACCCGGGGATTTGTGTGTGGGCTCAGGTTGATTAAAACGCTGGGTTCCCAAAACAGTTCATCGGGTCTGGAACACTTTTTTCTCTTACTGAGGAAAACCCCCCTTAAAGAGACAGGAAATATCAAATTTTTGAAATTTTGGTTTAAAATACACATCCCAAAGGTATTTGAGGGAAAAAACTTTGAGTAAAAAACCGTTATATTAAATACTTAACCTCTATCTCCATGGATTTTTTGGGGTTTATTAAAAAGAAATAGAAAAGTGGCATTTCAAAAATCTCAATCCCTTTAAAATCCAGAACACCGTGATGATGGAATTCCAATAGTGGATCTTTTTTGAATGACAACAAACTGGGGCGGAGAGCGGGAGCGGGGGGGGGGGGGGGGGGAGGGAAGGAAATGATGTAGAGAAAGGGGAATTTAGCAAATCCCACCATTTGCTTCTAGGAGGAAAATCAAATCTGCCTTCTTGTTGTTTTCCTCAAAGTATACCTGCTGTTTCTTAAATCATTGTAGTTTTTCAGAGCCATAAGACAGATCTGAGTGTGAGAGCAAGGTTTTGAGGTACACTTTTTCGAAATCTGAACGTAATGTCAATGAGAAGTGCTCTCAAATTGAAACAGTGCGCTCTTGAGTAAAGAGGAATATAACTCCATAGAAGAGGACATATTGAGGCTTTTCTCTCTTTCTCACTACAAAGGTTTTCCTGCTGACTTCAGGATGCTTCAGTTGAGGAGATTTTTGTTAAAGGCAGATGGTGATATACTAGACAGTTATGTAATAATTGTTACTAGGCATGGGCCGGTATGACATTCTAACGGTAAGATAACCTTCAACAAAAACATCACGGCTACATGGTATTGCAATTACAGTTATAATACAAAATAAATAAATAATATAATAATATAATATAAATAATACACAGCTATCCAGCTTCCATTGAACACAATGTCTGTCCCTGAAAACGCCTGAAAAAATGTCTCATAATGCAGGACAGTATGTTGGCAAACCGCCGCCCCTTGCCTAATTGTTACAGGCCTGGTAGTAAGCCAAAGAAATATGTTGCGGTGTGTTCAAGTGCATTTAGATTGATACATTACAGGAAGCAAACCATTTTCTTTTCTGTCTCCACTCAAATCTCCAGATAATTTGAAATGTTTGTTTTTTTACTGTACATCTCCATAACAAGTTTAGAGCTTCGACCCCCGGTTCCTGCCGATACCACAGCATCACTCTGTAGTAACGTTGTCCCCTGGATGCAGAAAAGTTGTACATCTTAGGGTTGTGCCGATGGACGATATCATCGCCACCATGGTGATTCCACACCCCCCACCCTGTCAGACGTACACTAATCCTAGTCTTGGGCGCTGAACGGGAATTTGACAACTGCGTTGGTCTTATACTAGCAAAGACACTTGCATCAGGCTTTGTGCTGTGCTGTGCAGGGTGCAAGATAGGGCCCCTTAAGTGGAAGATACTTTTTTATGCCTATTTGTGAAAAACATCCCTTTTGAGGAGACTGGATTGGCTGTGGTGATACAGTCTCTCTCTCCCTGTCAGTAGTAGCTTGCTCCACCTGGACTAGTAGCAGCATGTGGTGAGGTCATGCTCTGCGCCTCAGCTTGGACACATCGGTCTCGAGCGAGAGAGAAAAGGCGTTAACATGGAACGCTATCACACTTTCCTTTCTCCCCTCATTGGACCAAGTTTGTGGATACTACTGTGTGCGTGCATCACTAAGTAAGTCTGATGTCCTGTGGGTACGGCACAATGTTATGTTGAATTTATGAATGTTCTGCCAGTTTTGGGGACATTGGCCAACCCTAGTCATACATCTTCACCAGCCTTTACTGAGAGGGAGAAATACCTGCTGTAAGCGGAGTTGGTTGGTTATTTGGAAGTCATGGCTGCAATGCCATGTGGAGTTATGACAGCGCTTCTGCTGTTTGTGCTTTCTCACTAAACTGAGTCACAAGAAATAGGAAGCAAATGTGATGTAGAAAGGAGGTAGGAGTGGATTCGGTTGCATATCAAGCTGACATCTACAGTATATACGCTCTTCTTTTCAGCTGGTTTTCCCAACAAAGATGCTTTGCTTTTGGCGGATTCCTTTTTTATATTTTAGAATTTTACTCGTCTGCCTTTAGAATAAATAATAGAAACACAGTTTCAGTAACTGACGATGATATGATTGCGTCAAACCAAAGTTCAACCACAAAAGCAGGTGTCTGGGAGCAGTTTATTCCTTTTCTTATTATAAACCAGTGATGAGAAAAGATTAAGCTGAGTTTTTGTAAAGTGCAGACGGGATATTTGTCATCGTGCTTCTCTAGCTGCACAGTAGTAAACAGCACTGTGCTCTTGTTCTCCAAGTTTGATTTTAAGAGAGGCGTTCTTTGCTGTATTTCCCCCCAAATCTCCAGAGATATTAAAATGTTTTTTATATGGCTCTTCCATTGTGACATCTTTAAAGTGCAAATATCCAATGAGTTTTATCGCCGTGTCTCCAGGTGAGCGCTGGTACCAGAGCATCACCCTGTAGTCAGTTTTCTCATGGCTGCAGAAAATCTCCACTTTGTCTCCAGATTTGGTGATGAGGTCAGAGGGAGACTGACGGACATCAAGACCCAGACAGACACCTGTATAAAGAAGGAAAATAGAGTACTCATTTATCTAAAATGAAAGCATTTCCACATTCATAGGAGCTAACTGTGTTTGAATAAGTTATTACCTGCTAGGCAACAGAGAAAGAGAAAACCGATCATTTTTAATTCCTCAACATAAAATAGTTGCTCTAAAGTCCTTTCTGCCACTCTCAATGTCACGGTTCTAGGGATGTAAACTGTTGAGACTGTTGAGATCTGGCATCGGATTACACAGTCTCAATATTAGTAATAGAACAATACTGATGGGTTTGCTGAGCTGAGTGCGGCTTGGAAAAGAAAGAAGTGTTGAAATAACACTTCCTGTACAGTGGCTGACAAACATACGTCACACACGTCAAATCAGAAGCAGCTGGCTAGGAGGGGCCTGATCAGGTTCTAATTTAAGGGAATACTTGTTGATAGTGGTTGGAGTAGTTTTTGTATGAAGGAGAAATAAAGAACCGCCACTGTGCTAAGCTGGCTGCACAGTAATACACCGCACTGTGCTGAAATCCAGATCTGAATATCAGCGAGGCGTTCTTTGCTGCATCTCCACCCAAATCTCCAGAGATACTAAAATGTTCTTTATATGCCTCCTCCATTGTGACATCTTTAAAGTACAAATATCCAATGAGTTTCATAGCGGTGTCTCCAGGTGATCGCTGGTACCAATATATTAACCTGTAGTCAGTTTTATCATGGCTGCAGAATATCTGGACTTGGTCTCCAGATTTCATGATGAGATCAGAGGACGACTGACGGACATCAAGTCCCAGACAGACACCTATGCAGAGAAAATAAAGTATTCATTGTGATAGATTAAACATTTAAAATGAAGCCATTTCGACATTCCTACAGTTGGACCTTATTGTATTTAGGTCATTACCTGCTAGGCAACAGAAAAAAAGAAAACGGATCATTTGGACTTGCTCAACGCCTTTTTAGAATACTTTTCCAAAGTATGTGTCATAGAGTTTTAGAGGTAAGTCGCTGACAATAATATCCACCTGGGCCCTGTGAGCAATGGTGATCCAACTGAGGCCTCTACTGAAAAGGAAGTGAAGAGGAAACGGCATCACTGTATAATGTCTGACAGACGATGGCAGCGAATCAAGAGCAGCTGGAAGGGAGGGGTTCTTATTCAAGACCATACATGAAAGAGAAATTATATACATTGGAAATGATCAATCAACCATTTCCACATTCTGTGGAATTAATACTTTTTCAAGTCATTACCTGAGAGGCAGCCAAAAACTAGAAGGCATATCATTTTATCTTCGTCAACACAGAAGCTATATTTTTAAGTCTAGATGACGTATACAGCTGTGTGACGGGGTTAAAGGATGTCTGTGCCTGATCACACTGATCGTCACCGTTCGTGATGAGAATCAACTAATGGCTCTGCTGGGATGACGCAGGTATGAAGAGGAAAGGGAAGTGATGAAGAAACATGGTCACTGTACATGTTGGCAAAGGTGAAAACTTCAGAGTAAATGCAGCTGGCTGGGAGGAGTCCCCCCACCCCCCCCCCCCCCCCACCCAATAAAGAATCATGTTTAATATTTCGGTGAATTGTGGCACTGCATTACCACTGTTCTAATCTACACACTGTAATGTGAAACAGATTTATCGATGAGCTACAAAACCAACAAGATGGATCAAAATAATCTTGGGCTGAATATCTGGATCAATGTGTTTTTAATGGATACAATACATTGATCTAGATCAGTATATGTTTTCAATCCTCATTTTGATCCAATAATATTGAAACAAAGGGAAAATATCGATACATATTCTCATCTTTAAGATGCACTTTTATTTTGATATTCACACTTTATATTAATTATTTTTATTAAAAAGAGAAGTTTGTCTTTAATTTAAATTTCTGGAAGAGCTTAGTAATGCAATAGTCGAATCATATTTTAGTTGCTTTTTCTAAATATACCTATATAAATGTAACAGATTGTGATAAATGGGCTTATGGTATCATCTCATATCGGTCGCAGGCCCCTGAATTAAATCAAATCACATCATGGCAGACTTTTTGATATCAATAAATATTGTTGAAGAAGAATCAATATAATTTCTGTGAGAAAATGTGTGATTTACACCCCTAGTATTTAACAAATTATGGTTATTTAGAAAGCACAGGCCCTATAGGATTATGAAATACAGTATTTATGCAGGCGCATGCACCTTGCTGCATTTTCATATAAATAAAGTAGCAACGAGAAAGTGTTTGTGCGACTGCTGGTTACATATTTAATAGGAGTGCACGATTCAGAACATGTCACGATTTGATTCAAAATCAATTTTTAGGCTCAAGATTTGATGCAAAATTGATTTTTCAATTCAAAAATGATTCTCAATTTAAAAAAAACAATTCACAGTATGTAAATATAGCTATTTACCCCATGTGATAGTATACACGCCATTACAAAACAGGGAAAAAATAGGAATAGATGTAAAAAAAATATGTTCTAATTAAATCTGTGGAGCTTGAATCGGAATACAAATGTGAATAGATTTTTTTTTTTGCACACCCCTAATATATACACACACCCCTTGTAGGGCGGCCTCTAGCTCAACCAATAAGAGTGTGCCCCATGTGGGCAGAGTCCTTTACGGTGACCCGGTTTGAGTCCGGCCTGTGGCCCTTTGCTGCGTGTCATCCCCTGTCTCTCTCCCACCTTTCCTGTCTATCCACTGTCTTTATCTAATAAAGAAAAAAAAATGCCCCCAAAAAAATTATCTTTAAAAATAATTAAATGAACGTGCTTAGCTGAAGCGATGAGATAGAAACAGTGTCACATTACTAGTTAATGTTGCTCTGATTGCATCGGACCAAAATACAACCACAGTAGCAGGTGTTTGGGAGCTTGTCTTATCAAAACCACTGATGAGAAAGAATTGTGTGGTGTTTTTGTTCAGTTCAGAGGGGATATTTGTCAGCGTGCTTTGCTAGCTGCACAGTAGTACAACGCACCATGCTCAGGTCCAACCACTTTGACGATAAGAGAGGCATTTTTTACTGTATTAACCCCCAAATCTCCAGACAACTTGAAATGCTCTTTAAATGGCTCTTCCATTGTGTCAGCGTTGTAGTTCAAATATCCAATGAGTTTCATCGCCGTGTCTCCAGGTGAGCGCTGGTACCAGAGCATCACCCTGTAGTCAGTTTTCTCATGGCTGCAGAGAATCTCCACTTTGTCTCCAGATTTGGTGATGAGGTCAGAGGGAGACTGACGGACATCAAGTCCCAGACAGACAACTAGGCAGAGAAAATAAAGAAGGTATTCATTGTGATAGATTAAACATTTAAAATGAAGCCATGTCCACATTCCTACAGTAGGACCTTATTGTATTTAGGTCATTACCTGCTAGGCAACAGAAAAAAAGAAAACGCATCATTCTGACTTGCTCAAAATGAATACGTTACTCAAACGCCTTTTTAGATTACTTTTCCAAAGTATGTATCATAGAGTTTTAGAGGTGAAAGTTGCTGACAATAATATCAACCTGGGTCCTGTGAGCAATGGCAATCCAACTGAGGCCTCTACTGAAAAGGAAAAGGAAGTGAAGAGCACTTGTCATCACTGTATAATGTCTGACAGACGATGGCAGCGAATCAAGAGCAGCTGGCAGGGAGGGGTTCTTATTCAAAACCATACATGTTGATCAAAGTTGGTTGGGAGTTTTTGTCTAACGAAGAGGGGGCGTTAGTCAGTGTGCCTTGCTAGCCGCACAGTAGTACACCGCACTGTGATCAGGGGCCTTCAGGTTGTATATAAACAGAGAGACATTCTTTGCTCCGTCTCCACTCATATCGCCAGTGATGTTAAAATGCTCTTTGAAAGACTTCTCGTGCTCTATGTTGTTGTAATACACATGCCCAATGCGTTTCAGAGCTCGGCCTCCAGTGGATTTCTGGTACCACTGCATGAGTGTGTTGGAGCTCCTTTTATGGCTGCAGACCAGTTCGACTTTGTCTCCAGGTCTTCTGAGACGTTCTGGAGGAGTTTGATAGACTTCATCACCCCAACAAACACCTAGAAAGGAAGACACACAGAGGTGGAAAAAATTAATAAACTACAAAGAAACTTTAGCTCAAGTGGTATTCCTGAATTATAAAAAGGATTACCAATGAGCCAAGAGAAAAGGAATACTGTTGGCATGTTGTCCTCCTGTCTGAACGAACACAAAACACTGAGTGGCTCTAAGCGCTTGACTCAAACAACAGTTCACTAGACTCTTTTTATTAATACCCTCCTCTGTAACCAGCTACATCACGTTTCCTATCGTGTTGAACTGAAGAGTATTTCTGGAACTCTAGCGCCACTTGCTGGAATAATATAAAAGCAAACCTTTGCTTCCTAATACACTCCCCAAATGTGTTAACAACCAGTTCTTGTTCAGCTGCTCCTACTTGTTATATCACTGTGTTTACTGACGGCACAAAAGTACACAGCGCTGTCCTCAGGCTGCAAGTCTTTTACAGTAAGAGCTCCGCTCTCAGTTTTTTCTTTGATGGCTGAATATTTGGTTTGAGTACCCCCTCCCGCCCCCCGTAGTCTGGCTGTCCACCAACAACTGTGTAGACAACGAGGGTCATGGTCTCCCCTGGACGCTGTCTGTACCAGTACATCTGGTTGTGAGAAATATCTTTGTTGTGGCTGCAGTTCATCTCTGCAGATTGGGAAACATAACTCCAACTGATTTCAGGGTGTTGGGTGACATCCTGGCACTGACCTGTGTGGAGAAAATACAACATTAAACATAAGTAGATTTCCTTTTAGTTGATTTAAAAAAGTTATTAATGTGACGGGTGTACAATGCAAATATTTTAACAGTGAGGTCAATATTTTCCTACTTTGGATTCTCTTTAATGCTAGTAGTGATTTATATTTATGCACGTAGACAAAAAAATCTAATAATTTTCCCTAATTCTACTATTACTGAATCTTTGTTAGCCCTGATTTATAGTCAGAATTTGAGACAGCCGGTTTTCATGTTAATAAATACACTAGATAACAATAAAGCTATCTCTTTTGACTTTACAAAAATATAAATTTGTACCTTGAAGCCACAGAGACGAGACTACAAATGTAATGAGAACTTGAGTCATAATAGTGATCCTGTCAACATGAGACGCAGCCACAGCAGACCTGATGAATGTCTGAGGCTGCTTTTTATAATAGGAGGTGGGAGGTTAAAGGCATTGCTCTACAGAAAGGACCTCCCATTATAACATCAGATCTTAATCAGAAGAGAGACCAACATTGGTTAGACTGGCTTATTCCAGGTGCATGGAGGCACTGTGAGCTTTAATACAGAGCAAAAAAATGAGTGTGTTGAGGAGGTTTTTGTACTGAGGAGCAGTGATACGCAGCACTGTGTAAACTAGCAGCACAGTAGTACACTGCACTGCTGCTCAGGCTGAGTTCTTCTATTGTTAATGTGCAGGTCTGGTCTTTATCTGCACTCCCTTCTATCTTCACACCCAGGCCAGCCTCTGGGTTGTCACTGGTTGCTAACATGTATCCCAGGAACTGCAGTTGTCCGTTTGATTGCTTGTACCAGAGGATTCGGTTGTAGCTGTCAATACTGTGCGAGCAGTTGATTTTAGCTGTTTCTTTTGGTCTGTTGAACAGATGAGTTGGAGTCTGGTAGACTTTGTCACTGAGAGAGGAACCTGCACAAAAAGCATCAACAAAGCATCAGGCAAAATACAACATGAACATAAACCCTGGTAAATTGAGTGAACTGACTAAACATAAGACATAAAAAAATCCAGTAAGACAGCTGACATTGCAGCAGTGTCTGAGTTGTGTAAACGTGTTTTGTTGAAAACTTAAAAAAAAAAAAAAAGGGAAACAATTATGATGTTACCTGAAACCAGAACTGTGTTAAAAGTAATGCTGAGGAATAAGATGATCATTTTGTTTTCCAAGTGTTGTGTTATATGGAACGATACACGATCAAAATCTTGTTGCTGTGAATCATTGTCTTTCCTGCCTCTTCTGAGGAAATCCTCCTGTCTGCAGGTCCGCATGAAGTCATTAAGTGGGTGGTGTCATAGTTCATCCTCCTCCTCTTTTCATTCTTAACCATCACGTCAACTACCAAGGATGGGGGAAAAAACGATTCACATATGTATTGTTGATTTTTTTTTTTTTGCTAAGCTTTTTAAAATGGATTCTTTTCTCCAGAATCTTATATTTGACCAGTAATTCACCTTAATAATCTGTTTATATAGTACCGTTGAAGGCGACTACATATCTGTTTCCAGCAAAACAGACCGAAAGCAGAAAATACATTACAAATGAAATAAATGTCTGGCTGGTTGACTGCCTGACTGACTATGTGATGTGCATTCTTCTTAGGAAACAATTAGTTTTTTGGAAATGTCTCAGTATATTTTGTCTCTAGAAGTGTATTATTAAACTTTTGTTAAAGAAAGAAAATCCTAACACTCCATACTATCAACTCCTACAATCGCAATAAATGAAATTTGCAATGCAAATTGAATTGGCACTTGTATATCGTGAAAGAATCGAGTTGGGTCAAAGGCATATTGTCCCAGCCCTATTGACTATCCCTACACCCAGATATACTGCCACCTTATAAGAGGGAGACAGACGGGTGTAAGGAGCTCCAATACAGAGATAAGAGAATGTGTGTTGAGGAGGTTTTTGTACTGAGGAGCAGTGATATGCAGCACTGTGTAAACTAGCAGCACAGTAGTACACTGCACTGCTGCTCAGGCTGAGTTTTTCTATTGTTAATGTGCAGGTCTGGTCTTTATCTGCACTCCCATCCATTTTTACACCCAGTCCAGCCTCTGGGTTCCCATTATCTTTATACATGTAACCCAGGAACTGCAGTTTTTTATTCTTTGACTGCTTGTACCAGAGGATTCGATCATAGTTCAGAATACTGTGTGAACATGTAATTGTTGCAGGTTCATCGGGTTTCTTGAACGTGTCAGCTGGAGTCTGGTGGACATTGTCACTGAGAGAGGAACCTGTAGAAAAAGGAAAAACAAAGCATCAGATCAAATACAACATGAGGAACACTTGTAAATTGAAAAACAGAATATTTTAAAAAGTATAAACACGTCTGAAGCAGCAGTATTCGAGACTGGCTGTACACAAGCATATCTTTACCAATTGAGAACTTGAATTAAAATGTCTTTAAACAAATGTGAGGACATTACCTGAAACCGAGGTAAAAGCAATACAAAGGAATATAATGATCATTTTGATTATCGTGTAACGTTAGGTGATACTAAATAAAAATTTCAAAACCCGATCCCCAATTTGTTGACTGATGAAGCAGTCTTACTAGCTGAGTATTTCCAGCCTCCTCTTTGAGTAAACCCTCCCAAGTTGTTAGGTGGGTGGTGTCATTGTGCATATAACTCACAGTAACTACCTTTAACACACCACTGGCTCAGCATACAGATCTGAGTAATGATAGACTGAGGAAGGAGCACAGCTGTGAGGAGGTTTTTGTACTGAGGAGCAGTGATACGCAGCACTGTGTAAACTAGCAGCACAGTAGTACACTGCACTGCTGCTCAGGCTGAGCTCTTCTATTGTTAATGTGCAGGTCTGGTCTTTGTTTGCACTCCCTTCTATCTTCACACCCAGGCCAGTCTCTGGGTTTCCTCCAGTGGTTGCTAACATGTATCCCAGGAACTGCAGTTGTCCGTCCGATTGCTTGTACCAGAGGATTCGGTCGTAGCCGTCAATACTGTGTGAACAGTGGATTTTGGCTGTTTTTCCTTGGTTGTTGTACACACTAGCTGGAGTCTGGTGGACTTTGTCACCGAGAGAGGAACCTGGGGAGAAAGCACAAACAGAAACACACATCTGTATGTGAGTGTGAGTCCTCATACAAGTAAAGAACAAGAGTTTTAGATAATAACCCGGTAGAAATGTTTTTTGAAAATGTACATTACTTGAAACCAGTATGACATTGAGGGCCAGACAGAAGACAGCAATCATGTTGTTGACTGAATTTTAAAATCTTCTTATCCGTACTGTGTTTTCATCACTGTAGTTCTACTGAATATTGCTGGGTAAACCCTTGCATCTGGAAATCCATCTTTTTTATTCTGGGTGGTGTGATAATGCATGGTCCTCCTCCTGAACTGATGCACCATACTGACATACTGTACTGCCACCATATGACAGGAAACAATATGACAGAGACCTGAAACCCTGGCGTAATGGTACATTTGAGTAAGTCTGTTAGAAGTAGAGCAGAGGTTTGGCTTTAATGGAGAAAGCAGTGCACTTTTATTTATTTTTTATTTTTGTGAGAATGTTAAGTTTGCCCTGACAATGCATTCAGTGAATAAAAAACGTTTTTTAACTATCATTTATGACGGCTCCAGCCAGTCAATTCTGACCATACTAAGTGCATAATTCAATTCAATTTTAATTCTAGTATCAATTCATGACAAGAGTTATCTCGAGACACTTTACAGATAGAGTAGGTCTAGACTAGGGCTGCACGATTATGGCCAAAATGATAATCACGATTATTTTGATTAAAATTTTGATCACGATTATTCTCACGATTATTTGTTGATTTTAACCAAAACAAATTGTATCGTCACATAGGCTATTTATAACTGCGAGAGGGAGTGTGATGGACGCTACTCACAGAGAGACGGCTGATCATTATGAACGGGTCCAGCACGGGTCGAACGGCAGATACACACGTCGTGTTTTTAAACGTCTGTATCTTCACTGCGCTGCATTTTTATGAACTATGATATTCTGGCCATGGGTCACATCTCTGGTCCAGGTCCAGCAGCTCTGTCTCCCACGCTGTTACTCTACCAACTGAAGTTAGCTGCATTCAGTAACTTCTTCTGTGTTCGTCGCCGTAGCGGCCGCGATAGCAGAGTTACCATGGAAACACTGGTACAAATACAGGTTTGCCCCTCATACTTAACAATATACAGCTGTGTTAATAAGAAATTAAAACTGTAGACAAATATCAGAAGTGTGGACCGGCGGCCGCTGTGTGGCGGTGCGCGGTGAGTAAGAGGAGAGAGAGTAGGACGAGAGAGCGTAGAAAGATCTCACACAGGCACGGCTTTACATACGAAATGGGTCATGTAACGCAAAATTAAACCATATCCATATAAACAGCATTGCAGCGGATGAGAGGACATTAGCACCGGTGCGTCCTAGAGGAGCTAACAGCTAACAGACGCTACTAGCTAACAGCTAACAGATGCTACTAGCACTGGTCACTGCTGTTGTCTGAAAAACAACAGATGGGACAAAGTGTTGCGTTTACAGGTAAACTGGTAAACCTTGAGACTGACTAATTACCGACTGCTATCTGTTGAGTTTTCCTCACGCTACTCTGTCCTCTGGGACTGTCTACATCTAGAAACTTAGCTGCACGGGGTGCAGTGAACTACTCTGACCTGCTCATGATCAGACGGCTTTACGGAGCGGTAGATTGGCTTTGCAAAAAACCCGGAGCATTCTATGAAATGACGTTTATAAAAAATAATCGCTCATCACGCAAATTTGATCGTGGGAAGTCCAAATCGTGATCGCGATTAAAATTCGATTAATTGTGCGGCCCTAGTCTAGACCCCACTCCAGAATTTACAAGGACCCAACAGTTCTAGTAGTCTCCTCCAGAGCAAGCAACAGTGCGACAGTGGCGAGGAAAAACTTCCTTTTAGGCAGAAACCTGGGACAGACCCAGGCTCTTGGTAGGCGGTGTCTGACGACCGGTTGGCATTAGAATGAAGAGTGGCGTTAACAGTCACAAAAAATAAATAAAATAAATTAAATAGTAGTTTTTCTGTAGTAGTTCTTTGTAGCATAGCAGAGCACTGTGGGCGTTACAAGGCACAGCAGGACGTAGCTGGGCGTACATTTAGACAACAACCCAGATACCGCCCAACTCTACTGTAAATGTACGTAGAGACTGACTTCCTGAAAGGGGCTAACTGTGTTTGTGTTTCTCAATTGGTAATGGCCTGTTTTACCCCTCCATTGAAAAACCTCACTGAAAAACATTAAAAACACCTTAAACCGCATGAGAAACAAACAAGTTCCGCCCAGTGTTTGTCTATAAATTACTTCACTAATCCAACAAAAAGAATTTGTTACACATTAACATGCTGCATGACAGTACAGGATAATTCAAGTCGTTGAGATGTGATAGTTGTGGTGTTCTGCTGTATGTGGGCTTGTAACAAATGCATTCTCATAAACAGTTGTATATTTTAATACATGTTTGGTGATGTACAGACATTCTTGGAGTGATAAGAAATGATAACATAAAGTAAATTCAAAGCTAAGTTATGGTCATGGTAGATGTACTGAGGGTCCAGTAAGTGGAACCTAAGTTAAGATGGTTTTGTGGAAGTACATTGCTGTTTCTATTACAGCCCGACCAATACATTTTTAAAGCCGATACCGGTAAAAATATTTGATATCCAGAAACGCGTAACAAAACAAACAGATTTCCCTAACATTAGTTATTTGTAGTTATTTATGAGTTCTCACTAAAATAATATGATAAGTTGTTTTATTGTCAACAGAACAGCGGAACATCAAATATTAAAGTTCTGATGAATAAAATGTATAAAAATACAAACTTAAGATATGAAACTCAAAGCCCTTTGAACAAAAACACATTAACAAAAATAAATCTGTTGCCAAGAGGGACGTCGTAGAGTTCCCTCTGGTGGACAAACTATGCAACGCTCATAACATAACACAAAAAAGGCAGTTTTTATTTTAATTTTTACATATTCACTTATCAGAATAATTTTTTTTAATGCCAAACAATGCCAATGCAAAAAAGCCGTTTATGCCGGACAATGCCGATACCAATAGATCGGGAAATGCCGAATATCGGCCAATAATATCGGCCCGCCGATATATCTGGCGGGCTCTAGTTTCTGTGTACTTTCATGCGTAAACAACATTGAGCTCTTCCAGCACTCTCCCTTTCCTGAATAGGTTCGAAACTTTATTGGAGATAAAAGATGATTAAGCACAGGTGTGAAACCAACAGGGAAGTCATTAGAACACAACACAATCAATATAGGGACTGTACTAATATCTGGAAACGTGTCCGGTTAGAGTACAGAGTACATGTGGAGTTACATCCATTGTGACATTATTGATCCTGCAAGGGACTTTTATTTTTCCACATGTTGAAATGCCCTTTTGAAAAACCACTATTACTACAAATAATACTGAATGTAGAACTGAAAAGATAACTGATTAGTTGCCAACCATGAAATGAATCGGCAAGTATTTTGATGATCAGTTTGATTCATTTTTTATTAAAACAAGTAAAAAATGATTATTTACTGGCCTACTGTACTGTCATCGTGTGACAGGTATCTATATAACACAGACACTATTTTCTAGTTTCTTCACTCTGTAACAGTAACCCGAATATCTTTGAGTTGTGGGCAAAACCAGACATTTGAGGATTTAGGAAACATCATTTTTAGACCAAACATCTAATCAGTCAATCTAGAGAAGATGAGAAGAAGATTAATTGATAATGACAATAGTTGCAGACCTGCTTGAATCCTACAGAAATCTGAATGTGTAATTTGTAACAGATATCAGTGTTGGTTTAGAGCTCCCTCTGTAGTCCCTCAAAGAGACTGTTATCTTCTATTCACATGAGTATTTGTGCAGCTGTCTAAGTCACTTGTATCACTGTGTTGACTCACAGCACAAAAATACACTCCACTGTCCTCAGGCAGCAGCTTCTCCACCGTCAAAGATCCAGTCAGAGCATTGTTCTTTGTTGCTGGAAATTTCTCCTCATTGAAGCCACTTTCATATTTATGTGGGGGAGTTGGAGTCGTGAAAACGATTTGCTTCATTCCCTCCCCTGGCAGCTGTCTGTACCAGTACATCTGAAAAAAAGTAGCATCCTTAGTGTGACTGCAGTTCATTGTGGCCGACTGACCCTCGGCCCTCCACAGCAGAGGGCTCTGGGTGACATCACTGCCATCGATTAGACCTGTGAAGGTAAAAAATACAAAATAAAACTGTGACTTCATGTTCCAGGACCACCAACAGTCAGTATGGTCAACATCAACTCATTAGTAGCATGTAAAGTTAAAGTAGCAGGTCCTCCTCTTGTTCATTAGCATCTAATGTACAGTACCTACAATCCAGAGCAGAGCTGCAGAGACTGGGATCAGACCTGCTGTCATCATGATTGTGTTGTAAGCAGAATGAACTCAGAGACCAGAGTCACTGTCAGTCTGCGTGATGGGAGGTGTTACAGCAGAGTAGGGGCGTAAACCACAAAGTGTAATCACAATACAATGATATAGCGACTCTTTGGTCAACCATATGATATTTGCTGGTATCTTACTGTAAAGTGTGTCACGATGCACATTCAATTCAGGGGCCTTTAATCAATATAAGACAATATCATAACCCTATATAACACCGTTTTAGCTTTAAACTTAAATATCAAGCAATGTTAGCCACCTACCGTTACCTTGAAACCATCCAACGGCACCGCTTTTTTTACAGTTTATCAATAAAACGCTGAGTGAACATTACTAGCTACGTAGCCAGAAGCTAGTAGCCCACTGGAAGGTTGAGGAAGGCCTTATATAATATTTACACTGCTCTATTAGTTTCCATTACAGTGGCTTGAATAAGTTTACACACCCATGCTAAAGTTGTTTAAAAAGAGGAATAAAACACGTCTTTTGGAAATTGATCTTAATGCCTTAATTAAAACAATTTAGGAAAATCCAACCTTTCAAGGAAACCATTTTTCTTTGTGAAAGAATTATGTATTGTAAATAAATGTTCTTCCTTAAAATACAGGGGGCATAAGTATACACCCCCCTATGTTAAATTCCCATAGAAGCAGGCACATTTTTATTTTTTAAGGCCAGTTCCTTCATGGATCAGGATACTATGCATCCTGATAAAGTTCCCTTTTAGCATGGGTGTGTAAACTTTTCAAGCCACTGTATATGTCTTGACAATGAAATACATTTTTTTAAATTAATATAGGCTATTTTTCAGGCAGGTGCCAGTCTTCTGGGTTAAAATGGAAATACAGGTTGTTGTTGTTAGTGTCTCAGATTTTGATCAAACCTTGGATATATCAAGAATGTGTCCCAAAACCAAGGCCTGTCAAATATTTAAGATAGGAGGTTAGACAACAAGCAAAGTCTACTTAGACAGTGATACATTTTGAAAATAAAACTTGTTTTGCTTAAACATCTGATCCTTCTGCAATAACAAAACACCATTTTGGCTGTTTATAGCATTATGTCTTTTAATGTGACAAATACACAAAATAATAATTTTGACAAAGTACTAGTATGTATTTTACGGTGGTGTAAGGTGCTGGTTAAGTTTAAACCTTAAGACATTTTTGTCACTTTTCCCAAAGTTCTTTCTCACTTTTTACAATGTCTTTGTCAATTTGTTTTGTGGACTTTTTTGTTGTTTTTCCCTACATTTCTGTCACTTATTTCAGTGTTCTTAAATCTTTTTCTTTTCTTAAAATGCTATGAAATTAAAACACCCAAATTTAATGAAAATAGTTATTTGACTTGTGATGAGCGTTGTATGGAACCATCTGTTTTTTTTACAATTTGGTTGAAGGAAACACAAATTTCTGATTAAGAAACTTTTTGAAAATTGGTCAAATTTGACCCCGAGGACAACAGGAGGGTTATTTTTTTTTTTTTTGGATGACCAACATGTACCTCCGGACAAAAAACTATTTATAGTATATTATAAGTAACATATAAAATATTTTGAACCAATTTTTATTTTGGGGTTTAGGATGCAAATGAGCGTTTGCGTTTCCCTGATTTATACATCAAACTATATTACACATGACTGTAGTGCAACTTAACATTTAAACAACAATAGACTGGCTCATATGAACCAAATTACCTGAACCGCAACTAACTAGGATTAATTAAAGAAAACCACAAACAAGATCCTGGTTTTGTACTCAGGGCAAACGAGCCCCAAACCTGTTACGACCAGCTCACAGGCCACAACTAAAGATGGAGATTTACAGCAACATAACAATAATAAAGTGACATTTATTAAATAATGATGCAAACAAGAGCACGATGAGGTGTGATTGTCAGTGTCTGTGATGAATGAAGGTGGATGGATGTGATGGAGAATGTGAGCTGCATGTTGTCAGTAGTTAAAAAAAGGGAAAATTCAAACAGGGAGAAAACATGGTGGTGTGCCGTCGGGAGAATGCGGCCGCCCGGTCATCTCATTATCACCTCTGCTACAGCTGCAAGTTAACAAGACAAACCACAGTACACATGTAGGACAGGCCCAGGGCTGGCACACCAACAAACAGGACATCATTTTTAGAGCTAGTGTTTGTGTGTGTGCAGTAGTTATTATATGGTCGCGAGGAATAGTTTCAGTTTTCTCACATCGCCACAGGGTTTGCTCCCCTAGCCACTGTACCCTCTTGATTTAACCCATGTGGCTCTGGTGTTGCCTTTTTCCTCCTTACAGGACATTGTGGTGGTTCTCACACCAACATCTTCCACCTGCACCGCTGTTGGGGTCTTCACTATTTACCCATAGCTGGTGCTATTTACCCATAGCTGGGACAATGGTTGACGGGCATCAGGGCGTTTCCACTCACCGATGGGCCTGCATGCCACGTCTCTGGGGCCCACTGCTGCTCCGAGATCCTGTACAACTTAGCCTGGATCCACAGGGGACCAGTTACAATGTGTGCCACGGGGAGGCGTGTACAAGTGTTGGCAGTGGAGAGGCTATGTACCGGCAGAGGAGGCGACACACACTCAACTCCTCTTTCAGCCCCTGAAAACAGAGGGCTGTCCGGTGGCCGTAGCTGGAAGCAGAGAGTGGCGAGCAGCATGCAGCACGTAGCATGTAGCATGCACTGACTACAAGCTCTACTACTCCAACACTACTGCGCTGATGCATCACACGCCCTGCGAGCAAACAGACACACAGACACACAGACACGCACACACACACACATAGACACACAAGCCCGCACGCACGCACGCACGCACACACACACAGACCGCCACGCACGCACACACGCACACAGACAGACAGACAGACAGACAGACACACACACACACACACACACATCCCCACACACACACACACACACACACACATCCACACACACACACACATACACATCCATACACACAGGGACACACACACACACACAGACAGTCACACACAGGCAGAGCCAGCCACACCCACACAGACAGACACACACACACACACACACATACACACACACACACACAGGACTCACACACACACACAGACAGTCACACACAGGCAGAGCCAGCCACACCCACACACACACACACACACAACACACACACACACACACACACACACACACCACACACACACACACACACACCACACACCACACACACACACCACAGACGGACCCGACAGACAGACAGACAGAAACACACACACACACATACACAGAGAGACACAGAGAGACACAGACACAGACAGACGGACCCACACACACAGACAGACAGACAGACAGACAGATCCTATACCAGTACAAATGCATTTTCTCCTCCTCAGCCAGGCAGTAGCTTTCTGTACCACTTCTTCTTCTTTGGCTTTTGCATTATCTGGCTCTGAAGATCAACCAGCTGGGACCTCAAGGTGTTCTCAGTCCTCTCCCACTCCTGCTCTTTTTCCTCCTGAGTCAGCTTCAGGCTTTTTGTGGCCTGAAGGAGGGATGACTTGTCCTCCTTCCACGTTTTGAGACGACTCTCCAGCTGCTGTTCAAACTTTTTCTCAAGAGCAGCCATGAGGTTCTTGTTGTTCTGGTCCTGCATCTCCAACTGGGCTCTATGGGAAGCCTGGGATCTTTCAAGAATCTCCTTTGCCTCCTCGTCCTGTTTTAGGAGAGCTTCCTCCACCTTGCTCAATTTATCCTTCAGCTCCTGAGCTTGAGCCCTCTCCATCTCCAGATGGCTCTCCAACGTCAAGTTGGTGGTCTTACCTACCGTGAGTATCTGCCTCTCTTCTCTCTGATTTTTCCCAGCTGGGATTTCAGATGCTCTGTTTTCCTGGGTGGGGAGGGGACACGTTGAGCCAGCTGAACTTTCAAGTCACACATCTCCCTCTGCATCAGCTCTTTCTCATGGCCCCGACCGCTGCCCTCTCTCTGTTGTTGGAGCTGATCGAGGAGACTGGCCAGCAAGTCCTCTTGGATGATCAGGTGAACTCTCCCCTCAGATTCACATTGGGTGAGCGTCGCCTTGCTGTCCTTCATCTCACGCCGTACTTGTTCTTCAAGTGAACTGAGATAAAAATTGATTGGTTGAATCTCTCTGGAGTTAAATTCCATGTTTTCCAGTGTTTTTTCTCCTGTTGCAATGTGCACCTTTGGATTGTCAGTCAAATGACTCTCTGATACAAACTGCTGTCTGAGTGAATGTGTGTCAGAACTAAAGTTAGGTCCCAGTATTCAGTGTGTTGTTATGACAACAACATAATGTATTCTTATGTTTTCAATCCAAATGGTTATTGATTCTATTCCATTTTATCTTTGATTCTGTTGTTGCTAGGGGACACCAGTTAAATATGGCAGAAAGAACACTTAACGAAATATGGAAAGGAAAAAGATCCAATTGGGACATCATTTTCTCTAACTCCATTCACCATGTGCACTCAGCAACTTCCTGTTACTTAAGATGTGCAATTACGACAAAAAAAAAAAATAATAATAATAATATGTAGTGCATCAACATAAAATGTTGATATAGTTGATTGGGAAACAAACATGATCTTGACTTTGAACTACATGCAACAGTGTAGCCAATGGTTTACTTTTACTCCATACACACTAATTGCCTGCTTCACACATAAGTCACATGTAAACCAGATGATGTTTGTCATATAAGGCTGGTTTCCTGTTGCCAGTTGGTGGCGCTATCTCCAAAAGTCCATATTGGCCTGTAGGTTTCCTCAGGTCTTGACTCTTGGTGATTGTGGGAAATTTCAAGGAGATGTGACAATGTACTCGGTAATTACAGCCACTTTCTCCTTCATCGCTAAACACACAAAATGGCTGCCATGCCACACCCACACCGTTTGACAAAAAGTTTTTCTTTTAATAAAATTACATCATTAAGGTCTTTAGATAACACAGACTGAATTTGAAGTCGATCTGATTAAATCTCTAGTAGGAGTTTATTAAACCATAGCACCTTTTATTTTAGAACTACTTCCTGTTGCCACTAGGGGGCGCTATGACTTTGAGCCAATACCGGCATGTATATGTCGTCAGGGGCGGACTCTGATGAATCCTGCTAAATTTCCAGCCTATTGGACAATGTACACTCAAAAGCCAAATATAGCTAAAATCGCAATAATTTCGAACTTTTTAGGGTATGACTCTATTGGAGTTTTATGTCCGCCCTGCCATGCTACGTATTCAATTTCAATTCAATTCAATTTTATTTATAGTATCAATTCATAACAAGAGTTATCTCAAGACACTTTACAGATAGACCACACTCCAGAATTTACAAGGACCCAACAGTTCCAGTAGTTTCCTCCAGAGCAAGCAACAGTGCAACAGTGGCGAGGAAAAACTTCCTTTTAGGCAGAAACCTCGGTCAGACCCAGGCTCTTGGTAGGCGGTGTCTGACGGGCCGGTTGGGGTTAGAATGAAGAGTGGTAATAACAAAAATAGAAAAAATTAGTAGTTTGTAGCAGTTCTTTGTAGTAGTTCATGGCATAGCAGGACGCTGTGCGGCATTACAAGGCACAGCAGGACGTAGCAGGACGTAGCAGGACGTAGCAGGGCACCGCAGTGTAGCAGTTGAACATGGCATCACAGAACGTGTAGCGGGACCATGGCGACAGCTGCTACCCTGATTTCGGAGCCTCTCTGATCCAAGGGAACATGCTGGGGAAAAAAGAACATAAGGACTCCGGGGAATGACTCCCCAGAGCTAGGTTAGTAACAAGCATTTCTGGGACATGGATGCACATAAATGAAAAGATGGAAAGATAGAGGAGAGAGGAGCTCAGTGTATCAAAATAAGTCCCCAGCTGTCTAAAACTATTACAGCAAAACCAAGAGAGACGAGGTAAAGAGAGCTCCAGCCCGGCCGGGCTAGAACTCTCCCCAACCGGATCGGGCTGTATGCCAAGTCTCCCTTTAGTTCTATTATATTCTTGATTATATGTTAGATAAATCTGAAAACTATGTGACTAACTACTACTCCCTAACAATATTCGATTCTATGCCCTAACTAGTGTATCAAAATACGTACGTATGTGTACCAAGTTTCCTTAAACTACGTTAAACGTACTGGAGGGGTCTTAATTTTCTTAATTTTGTAGGGGGCACTATTATTCTAACTATTCTTGGAGAATCTAAAATGAAAAACTGTCTTTTTTACAGGTAATATGAATTTTCACTTTGCATCGATCTTATTGGACTGTTGACCATTTAACTGATAAATTGATCTGGATCTGGGTTGATATATCTTTACACCCCTACAGCAACGATATAAAGAGTTATAGGTGGAGGTGATATTGTATGATGCAATGTTCTGTGATTGTACTTGAGGTCCCTCTACAGTACAGCAGATAGAAAGACTCACTAATAGAGCCAACTCTGCACTGGGGTTTTTGTTCAGCTGTTGAATGCATCTGTATCACTGTGTTCACTCACAGCACAGAAATACAAGCCTTTATCTTCAGGCTCCAGATTGTTCACTGTGAATGTCCCACTCTCAGCGTCAGGCTTGGTGGTTGAGAATTTCTCTTCATTAAAGCCTGGTTCAAAGTTAGGTTTGCTGTATATAATAGTGAGCACTATTTGTTTCATTGTTTCTCCTGGCAGCTGTCTGTACCAGTACATCTGGTAATAGGTGCCACCCTTGGTGTGGCTGCAGCTTATTGTTGCCTTGTCGGCCTTGTTTTTCCACAGTATGTCCGTCTGGGTGACATCACTCCCATCAGTTAGACCTGTGTGTTTAGCAGTTAAGTGGTTAGTAGTTTAAAGTAGACTGCTTTAAATTAATTTTCACCCTCTGCTGCCAATCTTAAAATACTGTAACAATGCAAACAATGAGTTCTTAATGTACTATTCACCTTGTATCCAGAGTAGTGATATTAAAAAGCTGAGGCGTCCGTGTTTGATGATGTTCATGTTCTAAAACTGAGAGCGTCATACATGTCTGTCGCTGTGCTTACAGAGATATGAAGAGCTGCATGTGGGAGTGTCTCTGCAGAGTGTGACCTTCTCCGATCCTGTTGGCTGCTCTATCAACACCCACATGGTGAATCAAAGTGGAACTGAGTATTTGTGGTCCTCGAGGTCCCCCTACAGTACATGAAACAATTGTAACAGTTATGTTAATGGTGCACTGGGGTTTTTGTTCAGCTGTTTAATGTGTCACTGTGCATCACTGTGTTCTCTCACAGCACAGAAATACAAGCCTTTATCTTCAGGCTAGGGCTGCTCGATTATGGAAAAATGAATAATCACGTTTTATTTTGGTCAATATTGAAATCACGATTTATTTAACACGATTACTCATTAATATTTGGATATAATGGATATTGTCCAGTGTATAATCTTTAAGTGTCCATAATCTCACAGAAAGAATCCTTGGATCAGAATAAAATCTGTTCTACCACTGAGTCGGTTCAGCTTTTACAGATATCACACATAACTTTAACCAGCTAATGAACATTTCCAGGTACATAACACAATGTGCATCTCACATCACATTTTCACTCACTATGACCACTACTAGCCTACTGTCGTTACTAAATGTGCCAACATATGAACAATATTGTTGCCCTCAGTGGGCTTAATTACTTAAGTTTTTAAATTCCAGCTGATGATATACACTCCCTGGACTGTATAGGCTGAGAGAGTTTATTATATTATACTATTTTGGTGATCGTTGGGAGCCAAAATCGGAATTGAAATTGAAGTTCAATTTATTGCATAGCCCTACTTCAGGCTCCAGATTGTTCACCGTGAATATCCCACTCTCGGCGTCAGGCTTGGGGTCTGAATATTTAGTAAAATCTCCAAAATCATGTTTGTTGTTTATGAGGTCATATGGCACTCATGAGAGAGAGACATCATGGCTTTCAAACGAGCAAAATGGCATATACCCCTCCTCAAAAGCTACAGACTCAGAAATGGCACATCCTAAGGAAAGCTCATTGTGGGACTGGCTCTAGTGGCTGCACCAAGGCTGAATTTTGGGAAAGACACTTCAGATACAGTATTAGGGGACCACTAAGGCCTATATAAAAGAGACTTCAGATTCAGTATTTGGGGACCTATAAGGTCTATATAAAAGAGACTTCAGATACAGTATTAGGGGACCTATAAGGTCTATATAAAAGAGACTTCAGATACAGTATTAGGGGACCTCTAAGGTCAATATAAAAGAGACTTCAGATACAGTATTAGGGGACCACTAAGGTCTATATAAAAGAGACTTCAGATACAGTATTAGGGGACCACTAAGGTCTATATAAAAGAGACTTCAGATACAGTATTAGGGGACCACTAAGGTCTATATAAAAGAGACTTCAGAAACAGTATTAGGGGACCTCTAAGGTCTATATAAAAGAGACTTCAGATACAGTATTAGGGGACCTCTAAGGTTTATATAAAAGAGACTTCAGATACAGTATTAGGGGACCTCTAAGGTCTAAATAAAAGAGACTTCAGATACAGTATTAGGGGACCTCTAAGGTCTAAATAAAAGAGACTTCAGATTCAGTATTAGGGGACCTCTAAGGTCTATATAAAAGAGACTTCAGATTCAGTATTAGGGGACCACTAAGGTCTATATAAAAGAGACTTCAGATACAGTATTAGGGGACCACTAAGGTCTATATAAAAGAGACTTCAGATACAGTATTAGAGGACCACTAAGGTCTATATAAAAGAGACTTCAGATACAGTATTAGGGGATCTCTAAGGTCTAAATAAAAGAGACTTCAGATTCAGTATTAGGGGACCTCTAAGGTCTATATAAAAGAGACTTCAGATTCAGTATTAGGGGACCACTAAGGTCTATATAAAAGACTTCAGATACAGTATTAGGGGACCACTAAGGTCTATATAAAAGAGACTTCAGATTCAGTATTAGGGGACCACTAAGGTCTATATAAAAGAGACTTCAGATACAGTATTAGGGGACCACTAAGGTCTATATAAAAGAGACTTCAGATACAGTATTAGGGCACCACTAAGGTCTATATAAAAGAGACTTCAGATACAGTATTAAGGGACCACTAAGGCCTATATAAAAGATACTTCAGATTCAGTATTAGGGGACCACTAAGGTCTATATAAAAGAGACTTCAGATTCAGTATTAGGGGACCACTAAGGTCTATATAAAAGAGACTTCAGATACAGTATTAGGGGACCACTAAGGTCTATATAAAAGAGACTTCACATACAGTATTAGGGGACCACTAAGGTCTATATAAAAGAGACTTCAGATACAGTATTAGGGGACCACTAAGGTCTATATAAAAGAGACTTCAGATACAGTATTAGGGGACCACTAAGGTCTATATAAAAGAGACTTCAGATACAGTATTAGGGGACCACTAAGGCCTATATAAAAGAGACTTCAGATTCAGTATTAGGGGACCACTAAGGTCTATATAAAAGAGACTTCACATACAGTATTAGGGGACCACTAAGGTCTATATAAAAGAGACTTCAGATACAGTATTAGGGGACCACTAAGGCCTATATAAAAGAGACTTCAGATTCAGTATTAGGGGACCACTAAGGTCTATATAAAAGAGACTTCAGATACAGTATTAGGGGACCACTAAGGTCTATATAAAAGAGACTTCAGATAAAGTATTAGGGGACCACTAAGGTCTATATAAAAGAGACTTCAGATTCAGTATTAGGGGACCACTAAGGTCTATAAAAAAACATCCAAAGAGCACGAGTTCAGTAACATCAGTAAGGCTGAGGAAGACAAATCTTATGTGATGTACTTTGCGGTGATCTTGGAAAAGAATCTGGATGATACTTCTGTACTAAATGTGATGAGAGTCTTACACAATGTGGGGATGTTTTTTTTTTTTTTTTAAACCAAAAGATAAACCTGAACAGACTGCAGGAAGCAGAACAGTATGAATATCTTTTTGGGCCTCTAACATGACCTCAGAAGGGCTGGATATTGCGTCAAAAAACAAGATTTAAATCTTCAAAGGCTCTGTTTAGATGGAGGCTGGCTGCAGGTGTTCTAGAGACTCAACATGCTGTCTCTCTGCAGACAGATAAGAGTTTTTGTGTTGACGTGAGGGGAATTTGCAGCACTGTGCTGACTGGCAGCACAGAAATACACACCGTTGTCATTTAATGACAGACCAGAAACAGTGAGGCGGGAATGTGTACGACCATCTCCGTCAAAGCTGATTTTTCCTTTCACGTCGTCCTCGATGTATGGGGTGCCCAGATTCAGATATCCCAGGAGCTTTAGAGCTTTCTGCTCGTCCTGTTTGTACCACAGAATTCGATCATAGCCTGTTATGCTGTGTGAACAGTTGATCTCACTGGCAACCGATTCACCAGTTCTCTTAATGATGAAAGGAGGCGCTTGGAACACACTGTTGGTATTAGAGGCACCTGTGGGGGGGAACAGAAGCAGATGCTATTTTAAACCTACTTTTTGATTATTAGCTGTGCGGTGTTCTACTCTGTTTGATATTCTCACCCTCATTCCACGGCAGATGAAGGAAACATAATATAAAGATCAGAATCAACATAGTTAAGAAGTTCTACTACGTTCTGCTTTCCTTTCAGTTCAGCACCTGTGGACACAAGCTCATCTCTCCCACTGTTAATATAACACAACCAGGGAAGGTGTCCGTTGTCTACGTCACAGCTTTCGCTTTATCAGGAGGGTATTGCTCTGCCGATAGTGTAATCTCTCTGAAGGTGGAAGGTTGCAACTATTTAGTTTATCTCCCCCTGTCGGTGTGAGAAATACTGCACATGTGAGTGAGTGAAGGTTGGGTGAAGTTTAATCTGTATACTTTGCGTTGCACATCCGGAGGGGCTTCAGTGCTTCTTTCTAAAAGTCAAAGCAGAAACAATTTATTTCACTGAAAACTTAATGTACAACTATTTTGATACTTCAAGAAAAAATACCAAACATTTCGGATTTTCTCTGTTAACACGTCATTGTAAACTGAACATCTTTGCATGTTGAACAGACAAAAACAGTTTAAAGATGTCATCTTGAGCTCTGACGCATTTGACATTTTATACATTGAATGATCAATGAAGAGTTAAATCAACTGATTAATTGTAAATGAAAAAAATTTATTACTAGCAGCTCTATTATCATATTTACCCAGATCCATACATGCCTCTCTTTCATGAATAAAAATGGTTTATCTCATATATTTTAGATTTTACAATATTATGAGAAACTACAGGGGGTTTTGAGCAGTGAAGCAAGTTAGTTGTACCACTGTGGTTCTAGATGTACAGCACAGAAACACAAGAAATACAGAATTCAGAATTTAGAATCGATCATCAAATCGTTCTAGACAGAATCTAGAGATGCATCTAAGAATCCATTCCCCCCCCCACCCCTAAATAAATGAAATTTTACTCGAAATGAGTATTTCAACAATCACACTGACAATGTAATCTGTAAAAACTCTTATTTTGCACATTACATATTGCAAGTACATTCTTTTTCCTATTTAGTCTTGTGTTCTGAATGAAAAGAAGTTCTAATGGGATAAGTATTAAGGGAGTTCAAGGTGTTTTGATTGTTTTGTCTTTTAAGTTCAATAAATGCATGATCTTTCCAAAAGTTAACGAGTAACCGTGTTAAATGACTGTGATTTCAGTTTTGGGACTATCCTTTTTCATAGTCAACCAGCCCTAACTCCCATCAGTAAAACCTGTGTACATTACAGTAAAGGTTAGTTGCTGGAGCTGCTCTATCAAAACCCACATGGTGAATCAAAGTGTAACTTGAGTATTTGTGGTCCTCGAGGTCCCCCTACAGTACATGGGATCATGTTAACAGTGCTGCACCGGGGTTTTTGTTCAGCTGTTGAATGCATCTGTATCACTGTGTTGACTCACAGCACAGAAATACAAGCCTTTATCTTCAGGCTCCAGATTGTTCACTGTGAATGTCCCACTCTCAGCGTCAGGCTTGGTGGCTGAGAATTTCTCTTTGCTGAAAACTCCAAAATCATGATCTTTAATGGCGGTTCTTGTGAACACGATTAGTTTCATTGTTTCTCCTGGCAGCTGTCTGTACCAGTACATCTGGTGATAGCCAGCACCCTTGGTATGGCTGCAGTTCATTGTTGCCTTTTCATCCGTGTTTTTCCACAGTGTGGAGGTCTGGGTAACACCAGTCCCATTGATGACACCTGTGTGAAAAGCAGTGAAGGTTACCAAAGCCAATCTTTTTGATTTGTATGATATTCTTTGACATCGCTTCTCAGCGGACAAACTGTTCTAATGAGAGCAACGTTTGTACTTTAAAGTTGTTTTTTTAAATCAGGATCCACAGTATGTTACATTGTAATTTACCTGTAGTCCACAGCAAAAAGACAGATAATCTGAGGAGGCCTCTTTTAATCATGCTGAGATCCATGTTGTTTGACCCAAACTGCCAGAGGCACACACAGCCTAGCTATAGAGGCATGAAGAGCTGCAGGGAGGAGTGTCACTGCGTTGTGTGATGGGATCATGTGAGCTGCTCTGTATAAATTCTCTATACTATACTACTATAGTGGTACTGTCCCCCTACAGTACATCCCTCCCCTGTAGATTACCTTTACTTTAGATCAGTTACAATAACAAGCCGAGGCCAGATCTGAGGACGAGATACATTTTACTTTGATTTTGATTTTTGGTGAGAAAGCTATCTAGACTATCTGTTATATCTGAGTTTTCCTTCGCTAACTATTTTGCAGTGGCTCGGTGCACAGTTTACTGCAGCCCGTGACGATTCTGATTGGTTTCAAGTAATGCCATTATACCGGAGCATGTTTTCCTCTCATCCTCAAATGCCATGTTGGACTAACCAGACCTTCCTCCAGCGCGCTGTGGAGAAGGGTCTGGCAAAGCGAGACTAAGTGAAGTTGGACTCTTATATCAGATATTTCCAAACACAAGTGCAGCAGTTTGTGTGAGCCTGTGTGACAGTGTATTTGACATACTGACCACATAAGCGTAAAAATAAAACCTGCACTAATTTAGTCTCTCTAGCCTTTATCTACACTTTATTATTATTATTATTTCTTTTGATTCTTTTTTGACGTTTGTTTACCAGGCTTTTATTGAAAAGTTGAATTGTCCCAGGGGCTTGTCACTGAATATGATTAAATAAGTTGATGTGTGCACTATTCTTTCTAAAAGTCAAAGCAGAAACAATTCATTTGACTGAAAACTTAATCTGCAACTATTTTGATAATTGACTTTTCATTTTTCAAGCATAAAAAACAAACATTTTGGTTTTTCTCTGTTCCACGTCATTGTAAACTGAACATCTTTGCATGTTGGACAGACAAAACCAATTTGAAGATGTCATCTTGAGCTCTGACGCATTTGACATTTTATACATTGAATGGTTAATGAAGAGTATAATCACCAGATTAATTGTAAATGAAATAAAATATATGACTTGCAGCCCTATTATTATATTTATCTAGATCCATACATCCCTCTTTTTCATGAATAATAATGGTTTATCTCATATTTTAGATTTTGCAATATTATGGGAAACTACAGGGGGTTTTGAGTGGTGAAGCAAGTTAGTTGTACCACTGTGGTTCTAGATGTACAGCACAGAAACACAAGAAATACAGAATTCAGAATTTAGCATCAAATCGTTCTAGACAGAATCTAGAGATGCATCTAAGAATCCATTTTGTTCCCCCACCCCTAAACAAATGAAATTTTAATCTTTAATCGCAATAACGATTTTGGCCCCTAAACAATCACATTAACATTGTAATCTGTAAAAACTCTTATTTTGCACATTACATATTGCAAGTACATTCTTTTTCCTATTTAGTCTTGTGTTCTGAATGAGAAGAAGTTCTAATGGGAAAAGTATTAAAGGAGTTCAAGGTGTTTTGATTGTTGTGTTGTTGAACTGTTTCACTGTCTTTTAGGTTCAATAAATGCAACATCTTTGTTTAGTAATCATGTTAAATGACTGGGATTTCAATATTGTGACTATAATTTTTCATAGTCAAGCAGCCCTAACTCCCATCAGTAAAACCTGTGTACATTACAGTAAAGGTTAGTTGCTGGAGCTGCTCTATCAAAACCCACATGGTGAATCAAAGTGTAACTTGAGTATTTGTGGTCCTCGAGGTCCCCCTACAGTACATGGGATCATGTTAACAGTGCTGCACCGGGGTTTTTGTTCAGCTGTTGAATGCGTCTGTATCACTGTGTTGACTCACAGCACAGAAATACAAGCCTTTATCTCCAGGCTCCAGATTGTTCACTGTGAATGTCCCACTCTCAGCGTCAGGCTTGGTGGCTGAGAATTTCTCTTTGCTGAAAACTCCAAAATCATGATCTTTGTTGCCATATCTTGTGAACACGATTAGTTCCATTGTTTCTCCTGGCAGCTGTCTGTACCAGTACATCTGGAAGTAGTCAGCACCCTTGGTATGGCTGCAGTTCATTGTTGCCTTTTCATCCGTGTTTTTCCACAGTGTGGAGGTCTGGGTCACACCAGTCCCATTGATGACACCTGTGTGAAAAGCAGTGAAGGTTACCAAAGCCAATCTTTTTGATTTGTATGATATTCTTTGACATCGCTTCTCAGCGGACAAACTGTTCTAATGAGAGCAAACGTTTGTACTTTAAAGTTGTTTTTTTAAATCAGGATCCACAGTATGTTACATTGTAATTTACCTGTAGTCCACAGCAAAAAGACAGATAATCTGAGGAGGCCTCTTTTAATCATGCTGAGATCCATGTTGTTTGACCCAAACTGCCAGAGGCACACACAGCCTAGCTATAGAGGCATGAAGAGCTGCAGGGAGGAGTGTCACTGCGTTGTGTGATGGGATCATGTGAGCTGCTCTGTATAAATTCTCTATACTATACTACTATAGTGGTACTGTCCCCCTACAGTACATCCCTCCCCTGTAGATTACCTTTACTTTAGATCAGTTACAATAACAAGTCGAGGCCAGAGCTGAGGACGTGATACGTTTTACTTTGATTTTGATTTTTGGTGAGAAAGCTATCTAGACTATCTGTTATATCTGAGTTTTCCTTCGCTAACTATTTTGCAGTGGCTCGGTGCACAGTTTACTGCAGCCCGTGACGATTCTGATTGGTTTAAAGTAATGCCATTAAACCGGAGCATGTTTTCCTCTCATCCTCAAATGCCATGTTGGACTAACCAGACCTTCCTCCAGCGCGCTGTGGAGAAGGGTCTGGCAAAGCGAGACTAAGTGAAGTTGGACTCTTATATCAGATATTTCCAAACACAAGTGCAGCAGTTTGTGTGAGCCTGTGTGACAGTGTATTTGACATACTGACCACATAAGCGTAATAATAAAACCTGCACTAATTTAGTCTCTCTAGCCTTTATCTACACTTTATTATTATTATTATTTCTTTTGATTCTTTTTTGACGTTTGTGCATCAGGCTTTTATTGAAAAGTTGAATTGTCCCAGGGGCTTGTCACTGAATATGATTAAATAAGTTGATGTGTGCACTATTCTTTCTAAAAGTCAAAGCAGAAACAATTTATTTGACTGAAAACTTAATCTGCACTATTTTGATAATTGACTTTTCATTTTTCAAGCATAAAAAACAAACATTTTGGTTTTTCTCTGTTCCACGTCATTGTAAACTGAACATCTTTGCATGTTGGACAGACAAAACCAATTTGAAGATGTCATCTTGAGCTCTGACGCATTTGACATTTTATACATTGAATGGTTAATGAAGAGTATAATCACCAGATTAATTGTAAATGAAATAAAATATATGACTTGCAGCCCTATTATTATATTATCTAGATCCATACATGCCTCTTTTTCATGAATAATAATGGTTTATCTCATATTTTAGATTTTACAATATTATGGGAAACTACAGGGGGTTTTGAGTGGTGAAGCAAGTTAGTTGTACCACTGTGGTTCTAGATGTACAGCACAGAAACACAAGAAATACAGAATTCAGAATTTTAGAATCAAATCGTTTTGAGAGAATCTAGAGATGTCTAAGAATCCATTTTTTCCCCCACCCAAAACAAATGAAATTTTTAAAATTTTTAAATCGAAAACGTTTTTGGCCCCAAAAAACAATCACATTAACAGTAATCAAAAAAAACTATTTTTTTTCCATTACTTTGAATACATTCTTTTTCCTTTTTAGTCTTGTTTCTGAAGAAAAAAGTTCAAAGGGGGAAAAAGTTTTAAAAGATTAAAGGTTTTTTGATTGTTGGTTGTTGAACTTTTCCCGTTTTTTTAGGTCAATAAATGAAACATCTTTTTTGATAATATTTAAAATGCGGGATTTAAATTTTGGGGGGACTAAATTTTTCATGTCAACCACCCTAACTCCCTCATTAAACCGGTACATTACAAAAAGGGTTATTTGCGGGAGTGCCATAAAAAACCCACAGGTGAATAAAATGTAACTTGAGTTTGTGGTCCTCGAGGCCCCCCCTACATACAGGGGATCGTAACAGTGCTGAAAACGGGGTTTTTTTCGCGTTAAATGCACTGTACATGTTTTGACTCCAGCACGAAATAAAAGCCTTTACCCAGGCTCCGTTTGTTCACTGTAATGTCCCCCCCAGCGTCAGGTTTGGGGGGGCGAGAATTTCTCTTTGCTGAAACTCCAAATCAGATCTTGTCCAACGTGAACACGTTATTTCCCATTTTTTCCTGGCACGTCTGCCCCCTACACTGGAGTAGCAGCACCCTTGGTTGGCGCATTATTGTTTTCCTTTTACCCGTGTTTTTCCACGTGGGGGGTTGGGGTAACACCATCCCTTTTGATGACCCCTTTGGTAAAAGCTGGGGTTTCCCAAAACCAAATCTTTTTGTTTGTATGATACTTTGACACGTTTCTCAGCGGACAAACTTTCAAATGAAGAAAACTTTGTCTTTAAAGTTTTTTTTTTTAAATCAATCCACAGTATGTTTTTTGTAATTTTCCCTTTGTTCCCAAAAAAAGCAGTAATCGAGGAGGCCTCTTTTAATCATGCTGAACTGTTGTTTGACCCAAACTGCCAGAGGCACCCACCCAGCATAGGGCAGAAAACTGCAGGGAGGAGTTACGCGTTGGTATGGATCAGTGGCTGCTCTGTATAATTTTCTATATATACTACATAGTGTACGGGCCCCCCACATAATCCCTCCCCTGTAGATTCCTTTTTTTAATCTTTTCAATAAAAGCGAGGCCCGATGAGGCTGATCGTTTTACTTTTATTTTGATTTTTGGTGGGAAAACTATCTGCTATCTGTTTTTTCATTTTCCTTCGCTAATATTTTGAGTGGGTCGGGCACATTTTCTGCAGCCTGACGTTTTATTGGTTTTAAAATAAACCATTAAACCCGGGGCAGTTTTCCTCTCATCCCCAAATGCTAGTTGGCTAACCAGACCTTCCCCACCCCTGTGGAGAGGGTTGGCCCCAAACGAGATAAGGGAATGGGGCTCTTTATCAAAATTTCCCCAAAAACAAGTGCAGCGTTTTGTGAGCCTGTGGACGGATTTGACTACTACCACAAAAGCTTAAAATAAAACCGCACTAATTTAGTTCTCTACCCTTTATCTACACTTATTTTTTATTATTTTTTTTTATTTTTTTTTTGGTTTTGGCAGCGGGCTTTTATTGAAAGTTGAATTGCCCCGGGGGGTTGCCTGAATTGATTAAAAATTTGATGTGTCATATCTTTCTAAAAGTAAAGCAAAAAAAAAATTTTTATTTGATGAAATTTAATCTGCACTTTTTTGTTTGACTTTTTTTTTTTCAAGTAAAAAAAAAAAATTTTTTGGTTTTTTTCCGTTCCACGTCATTGAAAACTAAACATTTTTTGCATTTTGGGACAAAAAAAACCAATTTTAAAGATTCATCTGAGCTCTCGCATTTACTTTTATCTTTGAATGGTTAAAAAGAAAAATCACCAATTAATTGTAAATGAAATAAAAATATCTTAGCCCTATTATATTTATCGATCCAAAATGCCCTTTTTCATGAATAAAAAGGTTTTTTCTAAATTTTTTAATTTTACTATTATGAAATACGGGGGGTTTTGGTGGTAAAGAAGTTTTTTTGTCCCGGTTTTCAGATGTACAGCACAGAAACAAAAATCAGAATTCGAATTTAGAAAAATTTTTCAGAGAGAATCTGAGATGCCCTAAAAATCCTTTTGTTCCCCCAAAACCAAATTTAATTTTTAATCTTAATCGCTAAAAATTTTGGGCCCCTAAACATACTTAAACATGTAATCTAAAAAAACCTTTTTTTTTGCACTTTACTATTGCAATGCATTTTTTTTTTTATTTAGTTTTTGGGTTTTCGAATGAAAAGAATTAATGGGAAAAGTTTTTAAAGGGAGTTAAAGGTTTTTTGTTGTTTTTTTTGTTAAAAATTTTTCACTGTCTTTTGGGTTTCAAAAAAAGCAACCTTTGAGTAACGTGTTAAAACTGGATTTTAAATATTGTGACTACCCTTTTTTATATAAAACCCCCCTAACCCCCCTCATTAAAACCTTGTACATTACAGTAAGGTTAGTTCGGGCGCTCTATCAAAAACCCCTGGTGAATCAAGTGTAAATTGAGTATTTGTGTCCCGAGGTCCCCCACAGACATGGGATCATTTAACATGCGCACCAGGGTTTTTGTTCGTGTTGAATCATCTGTATCACTGGTTGATCACAAAGAAAACAACCCTTTTATTTTCAGGTCCAGATGTTCACTTGAAGCCCACTCCGGTCGGGCTTGGGGGGCTGAGTTTTCTCTGTGCTGAAAACTCCAAACATGATCTCTGCTGGGCGGTTCTTGTAACCGATTATTCCTTTTTTTCCCCGGCAGCTT
The DNA here is from genome assembly GCF_008692095.1 of Etheostoma spectabile. NCBI lineage: Eukaryota > Metazoa > Chordata > Actinopteri > Perciformes > Percidae > Etheostoma > Etheostoma spectabile. The sequence goes on from NC_045752.1 coordinate 154,419, forward strand.
CGTACCATCTCGGGAAAAACGAGCCCCCTTGGTATGGCTGCGTTTTTTGGGCCTTTTCATCCGGGTTTTTCCCAAGTTGGAGGTCGGGGTAAACCAGCCCATCTGACACCGTGTGAAAAGCAGTGAGGTTCCAAAGCCACTTTTGTTTTGTATGTATTTTTGACACGCTCTAAAAGGCAAACGTTCTAATGAGAGCAAACTTTTGATTTTAAAATTTTTTTTTTAAAATCAGGATCCACATTTTATTACATTGTAATTTACCCTGTAGTCCACAGCAAAAAGACAGATAATCTGGGAGGCCTCTTTTAATCATGCTGAGATCCATGTTGTTTGACCCAAACTGCCAGAGGCACACACAGCCTAGCTATAGAGGCATGAAGAGCTGCAAGGAGGATGTCCTGCGTTGCGTGATGGGATCATGTGAGCTGCTCTGTATAAATTCTCTATACTATACTACTATAGTGGTACTGTCCCCCTACAGTACATCCCTCCCCTGTAGATTACCTTTACTTTAGATCAGTTACATAACAGCCGAGGCCAGATCTGATGACGTGATACGTTTTACTTTTATTTGATTTTTGATAAACCAATAGACATTTTTGAAACAAAATCACATGAGTGATCATCCTGTGTTTCATCACTAAACAGTTAAGAAACAGTAATCAGATCATTTATTTATTTACTTACCAGGCACATTAATCAACATTTCAATTTCCACTTCAATGAAAATGAGCCAGAGTAAAATAATAAGCTAATTTTCATCTGTAATCCCTCGGCACGTTTTTTACGTGTTAGTGTTACGAACGAGCTAATGTTATTAGCACAATGCTTCAGCAAGCACTACAGTATAACACAGTATGATACAATACAATACAATAGGGATGCACCGTCTTTACCTTTCCTGTCCCCCGTCCTGGACATTGGGTATCGGCCGGTACCGAATACTGATCCCATACCCTTGTTTAATCACATAACGTGCTGTATGCCTCACTGTGTGGAAGGGACTGGGACCGGTCTTAGATGTGTTGGCAACATCAGGCTTAACCAGGCTTAAACATTGCTTTCAAAACAACATGTAACAAATACTGTACGTACATATACATTTACAGAATTATTACTGATAATTAAAATATTAAATCGTGCACCAGCGGCTTAGAAAACAAATCTTTAAAATTTACAGGAATTAAAATTTAAGTGTAAACCTAAATGCAGCAACACATAGGTCAAAGCTTTATTGAGAGTTCCAGTATATAATGTATTTAGTATAGAAACACCGGAAAAGATCGGCCCCATCGTCACTGATACTCAATCCAGCTATTTAAGTCAGTATTGGATTAATGCATCTCTACAATACGTTAAAATGCAGAAATACTTCACAGAAGTAGCAGCAGTATGTAAAAACAATGCAAGCTTGTAAAGGCAACGCCAGAGATGAGGCAGTATGTACAGACTGCTATGTCTGTTATGTACAGACTGCTATGTCTGTGATGTACAGACTGCTATGTCTGTGATGTACAGACTGCTATGTCTGTTATGTACAGACTGCTATGTCTGTGATGTACAGACTGCTATGTCTGTTATGTACAGACTGCTATGTCTGTTATGTACAGACTGCTATGTCTGTTATGTACAGACTGCTATGTCTGTGATGTACAGACTGTTACTTTCTGTTATGTACAGACTGCTATGTCTGTGATATACAGACTGCTATGTCTGTGATATACAGACTGCTATGTCTGTGATGTACAGACGGCTATGTCTGTGATGTACAACACAGTTCTTCTGGTAGTGACCCTTGTTGTCCTGCTGCTTCTAGGGGCGTGCAAAATTAATATGCAATTCAAGCTTTACCGATTCAAAATCAATTCATAGATTTACAAATATTGATTTGTATTTCTACTGCAATCACATCACATGATAGATTGATAGGTAGGTAGGTAGGTAGGTAGGTAGACTTTATTGATCCCCAAGGAGAGATTCAAGTTCCCAGTAGCTTACAGACATCACACATAACATAAACATAAAATATTAAAATAACAAACAAATCCACATGAATGATATGGATATATATGCTGTGAATGTTTTTTATCAAATCGATATTGAATCGAATTGTGAGCCTAAAAAGCGGAATCAAGTCGTGACACCTTCTGAATTGTACACGTTGTCCACCCCTAGCTGCTTCTATATAGCATGTGGTCCAGTCTCATCCAGATAACACCCCTAGCTGCTTCTATATAACATGTGGTCCAGTCTCATCCAGATAACACCCCTAGCTGCTTCTATATAACATGTGGTCCAGTCTCATCCAGATAACACCTCTAGATGCTTCTATATAACATGTGGTCCAGTCTCATCCAGATAACACCTCTAGATGCTTCTATATAACATGTGGTCCAGTCTCATCCAGATAACACCTCTAGATGCTTCTATATAACATGTGGTCCAGTCTCATCCAGATAACACCCCTAGATGCTTCTATATAACATGTGGTCCAGTCTCATCCAGATAACACCCCTAGCTGCTTCTATATAACATGTGGTCCAGTCTCATCCAGATAACACCTCTAGATGCTTCTATATAACATGTGGTCCAGTCTCATCCAGATAACACCCCTAGCTGCTTCTATATAACATGTGGTCCAGTCTCATCCAGATAACACCCCTAGCTGCTTCTATATAACATGTGGTCCAGTCTCATCCAGATAACACCCTAGCTGCTTCTATTAACATGTGGTCCGTCTCATCCAGATACACCCCTAGATGCTTCTATATAACATGTGGTCCAGCTCTATCCAGATAACACCCTAGCTGCTTCGATATAACATGTGGTCCAGTCTCATCCAGATAACACCCCTAGATGCTTCTATATAACATGTGGTCCAGTCTCATCCAGAAACCCCTAGCGCTTCTATATAACATGTGGTCCAGTCTCATCCAGATAACACCCCTAGATGCTTCTATATAACATGTGGTCCAGTCTCATCCAGATTTTAAAATTGAAGGGAAGTTTCTTTTTACTATTAATTGTAAACCTTAATAACAGTTCACTCATGGTGCGCCCCATGTGCAAAGGTTCAGTCCTTACTGTAGCGGCTGTGGGTTTGATTCCAACCTGTGGCCCTTTGCTGCATGTCAAGCCCCCCCTACCGTCCCGCCAAATAAATTCCTCTTAAACAGGGCTGCATGATATGAGGAAATTATCTAATTGTGATTATTTTGACTGATATTGCAATTGCAATATGATTTACGATATTTGAGGGGAAGATCCTATTTGTATAATTCTCATTGAAAAATAATAAAATTTAAAAAATGTAATTGATTTATTTAGTGTAATTTTTGCGAGGATCTGTACAAAACAAAGATCTTTTTTGATGTTGTTCATTTTAAATCAAAACTTAAACTTATTTATTTAGAATGGCTTTTAATATGCAGTAACAACTCTTTTTCTGATGATTATAGGCAATTTTATCTGTTTTACTGTTTCTATGCTTCATTTTTTTTTTTTTCTTCTCTTGTCTAGCACTTGTAAAGCACTTTGGACACCTGTTGGTTGCTGTAAAGTGCTATATGAATAAATGTTGATTGACTGATTTTTTTCCGTCTGTAGGGACTTCTCTGGAGCACTACTTCATTCAGAAAAGTTTGACACATATTTTGCCTTTAACAGAAATGCCCCCCCCCCCTCCTGCAATTTGGATATTGCAGTACTCCATATTAAAATTTTGATAAAATTGTGATTACTTGTGCAGCCCTACCCAGAAATCAACTTGACAAGAAAAGAGTAGAGTCAGAAGAGGTCATAATTGTGCCAGAATAGATAAAATCTTAAGTCTCAGTTGGAGGGTTTCTGCAGGTGTTCTAGAGACTCAACATGTTGTCTCTCTGCAGACAGATAAGAGTTTTTGTGTTGACGTGAGGGGAATCTGCAGCACTGTGCCGACTGGCAGCACAGAAATACACACCGTTGTCATTTAGTGACAAATTAGAAACGCTGAGGCGGCAATGTGCACTGCCTACTCCGTCAAAGCTGATTTTTCCTTTCACGTCGTCCTCGGGGTATGGGTGCATCACATTCAGATATCCCAGGAGCTTTAGAGCTTTCTGCTCGTCCTGTTTGTACCACAGAATTTTATCATAATCTTTTATGCTGTGTGAACAGTTGATCTCACTGGCAACCGATTCACCGGTTCTCTTAATGATGAAAGGAGGCGTTTGGAAGACACTGTTGGTATTAGAGGCACCTGTGGGGGGAACAAAGATTTTAACAACTGAAATTATTAACTGTGCAGTGTCTAACTCTTTTTGGAATATTTTTTTTAGTTTCTCACCATTATTTCCCGGCAGATAAAGAAAACAGAATGTAAAGACCATAAGTATCATGTTAAAGAAGATGAGATTTGACACTCAACTATCAGTTCCCCCTTCCAGTCCTGTCAGCTCAGAACCTGTGGAACTGACTGCATCACTCTTACAGTTCAGTGAACAGGGGTGGTGTCAGAGAGAGCACTACATCATAGCTTTATCAGGAGGGAGGAAGGAGCGTTATCTAGTCTAGTCAATGGAAGTGTAGGTCGTGATCTAGAGCTGGGTATCACCAGTGATTCCCTGAATTGATCTGATTCCGATTCAAATAAAAAAAGATTCTCAGAACTGATGCTGTAAATTGTACTGTTAGCAAAAAGCAACCCTTGATTCTCTTTTAATGCACCAGGTTAAAAGTACTTTTTACTTAACAAGGCTAACATTATATAAACATATTTAACATGATAAAAATTGATTTTGAGATTTTTAGTAATGCCAGCTAACTTAAACAAAGATTAGTTTTGATTGAGGAATTGATTGTTTTAACCCAGTCCTATTGATATCCTGACTTGATTTGTTGAGCTTTGTTACCCCCTGCTGGTGTAAAAAATACTCCAGGTTGCTTGAGTAGGAAGTCTTTGATGTGTTTTCCATAATTTACAGATATTTACATACTCGATGTCTGACGGTTATTTCAGATCAGTGTGGCAGTTTGTGGGAGTGTGACATGAGTCGGTACTCAAATCTCCTCTAGAGTTGCATATTATTATAATAATAATAATAATAATAATAATAATAAAATGGCTACTTTATAATCCCACAAGGGAAATTACAATTTACCTTGTTGTTATAACACACAGGCCTGAATTACACACACATTTTGCGGGTTGTGAGCGGGATATTCACGCCAGTGTCCTCATATTCCTATATACAGTAAATTTTTTCATCTGAGCTTTCATTTTCTCAAAGGCAGAGCAGGAGACCCAGGGCTCGGTTTACACCTATCACCATTTCTAGCCACTGGGGGGCCATAGGCAGGCTGGGGGAACTCATGTTGTAAAAAAAAAAAAAAAAAACTCAAAGTGAAATTTTCATGCCATGGGACCTTTTTAAACATGACAATGTCTAAGACAAATATAAGTAGCAAAACAAATGATTTCATGAAAACATGTGAAATTTCATATAGCCTCTACAATACCTTGGCCACAATTTCTGTAGCTTCCTTTTCAACTCAAGCAGTTATTTTTCTAGATATTTGGAGAAAACAACAAATCTGTATATTCTCAAATAGTATGGTCTTAGCCACTATTAGTTGTTGTTTCCAGACAGAAATACTGTAGATAAAAATCAGTTTAAAGAGGTTTCATTTTGCCTATAAACCTACAACCTAAAGTGCAGATTTGCTAAATCCACCATCAACGGTACTATTACATAGGGCTGCACGATTATGATAATTATTATAAAATGATAATCACGATTATTTTGATCAAAATTTTGATCGCGATTATTCTCACGATTATTTGTTGATTTTAACCAAAATAAATTTTATCGTCACATAGGCTATTTATAACTGCGAGAGGGAGTGTGATGGACGCTACTCCCAGAGAGACGGCTGATCATTATGAACGGGTCCAGCACGGGTCGAACGGCGGATACACACGTCGTGTGTATGAAATGTCTGTATCGTCACTGCGCTGCATTTTTATGAACTATGATATTCTGGCCATGGGTCACATCTCTGGTCCAGGTCCAGGTCCAGGTGGCTCTGTCTCACACACTGTTACTCTACCAACTGAAGTTAGTTGCATTCAATAACTTCTGTGTTTTTCACCGCGACAGCAGAGTTACCCGCGGAAACACTGGTACAAATACAGGTTTGCCCCTCATACTTAACAATATACAGCTGTGTTAATAACAATTAAAACTATAGACAAATATCAGAAGTGTGGACCGGCGCTGTGTGGCGGGGCGCGGAGTAAGAGGAGAGAGAGTAGGAAGATCCCACACAGGCACTGCTTTACAGACAAAATGGGTCATGTAACGCAAAATTAAACCATATCCATATAAACATTAGCTGGTGCTTCCTAGAGGAGCTAACAGCTAACAGACGCTACTAGCACCGACTAGCACTGCTCACTGCTGTTTTCTGAAAAACAACAGACATGACAAAATGTTGTGTTTACTGGTAAACTGGTAAACCTTGAGACCGACGTATAACCGACTGCTATCTGTTGAGTTTTCCTCCCGTTACTCTGTCCTCTGGGACTGTCTCCATCTAGAAACTAAGCTGCACGGGGTGCAGGGAACTACTCTGACTGGCACATGAGCAGACGGTGGTTTATGGAACGGTAGATGCGCTATGCAAAAAACCCGGAGCGTCCTATGAAATGACGCTTTTAAAAAATTTCGATTAATTCTGCAACCCTAATATTACACATCTCGTAAAGAACGCATGCTAATTATGCGTCGTATTTTTTTCTGCAATTTTTCTTGCCAATTACAGCTACTGTGTGTTTTCCGTAACGTAACTTAAAGCATCAATGATAATATCACAATAACCTGTAATAATAATATTTAACCCTCATGTTGTCCTTGGGTCAAATTGACCCGTTTTCCTATATCAGTGTTCTTTTTAACTACCCAATTGTAATTACCCCAAATAGCATGATTGACTCTCTTTGGCAAGTACAAATCTCTACTTTCATTAATTTTGGGCTGTTTAAAAAATTGAAGTGGTTTTGAAATACTATTGATTAAAGTTGACGTATTCCAGTCTGTGATTATCCAACATCCATTCCTTTAATTTTTGTTTAAATAACTGCTAATTTTTGCTTTTCTAACTCATACATTAGGTATAATTTCCCATAAATTAAGTTTATTGATCATAAATTCCAAAAATAACTGTAAAACTAAAGTTAATAAGTTAATGTTACGTAGTGTTAAACAAAAAAAGCAACACGTGTTGAAGAAGTCCCGCACACTGTCCGTTGCCATTACGCATGCAAATGCTTTATTTGCATTTATTATTTATGTTAGCACCATAAAACTTGTTAAAATATCTCAAAACCTGAATTTTTACAAAGTCTAACAGTAGGGCTGTAACGATACAAACGAGATGAGATGATGAAGAGTTGCAGGTGGGAGTGTCATATATTGTGTGGCTTCTGATCAAAAGTATAACTGAGTGTTTGTGGTCCTTGAGGTCCCTCTACAGTACAGCAGATAGACTCACTAATAGAGCCAACAGTGCACTGAGGTTTTTGTTCAGCTGTTGAATGTCTCTGTATCACTGTGTTCACTTCCAGCACAGAAATACAAGCCTTTATCTCCAGGCTCCAGATTCTTCACTGTGAATGTCCCACTCGCAGCGTCAGGCTTGGTGGCTGAGAATTTCTCTTTGCTGAAAACTCCGAAATCATGGTTTTTGTTTCCGAGTCTTGTGAACACGATCAGTTTAATTCTTTCTCCTGGCAGCTGTCTGTACCAGTACATCTGGAAGTAGCCAGAACCTTTGGTGTCGCTGCAGCTCATTGTTGCGTTCAACCCCTGTTTTTCCCATAGTATGTCCGGCGTCTGGGTGATGTCACTCCCATCAATAAGACCTGAGTGCGAAAAACAACCTGAAGTGAACATGTAAACCTGCGTACTGCAGAACATTAACAGCAATTTTGAACTTGTTATCCCTCTAATAGAAGTTTAAGTTGGTACTGTGTTCTGGACTTTACCTTTTATGCAGAGCAGAAATAGTAACAAGCTGATGAGACCGTGTTTGATGTTGCCCATGTTCAGAAAGTCAGAAAACTCTCAGTGTAGAACAGAGATATAGAGTTGCAGGTAGGAGTGTCATATATTATGTGGCTTCCGATCAAAAGTGTAACTGAGTGTTTGTGGTCCTTGAGGTCCCTCTACAGTACAGCAGATAGACTCACTAATAGAGCCAACAGTGCACTGAGGTTTTTGTTCAGCTGTTGGATATCAGAATCAGAATCAGCTTTATTTGCCAGGTATGAGGACACATACGAGGACTTTTGCTTTGGATCGTCATTGCTCACAGTGCGCTTACACGTACAAACCAACCAATCAAAATATACACACTAATATATATACACACTATAAACAGAAACAATATAGACATGTTGAGGCAATAATGCAATGAAGAGTTCAAAATATGCAGAAGTTAATCATGATAGTTATTATTTTAATTATGGGGCATAATGCAAAGGGTGGTGGAATAAATTGTATTATGTTATTATATTACAATATGAACAATTTGAACTGTATGAACAGCTCTGAAAAAGAGAATGAGAATGATGAATAAATAAGTGGAACCAGTGAACAGGTGCTGTTTATAGACAGTGTTGCTGGGTAATTGCTCAGAATTGAACTTGACACTGTGAGTCAGAAGTCATCTGTTCATCAGAGTGATGTCTTGTGGGTAGAAACTGTTCTTGAGTCTGTTGGTTTTTGGCGTACAGTGCTATAGCGCCTACCAGAGGGGAGAAGCTGGAACAGGGTGAGACGGGCCTGCAGTGAAGTTTCCTGACTCTGGAAGAGTACTGTATAGGTTCATGAATGGAGGGCAGGTTGGCACCAATGATCTTTTCTGCAGTCCTAACTGTGTGTACATTTTTCGGTATCACTTTGTTGACTCACAGCACAGACATACAAGCCTTTATCTTCAGGCTCCAGATTCTTCACTGTGAACATCACACTCAGCGTCAGGCTTGGTGGCTGAGAATTGCTGAAAGCTCCAAAATCATGATCTCTATTGTTGCCATGCTTTATGTACACGATTAGTTTCATTGTTTCTCCTGGCAGCTGTCTGTACCAGTACATATGATCGTAGCCAGCACCCTTTGGTGTGCCAGCAGTTCATTGTTGCATTTCTTCACCCTCGTCTTTCCACAGTATGGCGGTCTGGGTGACATCACTGCCATTCATTTAACCTTTATTCATACATAATTAAATCAATTACACTTGTAATAGTGCCTAACAAAAGAAACACAAACAAACCTTTTACATTTAACACAGTTTTTGGATTTACTTGATTATAACTTATAACTTCCATTCAACATGATAAACAATTACAGAGTAGATCTGGAAGATGCTGTTAACATTTGATTTTTATTGTAAATTACCTTAAATCCACAGCAAAAGACAATAATTGATCATCTGGGGAGGCCTTGTTTTCTTTTAAAGGTTATTTTTCGGGCATTTTTAGGCCTTCATTCGACAGGACAGATGAAGACATGAAAGGGGAGAGAGAAAGCTAATGACATGCAGCACAGGGCAGGAGGTTGGAGCTGAACCTGGGCCCACTGCGTTGAGGTGCAAACCTCCACATGTGGGCGCCCGTTCTACAGAATGAGCCATCCAGGCACCCTGAGGACACCTTGTTTAATGATGGTAATATCCATGTTCTGTTGGACACTAGTCTATATCCACGACTTTACACTTCAGGGATCTTTTTAGGTGCCGCCCGAAATTTAGTCTGATATCTTCTATTTCTTTTTGATATCTTTCATTTCGGCCGAATGGCCGTCACCTTCTGCTTCCCTTGTGTTGGCGTTCTAACCTCCGGTGGATTTCTGAAGACTATGGTTACCTGGTCCTCAGATCTCTGCAGGGTAAATCCAGACAGCTAGCTAGACTATCTGTCCAATCGGAGTTTCCTGTTGCACAACTAAAACAACCTTTGAACGTGTTCCACCAAAACAAGTTCCTCCCAGAGGCACCCAAGATGATTGTGATTAGTTTAAAGGAATGCCAATAAACCAGAGTCAAACTGGGTCTTGTATAGATACACATGTATGACAAGCTGCAGGTTGGAGTGTCACTGCATTGTGTGATGTAATCCTCAAAGAGTCTATCCTGTCAGTGTAACTTTAAATGGAAGTAAAGGTCCATCACTCAGTCCATCGCTCCCGTCTGCATTGACAATGCTGCGGTTCAGTTGTGTTGCTTCTTAACATGAAGCAATATTTAAAGATGCTGTGTTTGCTGGACTTACAGCTGTGAAGAGAATGATTGTAACCTGTTGGGAATTACCTCACAACCTGTCTATACACACGTGGACCTCTTCCTATTTGGATGTGGTGTATATGGAGCTCTCCACAGTGCGCATGCTTGGAGCGCCGGGAAAGACTATGGACACTTGGCAGAACATTGCGGACTCCTTGAGGTGTGTGTGTGTGTGTGTGCGCGCGCGCTGTTTTGTCTCCCTCCCTCCCGTCTTTCCTATCTTTTAATTACTTCCCAATTTTTTTTGCCCTAATTGTTTGTCACTGTTTGTTTATTAAGTATATAAAAAATAAATAAAAACTTGATCACAAAAAGATGACCTTTATGTAAACCAAGTCAATTAAAGTTGTAACATTTTAAATTAAAATAAGAGCATGCTATTTATATATATTTTGGTAACTGAATTTTGTCATACTGTACATAAAAGGGACCAGCCAATTTAATTTAATTTCTCAGCTTGAATGTCACGGTCGGAAAGATAGAACCTTATTCGCTCTGTGAAAGACATTGACAAAGACTAAGGACATTTACTCGATCATTTTAACCAAACAGATTTTTTTTTGGGCACCTATAGCACATTACGCATCACCACAAGCCTGTAAACAAGAGGCCTCAATGGAGAGAAGGGAGAGCACTGCAGCGCATGGGAGCGCTTTAAAACTCACAGAGAAAAGTAGAAAGAAAGTAGTTTGTGATGCATTCCATCTTTCCATCTTGCGGGGCATGTGCTTACTGTTGGTTGCAAAATTAAGTATTTGGGTCACATCTTAACAGATCAAATGTCAGATGATGAGGACATGTATAGGCAGCGTTGCATGTTATATATGCAGGAAGTTCTCCTGGTGTTCTGACACTGTCAAGATAAACCTCTTTAAAGCATATTGTACTGCTTTTTACACCGCCCCCCTGTGGGTCAAGTACAAAAAGGCAAGCTTCAATAAGCTGCGGGTTGCTTTTAATGATTGTTTGTGCATTCTACTTAGGAAACCTAGGTGGTGTAGTGCAAGTGAATTATTCTGTCAAGCAGGAGTTATTGATTTCTCCGCTTTACTGAGGAATTTGATGTACAAATGTATCGGTCGCCTGAATTCTTCTTGTAACTCTGTCATTTTACATCTGATTGACCCGAGGTTCAGTGCTTTGCGACACCAGTCCCCCTCATGGGATTACTGGTATAGCTGTCTTATTTAATTGGTGTCTGTCTTGTGTACTTGTATCTTTTTTGTTGTTGATGTTGTTGTATTTTATGGACCGTGAGTCTAATAATAAAGGCTATCTATCTATCTATCTATCTATCTATCTATCTATCTATCTATCTATCGGCTCGTAAATTTAAATGAGAACCAAAGTCATACAAAAAATTACATTTATTTAAAAATTAAATTGTGGTCAGGGTGAATCGAAATTGCGATTTTAAAACAATTAATCGTGCCGGCCTAGTTTCCTGCTATGACAACCAGCCACGCTCGCCTCACGCATGAGGCGGTACTAATCTGCAATGGAAAAAGGAGGACGGGGCACCGCTGCCGAGCAGGTACCAATAATGGAAAAACGCCATAAATGTAACCGGAAGTGCCGAGGAGATGCAGACTCAGAGTAGTTTTTGTGACTAAGTAATGAAGCATGAAAAGTTGCTAAATTTAATACTTGAAGCTTGCTTTAAGGTATATACTTTGCCAATTATCCTTCAAAGTAATATGCATAATGCTATACAGAATTGTACTGTAGTTTAATTGATTAGTACCAACCCCTAGTTGAGTACAGTAGATGGCACTGTTTCCCTACTTTTGCAGAGAGACAAAGAAATCTGGGAATTCAGACAAACTCAATCTTGAACATGAAACATTTTCTTTAATGAAATTGCTACCTTGTTATGCTCAATGTGTGATTACCTTGCTTCCCTATGGTTTTTTTCTTAATGGTAATGAATAAAAACAAGGCAAAACTGAGTTCAGAACCAGACTGAGTGCCATTATTTATTAGAAGCTGGCTTTGAATAACCAGTGCATTGATTTACATATACATGTATACATGTTTATTGGATTTGACCCCTGGGATTTTTAAAACCCCGTCGGTCCTCTGATATTCTGCCTCCTCCTCCTCTGCGGTTCCTGCAAGTCCTAGTAGATTGTGTCGGGTGAAATGTTTATTCACACTGCTGTGGTTGGTTTTCACAGACATCTTACAAGTGGACATAGTTCAGAGGTATGAGATTTCACAGACCTATAATAAACTGGAAGGCTGCTGTGTCTGTGCAGAAGGAAACCCAAATTGATGAATGAAACAAATGAGCATGAATGTTTTCAATGAGTCAAAAAATAGTTTAGCTGTCAAATAAACCTGAAAACAAATCCAATTGTAGTTGCGAATTGAGTTTTTTGCAGACCCCTATAGGACATTGTTTAATTAACTATTGCTGTGTTTTTCTGTTCAAAACTTTAACTATTATGCCTCTTGAAGGATTAAAAAACATGATGGATTCTTCAGAAGAGGTATTTATCTTCACTCGAGTTTCTGCCACGAACACAGCCATACCGAGAAATACAGAGAGAGTTGTGTGGAGCTGATAGTCTGGCTTGAATGTAACATACATTTATTAATATCAAAAAGTTATGCACTAAAGCTTTAAAAGCCTTTTATCTATGATCGAAGTTGAACATGCTGCCGTGTTCTGTTACTGTCCACTGCTAGCTATAGTAGCTACATGCTACATACAACGCCAGGAAAACCTGGAATCTTGCCTGCCAATGTTGTTTATTTCTCCCAAATTTCAGGTCACATTACTGCTGAAACGTGTCCGGTTGTGTAGTATTTGGTTTAGAAGCGTATTTTCACGGTACAAAGTCCTGCTGTATACTTTGTTGCAGCCTGACACCGAATGTACTGAGACATCAACATGAGCAGAGATGCAAAAACGGTGACCAACTAGAGCAGACTGGGCTTTTTTGGAAGGGGGGCTTGAAAAGACAGGCGCTCCAACAGAGCTTCTAAGAAAGAGAGTGAATACAGGTCTAGCAGTATGAGGAAAAAGGTTTTTGGAACATAAAAGCATGTGAACATGTTGTAGTAGAAACACAAGTATTTGAGGTTACACCTTACGTACTAACATTTGATTAAAAAAACTGTTGGTAAATCGGGTAAATGGACCTTTTTAACAGTATGACCAAGACCAGCTTCAGTAATGGGTGAAAGGTGCGTCAGGTGAAAGTGTTGAATCCAATGTTATTGTGCAAAGGAATGCCCTCAGCTCCTCTGAACTCCTCTGCGATGTCATCGAATGTACGGCCTTTTGTCTCTGGGAGGCGAATCCAGGTGAAGGAGAAGGCGGCCAGAGCCACAGCCATGAAGAAGAGGTAGATGTACTCACCGCAGAGTTTCTGTGTGTGTGAGAGAGAGAGAGTCAGACAGGCGTATTATTTACATTGGGGTACTTAGTTTTCAGGATGGCTGCCATCTCTGCAGCACTATAGCAAATAGATGTTTCCCTGGTTCACTGTTAACTTAATTACTATTATTTCAACCTGATGTTAAAGGAGGTTAGCAATACATTTATACATATTTCACTTCTCAGATTTATGTCTGTTTTACAGTATACAGTATGCGTTTTTATATAACTCATTGAACAGATTTATAGCACCTATTTAACAGTTGCGCCTCTAAGGTGTAAGGGAACTTGCAAGAGCAAGGAAGAAATCCCCCTCTAAAGTGTCCCCTGACGTTTAACTCCCTCATGCTGTACATCATACAGGCCAACAGTAAAAACCCACCAGTAAAGGAGGGAAGAGGAGCGCCAGAACAAATTTCCCTCCCCAGTTGAGCATGCTGGTGAAGGCCATAGCGATGGGTCGGCCAGGCTGGTCGAACAGCTCGGCAGCGATGAACCATGAGATGGGGCCCGGGCCCAGCTCGTAGGCTGAAATCAGGCAGAAAACCAGCAGGACCTGCAGGCTCCGCAGCTCTGGGACCAGGTGCTGCACGATGGATAGACAAGTTTCTTTAAGTGTTGGATGTAGAGAAGTCATTGTCAGTTTTAGGGTTTAATTTATATTTAAATGTGTCAACGAAAATACTGTTGGTACTAAGCCGCCTACACATGATCTGTGGCAAAACCGCGAGGTAAGGCGCAGAGCAAAGAGACAAAGCAGGAACTGTCAGGAATTTGTTGCGCCCATGGTTGCGCCTTGAAAGGTCAGTGGTAACCGGGTCAAAGTTAGTCCCGCATTGCCGGACCTATCTCCAGGTCAAAGTTGAAATAATTTGAATTTTTAGCGCAGCGCACAGCGGCAATTCCAGCGGTGCGGGACCCCCTAGGGTAGCGTTTAAGCGTTTACGCCTAGTTGGGCGTCACCGCTTTCCACGTATGAAATCAATGGAACGGCCAGCGCAGAGTGGATTATTTGTAGGCCGCTTTAGTGTTCCCTTTCACTTAAATCAAATCTCATGTAAGCTCTCAAAAATGTGTGTTATGTTCAACCAAGGGTGACTAAAGTTAAAAATCATAATCCTTAATGTCATTTTTGTCTCAGTGGTGCCAGTTTTTTTTCTACAAAACATTAGATATCTTTTGCATAATTTACGCAATATTGATATCAAATTTTGCAAATGAGGAAAATAAATCCCACTAAGAGGATCTTACCAGGACAGAATCCACTATGGTCATAAGTAAGTTGCACACTGCTATAGAGATGAAACCAGTCAGGAGCAATCTCCTCCTTCCTGCCTTTTCCATCAGGAAGAACTTGGAAGGAAAAAAAAATCAACAGTGGTGACTCTGCTCTTTTTTTTTCTTTTTTTTAAACAAAAATGCAACATTATCCTGTTGTGGCTTAAGCTGTTAACTGTTGATGAGGAAATGGTGACGAGTACGATAATTTTGTGGCAAAATTGGCAATTGCATTGTATTTTTAGGAGACTTAAGACTCTTGGGTTTATATTATAATAATAATAATAATAAAAAACTTTATTTATATAGTACTTTTCAAAACAAAGTTACAAAGTGCTTTACGAGACAAAATAGCAAATAAAAAATGATAAAAACAGTTTTAAAGTTATGCGTTATTAAGCAAGGAGCTACAAAACTGTAAAATAAAACAACACAAAACTATGTTATATAAAGGCATTCTCTATTATTGTTTATTTTACAGTATAGATTTTAACAGATAAAAGTGAATCTGGGCCACAACCTCTGTGAAAGCATACTTCGAAAGAACATCTTAAGAGAAATCTAAAAGAAGATAAGGAGGTTCCCAGTCTGTTCCGGAGATATGATATTGTGTTTAATAATATTGTTACTCAACTAGGGAGCTGGAATGTGAAGGTTTCCACTGGGTGTTGTACTCACTGCCACCAGAGTGAATATCACGTTGACTGCCCCCACGCCCAGAGTCAGGTATTTGGCCTGATCAAACTTGGCCTGGAACATTCTGGTGGAATAATTAATGATCTGGAAGAAAAGAGCAGACATTTCTTTGAGCTTTGTGGGTTACTGGGACGTCTCTGTGTGTTTTTAGGGGCGGGGGTATTCAGTCCTGACACACTGCCCCAGAATCTGAGTAGCGCTGAGCCTGAATAATGTATTGAACAAATACTACAACACGGCAAGTGAAGCATTCATAAAACGGCTGTAGCAAGCCATGCAAAAAGATTGAACCATACTTTCTCTCTCTTATATTACCAAAAAGGCAATATCATAAGCGGACCCAAGCAGATTCAGCAGATTTTAATGGACAGTTTTATTGAAGTTTAAGTTTTTTTTTTTAAATCTGCAGAAAATTCAGCAAAATTCTGCTTCCAAAGATTCCATTTGGCCCTGGTCATTAGTTATTAGCCTTCAAATTCATGTCAAAAACGTTTTACCAGTAAGATCTTGGCCTCATGACTTTTGCCAGAACAACCTTCTCAGACAAAGTGCACTTTAAGACTGACCGCGTTAAATCCGGACAGCTGGCTGCCCAAGTTGATGATGAGGACGATAATGATGGGCTGCTTGTATCTGCGCTTCTTGAAGAACTGGTGGATGGTGACACCGCTCTGAGAGTGGGCGGCCTCTTCCTTCATCTCTTCCAGCTCAGAAAACACCTTGTCCGAGCTGCCTCTCAGCCTCAGCAGGGCTGCAGAGTTAAAACATCTTTTTTTTTAAAGGGGGTCTATTCTATATTGTTTTCAGATTCATACTTCATACCGTTTACGACTCTAAATATAAATAATGCATGATTCTGCTGCACTGCTAGCAAAGCACGGACACGTTTGTGAAAGGACTGCCAGGTAAACGTAACGCTGACGATGAAGCTACGGCAAACACCACCACTGCTAAAGCAAAGACAAGACCTAGTGGTGAAAACAACTTTCAGTTTTTAAAAGTCTGAATTTAGACTTTAAATCCAGAACACGTGGCCCTAATCCTCATCCGTAGATGTCTCTAAGATATTATATACACCCTTAAAGCTTAATGACTAAAGTGGGCCCCACCTGCCTCTGCTTTGCTCTCCTCTCCCTGGTTAATGAGCAGGTAGCGAGGGCTCTCGGGGCAGAAAGGCAGCACCAGGTACTGGGTCAGGGCCGGAATGACCGACAGGGACAACATCAGGGCCCAGTACTGCTCCGTACCCAACACTGTCTCCAGACCAGCCACCTGCAGCCAACACATACAGGAGGAACCTTGTTTTTACTTTGAGTGAAGCCGATTTGTAAAACAAAGCAGGACTTGGCAAGACTTGTAATAACATATCTGTTGTATATTTTTATGCAACAAATATGTATCTTATCTGTAAAGATTTTCACAATAAAACAACAACACAAAACACCATCACCACAAATCTGTCCTTAATTTCTGGTGTTGGGTAAGATTGGCACTTCACTACTGTATACACAGGTTTGTTTATGATGTCTCAAAAAGAAGAGAAACACTGACTACATCACAAATTCATTCAGTAAACAAAAATACATTTGAGATACGCAAATGTAGCTAATCCAACCTTGCCAAGACCAGTGAATGTAGACCTTCAAGTATACAAGAGCCACCTCACTCCCTTCCGTCGTCATCCTTCTGGACCTTTCTGCTGCCTTTGACACAGTGAACCACCAGATCTTTATTTCAACACTCCAGGATCTGGGTGTCTCAGGCTCTGCGCTCTCTTTGCTCACATCTTACCTAGCAAATCGAACCTACCGGGTGACCTGGTTAGGATCTACCTCAGAAACGTGGTCACTCAAAACTGGGGTTCCTCAGGGATCAGTCCTGGGTGCCCTCCTCTTCTATCTGTACACCATCTGCCTCGGGTCAGTCATTCATCCAAACGGCTTTACTTATCACAGCTACACATATGACACCCAACTAATTCTCTCCTTTCCGGAGTCTGAAACTCAAGTAACAGCACGTATCTCGGCCTGTCTGACATTTCTTCTTGGATGTCCACACACCATCTGAAATTCAACCTTGACAAGACTGAACTTCCAGGGAAGGGCTCTCCTATTCAAGAACTGACTATAGCAATTGAAAACTCTGTGGTAGCCCACACCCAGACTGCTAGAAACCTGGGTGTCACACTTGATAACTAACTCTCCTTCTTTGCCAACATAGCTGCAACTACCCGATCGTGTAGATACATGCTACGTAACATCAGAAAGATACGTCCCCAGGCTTAAGTCATCTCATGTCTAGACTACTGCTACTCCCTCCTGATTGACCTGCCTGCATGTGCCATTCCAGCAGCTGACTACACCTTGGATAAATATATAGATTACAGTATATATCTATATAGATATAGATAGATATATATCTATCTATATATCTATCTATAGATATAATCTATCTATATCTATAGAAATATAGATATATATATAGATAATTTCTGAAAAAAATTTTAATATGCGGGAAAAAAATCTACGTTATGCACAGAGACGGGGCTCATGTAGTAGAAAAATAAATAAAAAAATGTAATGTACTTTTTTTTTTGTGAAATTGGTATCGAAAAAAAGTCAATGAGAATTCTTTAACTGGCTGTTTCCCCGCACCCTGTTTCCCCTACTCCCTCAAAAAGGCAAGAGTAAATCCACTACTCAAAAAAACAACACTTTAGTGGCTGGCCACTCAACGGAAAGAGTCCTCCTTGCTGTTAGTGAGCAGCTTCACATTGCTAGAGCAACCTCACTCCCTTCCGTCGTCATCCTTCTGGACCTTTCTGCTGCCTTTGACACAGTGAACCACCAGATCTTTATTTCAACACTCCAGGATCTGGGTGTCTCAGGCTCTGCGCTCTCTTTGCTCACATCTTACCTAGCAAATCGAACCTACCGGGTGGCCTGGTGAGGATCTACCTCAGAAACGTGTTCACTCAAAACTGGGGTTCCTCAGGGATCAGTCCTGGGTGCCCTCCTCTTCTATCTGTACACCATCTGCCTCGGGTCAGTCATTCATCCTCACGGCTTTACTTATCACAGCTACGCAGATGACACCCAACTAATTCTCTCCTTTCCGGAGTCTGAAACTCAAGTAACAGCACGTATCTCGGCCTGTCTGACATTTCTTCTTGGATGTCCACACACCATCTGAAATTCAACCTTGACAAGACTGAAATTCTTTTCCAGGGAAGGGCTCTCCTATTCAAGAACTGACTATAGCAATTGAAAACTCTGTGGTAGCCCACACCCAGACTGCTAGAAACCTGGGTGTCACACTTGATAACTAACTCTCCTTCTTTGCCAACATAGCTGCAACTACCCGATCGTGTAGATACATGCTACGTAACATCAGAAGGATACGTCCCCAGGCTTAAGTCATCTCATGTCTAGACTACTGCTACTCCCTCCTGATTGACTGCCTGCATGTGCCATACAGTAGCTGACTACACCTTGGATATATATATCTATATATATCTATAAGATATATATAGATATATATCTATAGATATTTTGAAACTGCACTTTCAAATGTCTTTTTTGTCCAAAAAAAAAAAGCCTCTAAAGCTAATGTACTTGCACTTTATTTATTGTCTGGAGATTATTTTAGGTTTGAAAGCACTTAATTGGAAGTCGCTTTGGATAAAAGCGTCAGCTGAATGACATGTAACGTGATAGCCCTAATCCTGGTAGACGGAAAGCATAACGAGAGTAAAGAAGAGAGAAACTGAAGATTTTCAGCACTGTCCTCACCATTCCCAGCAGGATGCCGGAGGCAAAGGACACCTGGTTGAGGGTGGCGAAGGCCCCCCTCAGGTTTGTAGGGGACACTTCCTGGATGTAGAGCGGATTAAGACTCATCACTAGGCCGCAGAAGAGACCGAACACCAAGCGTCCCAGGATGAGAACCTCAAAGGACTTGCTGGATTTGGAGGCGGACATCAGACACGCTCCCACCACAGACAGACAGTTCACTATTAGGATGGAGTTACGTCTGGAGGGGGAAGATGAGAGAAATTAAAAGACAAAAACCTGATGGGAATGATCGGGAAATTAAAAAAAATGTTCTGCCTTTATTACCTTCCATAAGAATCTGCCAGGTATTTGACTCCCAGCGAGCCCAACAAAGCTCCAAAGTCTTTAATGCTGACAGAGAGCGACCACAGGAGGGTCAGGCTGTGATCTGGCATCGACTGGTTGTGCCTGGCTCTCCAGGTGTGGTTGAAAAACTCTTCGATGATCTAAACGGTTGTAAAAGAGACTATCAACAGGACAGGGAGTGGGAAACCCTGTAAAATCTGTGTGTGGACAAATGACAATTTCATTGACTTGCATTAAAGTTGGGTACAAGCTTTTTTTCCTAAAAGTAAAAGACATTTTAAATGCTGTATATATAAATATTTTAAAACTACTGTTGTGATGTACTTGACCAATCAAATACAGTTTTTTACAGATATTATTTCACTAAGTAATCCAGACGAAATGTGTGATGATGTGAGGAATGTAAAAAAGAAAAAAAAAAGAAAAAAAGAGGCCAAATGTAGATCTGCCTCACTTGAACACATGTATTGCAGTCTACCCGTGAAATGGCAAAACCCTGCCAGACCTGGAGCTGAGCCGGAGAGTTTCAGCAGATTGTTAAGTTTATTCAGTGTTTTATTGCGGCTGTGAGATATTTGTTTAACAGTCTCACGGTTTTCCAGCAGATTTTGGGTTGTCTTATACTGAGCCAGGACTTTGCTGTCCACTATCTCTCTACTAAAGCTCTACTGCATGAGAAAGTTTGACCATTGTCTTGGACAATCTGTGGTCTTTCTACAAATAACATTTTTTTTTAATCCTTATTTCAAATAAAGTGGTTTTGTGTTGCTTTGTTGGATTTCTGTCTGTATGGCTGCTGGTGAACTGTATATTAACAAAGCTTATTCTGAAGCTAAAGTACCTAATAATAGAGGAATCTGAAGTAGGTCTGGGCAGTATTTTGATATATCAATGTATGAGACTAGATATCGTCTTAAAGTCTGGATATTATAATAAATGACCCGATATGAAGATATGTCTTTTCCTCGTTTTAAAGTCTGCATTACAGTAAAGTGATGCCATTTTCTGAACTAACCAGACTGTTCTAGCTGTTCTATTATTTACCACTTAGTCATTATATCCAGTTACTAGTGATTATTTTTTAAAGATCTCATTGTGTAAATATTTTTGCGAAAGCTCCAATAGTCAATGGAGGAATTTGGTCAAAAAAAAATATCAATTTGATTTTCTCGCCCAGTTCTAATCTGAAAACGTGAAACTAAACTAGAAGTATTAATATGAATGAACATAATGTGATCATATCTTCCGCCCTCAGCCGCTGTGTGTCCTGCTCGCCTTGGCCGGAGCGTTGACGTTGCCGGTGTGGTAGCCAATCTGCAGCGAGCCGAGCACCGCTGCCAGGATGGAGGTCAGGAGCGTGGCTGTCAGATGGCTCTGCAACAGTGTTGAGGTTATTGACACATTTATTTCTTTAACCTTTTTATAACTTATCTTAAACAGTAACTGGTTAACCTGTATTTTTAAACATTGAATACTTTGAGCCATTATCATTTCTATCAAGCAGATTCAGAAATTCATCTTGTTCAAGTTTATTTATTTATTTATTTTATTTATTTATTTATTCATTCAGGACAATGCACATTGATGAACATGCACAACAGTACATGTAAATGTGCCAGATTGTAGCCCAAGGGCTAATTTCCATCTGCAGTCCAATAGGTTGGAGTTTACACAAAAGACATAGGATAGTAACATTTAGTATACAAAAAAAGAAACATCAAGAAAAGAAGAAAAAAGAAAAAAAAACAAGACAATCATAGTAGAAAAATAGAAATACAAGTTAGCGGTGGTTACACGTTTGGTTCGCTCTAAGCCACAGCTTTACCTGGCTCTAAAGGAGGCCAAAGTGGACGCTCCCTTATAGCTGGAGGAAGTTGTGTTCCATAATGCACTGCCTTTCATAGATAATGCATTCTGGATGAAGGAGGTTTTTCTGAAAGAAACCTCACAGTCCCTGTTTACCACCGCCCTGGTGATCCGCGTTTGTCTATATTTAATAAACTCCAGCAATGGAGGTGGCGCCAGACCATGAAGTATTTTATAAATTAAACACAAAGAGGAAAATTTACAATAATTATCAAAACTCAGTAAGTTATATTTCTCTGAGATATTGCAATGATGATAAGTTTGGACCGTGCTGCCATTGTTTATCCCCACCATGGCATTTGACATCCTCAAATGCCATGAAATGAACATTTTGTGCAGCTAAAATGTGCTTAATCTGAGTTGTACATGGCTGGGGAAAACCCTGACCAACTTCCAGCAAATTTGAGATTTGCTCTACAAGTCAGTGTGGCCTAGAGCCCATTCAATCCCATTTCCAATTTTTCCATATCGAGGCACCAATCACAACCCTTGAGGCGGGATTTACACGGCGATGATAGCACGGCGACTGCGAGCAGCTTTTTGTTTACATTCAACATGACGGGCACCGGAGCGCAGCAACCCGTTGATGCCGCTGTCGCTGCCACACCACCTGGATCGTTGGTCTGATTGGTTGAAGGACGATCCAGTGGAGCCCAGAGGCATTTGAGCGGCGTCCGTTGGTGACGCCCCTTTGGAAACGGACTGTGAACAAACCTTCCCCAGGCTAAGTTCTACGGCAATTTAAAGCTTAGTTTATGGTCGCCACGGTGTTCCCGACGCAAGGTGCGGCAAACGTGAGATGACATCACCACGGCTGTCGTTTCCAGCCCGAAGGCTCCGCAAGCTGTCAAATGCTTGTAACCACACGGTGTCATGCTCGAATATAGCGGGCGCTTAAAGCACAGTGCAGGTGAACTTCCCCATTAGATTAAAAACTCACGTTTTATCCACAAAGAATTACAAGAATTAGGGTATTCTTCAACATCAGTTATTTTTGGTCCGTGGCCTTCCATTCAGATACATTTCGGCCCTTCATATGAAAGACTTTGGGCAAATGTGATTGATTATTTTAAGTTGGCAACATGTTTTTATTTGCTCAAAAAAAAAACGTGAACATTGCAAAGTTTTGAATTACTTATTAATATTTCAATATCAAAATGTGACTCTCAACACTTTACACTATTGTGATCTGAGCTCAGTGACCCAACGCTCTTCTCCAAAAACAAGCAATCTTATGACTTTGTTAAGATCAACGATGGCAGGAGCCCCAGTATGTTCACACACTGGCAAGATGTACAGAATGATAATGAACACAAATAAGTGTTAGTGCTTGTGTGTTCATTTGTAGGAAGAAAAAAAAAGGCTGAAAAAAAACAAACCTCTTGCGACGCCATTTGTTTGGCTGAATCGGGGTATCACTCCCACAAGATGTCGGTGCATTTATCTTCTTCTGACCTCCTCTGCTGTGAGAAGCAGAAATTATGCCAGAATTACACAAGCTTTTTATCATTTACACATTTTGACATTGCATATCACATATGTGATAACATAGCAATGAGTCTAATATCACACACATTATATTTAATATTTCATAGACTTTCACTTCGTTGAAACTGTTCGTTTCCAGTAATGATTCTTAAAAATACAACTTTATAATTGTCTCCCAGCAGCATTTAATTAAAACTCGCAAATTCAATTTCTTAAAACCAGGCAGAAAAATGTCCCTTATGCTTCAATACACCAAATAAATTAATAAATTAATAAAAATATATATAATATATGAGAAAGGATGTCAACAACTGTTCAATGAAATCAGTCAGTAAAATGTACATACTTGCAAACGTAGTTTCTTGTCCTCTTTACGTCAACTTGCCTGTGCTGTGGAGTAAAGGCGACGGCTTGTCTTGTCCAAAATATAAATCCAAAATATAAATCCAGTTAGTTATCGCAGTGAGCTGAATAAGCGCCAATAAAAGTATTCATCTAACTTGCGCACTCTGCCATTAACAACTTGCCACTAACAAGTTCTTTCCCCTCGCTAAGCACCTAGTGTCATCTGTACGTTTGAAAGTTGACATCATGATAGTATTATAATGACTAGTAATACCTTTATGTTTATGTGCTATGCAGCATGCAGAAAATACTTCTTATCCATGTTAATATTTTCATGTATACACACATCTATATCTCGACATATTTTTCTGAAGTTCTCACCAGTTTTCCTGAGTGTCGTACGTTGATCCCGTCTTCATCCCTGAGTTTCAGATATGAATGTAAATTTTCCAGAGTGAACGCACCACTACTGGAAACTGCACACACACACACACACACACACACACGCACAAAATTGGACCCGTGATGATGTCGCACACAGCTGGTGAATTTGTGGCAGGCCTGACAGAACGGCCCGGGGCCTCCTCTGGTGCTCATGGAGCAGCTGATCGCTGTCCTTAGCTTTAACTGGCCGAGGGTCAGTTAATCTGCTGCAACAAAACCTGGTTTGAACTCGGGTGGAAACACACAACTGTTCCTAGGTCAGGGTTTAAAGTAAACTCCTTTCCATTTGGAACATTATGTTGGTATTTTGGCAGTAACAAAGCCACGTGCTTTAGGTGTGTATGTGTGTTTGTGTGTGTGTTAACTCAAGACTTCACAGGATTTTCCAACATTGAACCTCATGTCAGAGTTGATAATTACCAATTAATCAATCAATTAATTAATTAATTAATTATTAAAGTAAGTAAGGGGTGGGGGAAAAAATGTTGATAAAGCATAGCATCGCAAAATACACAGGCGCCAAGTATGGATCTTTTATTATATACGTGTTGGTCAGTTTGTCTGCAGGACAATCCCATTTTTGCAGCAATAAAACTGAAGTGATATGAACAAACAGAGAAATGTTTCTTTTTAGATTAAACAGATGTTGACAACGTTTCCTTTTGGGGACATCATTTCAAATTGGGAAAAAGTAGAAGTTTGGAAAAAAGGTAATAAATTGCAATACATTGCAGACTATCGCAATAATATCGTATTGTGGCATAAGTATCGTGAAGATATCGTATCGGGAGAAGTCTGGTGATTCCCACCCATAATAGAAAAGCCACTTTGTTACACTGTAAAGTTAAGTAACAACCTTTTTTTTTTAGAGAAAAAGATGCAGTCCAATGAAGTGTTTGTTGCAAGTGAAGGCAGCACATGAAGGAAAGAGATGATTGAGTTGAGATGAGTTGAAGTGACTTTGCTTTGTTGTTGCAGGACACAGTCACCTGTTGTTACACCAGCTCCTGGACAGTTCAGAGTTGTTTTGTTTTCCACCTTCATAGTATTTCAAACTTTTTTTGAGGCAGCAATAGCCAGGGATGTTAACGGGACTCTCACGCCGCAATATGGATAGACTGGTCTGGTCTACGGTTACATGATTGTCCACCGCAGAGTGACGTCGGGTTGCTTTTTTTCCTAACGTTTTGCAGTGGGGACTCAAAATAAATGAAAATACCTGCGTTTTTGTCTGACGAGCAACGACCAAAGCAGTGTGTGTGTGTGAATGCGTGCTCCGCCAGCCGGCCCCTCACCAGAGCATCAGTTATGATCAGTCATACATTCTTTACCTTAATCATATCACCTGAAACAACACCAGGTCTGCTACAGTATAACCATACAGATCTCTACACACTAGGGATCGACTCACCGATACTGGTTTTAAAGCCGATACAGATACCGATTGTTAATTGGTAACGAAAGCGATAGTCGATATCTGTAATCGATACGCAATGACAGTGAAAATGAAATGGTTGTAAATGTGCTGTATTTATATAGCGCTTTTCTAGTCTTAACGACTACTCAAAGCGCTTTTACATCTACAGGAAACATTCACCATTCACACACATTCATACACTGTGGCCGAGGCTGCCGTACAAGGTGCCACCTGCTCATCAGATAAACACTCATACACATTCACACTCCGATGCGCAGCACCGGGGGCAACTCGGGGTTCAGTGTCTTGCTCAAGGACACTTTGACATGGGACTGCAGGGCAAGTGATCGAACCACCAACCTTCCGATTGGCAGGCAACCGCTGTACCACTGAGCCACAGCTGGTTGAAGTCAAATAAATTTTGGAATGTTACAAACAACGCAAAACTTTTTTAAAAATGCTTTAAGCAATTATTTAATAAATTAGAATCTTTACACAGTAAAGATTAAAGTAAAGCTACAGACTCATACTAAGGAAAGCTCATTGTGGGGCCAAGACTGAATTTTGGGAAAGAGACTTGGTAAGAGATGTGGTATTAGGTGAACTAAGGTCTATATAAAAGAGACTTCAGATACAGTATTAGGGGACCACTAAGGTCTATATAAAAGAGACTTCAGATACAGTATTAGGGGACCACTAAGGTCTATATAAAAGAGACTTCAGATACAGTATTAGGGGACCACTAAGGTCTATATAAAAGAGACTTCAAATACAGTAATTGGGGACCATTAAGGTCCATGTACAAGCATCCAAAGAGCACCGTGTCATGGGACCTTAAAATAAGTGCTTGATATTTTTTTTCAAAGGTCTTGTGTTGGAGTTTGTAACATTACAAAATATATATTTTGACTTTAAGATTTTCAGTTTTACTGTAAATACATATTGGTTATCAGTCAGTTTGGGTCGATCCCTAATTGACAGTAAGAGTCAGATAGTGTTGTGGGCAGGACAGTAACTCAGTGGTGAGTCAGACTGAAGCAGAAGGACAGACAAAGGACAGATAAAGCGGAGCCAAAGCAGTGCACTTTTTAATTACCTTCATTGGTTATCAGGCAATTACAGCGCCGATACAGATCATCTGTAAACGGCCCGATAATCTGTTAATCCCTACTACACCCATCAGACTGCTCGCTTGTAACTCAACATTTCTACGTGGACCTAGTACCTAACGGCTTAATCCCAGCAAAACACCACATTCAATTTCATCCTGCATGCACAGTTTCTTTCAATAAAACGAATATTCAAATCCCCAAATTGAAATTTGAATACCTACTTATGGAACGAATATTTTGATCCAGCCTTAGGGTCGTGACTAGCTGACTGAGGCCGAAATATTGTCTGGAGCTTTCAAGGATTCTTAAAAGGCATTACCTATCACACAATGCTGTGACAATGTAGATTTAGGATTTAACAGTACCAGGATGAAGTGTATTTCTTCTTCCTGCACAGCAATCCTAATATTGGCCATATTCATGCTCTCTGCTCTGTCAGCCTGAAGCTCTTGATGTATCGCTTTCCAACATGTGTCAGTCTGTCCTGGAGCTGTGACAGAAGCCACATGCGCACATTGGAGTAATCCTGAAACGGGACTGATCCTGATCAAAGAGATCACATGAGGGGGCGTGATGGAGGGCTTTTATTTAGGGCTAAAGCCATCCTGGTCTAATGTTGGTTTTTATGTTTGTATAATCTCATTATTTATGTTCATTATAATCAGGTGATTATCCGTGCTTACATGTGGTTGTGTGCAAATTTATGTATTTGCCTGTGGGTGTTTTGTGTTTGTGTCGTTGCTGTATTTTAATAGCGCATCCATATATTGTATGTGGGTAATTTTCCCTGTATTTCCCACATAGTAACAGTATGAAGTAATACAGTATTTAGAAATCATGTCATTATCTCAGTTTTACGGTTTTCAGAGCTTAGTTTCAGATGATGAATTGCATCATTCTAATTGGCATGTCCGATGTCTCTTGGATCATTTCCTCACATGAATTATTGAAGTTTAATCTAATCCAGTCTTTTTGAATGACTGTTACTCAAGTGTGTGTTTTTGTTTGTACAAAGTACAAAGTTGTAGTAGTAGTGCAAATGAGTCTCTATGTATAAGCTACATGTCATGTGTGCCCATTACACTAGTAAAATACAGGAGACACACACACACACACACACACACACACACCACACACACACACACACACACACACCTGCCTTTTGAATAACCCAAATGGGCAGTAACTACTTTTTTCGCTGCAGAGTTGTTCCAGCCAAATAAATAAAAGTAAGGAGAAGAACGATTAACTTAATCATAGCGTTGTGTGAGGAGACCTTCCCCGGCCTCACCACAAACCACATCATTTGTGCATGAAAATTATTTTTTAGAACAATATGTACAAATAAATACCAAGTGGCCCCTGAGGCCCGGGAGGTGATAAAAAGCAGATCACTCCGCTCCACAGAAAAACCGGCGCAGCACTGACTCATATGGGAAATACTTGAGTTGTGTTAGTCCCACACAGAAAACAGAAGACGTCCCATAAAACTGTATACTATAATAAAACACTGCTAGTTTCACATCTTTTATTTTTTTTATTAACATTGTTAATTATGGATAGCTACTTTTCAAACTGTGAAACAGATTAATAAAGTGGAGAAAATGTAGCACATCTCAGGTTCCCAAGTTAAGGGGGACAAAATACTCTCATTTTGCTAAATTAATTAGGCTCATATCACAATAAATCAACGCAGACGCGTTTCGGCACAAAGCCTTCTTCAGAGCGTTTAAAATAACCACTTATGTTAATCTTATTACTTTCGTTCTTTATTTGCGATTTAATACAAAACTGTAGAGCAAGTATGAGTATAGAAAAACGAAGAGCAAGGATAATTAGCATCAGGGGGTAAAATGGGTTGTCCACCTGCAACCTCTGTTCCTGCAGCTGAGTTGTCAATCAGCGTGTGGACACGCCTGTCTGGAACATGACCTCTGACCTCCGAGCCCCGGGCTCCTGGAGGCCAACCCCCCTGACCCTCCACAGGCCCAGGCTGCTGGGCAGGTGCTGCCCCAGGAACACAGGGCATCAGGCACAAATGGTGAGCAGTGTGTGCACCATGTCTAATTACCTGTAATGGTGTTTGATCTGTTTCTAAGTGTTTCAATGCACACAAAGTAGGAAAAAAACACAACCTTTCTAATCAACACTACCAAAATGTGGGAAATGTAAAAGTACACGTCATTGTACTTGGCTCCAACAAAGCACCTCCTTATATTTCTCCATGTTGTCATTTTTAGTGAAAAGAGACTGGATCCTGTGTATCTAGACATAATGAATTTGTATATTTCTAGTCATTTTAAAATCTGTTAATAATGCCTTAAAATCATTTACACACCCTGCAGGTGATCAAAATGTTAAAAAACAAAACAAGTTATAGACTTTCTGAGACATCATGCCGCACCTGAACTGCCCCCACATCACTTTCATTACCCCAAATTCCAGTCCTCACCTATGAAACCCCTTTTGACAACCCACCTACCCTCCACCCCACCTTTCAACAAAAGAGAAAACACACACTTTTTAAAGCAAGCACACGCACGCACATACATCCCTAAGCAGCTGCGTCATTACTGAAGTCTTTTGAACTTCACACTGGAAGTCAAATGCCACATGTGTCAGTACAAGACAGATGTACCACAGCTGCCTCTTGGCTCCAATTTCATCTGTGATACACAACCCCCCCCCCGCCCGCCTGCCTCCCCATTTCCAAACCACCCCCGTCACCAGCGACCTCACCCCAAAGCCCTCTGCATCCCATCAGCCTCCCAACTATGCACTGTGACAACATCCACACCTTTTGAAGTCATTAAATTAGTGAATCTTCCACCACACACAAATCACCAGGTGTGCATCTTTGTAGTCCGGTTTTATCAGTCTAAAAAGGGCAGAAATGAATCCGATGCCACCAATAGATTTTGTTTTTGTTTTCAACCGAGCTTTAAACAAAAAGTGGCATTAGATTCCCCATTAAAGTTACAAAATTGTAACCTTTCTTTAAAAATAGGTATTGCTTTTTCATGTTATTCAATTGGCTTGACTGATACTGTGTATGCATACTAGAGATGTTCCGATACCAGTATCGGTTTCGCCTCCAATACTGCCTAAAACGCTGGTATCGGGAATACTGGAGTTCCGATACCGCGTAATAAAACCCTAAAAAAAAATCTACATTAAAGTGGTTTATTCATGCTCTTTTTCTATTATAACTACATGTCAAACTGGATAATAAAATAAAGTTCTGTGGCGTTCATTGTTTGTTTATGTTTCACAAAGAGTTTAAACTGAGCCAGACCGACAACAAAGATACAAATTATATCACATCCATACAGGGACAGTAGTACACAGCTGTTAAAACATAATAAAATATATAACACACTGGTATTGGATCACTACTTTTGTATCAGCCGATACGCAAATTCAGGTATCAGAATCAGTATCGGGAAGCAAAACATGGTATTGGCCCATCTCTAGCGCATACCTGGCTAAATGGGTTCAATGTGAACTTGCAGTTTGCAGTGAACCATCTTCACCATTAGAGGTCAGTGCTGAACTCTAAATAGAACTCCAAAATAGTAAAGTGGCAGGCCAGACAGCTAAACATTGAGCTGAAACTCCCTATAAAGCTCCATAAAGTTGAGGGGCCACCTTTCAAATTTGTTCTCATGTTATCATTTGATACATTTTTTATATCAAAATACCAATTATAGCTGCTTTAAGCAAGAAATACTTTGGGTGTTTGTGTTCAGTTGTCCTGAATGAAGGCATCTACAGATCTTTTTCTCATTATGGCCGCTTTAAATTTATGTCTCAGTTCAGGTGGGGGAAAAAACAAACTACCCACAAAAGTGATACAACCCAGGTATTAGCTACCGCTGTGTGCCAAGATGCATCAGTGTAGGTTCCCCCTCTAAAAAATGAAAATTAAAAAAACAGCTCTTTTTCTTTTTGGTTCTTTCTATTGTTTAGTCTTGTATGAGTCTATTGTGACACAGGTTCAAATTACTCAGGAACTAAGGCCTATATTAAAGCATTTTATGTTTTCATTGCTTAGCCAAACAGCTGCACCTCAAGCCACATCGTTTACATTGATCAATTTCACCCAAAGACAACACATCTCAGTGCTTTGTTTTCCAACTGATACCATTTTTTTTCAGCTATGAATGAGAAATGTTGTCACAACACATGGCCTTGACAAGCCTTTTGGGGCTTTGCCGTGGAAAAGTTGCCGGTGAGCAAGCGAGACAATCTTGGCTTCTCTCCGTCTCCACTGACAGTCATCTGTAAGCCTCCTTCACGATGCGTCCCCCATCGTGATTAGCGGTGATTACTAGCCTGTGAGGTTGCTTTAGATCTCCCATGTGATCTGCAGCTTTGTGGCGTCTGGAAGCACTTCAGCAGACACACAAGCCCAGTGTTCAAACCTGGACTGATGCAGGCACTCAAGGGAGACCGCACAGCCTCTGAAGAGACACTTTTCTTTTCTCATTCTTTGCATAACTGTCCAGTTCAAATTAGATGCGAGTGGACTTGTGATTGTAGTGGATTAAGCACCAGATAGATACTGTATACATACTTGAACGTGTATAATGATGACAGGAGTCGTAAAACACAAGATCGGTTAACTGAAATGGTCAGTTAACCCCACCACTGATAAAATAAACAGTGCTCAGAGCTTCTAACATACAGGTCTCAGCATTTACATGTTAATTAGCTACTGTAAGAGTCTAATGTTGGACATGACGTAAACACAGAGAAGTTTATCTTCCTTTACAATGAGTCAGAATGACAGTGAAGTACGTTAACTACCCATCTACCCCACAATGACATTGAGTAAATCAAACCCACAAATAAAAGTTATTGTACATATTAACAACAGGAGCTTGTTTTTGTCTTATGCTCATGAGCCACTGCAGTGACTTGAGAATATGCAAAGAAATACAATACAATACAATACAATAAGCGTTCAGACCACAATTCTCCAATTTTTAAACTCAGTTGTTCCCAAATGCAATAGAAACATTTTATTTACATTCCCAAACTTGTTCATAAGGTTTTTTTCTAGTGTTTTGTCCTCCCTGGTCTGTCATTTTCCTCTTCATCGGACACCCTGGGGGGTATTTTAAGACTCGTTGCATTGTCTTGCATAAGGTGGCAACTCTCCAAAGACAAGTATGTGTGCTGGTTAAGTGTTTCACAGAGCAGGTCTGACATCAACTGTTGGAGGACAGACAATGAATGTGTTTACATACACAAAATGTACTCGGATAATAGTGGGGAGACTCAATTATTTATTTTAGGAACAGGCATTTGTAAATGCCACATCTCGTTTACAATGACTGGGATACTCGTAAATATGACAGCTGAAATTAGCTAATATTACCGGGATACTGAGTCATGTAAACAAACTCCATTTACTGGTTGGGTTTAGTCATCTGTGCCACCTTTTTTCCCTGGTACTAATACAAATATTTAAGTCCTTCTGTGGACTGTAATCTGTTTTGGAAAAATAAAAATCCCCACCAGGGGGTCTTCGTGAGATTTGTTATTGCAAGTTGAGCCCGATGAAACCATGGTCACCAAACACTGGGAAAAATAAACATGCGGAATTTACCATTAACACACTGAAGATACTCTTTAGCTGTTTTTCAGGTTAAAGTAGGGTAATGAAATCAGCCACACTGACTTGTACCTTGAGATATATTTACACATAGAACAACAGAGTGACACAAGATATGTGTAAACCAATGGCCTTCATTGTGGTTTGGATTTAAAGCTGCATTAATCAATCTTTTTTTATATATCACATTAAATCTAGTGGATTGTGAAAGGGTTCTCTCGCACAGACGAACCCTCAGAGCATTATAGCCCCAACTTAGCCGCTTTTGTTTTAAATTCTTGGAACTCATTGTTTTTCCGGCACATTTACTAAATAGTTTGGTCTCAGCACTCTCATCAAGTCGTCTGTAGCAAATAAGCCGTGACAATCCAACTATATTCTACCTGCTCAGCACCAAACACCAGACAGACAATGTTGGCAATTAGCTAGTTAACGTAGTGGAGACTTTTTCAGCTAAACAACTCAGGAGATGGTGGAGACCAAAACGGAGCTAAAAGGAGAGTGAATATTGGATTTGGAATGATCATTTTGCCTTAACAACTTTATAAGGCAATACTAGTTCAGGGTTGTGTATCTCAACAATTCATTAATGCAGCTTTAATATGTCCATACTGCCACATGCATGTGTAAATGTTTTACCAGCTGTTTGCTACAGTGTTAAGCTGCGTTAGTATACAGCTAAGACTGTGTATGTACTGTACCAGTGTTGGGGGGGATGCATGACTATAAAGTACTCCTATCACCTTTGTTATTATGGACACCTGCTACACATTTTTGAATTCTCACAATCTGTTTCTATTTCCTTTTTGTTTGTTTTTTAAATGTTCTTTTTTTATTTTTACTAATTTTTTTTTTTTGTTAGCACAAATGTTATAAAAATTTAAAAAATATATAGCAGACCTCAAGGCATCTTGTGCAGACAGCATGCTGAAAACTACATACAAAATAATGGTCTTGCATTGGTTTTGGCAGCACAAAAGGTACATCTTTTAGGAAACTGTGTGGTAAGCAGGAAGTTAACCCCCAACACTGGTAAGTACTAAACAAAAACCAGACATAACACATCTGAGACATTTCGGAAGGATCTGATTCTTAATCTAAAATGTTAATGTATCTAGAAAGTTCAGTACAGTGCAAGGGATTCATACAGCTAATTATGTGCTGATAAATTAGACTCCATGGTCACAGTTCAATTCTAATAACATGCCGTTTCACTTTTAAATTGCATGGTCACATACATAACACATTCGAAAAAATTGGTCTACGTTGCCATAGCTCATCCTTTTTTGACTATAGAGCATCATTTGAGCTGAATGTGACTCACTGTAAGATCCTCTTTAGTAAGATAGCACTGGCCTGTGTGCTCCTATATGTAACAAGGGAAATGTAAGTTTAATTTAATAGCCACAAAATGTGTGTTAATGCCTGTTCCTGTTATGGGAGGAGAGAACGAATAACAACAGCAGACTAAAACACAAGGGGGAATGTGGTGACATCTTCCAGTGGTGAGCCTGTCCTCTTTTTTTTACAAATATATTCTCATTCTTACCTAGACCTTTTCAGTCACTTCAAGAGAAAAAAAAACAAAAAAACACATACAAACAGATAAAATGTCAAACATAGGGAGGAGAAAGTGCAAATATTTTGGCGCCGCTTCGTTTTCTTGTTTTTCTGTTCACTTTTTTTGTACCTCAGGAACTTTTCAATTTTTCTGCTCCATCTTTCTCTTTCCTGTCAGCAAGCGTACAGATGCCTTCCCTCTGTGCCCTCTGCTCTCGTCTCAGCTTCTGGGTCCTTCTCTTCTCACACCAGACGACCTACTGGGAACACAAAGACAGATGGACAAGAGAGAGAGAAGAGAAGAAAATGTCGGTTTTAGTATCCGGCATGCAGAGGCACTTGCACTTAGCTGTTGCGTGACAAGACAAGCCCACTGAGACGGACTAACTCACACACACACACACACACACACACACACACACAGGGCCCTATTTTAACGATCTGTATTGTAAGTATCAAACGCAAGTAGCTTTGTGGCCGGATGTCGGGCGCTGTTGCTGTTATACCAACGGGATAAATGACTCTTGGGTTGGTCTGAAGTAGCTATTACTCAGGAGAGATTTGGGTGTAACTAGAGATGCCCAAACCAGTATCGGTATTGCCTCCGATACTGCCTAAAACGCTAGTATCGGTATCTGGAAGTACCAGAGTTTATGCAGCAATCCGATACCACGTAATTAAGCCCTAAAGAAAATCTAGGTTAAAGTAGATTATTTATGTTCTTTTCCGTTATAACTGACTGGCAAACTGGATAATAAAAGAAAGTTCTGTGGCATTCATTGTTTGTGGTTGTTCATGTTTCACAAAGAGTTTAACCTGAGCTAGACCTACAACTAAGATAGAAATCACATCACATCCATACAGGGACAGTAGTATACAGCTGTTAAAACATAATCAAATATGTGACACACTGGCATTGGATTAGTACAGGATCGGTGTCGGCAAGCAAAAAATGGTATCAGACCATCTCTAGGTGTAATGTGCAATAAACCAATCGGAGCGTTATTTCACATTCCCTTTTAAAAGCGGGCGTGCTCGTTCCATGGCGGATTGCTATTATAATGGTGGATTTGCAAGGCGCACACTCTTAATACATCCATGGGCGCACGGCAGAAGCGGTTCACAGTCGAGGAGACAGAAGTTTGCCGTTGATTTTTATTGTCGACAAAAAATAAATAAATGTCACATAAACATACTGTCCAATGTTTTGGGCTCACTCGCACTGAATCACGAGGTTATGAATACATGGTTATATTTTTGCAATGCTAGACCGAGATCATGTCGCTATAGACGATGCCGCTCTTCTTTCTCTTCTCTCCCGTGTTACTACTAGGGCATTTGGGTCAAGTGGCATCGGCCCATGCAGCTCAACATCACATCGCCTTAAGTCCTTATAGTTCCTCATTTATGTCATCAACACATCCACGATTCATGGAAATGTTGTGTAAAAACGTCATATTTATCAAAAGGTCATATTTTTAAAAATGAGAACTGTTGGCTCCATGAGATGAGAGAAACAAAGTGCATGCGCGGTGTCACTCTACATTACGGCCAAGCATGCACCCTTAAAATAGCCTCTGAATAACCCGCCACTGACTTTAGACCAGGTTTTTTCCTGGTCTGTGGCGGAATTGTTTTCTTAAACTGCAAAATAGCACCAGGGAACGTTTGCTTCAGAACACGCCTCCTCTTTTTACTGAACCGGCCCCGGGAGCGCAACTTCATTCCCTAATTTACCGACGTGAGTCTGTGGAGGGTAAGGTCCACTGTGCGTTAGGTGCAAAATAGGAATGATACATGTGATGATATGATACATGCGTCGGTGCTGGGTGCAAGATAGGGCCCTAAATGTATGTAAACTCTAACATAGTTTACAGGTTCCACATTGTGCTCAATTTCAGGTTCCTACTTTCTACTGGAACATGTTTACATGTTTGAATGTTCAAAAACATTAAAACAGTTTTCTCATACTATCAGTCTGGGTATACCTGGATTCACCCTGTATCTAAAACGCTCCGTTTTAGCACTTTAAGGCCACCCCTCTCGAAAAAGCCCAGTCTGCTCTGATTGGTCAGCATTTTTTGGGTCATTGCAGCCGGAGAATGACTATTACCGCACTGTAACGGCACTTTCCACCTACAGTGTATACACAGTATAGTAAAGTTGTGACATCATAACTGTGTGGAAGTCCTGACAGCATGTTCATATGGAAAGCAGATCCATCCTCTGCAGCTGCTAACATTTTCTCTTTATCTCACCAGCATAATGTTTCCCAAGTTAAAAAAACTAAACAGACTTCAGTCCAGAGTGTGATTCTGTTTTTGTTTAGCTAAGAACCAACAATAAATAAACCATTTATTAAAGTTTTTGCCTTACTATATTTTTTGGGTGTGGGTGTGTAACAAAAGTAAACCTGTTACAGGTTACTGCTATCTTCTTTGTCTGTTGTGTACAAAAAAAAACATTTTTATCATCATCATCGTATCTAAAATGTTTTTGACTTTTTTTACCATCTGTTTTTTTTGTTGTGAGTTCACACAAAAGGTCACTTCTCCAGGATAAAGCCAGTGGTTACTAAAGTTTGTCTGCTAAACAGCTGCGCCCAACCTACACCCAAACGCACCATACATACCCACACATGTGCTGACGATATGTGACAAGCAAGCTATAAGTTAACAGTCTCTGAAGTTGTGTGTTGCGTTTCATTTTGTGCTGAAACTGCTTGAGAAAGCCGGTGTGCTGCATAAGGGATGTCTCTTCCCCCCCCCTCACCACTCATCAATCAGATGAGTGGTGAGGGGGGGAGAGAGACACAAAGGAGAGAAAAGGAGATGGGTAAAGAGCTTAGATTGCTTACAGATGGCTGTCAGACGAGAGGTCCTCCTGAGCTGTGTGTGTGTGTGTGTGTGTGTGTGTGTGTGTGTGAGAGACTATTTCATGTCTGTGCATTCAAAATAGGGTTGTGTTTATGTGTAGGTCTTTCCATCTATCTATATTTTGTTTGTATGTGTACATACAGTTTGTGTGGGTTTGTCTAGACGCTACTGGCCTACATAAGCGTGTGTGTGCGTGTGCGTGTGTGTGTGTGTGTGTGTGTGTGTGAGCAGCCTGTGGGGATGTGCAGGTGCACTCTCTGTCAGAGCTGGTTGTGTCAGCCATGAAATAGAAGTCCATCTGATTCTGTAGCCTCAGAATATGAATTTAATTTGCTTCACAGTCAAATAGTCTTTTCAACCTATAAAGCATCACAATCCCGCCAGTGCTCCATAAATCACAGATTACCTTCTATATAAGTGAGTCCTGTAGCGAATGCTTTCACCTTTACTTTAAGTGTACAAAATGAAATGTTATGGCCACCTATTTCGAGAATGACTAGTTGGATCCAGATGACTACAGTCTTAGCCGTGACATTTTTATCTAAAGAAATGTTGATTGTTCCGCCTGTTACGAAAACACACCACTGAATCAAATCCACTC
The DNA here is from genome assembly GCF_008692095.1 of Etheostoma spectabile. Classification (NCBI taxonomy): domain Eukaryota; kingdom Metazoa; phylum Chordata; class Actinopteri; order Perciformes; family Percidae; genus Etheostoma; species Etheostoma spectabile. The sequence continues at coordinate 191,568 of NC_045752.1, forward strand.
CGTTCATTTAATTTGTTCCTTTTTCTTCTTTTGGAAACAAACCAAGAGAGACCTCAATGCACAAAATGTAATGTTTCTTACTTAACCTGCTGCCACAATAGCACTTTCTGCAAACTGTAGCTTAAGAAAGTTTTTTCTAAGAAAAAAATCCCACTACAGTCGACCCCCAAATTTGAAAATGTGACCAGAGACCGCTAAAGGAAAGTCTTGGAGAATCCAAAATGAAAAATGGTTCATACTTTTAAAGGCAGGGTTGGTAAGTATGTTCAATGTAGACTTTTTTTATAAATTGTTTCAAATGGTCTTTACACCATAACAGCCATAAATAAGTTATGGGTTCTGAAAAAGAAAAGAAAAAGATCAGTAGCTGCTGTAATCCCGTAAAAACGTCCACCAATCACCGCCTTGAGGTTTGCTTGGAAGGAACGAATGAAATGCCTCCTCGGCCCCCACCGGTGTACAAGCGCGTGGTTGTCACGTTGCTAGCTGCCGTCATGTTTGTTTTAAACATTCTGTGTGACGATATTAGGGGGTTGTCGCGGTCCTTTCTTCGCTCTGCTTTAATATATCCATGGTCTGCTCTGAAGCAGCGGTGCTGTGTGTGGGTCGGAGCCCCGAGGGCAGGGGGAGGGGTTAGACAGAGCCCCGTGGAGATGATACTCAAATCTTTCTGGCTTTTCATTACCAATGAAAACATTACCAACCCTGGCTTTAAGAAGCATGAATGTCCTCACTAAATTTACACATTTGGTTTTGAAACGCAAAAGGAATTTGTTCAATAATAATATTTCACGTTAACCTTCCCAGTAGTTATGTAGATTGTTTGGTTTGACATATATCATCGGGTAAGAGGACCAACAAACCGACACTGGCATCCTTGAGTCCTTGAGTCTGGCAACATTAATTTAGGGGAAACAGGATATGAAGAAATGATGGAGAGGTATTGAAATGTTAAAGTATTTTAGGTCTAAGATTCAGACCAGCTGTTATTTGACTGCAGTTTGGCCTCTGTGGTGTTAATGGATTTGTAAGTAACCTTCAAGCACGAGTGTGCAATTCAATAACAAGAACTGTGGTATTTTTGTGCTTTCAGTGTCATAAATCCTTTACCTTGGCAGCATTAGTGACATGTTGTACCTGTTAAACTATGCAGCTCCACAATATTTCCTGATCCCTCTCTCCTGTGAAGTCATGCTGTTACTCTTTTTAGCTCAGATAAATGTCTCCGTTGTAAGGAGCCACAGTAGTGCTCATGAATTGCCTTTGCAATTACAAGGCTCCAGAGCAGCCAATGGTCCTCTCCTCACAGTCACTGAGGACACTGTCTGTGCCATTAACAACACAAAGCTCCCTGGCCTCTCCCTGGACACCTTGGCCCCACTTTTGATAAAGAGCTGAAAGCAGATCCCGTCTAGCGGTGAATCGCCTGGCCCTCACCTGGGACCAGCCGATAAAGACACTTGGCTCAAGAGCTGGGAATCATGGTATACCTGTACATGGTGGTAGCTGGGGGGGGAGAAGTGGACTTGGCTAGACATATATACACAGGAGTTTGCTGTCATCTCATGAATAAAGGATTTTGTAGCAAACTCATCAAAGTACAAAAGTAACCGGGAGCTATGGTGAGTAAATCATTGCTTATCTGAATGGCCAGGTATCGCCATTGATTTCCCGATTCAATTCCGATTTATAAGGCCCCGATTCAATGTCAGTTTATGATGGTTCAGTTGCAAAAAACAATTTTGCTTGGCTACGAAAGAGATTTTCTAAAATGATACATGTTTCCCCTTTAAATTGCTGCATTATTAAAAGTATCAATGTTTACGTTTAAAAACAACCCCAAAGCAGTTACATTCATTTTGGGTGTTATTTTGTGTCTCTGTTGCTTCATCACGCATACAAACTTGGAAAAAAACTATCCATGCTGTTTTGAATGAGATACGGTTTTGTCCTCTGCCCTCAGTCTCCGGGTGAGCTGTTCAAAATCTGCACGGTTTTCTAAAGCACATGCTGGCACTAGCATGCTAGCTCGTTTTCAATGTCAAAACACTGCTACAACACCCAGTAGTTGACCAAAATCTCCAGAAGAACTACTTCCTGTCCCTGTTCTGCAGGTATTCCACAAGTGTCCCTGGTCTAGAAGAAGTCTCCCAGCTAATCCTGCCTTGGACTGACCAAAGTTGGAGAAAGAGTTATCTAGCTGATGGGATCTTACCTAGCTACTGAGCATGTGCGACTCCCAACAAAGATAGTATAGAAGTGAGATGTCTCACTCTGTAGCTTAAACAGAGACCTAAACACACAGAGTGAAAACCGGATCTGCAGCAATGTGCAGTTCAACAAAAATATGGTGTTTTAGAAAATGAAACCATGTAAACCTATTTTGGTACAACCTCAAAATACAGTTATGAACCTGAAATGAGCAGAATATGGGCGCTTTATTGTACTTTTTTTCACAATAAGTGCATCTCTCCAGATTCTACAGTCAGTCAGTTTTTAGTGACATTTAATTCAGATATCTGGAGCTGAGAGTCCAAGGAACCCCTTTTTAAAGGGCCATGCCAGTTTTTCCTTTGCCAAAATGTAGCCTGACTTTGGATGGTTGTTTAACCCCCTTTCCAAGCAAGCGGGAGATAGTTGGTACCAATGGATTCCTTAGGTCTGCCAGTTTCATATGAGACAGACTAAAATTATTCTGGTTTTTATGAATTGATATTGGATCATTCAAATGAGAATCAATTTAAATCGGAAAATCATTTTTTTTATATATTATTTTAAACCCAGCCCTACTTATCTATTCAATTCAATTCAATTCAATTTTATTTATAGTATCAAATCACAACAAGAGTTATCTCAAGACACTTCACAGATAGAGCAGGTCTAGACCACACTCCAGAATCCACAAGGACCCAACAGTTCCAGTTTTTTCCTCCAGAGCAAGCAACAGCTTATCTACCTGTCAGAGTCCTATATGTTGAGCTGTTACCTTCAACATAATACAGTGTGTCGAGCTGATGTCACAGTAATTAAAACACAAGTGGTGTGGAGTAATTGCTGTTGGCCCTGAGAGGAGGGGGATCTGGGCTCTCTAATGGTCCTGCAGCCTTGGTGCCAGGACTGCCTCATAATGCCCTCCTTTCATTCCTGCCTAATGACGGACACAGCCAGGACAAACAGGAGAGGAAGAGACGAGAGAGCGGGAACGGAGACGGGAAAGGAAGAGAGGAGTTTGACAGAAAACAGCAGACAGGACACAAAAAGAATTACAATTGCACATCTAACTTTGCCAGGTGAAATCAGCCCCTAATTACTTTGTGACAAGTTGGCAATATTCCGCGTAGTCCCTCTTAGGCATCTGTACTTACAGACAGACTGATATTTACGTGGTGAAAAACGTATATAATTTATGGGATTATAATTAATTCACACCATCAGTCTAAAACAACTTTACTGTAAAATTACATCACAATGATTTTGCAATGCAAAGCAGACATCTTTCTTTTCAAAGGTTGCTTAACAGATTATTGGGCCGTTTGCAGATGATCTGTATCGGCGTTGTAATCGCCTGATAACCAATAAAGTTAATTAATTAAAAAGTGCACTACTTTGGCTCCGCTACAACTCCGCGTCTGTCCTTCTGCTTCAGTCTGACTCACCACTGAGTTACTGTCCTGCCCACAACACTATCTGACTCTTACTGTCAATTAGGGATCGACCCAAACTGTTTTTTAAAGGCTGATAACCGATATGCATTTACAGTAAAAATGAAAATCTTAAAGTCAAAATTTATATTTTGTAATGTTAAAAACTCCAACACAAGACCTTTTAACAAAACGTTTTAAGCAATTATTTAAAATCCCATGACACGGTGCTCTGTGGATGCTTTTATATAGACCTTAGTGGTCCCCTAATACTGTATCTGAAGTCTCTTTTATATAGACCTTAGTGGTCCCCTAATACTGTATCTGAAGTCTCTTTTATATAGACCTTAGTGGTCCCCTAATACTGTATCTGAAGACTCTTTTATATAGACCTTAGTGGTCCCTAATACTGTATCTGAAGTCTCTTTTATATAGACCTTAGTGGTCCCCTAATACTGTATCTGAAGTCTCTTTTATATAGACCTTAGTGGTCCCCTAATACTGTATCTGAAGTCTCTTTTATATAGACCTTAGAGGTCCCTAATACTGCATCTGAAGTCTCTTTATATAGACCTTAGTGGTCCCCTAATACTGTATCTGAAGTCTCTTTTATATAGACCTTAGTGGTCCCCTAATACTGTATCTGAAGTCTCTTTTATATAGACCTTAGTGGTCCCCTAATACTGTATCTGAAGTCTCTTTTATATAGACCTTAGTGGTCCCCTAATACTGTATCTGAAGTCTCTTTTGTATAGACCTTACTGGTCCCCTAATACTGTATCTGAAGTCTCTTTTATATAGACCTTAGTGGTCCCCTAATACTGTATCTGAAGTCTCTTTTATATAGGCCTTAGTGGTCCCCTAATACTGTATCTGAAGTCTCTTTTATATAGACCTTAGTGGTCCCCTAATACTGTATCTGAAGTCTCTTTTATATAGACCTTAGTGGTCCCCTAATACTGTATCTGAAGTCTCTTTTATATAGACCTTAGTGGTCCCCTAATACTGTATCTGAAGTCTCTTTTGTATAGACCTTACTGGTCCCCTAATACTGTATCTGAAGTCTCTTTTATATAGACCTTACTGGTCCCCTAATACTGTATCTGAAGTCTCTTTTATATAGACCTTATGGTCCCTATCTGATATCTTTTATATAGACCTAGGCCTAACTGTATCTGAAGTTTCTTTTATATAGACCTTAGTGGTCCCCTAATACTGTATCTGAAGTCTCTCTCATGGGTGGGTCAAATTCTCTGCACGGGCAAAGCAGACAAAGGGGAGGCAACCTTGCCCCTTATGACCTCATGAGTAGAAAGATTCCAGATCGGCCCATCTGAGCTTTCATTTTCTCAAAGGCAGAGCAGGAGACCCAGGGCTCGGTTTACACCTATCACCATTTGTAGCCACTGGGGGACCATAGGCAGGCTGGGGGAACTCATTATTTTCATGCCATGGGACCTTTTAAAACCTTGCTCGAAACCTGAAAATTCCAATTCAATTCTTAAACTGGAGCAGAGCTTGTTTCTCCTGAATTCTATTTTATTTTTATTTTTATTTTTTAATATACAATCCACTTTACTACCTATACTGGATCATGTAGATGTCTTGTATTCTCATGCTGCTGTCACTACCCTCAAACCCCTGGACACCATTTACCACAGTTCCATTCATTCCTTAAGACAGCTTTGACTGAAAAGGTTAGGTCTTCACCACTGACATGTAGAAGGCATCAGTATACCCGTTTCATTTAAAAGTTGGATTTAAATCAGCTAAATATGTCCTCAACTAACGAACTTTGTGAAGGTCCATTTTTAATAAGTTCAAGAGTAGCCAATGTTTCTATCCACCATCAAGCGGATCCTGTGGTGGCAATAGTCCCTTACTGTCAGTTCTTAATCCCTGTGTAAATGTATTACGTTTAGTCTGACTATGCGTGAATTTGCGCATGTAGTGCATAGCAGCACATACTGTATGTTTCAAAGAAAACACACCTACTCACGATCAACAACAGCTGGTACATCATCCAAACTAAAAGCTCTGTAAGCACTTACTACTCTAATATCTTATAATTGTGTATGCCCAAGTTTGGGGTGGTTTTGTGCGTGCAAGCATGTGTTTGTACTTAACAAGTATATCTTTGTAAATAGAATTAAGACTTTTGAAAAGAACATCATGAACCCTGCGATCAAATCTCCGTTGCAACAAGTTGAACAGTGGTACATTTTTGTGTAGGTCGTTCCAGTGAAGGAGACCTGGGGCTGGGGCCATCTGAACAACCATTGGTACTCATCAAGGGCCTAACCTAACCTAAGAGAAATTCAACACCCTGGGCTTCTTTTACACTTCTCATCTATAATGAGGACTCCAGTCTCTCCAGAGGATGGATGCCACCCTCCAGCAGCCTTTCAAAACTCACACAAGGTATTCAGATGTTTGTCTTTGCCGTTGCCAGCGTGTCGAGCGAGTAGCCTCCTTCAGATGTGCTCCACTCTGCCCCACATGCTCACAGTCCTTCCCCAAAAAGCACGTAGTGTAAACTGTAAATATGTCCAACAACACTCCAGTGACGATCCACAGCTGCGACAGAGCATAAGATTTAATGTCTGGCAGAGGCAGCTTGACTTAAAGAGATCCAGGCCATTGAGGATCAGCTAGGCATACCTGAACACAATGACCGTCTATCTAAGTCAAGGCAGAATGCAGCCAGATGTTCCTACAGACTCCTGCTTCTTTCATGCAGGCCTCCACCGTCTCTCTGTCCACAATAATCACTAGCTCCGAGGGCCTGAGTGGCAGCATAAAGAGCCGTGGAAAGGTGTCAGGCCATTTACCTCCAGGTCTTAAGCATGAAAGTGAGCGATTCGGTGAGCACAGTGAAAACACCCGGCCGAGCCTCCTACTCTGCTCTTCCAATATCGGGGCTGTTTATCCTGGCAGCTGTGCCCAGGGTCCGAGAGGCCTGATGTTATACCAGCTCTGAGCCACTGTTCTCCAGGCGAGGCTGGCTAGCCCCGGGGTAAATACATGACTTCAGTGCTATGTGGGGCGCGGAACCGGCCCAGTGGCCAGAGTCAACAGCACCAACGGGCCCAATAATCGCTCAACAGAGAGAGGAGGGGGTGGGGGATCCCAACGGATCGATGAAAGAGATGGAGAAGAGACTGAGACGGACTAAAAGATAGAAATCAGCTATAATTTATAATAATTCTGTTGTTGGTCTGTTAATTGGCTTTTGTTTATTTCAGACTTTTTTTGGCCTAGTTCTTGTTGTCAAAGTAGGAACAAGACAAAGATGTCACCATAGTCTTGAGCTGAAACAACTGGGTTTTTAGAAACTTATAATGGGCCTTTATCAGTATTTTCTGACATTTTACAGACAACATGATTGATTCATGGGGAAACAAAAAAAATAATAATAATTGCAGTTATAAAAAAAGAGTTGGTTTAATGTTATTCAGGCCTGTCAGTCAGAATAAAACAACAAATTTCAGTTCTATCTTAATGGTCATAACATAACATGAGATGTCACTCACTGGAGACCAAATCTGACTCTTATTCCATTCAACCATTCAAATGACAATACACCATCTTAACTATGGACACGCACCACATACACTACCGGTCAAAAGTTTGGAGTCACTTACAAATTTCTATAGCATTCCATTTTAGACAGAATACCAGCTGATTTGAGTGGGGGGCTGATCTTTAATGCAATATCTACATTGCCCATTATCAGCAAACATTACTCTAATGTTCCAAAGGCTCATTCTGTTTACTGATCTGATATCATTTTTAAAAAAACTAACTGAGAAAACATTGGAGAACCCTTTTGCAATTATGTAAGCACATAATGTAATCTGATAACTGCTGCCCTGCTGGTATTCTGTCTATAATGGAGTGCAATGGACATTTCTAAGTGACCCCAAACCTTTGACCGGTAGTGTATAACTGCACATCCATACGGATACACCTCAAACTTACTTTACTCCTGTAAAGCCCTGCATATAAATCAAACTCCAGACCGATGCATTTCACCACTGTGCATGTTAATGGGTTACACAGAAAGCCAACTAAGACACTCTAAGCCAGAGTTAGTGAAAGTGTATTAGTTTGCCTTACTGAACAACTTTGTCCCTTGCCTTGTCCCTTGGTGGCCAACTGTCGTTGAGCTACCTGCAAAAGAGGGACAAAAAAAACATAAAAAACAATAAACTTAATAAAGGGCAGTGTCTTCTTTTTAAGTCACCAAAACCTAAAAATATGCCACAAAAGAAAATAATTAAAGAAGACTTTTATTACAGCATTTTTTTCTTTTCTTTTTTTCTAACCTTATGCAGCAGCACAACTACTTCAATTTTTTCATGAATTGAAAGTTTACAGTAATTTCTGTGTGAAATGTATTTCACAACCTCTGGGCATCTCCTAACTATTTACATTTCACATGTTTTTTTCTCTTGGCTGTATGACATTTGGCCACTGTGTTCTGCTGTGACAGTTGGTAATGTTCTCTATTCGGACCAAGTTTTCAGGCCCAGACAATGTCTAGGATCTGGTAATACATTAGCCTAGTCTAAATAACCATCAGTGAGTGTTGAGTGTAGCAGTGCACCGTATTTAGACTGCCTACACATCTGTTTGTCACCTGCACCACAGTTCCTGCATCCCTTCCTCTTTTTTTTTTAACTATGACATGTGTGTTGTAGTTACACTTGGACACTTGGCAGTGTTAAAACTAATGGAAGACGATCATCTTAACACAACCAAGTACCTCTTTTATTCTCCTAAATCCTAAATTTGACATTTCAAGAGAATTGATTTGTTTTATTTTAATGAAAGAGACCCTTCTCTGTGATCCTGCCAACCCACTCTCAACCATCCACTTCTCCCCTGCTTTCCTTGTCCTCTTACCCTCCTTGCTGACTCCCAGGCAGCCTTTCAGCTCCTGCAGGGAAATGGCCCTGTCCTTATTCAGGTCACAGTAGTCGGTGAACTTGCGGGCACATTTCTTGGGTTTGGCTTTCTTCTTCAGGTACTTCTTAAACGGCTTGAGTTCCTTCTTGTTGATGTCGTGGCTGCCGTTGTTATCCAGCTGGGCGAAGTACCAGTGCACCACCCTCTCCTCTAAAGTGTGACTGGGATCAGGTTCAACAAACCTGGTTAGGTATAGGGTTAGAGGAACAGATGCTAGTGAAGACATGGATGTTTCAAAAAGTGGAATGATCGGCATGAAGGAAAAAAAAAAATCTGTTGTAAACTGCTTAAAATGCAAGAGGACAAAATATGAATACAGTAAGGATGAATATGCATTTAAGATGATAATCTATTTTAATCCTGCATGACACATTGCTATTTGGCATCACTCAAAATGAGATTGGTCCATTTTTGTTGATTTCTAATGAAATGAAATCACATCTTGTGAGGGAAAAATGTTTTAATAGTTCAGGCAGTCATGTTGTATGTCAGAAAGTGACAACATATTTTGTTAAAGCTTAGCTTGCAATTGAATCGTTGTAAATCAATTTTCTGCTTTGCTTCCCCGAATGGGTTGGACAGTGTTCACTGATGGAAAGTGAACGCTAACCCTGCCAGTGTCTGTGCCAAGATATGTGCATTGCATGTCAGATTTAAAATATTAGCGTTCAATTCAGAAACCCAGAGTGAAGGGTTGTTTGAGAAAAACCAGAAGAGGGGAAAGATTTCCATAAAAAATCAGCTATGAGGTCTCCTGTTCAGTTGTAATACTCTAGGTGTCTTCAATTCAGTTTTATTTATAGTATCAACAACACACAAGAGTTATCTCAAGACACTCTACAGATAGAGTAGGTATAGACCACACTCTATAATTTACAAAGACCCAACAATTCCAGTAATTCCCTTAAGAGCAAGCATTTGACAGATTTGATTGATGCGACAGTCTTCAATGCCACAGGGCAGTACTTACCTCCCACCACCAGAGGGGGCTGGTGAGTTTATGGCTTGCACCATGTCTGTGGTGAGGGCATCTAACAAGCTTGTAATGAATTCCACTTTCTTCCCCTCTGGGCAGCCTGGTACAAATCAAAGACAAAAATACACGAAAATTACCTTCCACAAGTAATTTGAGTCATTACGGCACAGTGGAGCTGAAGTGCCTCTAAAGCCTCGACACCAGTGGACCAGTCTGACAGATGTCAAACGGAAACCGGCTGTTACACAGGAAAAGAAAGCATGCAAACCTTGTCCACAGCTTAACAACCAGATCCCTTAATTGGCTTACATTTCACAATTACTGCTGAATCATTATGAATGTATTTCCGACGGAGGTGAAATACATAGTTTGGAAGTTTTGTAAGGCCTTAGAAAAGCAGAGCTGAGGCACATGGCGAGAGGGGGAACAGAAGTGTGCAGTGATGAGAGAGTTTTGTTGAGCAGTGCAGACCTGTTAACTTTTATGACACAGTTCTGAACACCTTGGGTAGCTCTTTTTAATTGCCCAGATGTATGGCTTTAATAGCACGCTAAACCAGTGCAAATTTTTCCCTTCTAATTGTGTCTCTTAAAGGAAAAACTTCAAACGCAGCTGCATAGTAAACTAATCTTCTCATTCTTTTTTCTCTCTTTCGCTTAAGCTTTCTTCGCCGATTCCTCTACTCCCCTTTTCTCTGAGCGTTTGTGGCCTCCTTGTTCTCCACTGTCTTCATGTCTTTCCAGTCCTTTTGTGCTGGCTCGGGGGGTTCCGTGGGAGGTGGTCCGCTGCTCGCCAGGTGAATCCAATTAGCATTTTGTACGACATGACAAGCTCGGAGAGCACTGCCTTGCTGTGCCTTAATCCAAGTGTTAAATTGGGGTGTTATGAAGCGCAAACTGTTATGTTGTATGCTGGCTATGTGGCAAGGTGGCAAGGGCCCAGTGTGGTGCAGGACCTCTGACAGTGTCAAACAGGCTCGGGACCGCTTGGATTTGATCTTAAAACACATTAAAGCTGCACCAAGGTTACCAACTTTGTTTTGGCTTTTAACCCATTAAAACAAAGTAATGTTTATCTGTCGGTGGGACACCTTGTCACTGCCCGATGTGAGTCGAGTGCAGATTTGAGTCTTGCATGCTCAGATTAAAAGGTTTAAGGCATAACACGTCATACTGAAATTTGTGAAATCCATGAAATAATAACCTTTTTGTCATTACAAACAATAACAGAAGATAGGAATCATTTCAAAAACGTTTTAGCTATCTATGATTGTTTGATTGCTAACGTTAACTCAAAACGCCATTCCAGGGACAGCCTTTGTTGTGTTTGATTGCTAGCGTGTAGCTAAGCTAGCAGTCATTTCAAAAATGTTTTAGCAATCTATGAAAGTTTGATTGCTAACGTTAGCTCAAAAAGCCATTCAGCTGACAGCCTTTGTTGTGTTTGATGCTAACTTGTAGCCAGCAGTGAACCAACTTGGTTAAGTAGGTCCATTTTTACTGGGTTGACATTACAGAAGTCTCTTGTTAGCATCTTATATGCTACTTGTGGCAAAGTGACGCATGCGCAACTCACATCTACACTCGCCTTACACCGGGGAGGGACACACCTTCCCAGGTTGCATAAGCTGTGAGTAGTTCAAGTATAGAGGTTTTTCTTTTCAGTTTTGTTCCAGCTGAAGTATCTTTTGTGCCTTCAAGAGTTACAACGTTCGTCAGGTTGGGAGTCTCTAGATTTGCTCATACTGTAGGTCCAAACTGAATTTCTGGAGACCTAAAGTAAAAGGAATGATCAACTTTTTTTTACTGAACAGTGGTGAGTATGAGGCCAGATAAAGCTGAGTTCACCAACATTAAATCTCTTTAGTATAAACTGATCACAAAGCAGCTCAACAAAAATCCCTGACACACCCTAAAACTGATATGAACACTTCTGTTCATTCTACATTTGGTGTCTGCAGAATGTATCACACCTTTGCAGTCAGTTTGGAAACACATACAGTCCATGGAAGTGAGCAGATTGCTACATTGACGTCACTCAGACCCTCATAGATACTGAAGGTGTAGTTTATGTATTTAATAATATAAATAATACAATTATTTGTTCATAGACTAAGACAAAGTAAGACCAAACTATGCTCATCAAAGGGTTTTAATATACAGGTTTAAAACTGCAGTTGCTGAATTGACTGAACTGGATGTTAACAGATCCCAGCCTTTGGTCTCGGGGGAAGAGCTCTTATCTGCCCCTCCGGACAGAGGTGGTATTGTGCCACTCTGTGTACAGCACAGTGATATTGAACCTGTAGCTGCATGCTGTTAATAGACTGCCCTCTCAAGCATTCTTTTCTCCTCCTGCCTTGATGTGACAACCATGAAATACTGCGCTTTGTTGTGGCGGTACAGAACATCCATCTACAGTACATAAAAAATATCTCCACTCATCTCCCTGTGGTCGCCCAGCAACCCCAGCAGCCTCACCACCACACCCCCCAACACTCACACCTTCCATAAAACATGCCACACATCTGCTGCACAGTCAGGAGTCATTCTTGACTCTGTAAACTCACCAGATGGGGAATTAAACAAGAGTTACAGTGCAACCTTAAATGATGGGGAAACAGAAGGGCAACAAAAGTAAGTGAGCAGAAACAAGGGCAGAGGAGTATGAGCTGAGGTTAGGACCTCTGGTTAAGAGGAGAGTCTCTGATCTTTGCTGCCAGGGAATCCAACACCGCAAAGTGGGGTTTTAGTCGATTCCTAATCAAAAAACCCTCTATCTGGTCAGTGTGGGGTTGAGAAATAATTTTCATGTCTGTTTCCATGTTTCCATGCGACAATGCTATTAATTGATCTTTCTCTTAACCCCTCCTCTGGACAGCGATTGTCCATAAGCAACTGTAAATGAGCACAGCAGGTCAAAATTTGTGAAGTGATGTTCACCATTCCGTATCTCCAGTGACCTTTCATTAAATTATTATATAAGACCGCACATAATAGGCGGCAAAAACGCTTTGAGCCGCCCATTCCATTGATTTCCAATGGGGAGGGCCTAACTATGCGCTACGATACCCCTGGCATCGCACACTGCTTGGATTTGCCTCTGTGCGCTGGGCTCACAGTTCAAATTATTTCAACTTTGACCTAGTTGGTGCTGTCTTTGGAAAATGCAACCAATGGGATAACAGCATCACCTCTCAGTCACACTAGCTACAAGAGACAGAAAAAGCAACAGGCTGCCATTCATTTTCAGTTGGAGTGGCCGTTTGCCACTCGTTTGGACTCGACAATGAGCTAACTGCTATCCATGACCAGGCAGCATCTCTGACTGCAAGCCTTGGCTCTGTCAGATTGGATGTGAACAACTTAAAAACAACCGTGGAAAGCAACGCAAGTATTTTCAACAGTCATGGCCATGCTTTTCAGGAGATGGAGGTGAAGCTAGCAGATATGGAGGACAGAAGTTGACGATGCAACATCCGCATCGTCAGGCTGAAAGAGGGGCTAGAAGGTGCTAATGCTATCCAGTATCTCTTGTGGTCCCGGCCTAAGTGATTCCCAAATTTAGCAGATGCTCAGCTCGAGATAATGAGAGCCCACCGAATCTACAGTGACAGCCCAAAGAAGACCACCACTACTAATCGCACGCTGATTTTCAACATCCTCTGATACACAGAAAGCCAGGTGATCCTCGTCATTGAGGGCTGGAAAGTTCGCTTCTCCCTGGATTACAGCAACCACACGGTAAAAAGAAGTAAGGCTTTTCATCGAGCCATGGATTCAGCCCAAGTCAGTTTTTCTTGCTTTATCCGGCAACACTGATGATCAGGGAAGGTGCGCAGTATAGAGTATTCACCCCCGCCGGGGATGCTGTGGACTATGTGCACCCCGTCCTCCTGCTGCGGCGGGGAGAGCCGACGCTCAGGATTCTATCGCGGAGGGTGCTGTGGAGAACATCAGGACTGAAACAACTGCCTGATGAACATGGACTGTTGGTTTGTCTTCTTCTCTTAATGTGTCCTGGCACATATCTTCACATGTTCTGGGAGAGTTCTCCTGTTGGTCAGTTCTGGAACAGTATTGCATCTAAAATGTCCACCTTGTTTAATGTCACTGTGCCTGTTACTGTCACTGTCTGGATTCTGAATGACCTGTCAGCCTGTCAGCTCTCAGGGAGTCAGAAACGGGCATTGTTTGCTGGACTTACAGCTGCAGATGATTGCAACCCATTGGAAACCACCCCATGACCTGTCTATCTGCATGTGGACCCTTTCCTACTTGGATGTAGTGTACACGGAACTTTCCACAGCGCAGATTAATGGAGCGCCTTGAAAAACAATGGACACCTGGCGGAGCATTGCGGACTCTGAAAGGTGCCTCTAGCTTTCACAGGTGTTTGTCTCTTTTGTGTGTGTGTGTGTGTGTCTGTTTCTGCATGTGTTGTTTTGTCTCCCTGTCCTCCCGTTTTCCCTCTTTTTTTTTCTTTTTTTTAAAGTTTAAAAAACAATTTGGTCCTGGGACCCAGTGTACTGTTTGTAAATGTTTGTATTTTAATTTAAATATAAACATAAAAATAAAAATGTGATCACCACAAAAAAATGCTTCAGCTTCTCAACAGAAAACATTCTAACATTCAGTCTAACTTATTCATCCTTTCCACAAAGCGGACCCGACAAAAGGAAATCAGAGTTGTAATGTACGATGAAGCTTCACCAAACACCACAGCTACCAAAAACAAAGACCCGAAAATACGTAGTGGTAACCACAGTTTGATCTAAAGAGCCGACTTGTTGACTATCCCTTCGGAAAAACTGTTGCGCTCACTCTCTCTCTCTTCACGGAGAAACAGCTGATCAACAATCTACTAACAAAAGTGTAACAGCGCTGTGTGACATTAATCAAATATATCAATGAAAGTATAACTTAGATATATTTATAGGCCTATATACGGATCAGTCTCAGGTTGAAACTTGTAGTTCTTAAAGTTATGTTGCACAACTTAAGGACATGTATATGTAGGTTTAGTTTGAGGTTGTCATTGCATTTCAGAAAAGGATTTTTTTTTGTTGATTTGATATTGTAAGCAAGGTAGGCAATAAAAATGTAGCTTTTTTCCGAAAATTAAACTGTGTGTTATTGCTCTTCAATAAAACAAAAGTATTCTTTATCCGATTACTTGATTAATTGATCAAATTATTTTAATAATGGAATAATCAGTACAGAACCGGTCATAGACGTCAGCGGTAGCAGCTCACTATAGCCATTTGCGTGTTCACGTGCTATGGTAACAACGAGCTCCACCAATCAGAGAAGTCGCTGTTACGCTAAGGATTGAGTGGTAGTGAAACATCTCATGCGGACTTCTAACTTCTACAAGCGCATAAACTCTTGTTTCACAATCTCATAGCTCGTAGTAAATCTACCTTGGATGGTTTGGACATTATGGCTCATTATCAAAATCCTTATAGAGGAAATTAATAGGATTTTAATTCCCGCAACCACACTGTTGAGCTCTGTTATCAACATGCTGTAGCAGTGTGCATGGCGCTCTAGTAAGAGAGTAAGAAATGGATCAAACTGTTTCTCTCCCTCTTTATATCCTGTTCATCACTAGCACATCCACTGTGTAGTACTTTTCCTTTGTGTGGAAACCAGGTGTGGATGCAAAATTGGCAGCTCCGCCCCCTCTTCACTGGATTTGGGGGACGTTTGTCAAATCCATCGGGTAGTACCCATCCAAAAAGCCTTTTCTTTTGTAACAGTAAAAGTGAAACAAACGGCCTGAAATTGGGAAACTGAAGCATAAAACCTTTGTGTTGCTTGCCGAAGTATGTATTATTTTTTTTGTAGGTCTTGTTACTTCCCCCGAGGACGTTGTGCTTTTGGTTCAGTTTGTCTGTCTGTCAACAGGATTAAGGAAAACTACTGGCCCAATTTCCAAGAAACTTGGCGAAAGGGTAAAGCATGGGCCAAGGAGGAACCCTCTCTACCCTCTAACCCTCTAAATCACAAGGCGGATACACCGATTATTTCTCACTTTTGTCAACATTGCAAGATAGGTCATTGCCTTGGCAGAGGTCTGTGCTCGTCCATTGGCCTTCTGGTTTTTGTTATTAACATTTTTGACGGAGTGCCAGTAGGCCTGCACAATTAATCGTTATAAAATCGCAATGTCAATTCCCCCTGTTCACCCTTTATTTTAATAACTTCAATTTAAAATATATATGTATATATTAAAAAAAGGTTAGTGATTAACTTTGATTCTCATTTAATTTTACGAGCCGACTGCATCGCAAACGCTACTACTTTCTTCTGTATGTTTTAAACATAGACTGTATGAAATAGGTTTTAAAGCGCTCCCATGAGCTGCAGTGCCCTCCCTTCTCCCTTCTTTATGTCTACAGGCTTGTGGTGATGTGCTAAAACCAATCTATGTTTGGTACAGCCAATTTGTTTTGTTTTGTCATGTTCAAAAAAATCGTGATATCAATTCTAAGCAAAAGAATCGTGATTCATATTTTCCCCCGAATCGTGCTGGCCTTAGGCTTCCTCATTTGTTAAAAAATAAGGTTTGACACAAGACAATTGAATCCAAGAATGTTTCTGCAATCCCCAAAGCCCCCAAAAATAAATTGAACTCCAGAGAAAAGCGAGAGAGAAAAAAAAAAAAAGAAACCTGTCAGTTCTCTGCCTTGGAAAGGATCTTCAGTATCTGGGACGTGAGATCGTGCGGTGCCGTCACACTCCGGCGTCTGGTACCTGTTACACAGAGAGGAGAGGACAGCGGGAACACGGCTGCGTGAGACAGAAGGAGAACAGAATAGATCTTTCTTAGCATTGGGTGAATAACCTGAGACATCAAAGGAGAAACTCGTCCATGATGAGACATTTATTCGGAAAAAACAAATGAACAAAGCCTTAAACTGAAGACCAAAACACCACAAAAGATATTCCTTGAGGCTTAAAAACAATCTGAGATGGAGCTTAACACCAGGAGACATATCGTTCTCCGTCTTTGTTATGAAAACATTAGCACGCTCACTAATCTCTTCACTGCATAAATTTGTACGCATGCATGCTGTTCAGGCTTCTTCACTGTAAGCAGTAACAAATTATTAATAGTGATTACAGTCTCTTTTTCTAATGCTTCATCAATCAATCTGATTTGACATGCGCTTGCATCGCTTTGTTTCAGAGCCGTAACAAATTGTTCGGCATTATGCGTGGCATGACTCGTTTTCTCCTGGCTATTGTATCACTGGTTCTTGAATAGGATGGAAAATTGAGCATGTGTGTCTCATTTGCGCTTTCTTTTTTTTCTTTTTTTTCAAAGTAAAAGCAAGTTGTCATTTCTTTTTTCACAGTCTGCAGGGCCCCTGATCCAAGAAGGGATGTCTAATGCATGACTCTGCACATTGACGTCCAGGGGAAAGTAATTGGGACAAGGGACATGAGATCTAGTCCAAAATACAATGAATTCTTATGTGAAGAAATTATCGCCTCTAGGGTGTCATTCAGTACAGATGAGAATTTGGTCTGTGTAAGTGAGGCTGTCCGTTATGAATATGCTTTTCTTGATCTAAACCTGTTATCCTGGATTCAAACTAACTCTTTATAATAGTCTGTACCTCATCCCGTAAAACATTAACCCTCTTGTGAAGAGAGAATGATGATGCCCCTTCAGGAACAAAAACAGCTCCTCTATTTACCGGTGCATGCTGACAGTTTTTCAAACATCCTGTCTCTTTTCCTTTATGTATTGCTGTGTTTCAAGATGTAATATTCACTTTGGCACGAGTGGCGTTATTTATTCAACATTGCCTCCTCTCCGTCCCCGTGGCATTCAGCTCTTGCAGAAAACCCATTGTGACTGCGCCGTTTCCCTGAAAGCAATATAAACAGCAGCAACTGCACTGAAAACAAACGTCACGCCAAACGCTCAGTGTTTATGGTCAGCTAAATGATTTTCCCATCAAGGCTTGAAGCAGATTGTTTTGCCAAGTGAAGAAATTTAAGATCAGTGAAAAGTAGTGTTTAGCCATTCTGGGGAACGTTGGTCGGTTGGTCAGTTGACCACTTTTGTCCAGACTACAATATATCTATTTATCTATACTGTATATTTCATGGGTTGCCATTAAATCGGGTACAGATATTTATGATGCCCAGAGGAGGAATCCTGATAACCTCTTGCACCACCAGCAGGTCAGAGTTATCCTGTAATATCTCATGGATTGGCACCAGATTTTGTAGAGACAATCATGGTTCCCAGTGGGTGAATCCTACTGGGTAACACTTCATAATAATGGTACATAAATTATCATGAATTCATGCATGGCTTTGTGCATGAAAAAACATGCATTAATTCATGTAATACTTCATCAGTAATGTACCATGAGTAATAGTATTTTGTGCATAACTTGATGCAGGAACAATACGTTAATTAATGCATCAATTAAGGTATTTCAATCATCATGATTTTTTGATTTATTAATGATGTTCATGTCTTCTTCATAGGCTAAATGCGTTTAAAGTGACAGGCAGTTTGTGGCCCTTCAAATAAAGTGCTGACCTGCTACATCTTTAACGTTAATCAGTAAGATATGAATAATGGTGGCATATGCCCCAATCTTTGTGACCCCTCAAATAAAATAAAAATGTCAAAACATGTCTTGTGTTTAGACACTTAGAAGTACAGTATCTATAAATATCCTACTTGGGTGAGCATTTTTCTTTATGTTGTTGTGAGAAAAGCAATTATGAAATTGCCTCTGCAGTATTCTATATTTTGTCTAAATGTAGTGACCTCATTATCATTTAATGTTATGCCACCATTAATCATATCTTTCGTTTTTGTTAACGAAGAGTTTTTTCTGAACATCAATGACATTCAAAACGGTGATAACTAAAACAGATATACAACACACCATGCAGTGTGCATACACATGTGTATTGCAAACAGACCTAAGTAATACACAGATAAGAAAATCTACCTCTGCACCACCAAAGTGAACATAAAATGACTATAAAATATATAAATGCATATGACACTGTTGTCAAAACCCACACTATCGACATAGACACACTTGCAGACGGAATCTTAGAAGTTTGTGATCAATACTGTATGGTGATGTAACCAAGTGGTGTCCCATTTCATAGGGGGATATTTTCACCCCTAGCCCCTACCACTTGGTTTCTACGGGTAAGGGGTAGGAGTGAGATAGATAAATGGGATTCAGCCTTAGTCTTATAATAAATTAAATTCACAGATTTTACTGGCAGAGACACCTAAAAACAAGACACTGTGAAAAAAATGCTGTAAGTGCTGTTTTTGATAAATGACGTTACCTGGTGGATGTTCCAGGAATGGGTCGTCCCGTGTCCACCAGAACACACCAGCAGTAGCCTGTGGACTGGTGGCACTGGACTGGTTTGTAAAGGCCTCCAGGCCCACAGTCAGGGATGAAAATGGCCTCGCGAGGATTCTGCCGAGCCTCGTCCAGTGCGCTCTGTCGCTCCTGGTCACAAGAGGGAACTTTCTCTAAAACCGTGAGAAACACACTCAATACGGAGGCACCACAATCGGGGAAAC
The DNA here is from genome assembly GCF_008692095.1 of Etheostoma spectabile. NCBI lineage: Eukaryota > Metazoa > Chordata > Actinopteri > Perciformes > Percidae > Etheostoma > Etheostoma spectabile. The sequence continues at coordinate 210,744 of NC_045752.1, forward strand.
CAGAAACACACAAGAAGAAGTCACAAGATTAATGAGAATAAGATGAAAGACAGTAGACCATCTGGATATCTTACCAAATTCAAGATAATCATGTCACAGCTAAAAAAACTAATTGGTGGTAACTATTAAACAAAACGGTATCTTTCTGTCCATGTATTTCACTATTTGAAGTTTGAAATTGTCCATCTTTGTTATTGGCTGTCAACCAATTTTGATTGGCCGGACTACTAAGTTCGGAAGCCTCTGGGGGTGTCTGAGATTGGATTTTGACCGATGCGTTTCACCTCTTTTGATCTCTACACGAACTGTTTACCTGTATGAAGCCCACTGAAACGTGATTGGTCAGTAATACTCGGACTACAAATGCGTACCGATACCAAAATCTTGTCTCGTCGCCTACAGATTCTGCATTCGAAGCTCAGCCAATGGTTGGTAGAAAGCGCACTCTAAGCAATTAATCCTTCTTCATGTCACTTTATAGACCAACTGTTTAATTTGGACTTTATATTTTTGCTGCTGACTTGGCTGTCATGTCTGTTTTGTTTTGCTGCTGTTTGAAGAGTCACTCTGCACTCTACACACACTGTCTAGCAGAAATGCGCTGTGTATGGTCAGAAGGGTAACGGAGTTATGTAGGTTTGAGTTGTGAGAGTAGCGACGGGGAACAGGATTGCAAGGTTTTGCATGCAGCAGGAAGGTAATAAAAAAGTTTGAGTGTCAGTGCTCAAATTACTAACAATGTTTCATGGGCATATGGCCAATAATACAACTGGACGTCAGGCATTCTTCATTTGGACTAACTATATGTCTGTGAAACACAGATGACATTTTGAGCATGCCTTGGAAAAACTTGAGTAGTTTGACAAAGAATAGCTCAGCTCAAGGTCCACTTATTAGCTTTTTCGAGTTTTTACAAATCAATCTCAGTAAAAAGCTACAACCAGGACATTTGATGGTAACTGAACCATCTCTGTGACAACTAAGAAAGCTATTGAAAAAGCAACCGAGTGGCTCTTAATTAAAGATTTACTTTAGTCAAATCTCAGTTTGTGACCATATCATCCAGGGTTGCTTGTTTTCAAAGGACTGGGCATCAACAACACTCTTTCTGAAACCCTGCTGCTATCCACCACTCGTGTACCTTGGACACAAACAAAGCTGTATCAACCATTCTGTTTCCAGCGTCATGTTTAACTGGTCCTGCCATTAAAACCATTACTAGTCCTCCCATGGGCTGTATCAGGAAAATTTACCCACCACTGTCACATCTGTTTGTTCAACAACAGCCGCTCTGCCCGCGACAGATGCTCCTGCAACACCTTGTCCCACCACACTGTATTTACATTCGCATCCATTTAGTCCATCGCTCCCTCTTAAGCCAAGTACAACAGAGCTGCATGCTAAAGTTGTAACCATGACAATGAAGTGTTCTTTTACTGCTCCTGATCCAGTCTTTATTTTACTTTTAAGTACCCTGTAAAGCATTGAGCCACAACAAGAGGGTCACGCTAACTGTTTTGGAGCCTTTACTTCATGGCAGTGAGGTATTTTCACATTGTGGAGTTGATAAAAGATATTAGTAGCCATGAGTGCTGGTAGCCTCAGCTTACACAGTTCCAGTAACCAAAGCACAATTAGGAGAATACGACACAGTCACCGCCTGATTCAAAACAGCAGGAAAGGAGCTTGTGAAATTAGACATGGGACTAGAATATTCTCAGCCTCACAACTAGATCCCGACCGATAGATCAGCGGGCCGATATTAGGCATTTCCCAAACTATCAATATCAGCATTTGTATTGGCTGTTTTAAAAATTCATTCATCAGAATCATTTATAAAGACAAATAAATTATTCTGATAAATGAATATTTAAAAAACTAAAATGAAAACTGACTGTCAACAATGTAATGAGTGTTGGCGTTGCATAGATTGTCCACCAGAGGGCGCTCTACAACGTCCCTGTTGGCAACACTCTGGTTAGTTTTTTTGTCATTGTGTTTTTGTTCAAAGGACTTTAAGTTTCATATCTTAAGTTTGTATTTTATATATTTTATTTATCAGAACTTTAATATATTTTGATGTTCCTCTGTTCTGTTGTGACAAAACAAATTATCATATTATTTTAATGAGAACTCATAAATAACTAATGTTGGGAAATCTGTTTTGTTACATGTTTCTGGATTTTTTGTTGTATATACTGTGTGTGTATATATATATATATATATATATATGACTTTTAAATAACCAAATATTTGTATCGGTAACTGCCTTAAAAATTCTTCATCAAGCTCTAGTCACAACAGTGTTGGAGGAAGCATTAACGTCCCTAACTTGAACTGGTCATTATCCATTCCTATATAACATTGAATCAAATGACCGCCTGTGTTTGAAAGGGCTTGCTCCATTATACTCTGGAACGGACGCATACACAAAGAGCTGTGGACTTGACAAAGCCCTGCATGCATCAATAGATTTTTCTTGGCCACTTGGGGGCAGAACAAAAAGCTGGAAATTGCTGTTCACACAATAAGCAGGCATGGAGCCAAATTTGCATTTATTTTGAGTCGTTTCTTAGAAACCCGACGAAAGATACTCCAATCTTCACTCTCCTTTTAGCTCTGTTTGGGTCTCCACTAACTCTTGAGAATAAAATCATTTGCATTTGCAACATTTTGCTAAATGTTCTATTTTCTTAGCTAGCTTGCTACACCTGGAAACAAGTTTTATGGGAGCGGTGGTACTGAACTTGTTGTTGTCTTCAGAGAGAAGACGCTGAGGCTCTGTATGAACATCTGCGCATCGCCAATTTTTGGTGACCGTCTGCACGGCCACTCTCCGCTACTGGTGGTAGCGTTGCGATCTACCATGCATGTGTTTACTCATCCATGATGATAGCATAAAAAGACAGAGCTCTTTTTTCGTGTACTTTGTGTGTACTTTTTTTGATCACAAGCCAACATGACTAGTAGATTTTTTTAAAGTTACCAGCCAATTCCAATAACATTAACTTTAATACTGAATTTCAGCAACTCTGGTTTGTTTGGCACCGTTCCATTCGTTTTCTCTGTTTGAGCGTAACTCGTAACCAGTACCACACACCCTAGACACGTACCCTAGTCATATGACACGTCACAACATAGTGTTCATTGGAAATGTAGGATACGTACTACAAGCAGTGTTGCCAGATAAAGAGTTTCCATTTCCAATCCAAACACACAAAAACCGCCCCAAATTTCTTGGCGGAACACAGACTTCTCACATTGTTTCTGCATGCTGCCGATTCAAACAGACACACTGTTATTTGCTTCATTCAACCCAAAGTCAAATGGGCTAGTAAAGTACAATGTCAATGTAAAGCCCTGACAATACTGTTTTGCAGTTTTATGCGGAAAAATTAAGCCTTCAGCTCATCTGAGTCTCTACCTCGCAGTATCTGTATTGGCCAACGTGATACTGTACGTCTCCCTAATGCTAACACAGCAGATCACTCACCACAGCAATCCAAACACTGCATGTCAGACAAAAAGGAGTACATACACACCTCAATCCATGGCACACACAGCACAATACTAATCAATTTCCTCAATTCTGTCTTTCACTTAATGTAAATTTTCAGTAAAATTGATGAGTACTGAAGAATTTCATGAAGAATGGGACAGACATAGTCTAATCTGTCCTAATAGTTCCTTTAAGCACAGTGGTCCTCTGCCGTCCTCTATGGTAATGTTTAATAAGGATGGAGATAGCAGTGGTGGCAGGTTCAGCAGCAGACCAGAGGAGGGAGTGTGTGTGTCTGTCTGTGTGTCTCTGTGTCTGTGTATCTGTGTGTCTCTGTGTGTGTCTCTGTGTATCTGTGTGTGTCTGTGTGTCTCTGTGTATGTGTATCTGTGTGTCTCTGTGTGTGACTGTGTCTCTGTGCCTGTGTGTATCTGTGTCTTTGTTTCCGTGTGTCTGTGTATCTGTGTATCTGTGCGTGTCTGTGTATCTGTGTGTCTGTGTGTCTCTATGTATCTGTGTGTCTCTGTGTATCTGTGTATTTGTGTGTCTCTGTGTTTGTGTATCTGCATGTCTCTGTGTCTGTGTATCTGTGTGTCTGTGTGTCTGTGTATCTGCATGTCTCTGTGTCTGTGTATCTGTGTCTCTCTGCGTATCTCTGTGTCTGTGTATCTGCGTGTCTCTGTGTCTGTGTATCTGTGTGTCTCTGTGTCTGTGTATCTGTGTCTCTCTGCGTATCTCTGTGTCTGTGTATCTGCGTGTCTGTGTTTCTGCGTGTCTCTGTGTCTGTGTATCTGTATGTCTCTGCGTGTCTCTGTGTCTGTGTATCTGTGTGTCTCTGCGTGTCTCTGTGTCTGTGTATCCGTGAGATGCGGTGTTCATGCTTCCTCATGTCTGCTAACAGAGAACTAAACATGTCCCTTCACCAAAGACGTTTTTCTCCTGCAAAGACTCACACTCAAGTGTTCTTAGCACTGTGCCGTGGCTCTGGTCCTCGCCAAGGTTCCTTCACATCCAAATTATTTAGCACTGTTTATTATACAGAGGTTATGCTGGCGCCAGGCACTAGGATTCCCAAAAAGAAATTGTTTTTATACATATAAATGGAAAAAGGCTGGACGCTTGCAATGTAATCCTCTGGTTTTGTGTGTGGATTTGAAATTCAATCTGCGATTTCTTTGCCTGCCTTGGATAGACGCATTTATTTTTTATTTTTGTTTGTTTTTTAATTGTATTCATCTTCCCTTGACAGGAAATGAGTCGTCAGAAAACAAATTGTCCTGGAAAAGAAAAAAAGAAGAAACCCACACACGGGGATGTCAGGAACTGTTGTAACAATTTGCGCGTTGTTGTGGTAATTTTTTCTCCGGGGCAAACTGATAAAGGACATAGAAGGAACATCTGCAGCATCTCTGATGAGAACAGGCTCGTCCTGTGTTATGCCTTCACTTTGGCCCTCTTCCTCCAGGCTTCAAACCAAGTGAAACTATTTTTAAATCGTTTTCTTTTTTTCAGATTTCTCAGTTTCTCTCTTTCTCTTGCTTTATCGTACACATTTTTATCACTCTTTTGATCCCTTCCTCCCACCCCTCTAAGCCTTTGTCTCCCATCCATTAACTTTCCTTTTCTTTCTCTCTCTCTCTGCTTCTCTCTATCCTAATACCTCCTTCTCTGGACCTACCCCCACACCACCCAGCGCTCTCTCCTCTTCACTTCACTCCAATGGCTTTCAGCTGTGGGCTAATCACTGCAATATTGTCTCTAGCAGACCTTCTCTGCAGTTAAAATAGCGGAAGTGTTAGTAATAGGGGAACTGTGAGTAGGTATGTAGGGGCATGTGTCTGTATTTATGACCTGGAGTGCAACAAAACCAGAGATGATGGAGCGTTCACTCATAAAATGGATACGTAATTTTCAAGACCATTGTGTTACTTTTCAACACATTCGTGTTCGCATGTTTGGTCCCGGCGCGTTACTGTCGTCGCTTATCATGCTGGAGAGTAAGACACAAAGTCGTGCTGCCTCAAACTACATATGCAATTACGATTAAAGGAAACAAAATTCCCTTTGAGAATGCAGATTTGTATACAAAATCTTGCTGTTGGACGATATGATCACATTATATCTCTTCAACATTTTGTGTTTCCTTTGTTCGCCCTGCCGCAATGGGGGGGGGGGGGTTAGTGAGTTGTTGGTTATAAATGAGCTGCTTCCCCCTCCTTACGACATTGGACCAACAGCATGTCAAAGTCTGGCAACATAGCTTCCTTTTGAAAAATGGACTTTGCATCGCTTTGCCTAAGCAGACACGTTTCACTAACATGATCTCCGCATCGCTCTGAATCATAATTATGGAGTATCCAGAGAGAAGGCCTGTAAATGAATAACGTAGCTCACGTGCACACAGTAGGGCTGCTTTCTCAGCACTTTAGGTTTTCCAGCGTGTCGGGAAAGAAAGACAGAGTTTAAATATTGAGGATTTGTTGCACCAAAGCTTCTTTGCTTTGCAATTTTTAGCAGGGAGGAAAAAGAGAAAGAAAGAAAGTTCTGTGTAACGGTCTCAGGCTATCGCTCCTGTTGTCTGCGTTCCACTTTAGACTCTGGATTTGGGCCTAAAAACACTGGCATATATCAAGAGAATGAATAACACAACTTCAAATCCTTTGCTTAAGTACATCTAAATTCTACTGTGTGTTAAAAGCAGAAGAGCTACATTTAAACACAAGGGGTTAGCAAGTAAAAATGCGGCGCTTTAACTCCCCATTATTACCAATAGGATTCATTTAATAGTTTTTTTTAAATGTTAAAACATGTAATATCTGTTTTTGTAATATCTGTTCTTGTACTTGATGAATAAATAGCAACAAATCCTGCTGAAACCAGAATCTTCTAAGCACTTTTGCTTGAAACACACCGGTAATGGAATCAAAATGGTTGCCAATAAATGCTTTGTCAATTGTCTAATTGATTTAATCCACCTATTGTTTAAGCTCTGACTGAATGTAATCCAAGACGAGTCAGGTTACGTGAACAATTTTTGGATTTTAATGTTTTGAATTCAGTGGAGGTTGGAAAGAAAGTAATCGGAGAGAAGAGAAAAAAAGGACAGGAAAAAAAGAACAATTATGTTTGAATTTATCTTATAGTGGATGTAAAATGTGAATATTGGACATAATGTAGTTACTACAGCTATTATAATGTTGTTGTTTTTTCTGAAAGGTAGTGGATATTTTGTACATATTATATATTGAAGTCTACCAAAATTAAAATGCTGAAATACAAGAACAGCACAACTCTAGTGCAGGACTTGAGTACTTTGTTACTTCCAAACTCTGAATAATTTACACAGAAACACATTTTTAGGGCATTTTCATGTACAGTACGCATGCATATTCATACATTACGTCAGTCATGAACACAGGCTTTGGATCTCCTTTTTAAACACACAGAACACACACACACACACTGTAGACAATCACATGCAGCTGTAGACGTACATCACTCATGTCTCAAACGTGATGACATCTCTCCCTCAGTCGGCCTTGTCTCTTGTCCTTTGAGGACACCGGATGCTAATTGGAAACAGGAAGCTGGTGTATCCACAGAAGTTTCAAAGAGCTGTCAGAGTGAATCTCTCTCATCTAAAATACAACCCTCAGTGCTGCCCTGACCACAGTTTCCCCAGCCACATCACCATCATTCAAAATACTCGGCAACTCCTTATTACAATCAACTGTTTGTGTACTGTATCGGGTGGGAGAGAGCGCTAACCTTGCGTCATTTAAAATGTGGTAGTTTCTCTAATTTGATTATAGCGTTGATGCTGGGGACACGGAATTTGATTGGAAATCTGTTTTAATGAATATGCTTATTTTCAAACCCTGTGTATCTTTAGCAAACATCAGTCTCATTAAAAATGATTATCTTTAACTACAGTATGCGGCATTTAAACTCTCAACCGAACCACCTCAGTGGTAAGCTAGAAGACATTACTTAAGCACTGAACAATGACTTGAATAAATGAAAACGTGCGAATAAAACAATTGAAAGCACATTTCGAAGGCTATTTAATAAAAGCCAAACATCCGTCCCATATATCGGCTAACCAATATATTCATTCACACACTCCCTCAGCCACATCTACCCATTGCCTTGCTGCAGGAGCGTGAAAGGCGTCCAGATGCCCAGAGGGCAGTGAACATGTCGAGGCGTAATTGAAAAAGGAGACAGAGAAATCTAAACAAATTACACCAAAGGAAAGAAACCAAGAAACCTAATCCCAGCATCACAGGGCTGTCTTCAAACTGAAAGTGTTTTACATTTCATCTGAAACCGGTTGCTTTGAAACCGGTCACACCGGAGACCAGTTGATATTTTCAGAGTGTTCACTTTATTTAGGGTTTGAGCTACTTCTCTTTTCATCGTAAGATCAATATGTGGCTAATAGTTGTATCCCAATAAACACATCGCAAAAGGCTGCGACACATTGCGAAAGACAGTTGGAGATTTTTTTTGTGTCAGTTAAAAGAAAATATTGGTAGAAAACTACACTTTATAATGTATCGGTCATTCTTTTTTAGTGGTGCCTTTTCATATTCCATTCAATGTTCAAGTTGTTCAATAAAAGAGTGTTGAAATGTAGTTTTATTTGTTTTAAATTTAACAAGCAATTTGTTGTATTTTAGCAGAATACTGACAGCAGCAGAACGGAGTTCACTTTACTATCTGTTTATCCCAAGCTAGTGGTTGTGGTAGGTTCTACTTGGTAGGTTCTACTTGGTAGGTTCTACTTGGTAGGTTTTACTTGGTAGGTTCTACTTGGTAGGTTCTACTTGGTAGGTTTTACTTGGTAGGTTCTACTTGGTAGGTTCTACTTGGTAGGTTTTACTTGGTAGGTTTTACTTGGTAGGTTGTACTTGGTAGGTTCTACTTGGTAGGTTCTACTTGGTAGGTTCTACTTGGTAGGTTTTACTTGGTAGGTTCTACTTGGTAGGTTCTACTTGGTAGGTTCTACCTGGTAGGTTCTACTTGGTAGGTTTCTACTTGGTAGGTTCTACTTGGTAGGTTTTACTTGGTAGGTTCTACTTGGTAGGTTCTACTTGGTAGGTTCTACTTGGTAGGTTTACTGGTAGGTTTCTACTTGGTAGGTTCTACTTGGTAGGTTCTACTTGGTAGGTTCTACTTGGTGGGTTTACTTGGTAGGTTTACTTGGTAGGTTCTACTTGGTAGGTTCTACTTGGTGGGTTCTACTTGGTAGGTTCTACTTGGTGGGTTTTACTTGGTGGGTTCTACTTGGTAGGTTCTACTTGGTGGGTTTTATTGTGGGTTTTACTTGGTAGGTTCTGCTTGGTGGGTTTTATTTAGTAGGTTTTACTTGGTAGGTTCTACTTGGTTTAAAAGCATAATTAGGACGGAAGCGCCACTTTTAAGATTTACTGTATTCTTTTTTTAGGAGCGCTACTATGATAGCATCAGAATCCCTATTTTTAAAATCACTAAGAAGGCTCGACACAACATGAGACATTGTTCCCAGTCTCACCAGGGGCTCTACACAAGAACTCAGCATTGAGAACATTGTTAGTGTACAGAGTTTACTAAAAAGAAAGGTTTTAACAACTCACTTAGCTGTTGGTTTTTCTGCTCGCAGCTATCTAGCAGGTCAAAAACAGTCGAGGAAGGACAGTAAAGATGGAAAGCTCCTAAAGCTTAGTTCCATATAACTTTGTTGTTTTGTCGTTAGTGAAACACAATATTGACCTTGTAGTTTGGAAAGCAGCCTCATATAAGAATGACATTTCTTCCTATGGAGTCCGTTCATTCGCATTCGGTGATCGACACTTTTTAACCGGCAAGATGGCGGCAAACGGAAAAAACCAACAGCTAAAGTGAGACGTTCAAAACCTTTCTTTTTAGTAAACTCTGTGTACACAAGCCATTTTCTCAATGTGTAGACCCCCAGGTGAGATTTGGAACAAAGTCTCATGTTGTGTCGAGCCTTCTTAGTGTTTTAAAAATAGGGATTTTGATGCTATCATATTAGCGCCCCTAGCCCTCCCATTCAAAACGCCATTTGACCGAAAACGAGAATACAATAAATCTTAAATGTAGCACTTTCATCCTAATTATGCTTTAAAACAAAAGTTTGACTCATTCACACAAAAAAAAAACTAGGTTGCATTTTGGCGAGAGTTACGCTTTAACTGTACTAATAAAACTGCAATGAAAGCTCCCCGAACGTCATTTATCAGAGTCTGGTTGTTACCCCTGTCCACGGCAGTCCCCTCCACTCCTTATCTTTATATCGGAGCTAATGGTTGCTAACAGAGCCTTCAGTTCTCCCTGCCTGTCTCCATTAACTGCCTTTCTGGACTTGAGTCAGAGTAAAACCCTTAATTTCATAAAATTGTCTGTACAAGTTTTAAACTACAACTCAGTTGTCGTAGAGGTGTTTGAATGACAGAAATCTGCTCAGATGAGATCGTAATGAGTGCAACAGGTCATGTATAGTAGAGAACAGCAGGCTACGTTTAGGATCCCAAAACACAGATACAACACTTCAAAAAAAGAAAAATGACCTAAAAAACAAAATGAGCAAGAATTTACTTTAGATAGCCCTAGTTTTATGTGATTTAACAGGAGTTGGAAGGAGACAGTGTTTTTATTAATAATAACATGTGACTTTCTGTATGGATCATATTATAGTGTTAAGGGTAGTTTAATGCTGAATTGTAAACATATGGCAAAAAAAAAAAAAAAAACATTAACTTGACAAAGCACATCATGGCTACATGTCTTGCCATTTGTTTTCAATTCAACGAGCAATTTGTTGTATTTTAGCAGAATACTAAGCAGCAGAACGGCAGAACTGAGTACATTTTAACATAGTTATTTATTAAGTAATATCATTATTGCAAAATTCAACAATGTTAGGGCACATTATATATTTTCCTCATATCTTGCAGCCCTAAAAACTACCCTGAAATTGTGTCAGATGTTGCATAGTGTTGCAATAAAAAACAAAAAACAAAAAAAGTTATTTGTTTTTTGAATTATCTGATATGTTATGTAGTCATTGTTTTCACCTTTGTTTAACCAGTTTTTTTTTTTACTGAACCAAGCCGTCACCCGCCGCACCTTCACATCCTGCGCCACCCACCCCCACAAGTCATTTCTCAACCTGTAGGAAACACTGCAAGTAATATCGTTATCACGATATTTAACAACGTTAACGCAGATTTTCCTCATATCGTGCAGACCTTGTACTTCATACTAATTAGGAACTTTTTTATAGCATATTATAGACCAGCGTGAAGTTCTCAGAATAAGGAGGGGTTTCTCTGTCTCACCTTGCTTCCTGGAAGCGGAGGTGTTCTGCTTATTCTCCTTATAAACCAGCTGTTTAATCCACAGTGTTGGAGCAGTTATCTCTGCAATGACAGGAAGACAGAGTACAGATCATTAACGTCCATACTTTTAGATGATCACAGAATTTACCTCGTCCGCCACGCCAGATCCAACAGTAGCTGCATATTTCAAACGCCTGAGCAGTCAAGCTTTCCCCACAAAACCAAAATTAAAATTGCATCCGAGATCCCAGTATTTTCCTAAAACATCAAATATGTCATCTGGTATTTTTGACAGCTGGAGTTTTCCATTTAATGAGGGCTGCAACTAACGCTTCTTTTCATTGTCGATTAATCTGTCGATTCTTTTCATGATTAATTGATCAGTTGTTTGGTCTATCAAATGTCATAAAATGGTGAAAAATGTGGATCAGTGTTTCCCAAAAGCCCCACATGACGTCCTCAAATGTCTTTGTCCACAACTGAAAGATATTCAGTTTACTGTCACAGAGGAGAGAAGAAACTAGAACAATGTTCACATTTTAGAAGCTGGAATCCCAATGTTTTTCTTTTTTCTCAAAAGAATGACTCAAACCAGTTAATCGATTATCAAAATAGTTGGTGATTCAGTTCAGTTCAGACACTTTGTTAATCCCAATGGGCAATTTATTCGCAGCTTCCCAGTCCATACAGTCAGTTCCAACAAACACTCAGCAAAAAATATGTTAAAGATGGCGGAGGAAACATTACAAAGATATGGGAACAGGTTTAAATACCTTAAAGCATTACACTTCATGTAATAGTTGACAACTAATTGGTTATTTTATTTTTTGTTAAGATCATTTTTTGGGGGGCGTTTTTAGGCCCTTTTTGACAGGACAGCCAAAAAAAAACAAAAGGGGAGAGGGAGAGGGAGCAACATGCAGCAAAGGGCCGCAGGGCGGAGTCTAACCCCGGGCCCGCTGCGTTGAGGAGTAAACCTCTATATATGGGCACCTCCTCTACCAACTGAGCTATCTGGGCGCCCAACTAATTGATTATTTGATCAATCTTTGCAGCATTACAAGCGATATAATTCGCTATATAAATACAGCACATTTACATTTACATTTACATTACAAGCGATATAATTCAATTCAATTCAATTCAATTTTATTTATAGTATCAATTCATAACAAGAGTTATCTAGAGACACTTTACATAGAGTAGGTCTAGACCACACTCCAGAATTTACAAGGACCCAACAGTTCTAGTAGTTTACTCCAGAGCAAGCAACAGTGCGACAGTGGCGAGGAAAAACTTCCTTTTAGGAAGAAACCTGGGACAGACCCTGGCTCTTGGTAGGCGGCGTCTGACGGGCCGGTTGGGGTTAGTGGAAATTACAAAAATTGATAACATATACTGGGGGATTCTTAATAAATAGCACTTTGACTTTGACTTAAACTATAACTATTAAAAAAACAAATCAAATTCTTGACACACTGCAGTTTCACTGATGTGTTGGAACAATCTGAGAATCAACGGCTTAAAAGTACAAAAAAAAAGAAATGTTGTGAGTCGCATCGGTATGAACACATGCTATGCACCTTAGCTAACTAAGTGACGATGTTAGCGCCATGTTACAGGTTGAGGAGTAGTTAGAGGGGACTTACCATCGCCCTCAGGGGGGACGTGAGTCTCCATGGTGGGTGTGGGCTTGGAGCCATCGTCTGGGTTGAGGGTGAGAAAGAAACGGAAAGAGACTACCATTATTGAGGTTAATACAATCTACTCTCCAGAACTGTTGAATGGTTGGGATTTGCACATGGCCCGGCCAAGACAGATAGAAAAACAGACAGAGAAGAGACAGATTGAATAACAGAAGAACAGTCACCCACACCTCGGTCACACATCAACAAATCAACTCCTCACACTGACACTCTTAACATGATCAAGCTGCACATTTAGCACACTCCATCACCATCACACCGTGAAGCACACACGCACACATGCTTACATACACTCACAGGAGGAGACCCTCTCCACTCATTGCATGAGTGCAGTGCAGGTGTAGCAACTAATCTGACCTCTGAACAATTGAAGGAGTGTGAACTTCATTATTCTTGATTGTCAAAATAGGACAGTGCCAAGGTTCGGTCCGTCATTCGTTTGGTTGGTCAACCCGAAACGCTGGTCCGCTAATCTCAAAGAGTAGCCAGACAGTGCTGACATGTGGCAGTGATACCGATGGTCTCCTGAGGACTTTGGTGATGGTCTGATCATTATTCTGGCTCCATCGTCACATCAAAAATCACCCTCAACTCACGCGTTGGTCCATGATTGTCCCCCATTCCTCTATCGCCAAAATGTATCTATTTGTAGATCATGGCTCCATTTGTACAGTAGACATATACAATAATTTAGGCTTCATCCACCCATCTTCATCCGCTTATCCTGGGTCGTGTGGCGGGGGCAGCATCTCCAGCAGGGCACCCAAAACTTCCCTTTCCCGAGCCACATTAACCAGCTCCGACTGGGGGATCTCGAGGCGTTCCAGGCCAGGGTGGATATATAATCCCTCCACCTAGTCCTGGGTCTTCCCCGAAGCCTCCTACCAGCTGAAAGTGCCTGGATCACCTCCCTAGGGAGGCGCCCAGGGGCCATCCATACCAGATGCCTAAACCACGTCAGCTGGCTCCTTTCCACGCAAAAGAGCTTTCCAAGCTTTTCTCAGCTGCCCTTACTAAATATGTACAGCTGCATGCAGTATGCATACAACGTTGACCCTCTTGCTTGTATGTGCAAGGGATTGTGGGTCAGAATAGCCAGAAAAACATGCTGGCTTTTCCGACTGCAAAATTTGACCGGATGCAGTAGGACCTCCTGGTGTTTTTGGCATACTGCCTTTGACATACTTTGCATGGGGACATAATCCATATTTCTCTGTAGTAGTAGTAGTATATCAGGTAAACTTCCAGGTTTGTTCCTCGCACATGCAGCATCGGATCAATATTGACTCTTAAAGAAAGCATCATCAAGTGTTCTAAAATAATATAGTGTCTAAAGTGATAGTGTTACATGTGAACTATATAACTTAATAACCACATAGTGTATAGTCACTTGCATTATTAAAGATTACTGTATCATCATATTATGACTATTCATCAAAATGAAACTAGAGGAAAACTCCGTTTCTTTGCTCACCGGCTGAATAAAATGTCAGGGCCATATTTCAAAGGTCCCATGGCATTCACTTTATGAGTTTTTTTTTAACATTAATATGAGTTCCCCCAGCCTGCCTATGGCCCCCCAGTGGCTAGAAATGCTGATAGGGGTAAACCGAGCCCTGGGTCTCCTGCTCTGCCGTTGAGAAAATGAAAGCTCATATGGGCCGATCTGGAATCTGCCCCTTATTGACTTTAGACCCGTTTTTTGTTGGTTAGTGGCTCAATCACTTCCTGCTGCCTCAAGATAGCAATACGCCAAGAATTCAGCTGAACACACCTCCCTGTAACACCAGCACGCCCATGGGCGCAAAGATGGGTGCAGGTGCGTTTGCTATTTAAACGACAACTGCGTCGGTCTTAAAATAGCAAAGACACTTGCGCTTTGCCAGATGCAGGATAGGGCCCTCAGACTCTTTCTTTTATCGTCAGTTTTCTTAAACGCTGAAGGCCTTTTAAGGAAAAAAACAGTATTTGTTAAGTATGTAGAATTTTCAAACTATAGAGTACTCTTCATAAATGTGCTCCTTTTGGCAACCAAACTGTTTTACAATATATTATGAAGTGATATTTGGTGCTCTTAATCTTTTACTCCAAATATGCATCACTGGAATCTCATATTGATAAAAAATGATGTGGTTACAAACCACAGTGAACAGCATAATCTCACTGTCCTAACATTTTTCACAGTTGTAATACTGTTTGATAAAGAAAATACCTACATTAAAGCAGTATTTAAATACATTCCTTTCTATGCTCGGTTACAAGTTACTATCCTTTTTCCCCCCAGAACAGTCTAAATAAAATAGTCCAACTTGTTTAAGAAAGTGATAAAGTTGTAATGGCTCTTACTGTATAGAAAGCTGTGATTTCAGCTCCCTAGAATACTCACCCATGTGCAGTTTTGTAGCTTCTGGAACAATCCTTAGGAAATAATTTGATCAAAAGCAAACCACAGACAACTGGAGTCATTCTACAAAAACACTAAAGTAAATCCTTTAATCAGATGGCTTGACAGCAAACCGAAAGACTCGAGGTCAACCTGATCTGATCTGGTCAAACTGTGAATAAAATACAACAGTTACTACGTTGGTCTCAAACAAATGCAAACCTGGGTCAAACACTAGTCAAAAAGGTGCACCAGTATTTCATTTCTTCTTTTTTTTTTACACTTTCTGAACTTTCTAAATGTAAAGGCACTGATGATACGGAGCATGGTAAAACAAATTCTGTAACTTACAGTATTTGTCAGTTACTGTTAGATTCAGGTCTGGACTGTGGGGTACAAACTGGGAGGGGAAAAAACAATTAATGCAAACATCGACTAGTAACCCTTCCCTCGACTCTTACCTCCACAACAGCCCTCTACTCTATATTGCATGTACCGGGGCTGGGAATCAACTTAAGTTTTATAATAAAGGAACCCTGAGAGACGGCCCATCTTATCCCAGTTAAAAAAAATAAAATAAAAAAAAATGTATTTTTAGTGAATTCTGAAGCAGGGCAGCCTGTTTGTCTATGATGCAAGCATGCAAATCTTGGCATTATGTGCCTGAATCAGACAACAGGGCCGCGAAGCGATATTTACTGAATAGCGAGTATATCCACTTTTAAAGTACCGAAAGTACAAGTACTCAAAATGGGTCAGAATAATGCATATTATATCCCTGGATTATAGTTATTGATGCATTAATGTGTCCATCACTTTATTGTAGAAGCTGCAAATAGTGGGGCTGAGTTTTTATGTAAATCTATTATAAAAATACATCTTAAATGAATTTGGTGATTCTATTTGGTACTAGGCATCTGAATCTGCAAAGTAACTACTGTAGTAACTAAGGGTATCAAATAAATGTAGCGGAGGATAAATATAAAGTAGCATTGAATGGGTGTGAAGTACCGCAAAATTGTACTTAAATTCAGTACTCCAGTAATGTATTTAGTTACTTTCACTGGTTTTACTTAAACACTTTAATAACTTTGATGAAACTAGAGGAAAAAACTGTAGAACTACTAGTCCTTTGTTATCATTTTGGCATATTTTATAGTTTCAGCAGATGCAATATTTACAAAGACATAGCTGGAGCAAAACCAGTGATGGTTTTGTAGTGTACAGTAGTGTCACTGATGCATTTACTGAAGGAATACCTGAGGATTAGTTAGGCTGTAGCATCTGTGTCTAAGGCGTTATATATATATATATATATATATATACTCTATTTATTCTTTAAATATAAAGATTAAAGACCACTTTAGTTCAAATCCCCTTAAAATTACAAGTGAAACATCAGCCGTGTACCTCTGTGCCCTGCACAAATACGGACTTTGCACAGATCAGATGGAACAGAATCAAGTTAAAAGACATTTTGCTCTCTTTCTGCCGCTTTCATACAAATACAAACTTTCACATGCATGCACACACAAACTTCCAGCAGACCTCAACTCACCTTTTCGACCAGAGTTCGGTGGCCCAGGCGGTCTATCGGTTACTGACCCTGTGGGAAAAAAAAAAAACATAACGTGTACAAAGACTACACAGCAGCAACTGCTCCTGGGAAACATTTAGAGAATTGGATTCCAAAATGCTGTTAATCCATCCTAGAAATGTAAAGTATCCACCTTACCGCAAATAAGTTATGTTGCAAGAGCTTGAGTCACTTAATAACTATCTTATGATTTGGGAGTCAATGTGATTGTTCCAACTTAACACAGGCCAGCAGAAAAAAACACCAGTCCAACCCAACGACGTCTCGACTTGGAATTAGACGAGGGCATTTATCAATGATTTGATGAGTAACATTCTGTTAGTACTGATAAAAGGCACACATTAAAACATTAGGTCTGTTGCATTATCTTCATTCTGACCAATGCAAATCTGAGTTATCTGCACCATCTGTGAAAAAATGTCCAAATAATTGTAAAAAAGTTGTATGTTTCCAGATATCATGCTTGTTTCGTCCATGCAGATAGTTGTTTTCATGCATGGATGCACGGAGAAAAAGAGCAAAATTAGTGCAACCGATTACAGTAACAAGGCAAGGGTGAGAAATTTTAAAGGGAAAGCAACTGGAAGGGAATTTACTACCTGACAATCCACTTGTCCCAGCATGAGTTTCCAAAAATTCACGGAAGTTTCCTGCAAATGTATGTGAGATGATTGATTTGGGTCGTTGTGTACATGGGCGTCTGAGCATGTCAGTGATGGTTATTGGTTGTCATGTGAGAGGGAAGGAGAGTTGGGCATGTTCGACTGTAGCAGCTCTATACAGTTTCAGTTTTATAGTGCCCAGATTCTGGACCCAGTATCTTACATACCTTTGCAAGAAACAAAGAAGATATTGGATCTTATGCAGGACAGAAAGGAGACAGGTAGAGATTGAGTTGTGCCATAAACTGCATTTCAGCTTTCATTACATTACATGTCATTTAGCTGACGCTTTTATCCAAAGCGACTTACAATTGCTATATATATATATATATGTGATATCATGAGAGGCTACACGGCTCTCGGCGGGACAGTTCAGCAGTGCAAGGACACAAGTTAGAGTGTAACAAAGGTTTTAATATTGTTCTTGGGAATTAACACAAAATGATAACCAGTTCAAAAAGGTAACTCAGGATAATGGTTGCTCTTGCAACAGTCCAAACTTAACATGTCTCTTCAAACCAAAATCATAAACCTGATTCCCTCAGGTAATCTCTCTTGAAAAACAGGTCTTCAGCCTTACTTTTAGACAGCGTCGCAGCCCGTGGCCTATCTGTCGGTAAGAACTCTCTCAGTCTAGGTAAGTATTCCAGTCTTCAGGTAAGTATTCCAGTCTTCAATCCTTCCCATGGAAGTGCCGCTTCGATCCTCTGTAGATCCTCTGAGAGCACAACTTGAGCTTGTCTCCCAAACAACACTCCTCACCAACTGTGTCTCTGGGCTTTAAGCTGCCCTTCAGCTCATCAGCCCTGATTGGTCTCAGGTGTGTTGGGATGCCGGTGCTTGAGGGTGAGTTCCCAACTCCACCAGCAGATGGTGCCAAAGCTGCCCGTGACTGCAGCCATCTCAGGGGTACGTAGCGGCCCTCCAGAACGCAGCCTCTCGTGACATCACACATCCCCCCCTCGAGACCGACGTCCTCGTCGGGGTGAAGGAGGCGAAGAAGGCGTCGCGCCGGGAAAGGGCATCCGCATTGCCGTGGCTCTTGCCCGCCCTTGCACAACAAGAAGTTAAACGCCTGTAGGCTCAAGAACCATCTGGTAACCCTACTGTTAGTCTCCCTGTTCCTGGCCATCCACTGTAGAGGGGCATGGCCGGACACCACCGTAAACCGTCGTCCCAGGAGGTAACCGCAGGGATTCCAGGGCCCAGGTAACCGCGAGGCACTCCTTCTCCACAGTGGAATAGTTCTTCTCCCTTGGCAGTAGCTTCCTGCTGAGGTAGAGAACGGGATGTGTCCTCACCGTTATGCGCCTGGGCAGAACAGCCCCAGACCCACCTCCGAAGCATCCGCCTGGACAATGAAGTCCTTCACGAAGTCCGGCGCCACCAGATTGGACCGGAACACAGAACTCGTTTCAGGTCGATGAAGGCCGCTTCCCGCCTCGGATTCCCCTCACCATCCGAGAGTGGCGGTTCGTCGTCAACTCTGTTAGGTGCAGCAATGGTAGCAAGTCCGTTATAAACCGTCTATAATAGCCGGCTAAGCCCAAAACGACCTCACCTGCTTCTTGGTGATGGGCCGGGGCCATCCTGTATGGCCCTCAACTTGGCTTCCTGAGGCTTGACCAACCCCCGCCCGATGGTGTACCCCAGGTAGTTTGTCTCACTGAAGGCCAGCCTGCACTTCTCTGGTTTGCCGTGAGCCCTGCTTCCCTGAGCGAATCCACCACTGCCTGTACTCGGGGTAAGTGACTGGCCCAGTCGGGACTTTGTATGACCACATCGTCCAAATATTGCTGCTGCGTACTTTTTGTGGGGAGCGAGGACTCGATCCATCAGCCGCTGGAACGTAGCCGGCGCTCCGTGGAGACCAAACGGAGCCGGGTGTACTGGTAAAGCCCCCCTGGCGTGGCAAAGGCCGTCTTCTCCTTTGACGCCGGGGTCAGGGGCACCTGCCAGTATCCTTTGTGAGGTCAAGGTGGTTAGGAGCGTGCATGTCCCAATGATCTATTAGTCATCCACCCTAGGCATGGGATAGCATCAACTCAGACACCTCATTTACTTTCCGAAAGTCATTGCAAAACCGTGCCGAGCCGTCCGGCTTGGGAACCAGTACATGGGGTTGCCCAGGCACTATTGGACTCTTCGATCACCCCTAGTTTCAGCATCTTCCTTACCTCCTCTTGTATAACCGCCTTGCGAGCCTCCGGCACGCGGTAAGGGCGCTGGTTCACCGTTTGCCAGGCATGGTGCGGATTTCATGTTGAACCACCTCCGTGTGCCCAGGTAGGAGGAGAAGACATCTCTGTTGCGTTCCACCAACTCCAGGGCCATCTGCCGTTGATGCGGGGACAGGCTTGGACCAACCTGAACCTCTTCTCTCCCTGGTTCCTTGGTCTCTGTGGGGGGTAGACAACTGAACAACGCCTCCCTGGCGTGCCACTGTTTTAAAAGGTTTGACATGATATATCTGCTCCGGCTTTCTTTATCTGGTTGCCTCACCTTGTAGTTTACGTCTCCCACCCGTTCAATGACCTCGTAGGGCCCCTGCCAGGTGGCCAGGAATTTGCACTCCACGGTGGGCACCAGACCAGCACCGTCGTCCCCGGGCTTAAACTCTCTGGTTGAGCAGATCTGTTGTAGGAGGCTTGCTGTTGCCGTGAGCAGCCTCCATGTGTTCACGCATCATGGGATAGATAGCCTTCATTCTCTCTCTCATAGCCCCAACATGCTCGATCAGGGTCCGCTGGCGGCACGGTTGCTCCTCCCACGGCCTCCTTGGCAATGTCCAGCAGTCCTCGGGCCTGTAGATAGCAAGAGCTCAAAGGGTGAAAAACCAGTAGACGACTGAGGCACCTCTCTCACCGCAAACAGGAGGTACGGTAGCAGCTGATCCCAGTTGCGCCCGTCTTCCCCGATCGCCTTCCGCAGCATGGATTTTAGGGTTTTGTTAAAACGTTCGACGAGCCCGTCTGTCTGGGGGTGGTAGACCGACGTTCTCAGCTGCTTGATTTTCAGCAGAGTACAGAGTTCTTTCATAACCTTGGACATGAATGGACTCCCTTGTCTGTCAATATCTCCTTCGGGAGCCCCAGACTCGTTACAGAAGGAATAGCTCCTTGGCAATCTGTTTGGACGTAGCCTTCCTCAGCGGGATGGCCTCAGGATATCGGGTTGCATAGTCCAGGATGACCAGAATGTACTGATGTCCCCTGGCACTCTTCGGTAAGGTCCAACGATGTCCAGTCCTATCCTCTCGAACGGGTCCGATAATGGGTAAGGAATGAGCGGGTTTCTATATGTGGGCTTTGGTGCCACCCTCTGGCACTCAGGGCAACTCCGACAGTAGTTTCTCTATCTCTTTGTGCACCCTGGCCAAAAGAAGCGTCGCAAATCCTTTCCTTCGTCTTCTCCACCCCTAGGTGGGCCCCTAGCGGGTGGGTGTGGGCTAGGTTGAGCACGGTGTCCGTGAGGCTGTGGTACGAGGAGCTGTTCCTGCACCTCGCCATCTTTCTGTACCACCTGATACACCAACCCCCGTTTACTGCAAAATGGGGTAGTAGAGCTTGTCCTATCCCCTAGTACCACTCCCTCTATCACCTGCACATTCTTCAAGGCATTTGCAAGAGTGGGTCTTGTAACTGGGCGTACCATACTGGCCTGTGAGAGGGGGAAGCTCTTGGGTGCCTGGGCGTCTTCCTCACTGAGCTTGGAGCGCTTCCTGGGACCATGTTCTCTTCCTCCGTGTCTGGACCAGACTCCGAATCACCTGGGCACCTGCCATCCCTGCAGAACACAGGCTGGTGTGAGGGTTCTAGGGTTGTGTTTGCGTTCTCTCCGAGTACGTCCTGCTCTCCGCTTCCGGGTTACTCGGGCCGATCTCTCCTGTGTCTCCCTCCACAGCGGGAGAAAGGCGGGCAGTCTCGTCCAATTAGGACCGGAACGGGTAGGGAATCAACCACTCCCGCTGTCGTGTGGACGGTTCCCCTGGTGGTGGTCATTGTGAGTTCAGTGGTGGGGTAGTCTCTGGTGTCTCCATGGACACAGGTAACCGGGAGGACTTTCCCTGAAGTCGACCCGATGGGCCCACCAGATCCTTGTGTACCAGGGTGGTCCGGCTACCGAATCTAGCAAGCTTCTACATCATGGTGATTCACCGTCACCGGGCAGGTGGGGGTCGGTCCTGGGCGTCATCCATGACTCCCACGAGCGAGCAAAAAGGTGGGTGGGTGGTGCGCTGGAGGTCCCAGCCGTGGGCATAGGTTCATCCACCGGTTCCCCACACTGCCCAGAGAGGTGTCCCATCTCCCCCACACCGGTAACACTGGCGCGTTTTGCTCTCCCGAGTCCTCTTCCTGGGCCGGCGGGGGTCGGGCTCTCCCTGGAGCCTGGACAGCTCCTAAAGTGGCTGGTTGGTCCCTTGGGGTTCGTTGGACAGCCTCCTCCCATCTGTGGCGTGGACGCACTCTGTTGCCCCTTCCGGGAAGCCTGAAGCATCTCTGTCGTGGCTTGGTATCTTTCCACGGCTTCCACATCAGGTCCGCTGTAGTCAAGGCCTGTTGGCTGATGAGTCGTTTTCGCCTCCTAAGGCAGGGCCCGTAAGTATTTGTCCACCAAACGGCCTCCACTACTGCAGCTGCCGTACTCTTCTCCGGTACCAGCCATCTCCGCGTGATCCGGACAAGTTCGTGCATCTGGGCACGAGGAGGCTGGTTGGGTTGAAAGATCCAGCTGTGGAACCGCTGGGCCATGCCGAACTTGGTGAGTCCACTTCTGCTGAGGATCTCCGCCTTTAGTGCATCGTAGTCAGTCGCCCGGTCGGAGGCCAGGTCCCGGACAGCATTCAGCGACTCCCCCGACAGAAAGGGGCTAGCAGTCCAACCCACTGTACCTTGGGCCACGCTTCCCTAGTGGCTGTGGCTTCAAAGGCGTACAGATACGCCTCAACGTCATCTGAGCCCCCATCTTAGATATAAGTCACTCGCTCTTATTGGGCGGTCCTTACAAACAGCCAACTGTCTCTGCAATTGTAGTTCCTCCGCCTTCAGGAGGTTGGCTCTCCTTTGCTCCTCCAGGAGAGCCATGTTCGCTGCGTCTGGGCTTGCTGGCCGGCCACCAGGGCTTCCAACACGGCCTCCATCTTTTTTCTCTGGAGGGTTTATGCGCAATTCGGAAACCGGGATATCAAACGGTCGGTGTCCTTCTCTGACATGCACTGTTAGCGTCTGAACGTGCCCGCATTCTCCACCATATGTGATATCATGAGAGGCTACACGGCTCTCGCGGGACAGTTCAGCAGTGCAAGGACACAAGTTGAGTGTAACAAAGGTTTTTAATATTGTTCTTGGAATTAACACAAATGATAAGCCAGTTCAAAAGGTAACTCAGGATAATGGTTGCTCTTGCAACAGTCCAAACTTAAACAATGTCTCTTCAAACCAAAAATCATAAACCTGATTCCCTCAGGTAAATCTCTTCTTGAAAACAGGTCTTCAGCCTTACTTTTAGACAGCGTCGCAGCCCGTGGCCTATCTGTCGTAAGAACTCTCTCCAGTCTTCAGTAAGTATTCCAGTCTTCAGGTAAGTATTCCAGTCTTTCAATCCTTCCCATGGAAAGTGCCGCTTCGATCCTCTGTAGATCCTCTGAGAGCACAACTTGAGCTTGTCTCCAAACAACACTCCTCACCAACTGTGTCTCTGGCTTTAAGCTGCCCTTCAGCTCATCAGCCCTGATTGGTCTCAGGTGTGTTGGGAATGCCGGGTGCTTGAGGGGGGAGTTCCCAACTCCACCAGCAGATGGTGCCAAAGCTGCCCGTGACTGCAGCCATCTCAGGGGTACGTAGTCGGCCCTCCAGAACGCAGCCTCTCGTGACATCACAATATATATATATAATATATATATATATAATATATATATATGTTGCACGCCTCTGGAGTAACCAGGGTTAAGTGTCTTGCTCAGGGACACATTGGTTGATGTATCGCAGTGGGAATTGAACCCAAAGGCATGTGTCACATCCACTACACCATCACCACCACATTTCATTTCATTGAGAGTTTATTTAAACCCTACTGAGTGCTGGAAATTTCACAGTTGTAGAAGTTCAGATCTCACAGCACACCAAATCTCGCTTGTTCTTAATTTCTGCATGAGATACATGTAAGATTCCCCCTTGGAGAAGTTTTTATTGATTATTCTGCTGATTTTCTGCTAGATAGTCTATATTACAAGTAGTGAAAAACAGCCATCACAACTTCACAGAGCCCAAAGCGTTGTCCCCAGAGTGGTCAATTTGTCTTTCTGCGCAATGCTCATTTTCTATCATAGGTACACTACCGGTCAAAAGTTTGGGGTTACTTACAAATTTCCATGCCACTCCATTATAGACAGAATACCAGCTGATCTGAGTGGGTGGCTGATCTTTAGTGCAATATCTACATTACCCATTATCAGCAACCATTCACCCAATGTTCCAGAGGCACATTCTGTTTACTAATCTGATATCATTTTAAAAAACTAACTGAGAAAACACTGGAGAATCCTTTTGCAATTATGTAAGCACATAATGTAATTTGAAAACTGCTGACCGGGTTAAAAAAACAATGCAACTGACCTCAGCTGGTATTCTGTCTACAATGGAGTGCAATGGAAATTTCTAAGTGACCCCAAACTTTTGACCGGTAGTGTATATCAAAGAAAAGAAAAAGGAACTTGAACCAGAATGCATTTTTGCTTGAAAAATTACTGAAACAATTAATAAAGGATCAAAATAGTTGGCAGTTACGTTCTTTCGATCAACTAATAGATCAATTTATGGGAAGCCAGTGTCTTAATGGGCTCTTGATGGGCAATTTAAAAAAAAAAATGATTTTAACAAAACAATATTTTTTCAAAATAATTGAATTTTAATATAATCGCTGCAATCAGTGGATTGATTTACAGAGCCACAAAGTAGTGAGTAAATCGGTTTGAAACTTTGGCATATATTTAATTCAAGTCTGGTGACTACATTTTTTCCACTGACCTATACATAATGGATGCACATTGCTGGAATAAGGTCTAAAATCCAGCGCAGACGTCCTTCCGCTAGTGCTGACTTGTGCTGATGAGATTGGTCTGGCAATGCGAGACTAACCGGTCGCAAGCCATCGTAACAGTGGTGACCTCTGAAGGAAAGGAGAGCTGCAGAATCCAACATGGAAGAAGCTCTCATTATCCTTGCTCTGCTGAACTTTAATCTGTACAAGCAGCATGCTCCAGTCAGAAGATGGTACAACGAACTGTGTTAACTTGCTGTCCAGTTAGCAACAGAGACCGCAAGTAGTTACTCTGCCATGAAGCCTCCAGCGCCATCTTTTTCAAGTGGACACACAACAGAATTTGCTGTGCCACTTTCTGGTGTGACAGTACACTTAGACACACCAGATAGATTTAGAAAATCATGAACGAGCTGCCTGGCTGTTTTCCCCTAATACCAGAACACAGCGGAGTCCTGTTGTGCACAGAAGAGTCATTCTCTAGATGAATTGTTTTGTCACAAAAAAGAAGCTTTATCTACAGAAACACAACAATTGTAATAAAAAAGATAACTTGACTCTGAACTTCTGCTATGCCTTAGTGTAGTATGCATTCATAAAATGGCATAAGCGGCGCAGTTTTCTTGTTGAATATGGATATGTAACCATGATCCATTTGTTAAATGTACTGATTCTAGCCAAAGTAATGAAACTCAGCAGGTGCCAAGGAGAACCATACAGGTGATTAGTGGCAAACGTGGGAAATACAGAGAAAAGAGAAGGCAGAAAATATTGTGGCAGAGAGAGTACGATAAGGAAATTGAGAGAGGAAAAGACCGAGAGAGAGCGGGAAGCCTCTTGCCGTATGTTGAGCAGCTTCAGAGGGGCATGCGACCGCTCTCACCACTCTCTCCACACAAAATTTGCACCATATGCTCTAGTGGCTGTGCCATTATCTGTCTGTATTATCTTCTGAGGGAGAATGATGGTGATTATCATAAAGTGTTCCCATCCAAGATGAGTGTGCAGAGCCGTGCTCCCTCTCTCCTCTGAGAGCAGTTAGTTGAGGGGGAGGGAGGGCTGGGAGGCCCCTGGATGTATGGCCATTAGCCTTCTCGTTGACCTTGCACCTGCTCTACGCCTCATGACATGTAGTACACATGTGCCCAAAGTATGGCGAGACAGAGCCTCTTTAACTGTAACCCAAAGGCTGTGTTCACTCTTTATCTTCATCAGCAAAGTCATTTATTTCAGATGTAGGGTCAGTTCACTGACAATTTACTCAATTTAAGTTCTACCGTGAATGTACTATATACTTTCTTCTTCAATCTTCTCTTTGATAAGAAAATAAAGGCTATGAATCAAATGTTCTTGTGATTGTTTTTGAAGAATGAAAAAAAAGTCCAACTCCTGAAGTTACAGAGAGTTATTTGGCTCAAACCCCAGAGACTTCCAAGCACTCTTGGCTCCAAGATCCTACAAATGCTCCATCTCCGCCCTAATAAAGAATTGTCGGGAAACATTCAACCCATCTACTGGAGCTTTAGTCATACAACCTGTTAAACATTACTCTGAAGTTGAGCTGCCCTGGTTGCACAAATAACTAAGACTCTAATCACTAATGTGCACAGAACTAAAAGCAGGACAGATGCGGGCTGTGTTGCAAGCCTTGTACGGGACAAACGTTTTAGGATTCTTTGGAAAAACTCCGGGCGTTTCATTCACAGGTTGCCAGAATGGTTCCCCCCGCCGCCCCCAGTACCTGAACACACCGGGGTCCTGTTGTGCACAGAGGAGCCACTCACTGGCTTGCCGTCACTGGTGACACACCAGCAGTAACCTGTCAAAGTATGGCACTGGACCTGCAGAGACAAAAAGGTAAACCACACAAATAGCTTTGTAATGTACAATTGTTGTTAGGGGAAATACATTAAAAGCGGAAGAGTACAATCAAATGTTTCTGTCTGCGACGTGAAACTGATCTCTTGGAGGATGTGAATAGGGCTGGGTATTATTGTTCAAAGGTTTTCGATTACCTGTACAGATACTAATATTGGGATTTTGATACCGGTTCCAGCTCCGACTAGGGGAGCCTCTGTGTAACGTAGTGTTTTTCCTGTGGTTCTTTTCGACGTGTACTGTTAAACAGCCAATCAGCAGCTTTGTTAGATCTTGGTAGAAGCGTGCTACATGCTTATTGGCTCACTGACGCTGAAGAGATTTAATCCTTGGGTATTGCCATTTGGTATTGAATGACGAGGCATTTGTCAATACTCAATACTAAGGAGGCAATTCAGTCGGTGCCTTAAAAGTATCTAATTCTCTACCCAGCCCTAGATGGGAAGGAGATGGTTCACAACAACTTGAGAGAAAGCGAAAGTAAGAGCAGAGTGAAAAGCATGAAGAGGAAAAATATATGTGGAGTAGCAAGACAGACCTGTGCAAATGTTCCATCCTCGTTGCATTCTGGGATAAACATGGTGTCCTGAGGTCTCCTGCCTTGCTCCAGGGCCTGGTTCCTCTCAACGCGACACTTGGACTGACCTGCATCTGTAACAAATGGAAAACGGCCAAAGCCCTGCCTGTCAGACACTGTGTTATTGTCCTCCACACTGGTACTGGAGTATTCCCTTTTTTCTTCAAAAGCGCCGTCTGACATTTAAGTGCATCGCTTTAGGGTACCTTTTTAAAGAGATGTACAGTAAGAAGAGCATTATTCACTTTCTGCACTTTTTTGTATTCTGTCATTTATGTTCTGTATTTCCAACCAAATCCAAGGGTAACTTTGTTTTTTTTCCAACCTGTTTTTGAGTGACTCTTTAGAACAAGAATCTTTAGCATTGGTCAAGTTTTAAGCGAGAATGCTATGACCAGCAGCAAGGGCTGCAATGTAATGCAAATTAGCATTTTCAACTTTGACCACTAAAAGCGCTGTTTCTGCCACTGACAGGCTCATATTGGTATTGTAGGGAAAGGATCCCTACAGAGAGAGAGCTTTTTTTGAAAGGGTAAAATCATCTTTGTTTTTTGCTAAACCCACCAGACTCAATTTAAATAAACAACACTTTTAGTGTGTATAGAGCCAACGTATTTTCACATGTAAATTGGGAAACTTAGTGTTTGTTTTAACCACAACTAGAAGCTGTGATGGTTGGGAAAGTGGAATGACAAACCAAAATGGTTCTCATAGGTTTTATTTTGTGTCTGTTGACTTTGAACAGAGTGTATTTTGCAATGATAAAATTACTGTTTATTTACATTGAGTTTGGTGGTTTGGCGATAGCGATATTATGCACAAAAAAAAGGAACTTATTCTTTAACAGAAAGTCTATCTCTGTGGGAATCCGTAATGTTGTCAGACACTTGGAACAATGATCTGAGCAAGTCAAACAAGCACTTTTGTGGATGTAAGTTGAAGGTGCACATTTGCCCTAGAATTTAGAAGAATTGTAGCATGTTTTACGGCTGCCGACTGGACCGATGTCAAAGATGGTTAAAAAACTGAAGTTACCCTTTAATGCATTGCTTAACTTGTGTTGTCTTCCCGTCAACCATGAAAAAACAAAGCGTTTTTTTCACATTATTGTCACTTTTTCAAAGTTGTGGGTGCTTTTTTTAATGTTTTTGGTGTTTTTCCCCAAAGGTTTTGGATATTTTTAATGTTTAATGACTTTTTTTAAAACTGAAAACGGGTCAATTTGACCCAAGACAACATGAGGGTTAAGGCCACCTTTTTGATAGATGCACAGTAAGAAGAGCATTATTCTTTCACTTTTTGCACTGTTTTTGGTTCATCAGAAAAAGATGTCAGTAGACATGAGTTTTATTTCCAACCTTAAGGCTATTTTTCTTTCGTGATGACGAGCAGTTTTTAAGCACAGGGCAAGCTGCAACCAATTCTTACAAACATTTTGCACGGCGGATGCATTAAGCCCAGACAAGTCAAAGACTTTTTATTACGCTGTTCCATTGATGCTAAAACAACACATTTCTCGACGCTGACCAGTACCAGTGCCAGAGGCGGGCGTTGAGCACCACATTGTTAGCACTGAGGAGTGATATTTTGAAATGTCAGTGGAAACTGAGCCTGTGTTCCTGCAGCTCTGATGAGCCAGACCTTGCTCTCAGAGGACACAGATGGATGTAGCGGAAAGGTCAGACACTGAAGTGGGCTCCACAACCGCTGGTCACTGGTTCAAAAAAATCCCGTCAGCACCTACTGTTTTTATTGCACTCCTACAGAGTCCAGCTTCATGTTCAACTGTTCGTGTGTACACATTTGCACCGGGGAGCTGACCACTGCGACCGCAGTTCTCCACTTTTGGCAAACATTCTCCACTGGAGAAATACAAGTTTAATAAAACTTGTGTCTGGACCTGAAAGGAGACAGACATGTTGTCTCCTCCCGAGTCAAAGGCCGACGGAGCCAGAACTGGGTGATGAAGTCACAGAGAAGGACAGACACGGTTGCATGAATTTATTAACGTGGACTTGGACAAAGAGTACATTTCACGATAGAAACCAGTCTCATTAGACATTGGACAAGCGAAAACAGTACAATGTCCCACTGAAGACCCCAACAAATCATTGGAACAGGTCTGATTTGTGGAGATGTTAGCAGTTTGTTGCTCTTGTATTTCCATGAGCTTGTCTGTGCTTGTTAGTTGTGACAGGGCAGCAAAGTATGCACATCCAAAGGTTTGTTTCTTTGTTGTATTTATGTTGAAATAGATATCCTGACGGAAACGAACATTACTTTCTCCTCGTCATGTAATGAGCTGATATGTGTTGATTCTACCCGGGTTGTAAATAATACACACACCGGCCCGCCTGTTGCAGTGGTGGAATGTAACTGTACTCAAGTACTGTACTTAAGTACAAATGTGAGGTACTTGTACTTTACATGAGTATTTTATTTTCATGCCATTCTCAACTATTTCTTCAGAGAGAAATATTGTACTTTTTACTCCACTAGATTCCTCTGACAGCTACCTGACAGCTATTTAGTTACCTTATACATTAGGATTTGTGTACACAGAACACATGTAGTTTATGAAATACAGTGTTTTGTTATAAACTAACACCAACACCCAACAATATAAAGATCAATATATCCAGCTGGATGGATTCGCTGATTGCTTTAACTTTTATACTTTAAGTACATTTTCCTGATGATACTTACACACTCCTACTTAAGTAACATTTTCAAAGCATAACTTTTACTTTTACAGAGTATTTCTTTACAGAGTGGTATTAGTACTTTTACCTAAGTACAGGATCTGAATACTTCTTCCACCACTGGCCTGTTGTAATAACAATAGCTGTGGGTGTGTGTGTGGGTGTGTGCAATACAGCCCTGCAACGTTTGTCCAGCACTCCTTTCTTTGGCACACAGCTGATATTATGAAACAAAACCGTATTACCATACAGAGGGAACAAAATCCACTCCAAAAATGGATTTGGTTGGGAAGGCTGTTTTCCTAATAAAAAAAAAAAAAAAACCTTGACTCTAGACCTATCAATCTCTGCTGCTGTTGAGTGGCTGGCATACAGACACCGAGGAGCTGTGTGATTCCGGTCTGTAAAAACGTACACGCTTACAGAGAGGCAGAACATGAAAGACATTCTTCTGTACAGTTGCACTTTTCCCCCCCCCCCGTACTCCCTGGTGGCCTCAACATCTCAACAGGAGAGCGCTGTATTCTTTAGCTTTCTACGTTTACAATATACTCTTAGACGGGAGATCAGGTTACAATTAGGTATAAAATTATTTCAGCATTTTTGGCGTCGGTTTTTGGCAAAACAGAACAATCTGCAATCTCCTCATAATCCCTCCCTCTTTGTAGTACTGTTGGTCAAATTCCGGTGTGTTTAGTGTCCTCACCTTTGAGCTCCAGGTCTCTGGCCTCAGATGTGGATGTTGGTGCTGGAGCCACCGGCAGCTGATCGATTTTCACCCAGTTTTTACCTGAAACACAAAAACGTCACGCAAAGCTCTGTGGAGTCACGTCATGGTTAAAGCATACTAAAGATAAATACTTTAGCCCATTAACTCCATGTGGCTTTGATACTTTACAGTACTGTTGCTTTTGTTGTATCAAAAATGAAAAATCTGAAGTTGGACTGCACTTCACTGGAAGTTGTTTTATTCCTGCACAGATGTTTTGGACGTCCTCAGCATGCTAACTGGCAAATCATATTGTATATGTTATATGTTTTTAGGCCGATATCCTGCAGAACCTTCCCAGACACCCTGGAGGCAGGAGCGAGCAATATGGCAATATATGTATTTATATATACCATGTAGCTATCCCTTTAATATCTGTGGATGTATTAGACCATGTGGAAAAATGTTGCAAATCAGTGTGCAGGACTGCATTAATGTGAATATTGGATTTTTATACAGTTCATTAATCAATGTGATGATGGATTAACCAAAACCACCCGTTCCTTGTCTGGTTATTTAGTCAAATTGTTTCTCATATACTGCAGCTGTAAGCACAGACTGTTGAGTAAACCCTCGTCGGTGCATTCATGGAAACTCCAGTAACTTCCAGCGCCAGCTGCTGACAAGAATTGTGAAGGAATAAGTAGCTTGTAACTATTATTCCATCGATCTGTTGCTTATTTCCTCAGTTAATGGATTAGTTGTTTGCTCAGAAGTAAAAAAATGTGGATCAGTGTTTCCCAAAACCCAAGAAGACCTCCTCAATGTCTTGTTTTGTTCACAACTCAACAATATTACTGTCACAGACAAGTGAAGAACCTCGAACGTATTCACATTTAAGAAGCTGGAATCAGAGAATTTAGTCTTTTTTTCAAACCGATTAATTGATTATCAAAACAGTTGACGATGCTTATAATAGTTTACAGCTAATCGATTAATCTTTGCAGCTCTAGAAATGGGTCAACATGCAAACATCCACTTGATGAAAGGGTTTAGTTTCTTGCGTTAAAAAGTGTCAGAAGGCTCAAAAGAGTTCCCTTGATTGCACCCTGACAGATTTCTTCATTGCAAAAAAGAAAGGTTTTGAGTCTCTTCAAGAACACAGAGTGTAACCAGAGTTGAGGTCTCACCTCGACACCGGCCGCGGTGTGCCAGTGTCAGGGTTTTGTCTTTGCAGCGCGCCCTCTGCAGTTCACAGCCGGTCTCATAGCTCCGGCCGTCCGAGCCGCACACTGGCTTCCCCTGCGTCCGCGGGCAGATGACCCCGCAGTGACTGTCTCTGTCCCCAATCAGCCACTGCAATCAAAACAACAGATGCAAACTCAGATTATTGAGCTTTGTTCTCAATTCTTGCAAAGTCGGTTTCTTCTTGGCTCCTTTCCCTTCTTTCTAGTATCACTGTGTTGGAACAAAGGCTGCATTCAGCTGGATCGGAGTTTACGCCAAACTAACGTACAAATCGGTCTCATTTTGCTCCAAACATTTCTTTGTTTCTCAAACACTTGATGGCTGCTGCCTTTCTTAGTTTGGGCTACTGTAAAGAGGGTGTGAGCACCTCTGCACTGAAGCTCAGCCTAGAGACTAATTTATCTAATCGATGTTGGGCTGAAGACAAGTCAAACCTTGATTGCATTCCAAATGAGCCGAACCACATTGGGAGCAATGGGAATCCTTCTCCCTCTTTACTCATGATCTATTAGTGAGTCTACTCCACTGTTGGACGATGGCCTTCTCTCTGACAGCAGTAATGGTTCTTGGCTTTGCAGCTGCTTCAAAATATTTAAATATATTTAGGGTCTAAAGGATGTCAGGCGAGCCCAAACTTTGCCAAATAGATTGAGTTGTGGGTCTGTGAGGGGAGAGAGTAGGTGTGCATTGAGCAGCCCCAGAATTCTCTGCTGCTCAGCAGCGTACCTGAGCCAGCTCTCGTTACAACATTTTTTGGAGAAAAAAAACACTCTTGATAAGATCTTCAATACCTCATAAGTGATGATCAAACTTTGTGGCTGCTCAAACACCACTGATTTCTAAAATCAGGCTATTGCCAAGTAGGAAACTGGATGTGAAAACCTTTCTCAAATGCATTTTTAACCCAAAGTCTCTTAAGCTTAATCACCAGAGTGCTGGTTGGAGCTCTAAAATCTGACACATGGGATCTCATTTAGGGCAGGTATGGAGGGAAGAAGGTGGTGGAAAATGACACGCGGCCAGAAACCCCCCAAAAAAAGGTACAGTTTCCATCCTTCACTTGCCAACTCCTATCAGACGATCTTTTCAAAACGATCCGCAGGAGAAGTGCATGTGCGGAGCTTGCATGTATACAAGCACAATTTAATTCTCCCCCTGCCGCCTTGACTCCAAAAGAATTTCAAACTATTTTGAATAACAGCACAATTGTTGCTTGGAGACCGATTTTCACCATACATATTAAGAGCAATGCGGCAGACCTGAACAAAGCGTGGATGGTAACAAAGCCAAACCACTGATGTCATGAATGAGCTGGTGTACAACTGGATCCCACATACACATGAATCACCAGGAGCTTTCATCTAACATGCACTAAAAAGATTAACTGCATGGCAGTGTGTTTTTCATCCTAGCCTTTGCTATCCTATTATTATTATTAATATTATTATTATTATTATGATAAAGAAGTCAGGCTGCTCCAGAATCTGTCACAGCCATCCTCTCTAAATTATTAGCTTCTCCACCCATTCTGCCCCGCTAGACTGCCAATAAAATCATACTTTAAGTAACCGCCTCCGACACCTTTTTCCTGGCCAATTTGACTTCATAGACAGTTGACACTCACACTAATCTCATACAATCTGCTCTTACACCAGCGGACTGTTTTACTTTTACTGTATGTTGCACATTATAAATTAGCAAAACTATTTTGTTATTTTAAACAAAAGGCACGGCAAAAAAAATAAATAAATAAAAGCACCCTACAGCCATAGTAGACACAGCAGTTTGAACTGAAGGCTAAGGTATAATGGTTACCATGTCCACCATGTTAGTTTAGCGTGTTAGCATGCTAACATTTGCTAATTAAACTAAATTTACAGCTGAGGGTGAAGGGAATGCAGTTATTTTGGCAGGTGTTTGGTATTGGACGAATTCAGATTTTGACCTGCTGTTTAAGGCATCACCAAACTTATAATTCATCTTGAGAAGGACACAGATGACATTACCAAATTTCATTGCATCTCATCCAATTACTGTTGAGCTATTTCACTCGAAGCCACAAACGTGAACCTCGGGGTGGCGTAGATCAGGCAAAATCATCCTCCTGGGAATATGTCTCTACAAAGGTTTGTGCCAATCCGTCCTGTAGCTTTTGAGATATTTTAGTGGGCCGACAGACTGACCATCCCTCGAGCCTCTCAGCACACTCCTGCTACTTACATTTTATAATCTTTGTCATATTCTGGCTACTATCTCTCTCTCTCTCTCTCCTCTCTCTCTCTCTCTCTCTCTCACCGGAGGTTAAACTTGTTAGAGCACAAATTGTGGTGAAGAAAATGAGACACAGGTCAGAAAATAATCCATTTACAATCTTTTGTGGGTTTTTTACTTCACTGATACCAGAGTAGCTGCCAGCACTGACAGTTATTACGGTCATAAACATTCATTTTAAATACACGCAATTTCATTAAAGGAAAAAAAAAAAACGAGTTCCAAATTCATCAAGTGAAAAATCTGTCCAATGCAAATGAACTGGTTTGGATCATTTTCATCATATTAGTGAAGCGAATGGCCTTTTCCTGGCATGTTTAATACTGAAGCAAATTTCACCCCACAGGCCAGATTTACAGAAACACAACATTAGGAAGTAGGGCCGAGCAAGTTATCAATATTCTATCGCTATATGAGACTATATATCGTGTTAGATTTTGGATATCATAATATGGTAATCCAGGTCTTTTCCTAGTTTTAAAGACTACATTACAGTAAAGTGATGCAGTTTTATGAACTTACCAGAGTGTTACCAGACTGTTCCAGCTGTTCGATTATTTACCTTTAGCCACTTTACACATTAAGGATGATTATTTATCTAAAATGTCATTGTGAGAATATTAAGTGAAAGCACCAATTGTCAACACTACAATATCGCTGCAATATCTATATATAGAATATTGCGATATTTGATTTTCTCCGTATCGCCCAGCCCTATTACTAGGTGAAGTTTTTTTTTTCCTGTAGATAAATTATTAGGGGTGGGAATGTCGTTTGATTCCGATTCGATTCTAAACTGATTATTGATGCGTCTCAATGCAACTATTTTTTGATGAACATTCCCATGCATGATTTTTAAAATTATACATGTAAATCTGAGTTATTTAGATTTTGACATATGCAGTATTTGTCACACACAAGTTGTAATGAAACGTTTTGTCTCCTCGGGTTTTGTTTTGTAATTATCCCATGCTTAAACCTTAAACATGCTGAGTCAGCTTCTTTCACAGTGATCTTCCATGTCAGAGGCTCAGTCATGAAACATGAGGTGGTCAGATGTAATGGTCAGATGTAATGTGATGAACAGCCTTCATGTGTTTTGTCTAATTATTTTTTGTATGTCTTATTAGATCCTGTGTATATCTATAAAACTTTTTTTTTCTTTAGACTATTTTTGTGTTTTTTTCTCCACTCTTGCCTAATCTCCAAGTTGCTGTCCATTATCCCGTCCTCTTTCAGTCACTCTGTTTTCTGATTTGTACTTGTCTGGAGACTTTTTAAATAAAAAACACGATTAACTTCTCTACGTTGAGCATCGAATCGTTCTAGAGAGAATCGAGATGCATCTAAGAATCGATTATTATTTGTCCCACCCCTATAATTTATCATGGTATTTATCAAGGCTGTCAGCCCAGACAGACACTCCATTATCTGTAAAGAGCAACAACAACAAAAGAGATTGGACTTTTCCTGAAATAGAAAAAGATACCGGAGCTCCAGTACCAGATAGAATCAAGAGATGTTTAAGAAAGCGTCCTGAAAAAGGAGTATCACAGCTTTAATCCCCACATGAAACGATATATCTGTTCAAATATCCGAGTTCTGAGCGCAGAGAGACTTGGCTGCTTCAACTCCACCAGTGAAATATTGGTACTTCTCATAAAGTGATAAAAACAAAACTCGCGTGACAAGGTGAAAGGATATTTAAACAAACAGGAATACTACTTCAGAGGATACAGTGGGACACGAATCCAACTCGCCTCCATGTAACATTATGTCTACAACAAGGCGGACACTTAATCTGATCTCAGCCATGACATCTCTTGTCGACCGGCTCAGAGTGAAACTAAATCATGATGTGATGTGACTCTTTATGAGAAAGTGCAGATAGGGAGGAAAACATAGCACATCTTTTCATTTTTAACTGGCGTGTCCTCCTCTTGGCTTCGGTGAAGGACAGGGATAATTCAGTAGTCTTGGGGGGGAAAAAGGTATCTGCATTGTATTGGTACTAATAAATGTAAAGTAGGTATAAGAAAAGAAGAAAGTCGTTGCATGTTTCCTTCACAGCAGAAGTGGTTAAAAGGACTGAGTAATGTGGATGGTCTACGTGATGAAGTGTTCAATCAGTAAATCTGTATCCAAAGCAAGTTATTCCACAAAAAAAGAAGTGATTTTTCCGACCACTCATTCAGGTTAAGAGCCAGTCTGGCCTTAAGTCTGGCCTCTGCCCACAGACGGACCTGTCCTCCCCATCCCTGACTTACAGCCTTAATGGGATCAGCCCCTCTACCTCCACTCTCATAATAAACATTCAATCCCAGGTTTTGAGGCGGCAATGTCCAGTAAGTGGAAATCAACACCCCCTACCAAGTCTCCCACATGTAGTCATTTCTTAGTCATGCTGTCCCACCCACAGACTCGTCTCAGCCCGTAAAGGTGGAACCAGAGACTCTGAGAAAAGACGTTTCCCAATTTATGGTCGGGAGTTGAAAAAAGAAAATTAAAAGTACTCTCAAGCGTACTTACATACTGACAGAAACAATAGTTATTATTCAATACAACTATTCTGACAGATTGCTTAAAAGACAGCTCAACACGTGTGGTAAAGTTGCTGGTTACAGTTTCATAAAGAGCACACAAAATGCAGGAAGATTTATAACACGTACTCCAATAAAAAATAAAACACAAATATAACACTGTTATTTGTGACACAAGTGTCGGAATAAGATTGACACCATCATATCTGCCAGTTTAATATGAAGCTGGAGCCAGCAGCCGGTTAGCTTAGCATAAAAAATATATATACTGAAAATGTTCACAGATTATCACGTTATATCTCAGCTGTTCAATCCATACAAAACCAGAAGTGTGAAAACAATGTGCTGGACAATATCTTGGGAAAGTTGTCATTTCACTTTTTTTTCTATGGATTAAACTGACTGGACATTAAGAGTTAAATATTGAGCTTTCGAGGTGCTTGTTATTGTTTTTACCTTTGGACAGAGTCGAGCAAACGGTTTCCCCCCCTGTTTCCAGTCTTGGAAACAGTCTTCCACTCTATGCTAAGCTAGTAGCTAGCTGTAGAATCATATTTAACAGACAAGTATAAGAGTGGTATGTCTTTTCTTTTGATCCAACTCGTCAAAAAGTGGATAAGTGTGTGGAACTATTCCTGCTAATGGCAATTGGATAAATGTGTGTGTATGTAGAGCCCATAATTCCTTGTGCCTATCCATACTTACTAAAGGACTGTTTCAGATTAAAACAGCTGAAGCAAAACCTAGAGCCCGACCGATATATTTGCGGGCTGATATTATTGGCCGATATTAGGCATTTATAATGGCCGATTTAAAAAAAAAAATGTAGAGTGCCCTCTGGTGGAAAAACTATGCAACACCAAACCTCATAACATGGATTACCGTCTGTTTTTATTTTATGAATCATTTATAACGACAAATAAATGATTCTCATAAAGTAATATTTTTAAAATAAAAACGGACAGTCAACCATGTTGGCGTTGCATAGTTTGTCCACTAGAGGACACTTTACAACGTCCCTGTTGGCAACACTGATTCTTTTTTTTTTATTTATTGTTCAAGGACTATTTTATATCTTAATTTGTATTTTATACTTATTATCAGAACTTTAAAATATTTTGATGTTCCTTCTGTTCTGTAACTACAAAAAACTAATGTTAGGGAAATCTGTTTATGTTTTGTTACACGTTTCTGGATTTTTACAAATATATGCATATATCGGAATATCAGATTTTTAAACAACAAAATATTTGTATCAATATCGGCCTTAAAAATCCTTTATCATTCGGCCCTAGCAAAAACCTCTAAATTAATGGGAGAAAACTAATTGCAGCCTCCTTGAGAGAATATCTAATAGCCGACGGACGTTACACTACAAACCCTAATCTAATCTAATCTGGGACTCAGACTCTCTGCACTGTATCCCAGACACCTCTCAGGTCCGATCCAGTCTTCTTACAGTTTCTATGGCACCGCTGTTCTACATGAGTTCTTCACTTCTACTAAATGTGCACGTGGTTCCCATTTGAATCCTGCCGAAACACAGCAAGTGACACTGAGCCTGGTTTACATGGTATCTGAAAAACAACTCTGTTAACCAGCGGGGACAACCAGATGGGTGAGGTTTGTCTTTTTGCACCACACAAAGCAGTTTGCAGCCAATCAGCCAGGCATTTGACAACATGCTTACACTTCTCTGGGGTTTCCAGCTTACCAAATTCTATCTAAGTATCCTGATGTGGTAAACCCCACCGATCTGGCATCTTAAAGAGGTTACAACAAAACGCTACGAGTGATTTTCAGTTACTATCTGACCCAGGTCTGTTTGACAGCAATCAGCTGCTACAGTATAAGCCAGGATGACGGGACCTGGCATTATCTCCTGAGGGAACACAGCCCCTCCTGTTAGGCGGATAATGGCTGGGGTTGAGGCCCGCCCGGCGTCCCCTAATCAAAACCAAACAAACCCATCTAAATTAAACAGACTAACGTGTAACAGGAGCTATTGCTGGATCTGCCGAGGAACACGCGCTGCTCAAAATAACATTAATTAACTAAACCTGTGGGGACAGAACTTGCTCCTAATACCTTCCTGCAGATCATTATGCAACGTTTTACATCATAGTGCAGGCAGCACATCAAAGATTTAGAGAGAGGCCAAAGTATTGAAGTATTGAATGCACCCCTGAGGCAAAAATCTCCCTTTAACAACCGTTCAGAGGACCTTTCTATAATTTCCAAATGGTATAACCTAAAGAATTGCTGATTATCTTTAATGAACAGAGGGACAGTTTAGATATAAAGATTGTGAGGACATGTCCTCCTCTGTCTTCTTGGCCCGCCAAAGAGATGAAGTCAGATGAGTTAAAGTTAAAACACCAGACGAGTTACACGATGGTTTGGTAGGGATATCTTGACCGGGAAACAATGAGCACTGAGATTCTCACATTTAACAAGCCAAAATCCCCCTACACACACACACACACACACACACACACACACACACACACACAACACACTCATAAAATAAGTGAAATGCAACCCCCATTGTGCAACAGTTGAAGCACTAGCTGTGTAGTGGTCTTTTTTACCGTCACTGGCAGGGAATCTGTTCCAGCCCTAGCCACAGCAGTGGAGCAAAAAGAAAGAATATGATTAGAAATACCGGTAATCATTTTTATAAATGCACGCTTAAAGGGCTGACAGGGGAAAAGGCAGGCTTTGAGAAACCGAACAAAAGGTAGTATATAAACAAAACTTTGGATTACGTCTCCTACAGTAAATGCAATTACGTTCAACTTTCCAACTGGCTCATTGTGCGCAGGGTAAAGCTCATTGGACATTGGACAGATTTTCATTATGAAAGCCAACATATAACGCAATATAAAAAGTAGAACCCATTTTCACCTATCTTACACTTAACAACTTGTCTTTAGAAGGAAACAGGCTTGCTTAAATTTAGCTTAACAACATGTTAGCTGATTTATATCCCAGACACACCAGAGCAGATGGGAATAAGTAAAGTGCAGACAAATACAAGGCTGTTAAAAAATAAGGAAACACAACAAACTTTTTTCTGTATGTGTCTTAAATTGCACCTCATAGATTTAGCTTTGTGTTCCTGTAACATTGCCAGACTCACGATGGACAGTTGTTTTTTTTAAATGCCCAAATTCTGTGCTGCAGAACCATTCATTGTGCTTTTTATTCCATGCATTCTTTCCTTGTCAAAACCTACCTCCTACATTACCCACAATGCAACTTGTTCTGTCAGAGATTCAGGTGTGTTTTGCCAGTGGCGGCCATTGCGCTCTATAATAACCACCATATTGCAGCCTGTTCTGCCTCCAGTTCTACATAGCAGCAACATACCCAGAGGATTTTCTCAGTGCATGCACGTTAACACTGCAGCAAAATTACGAACACATCTTCCTTTTTTAAGAATGACTTCAGTGCTAACTCCAAGTCTTCCAGAGTCACGAAAATGGGTATGGCTACAGCCTGGAGTCCTCCCGTCTCCTTCCCTTTCAATTCAATTCAATTTTATTTATAGTATCAATTCATAACAAGAGTTATCTCAAGACACTTTACAGATAGAGTAGGTCTAGACCACACTCCAGAATTTACAAGGACCCAACAGTTCTAGTAGTTTACTCCAGAGCAAGCAACAGTGCGACAGTGGCGAGGAAAAACTTCCTTTAAGGTAGAAACCTCGAACAGACCCAGACTCTTGGTAGGTGGTGTCTGACGGCCCGGTTGGGGTTAGTGGAAATAACAAAAATAGAAAAAATAGTAGTAGTTTGTAGCAGTTCTTTGTAGTAGTTCATGGTATAGCAGGGCACTGTGCGGCATTACAAGGCACAGCAGGACGTAGCAGATGAACATGGCACCGCAGAACGTGTAGCAGGACCCTTTATGACCTGAAACTACTTTTGTTGCCACTAAGGGGCGTTGAGATTTCTAGGCTACCTATACAGTGTTTCTAGTGTCATGTTCGAACCCAAACCGCAGACCGTTGCTGTGTGTCTTCCCCCCTTTCCCGTCCATCTGCTCTAATAGAAAAAAAGCATAAGAAAGCATAGAAGACAAGAATTGTTCATGCTTAGATGATTTCATTAGATGAATTATAAAAACTCTAGCATTAAAGAAAGATGAAGAGCGTCTGGTAAACTCATTTCTTTTGGACTCCACCACTCCAGATTAACTTCATTTCCTTTCTAACTCCACAACTCCAGATTAACTTTACGTTCAAACTTGTAGTCTTCAGCCCCAACCCAACATCACTCGAGGCAACATATCAGACTTTGCGTTAGTGTTAACGTGCAAGCACTGAGAAAATACTCAGGCTGCAATATGGTGGTTATTATAGAGCGCAATGGTCCAAATTTGAGATTTTTCTCATGATTGTTTAACTCCATTTAGTCAAAACTCTTTAGTTGGAGAAGCCCACTGTAATGATAACCCTCTCCACTTTGTTCTTACATGGGTCAAACTGAAGCTGACTTGATATCACAAGGGATGTCTAATTCAGATCCTGTGTAGCGGAAAACAATGTCTGTTCGATTTAACTAACAGGAACATGCTCCTTGACATCACATTCCTTCACCATTCACAGATGGAGAGTCTCTCTGTGTGTGTGTGTGTGTGTGTGTGTGTGTGTGTGTGTGTGTGTGTGTGTGTGTGTGGTGTGTGTGTGTGTGTGTGTGTGTGTGTTTGTACGCACGCACGCCAGCTCCACGCTAATGTGTAATGGGGTCATTATCTCCTTTGGGAACCACAACAACAAACAACACATACGTAAATACATATATGGCCATCTGACGCGTCTGTGTCATTAATCACCAGGCGTTTTTGGCATTCCGTCACTCGCCAACAAGTGGATTAGTCAAGTAGAGGAAAAGGAGAATAGAGCCGACTACATAGGAAACAGGCCAATGAAAGTTGTCCACCAAAATCGGGGCTAATTGTGTACTGTTGTGTGCTTTTAACAGGCCGAGGTAATCACTTTTGTCCGATAATTATTAGCATTTAGTTTTCAGGAAATCTATAAAGCGAATGCCATCCCTCATGCTGTTTCCATTAACACTCTTTACTTAGCCGTGTTATAAAAAAAGTAGAGGAACTAAAAAGGAGCTGCGCCCTTCTTCTCCGCCCCCTTATTCCTTTAAAATGTCTAATTGGGGTTTGTCTTGAAAAAAAAAGAAAAGAAAAAGAAACTTGTACTTTAACATGGTCAAAGTAACCTTTTAAAACTCTTAAAACACAGTTCTAGCATGTCTAAAGGAGCTGGACACCTTTCACACAGGAGGTGCAAAGTGTGTGTTCCACTCGCAGCGGGAGGGCGGAGTTTGGGCTTACAAAACATTAAAGCGTAGTCTCCTACTCCACCTCTTCTTTTGATTTGATTTCTTGATGTGCTCACAGCCATGCTTGGTAGGTAAGGTTTTAGCAAAGTATTTATTTTGGCTGTTGATGACTGTGATGATTGAAACGCAAACTCTGACAGATATCCACATCCTTCAAGACAGCAATACATAGTTTTTTTTTTTGGATTCAAACCTGACACTAGAAACACTCTAGGTAAAGGGAACTACAGGGTTGGGTGATAATTATCTGTGAACAACCTTTTTCACTTTACACTACACTTAAGTCACTTGATTGATTGTTAAAATAATGCTGATTTCAAGGTCCAATATGTAATATATTTACTGTAATAAATCCCAAAATGACCCCAATGCATCATCAGATATTAAGGAAACAAGGCTAAGTAGGCTAACAGCTAAGTTGACATACTATCTTTTCTGACAACAAAGCAAATGCCAGTATTTTCTCCTTTTGTAATTTCTGTTTGTGTTTTGGCCTGTGTGTTGTTATCCACTGCCCAGTTTGACAGCCGGGCCGGGTTGCCAGATATACCTGTAAAAACCTAAAGCCAGCGCGCTACAGCTGTAGTACAGCCATGAAAGCAGAAAACAAACGAACAGGGTTAACGGAGATAGATTCTACCCGACCTAAAAAAAAAACGCCATGTTTCTAGCAGTTGTGTGACCAGGGACGTAACAAACCCCGGGTAATTATTGGAGATGGATTTGACAGATGGAGACAGCTTAAAGCCCAAAAGGACGCCGAGTAACAGGTAGCTAAGCATTAGCTTGAGGCTAATTTATCACGGCTACAACGGACGGGCATTTTATGTCATTTCAACAGTCGCATACTCACATGGAATTATATAGAGTACCTGAGTTACTCGCAAAAACAATTGAGACACAGCCAGTAAAGATTATTCCGACTGGTCCTGGTCAACGCCGCCATGCTAACCATGCTAATGGCTAACGTTACCAGAAGACCAGGCAAGCGGGCAAGGGTGTTTACAACGTGTAGCCGACAACGGCCAATAAAGCGTGTTCAGTCGGGTGGAGAGGACGGCTAGGTAGTGTTATTTTTAGCGGCTCCCACCGTAAATCTAAGCCAAAGTGTCTGTCAGTTGGTTACAGAGCTCCGTGTGAGCATGGGCTTTTATGACGGTCAGTATAGCCAGCTTCTAACGTTAGCTACGCCGCTGTGTTGTAGACTAATGTCCGGCTATTTGAGACAAGCGGCTAGCAACGGATGCTGCGGTCTCTGTTGGATGTTGATTGATAAATCTGAGAAAGACACGATTAAAAACATTTTTACCCCATGCTAAAATCCGATTTCCTCTTTAGATGATGCAAAGTAGATTAAATACAACATTAATGAGAAGGATGACTTCCTTGTTTTTCTTTTGAAGTGGTGTAAGGCGATCAAATTGAAAGTGTGAGTGAGGGGGCAAAGGAGGTGTTGGTCGGAAATGGCTCTAAATCTGATTAACAGCATTCCTTGTTTGTCACTAATGCTACATCCTGGCTACAGAACAGTCATCTGTCTTGCTGTTCCCAGGAAATGTGTGTCTGTGTGCGTGTATGTGTGTGTGCGCGCGTGTGTGTGTGTGTGTGTGTGTCCATCACACATTTTAATAGATTCAACGCCACCATTGCATCCTCAAACTGAGACCACACACTCCCTCATATCAAAGGAAACGATTAAATATGTGGCAGAGCAGAGGCTAATCCGCTGAGCTAGTTTGATAGGAAAGAGGAAGTGTTCCTGCCGTCCTGATTATCGGAAGGATTACACAGAGCCACAGCTCTTTCAACAGGCAGTCTTCCTCTCAAACAAGAGCGGGTTCGCGTCACTAACACACTCCATTTACATGGAGCAAGTTCCCATGGTGGACTAAATAATTACGTAAATGCAAACGCACCCCTTCAACCACAACTATCAGGAGGATCTGCAGAGGAAAAAAAAAAAAGGCTGAGTGAAGTTGTGGTGATGCGTGCATGGTGCTCCCTGCCCTTAAATCACAGAGCTGGACGTTGACTGCGTTTCATTACACTGATTAGAAAGCCCCGAAATTGAGCATGAAATGCGTTTGCTGATTACGCAGATATCAGAGGGAATTGACATAATTTGATTGAACACTGGTGGCGTCACCCTCAAAGCCATCTGTCAGTGATTGGCAAAATATAAGTGGAGCCTAGGTGTCTGGTCATGTGGCTAGTTGCCTTGGGAACCTGATGTTTTACTAAAGATTTCAGTTGCAATTTAATTTCTCTACTTCCCTTAACTTGTCTCGTTTATTCTACTGCAGTTAGATTTCCTGAAGGCCTCTTAACAACTCCCACAGAGTAGAGCTTGTTTTTGCATTAGATTTTTCTTTCATATGATTTCTTTCTGTGTGATTATGTGACTCTGGAGCAAAATGGGACACCGACAATCCCAAAAATCTTGCGGCTTAGTGAGGCTGTCATGGTCGTTGTTGTCAAGTTGACAAATTAT
Organism: Etheostoma spectabile; assembly: GCF_008692095.1. Classification (NCBI taxonomy): domain Eukaryota; kingdom Metazoa; phylum Chordata; class Actinopteri; order Perciformes; family Percidae; genus Etheostoma; species Etheostoma spectabile. The sequence goes on from NC_045752.1 coordinate 254,754, forward strand.
TGTCAAGACACTGCATTTTAAAAACTACAAATGTCAACCGCACGGTTAGCGCTAGCTATCTCAAAGTCACCATCATCAGGATTCATCTTAATGTCTGTACTGAAATTTGAATATTTTATTGGATAAGTGAAACATTTGACCTGTCGGTGGCACCAGATAAAAAGTCAGGGGAATCACCAAAATCTGCAGGCTTATCCTCTGGGGACCATAAATATCTGTGCAACGTTTCATTGCAATTCGTCCAATAGTTGTTGAGATATTTTAGTCTGGACCAAAGCGGTACACTGACCGGCATTGCCGTGCTGCTAGCGTGACTAACAAAGCCTTGCTCATTATTGGGTTTTACCATAGAATCAACATTCAATCCAACACTTTGGCCCAGTGCATGATATCTCAACAACTACCCAGAGGGCTACATGTGTGAGTATGAGTATCCATGATCCCCGGCAGATACTTCCCATTTAGTTATTTATTTTTTATTTTGTTGTTTTGGTTAATCTTAATCTAATCAGAATGTACTCTCTTAGACAAGTGAGTGACTAAATGTTCACGGCCCCAAGAGGATAAATCCTGATGCTTCGATTAACCCAGAACCTTTCCTTTAGCACCATTGATTAGCCTAAACTTGCACTTATACACATGAAATATCAGTATCTAATGGACCCGCTGAAATGTACTAAGCACAGTACTGATACCCATGGGATAAAACATTTTGATTTTGGACACTACATTTGCTTCTCTAGAGTAGTGTTTCTCAAATGGGGGTACGTTTACCACTGGGGGTACTTTGGAGTACTGCAGGGAGTACATGAGATCTCTTTAAAGGTGCTCTATGCAATTTCACACGTGTTTTAGGCTACAACATTTGTTGTCACAAACAGCAAACATCTCCTCACTATCTGCTAGCTACCTGTTCCCAGAACACACTATAAAAAACCATCTCCTCACTATCTGCTAGCTGCCTGTCCCCAGAACACACTGTAAAAACATCTGCTAGCTGCCTGTTCCCTGTAAAAAGCATCTCCTCACTATCTGCTAGCTGCCTGTCCCCAGAACACACTGTAAAAAAACATCTTCTCACTATCTGCTAGCTGCCTGTCCCCAGAACACACTGTAAAAACATCTGCTAGCTGCCTGTTCCCTGTAAAAAGCATCTCCTCACCATCTGCTAGCTGCCTGTCCCCAGAACACACTGTAAAAAACATCTCCTCACTATCTGCTAGCTGCCTGTCCCCAGAACACACTGTAAAAAACATCTCCTCATATCTGCTAGCTGCCTGTCCCCAGAACACACTGTAAAAAACATCTCCTCACTATCTGCTAGCTGCCTGTCCCAGAACACACTGTAAAAAACATCTCCTCACTATCTGCTAGCTGCCTGTCCCCAGAACACACTGTAAAAACATCTCTCACTATCTGCTAGCTGCCTGTCACCAGACACACATGTAAAAAACATCTCTCACTATCTGCTAGCTGCCTGTCCCCAGAACACACTGTAAAAAACATCTCCTCACTATCTGCTACTGCTGTCACCAGTAACACAATGTAAAAAACATCTCCTCACTATCTGCTAGCTGCCTGTCCCCAGAACACACTGTAAAAACATCTCCTCACTATCTGCTAGCTGCCTGTCCCCAGAACACACTGTAAAAAACATCTCCTCACTATTCTAGCTGCCTGTCCCAGTACCACTGTAAAAAACCTCTCACTATGCCTGTCCCCAGAACACACTGTAAAAAACATCTCCTCACTATCTGCTGGCTGCCTGTCCCCAGAACACACTGTAAAAAACATCTCCTCACTACTCTACTGCCTGTTCCAGTACACACTGTAAAAAACATCTCTCACTATCTGCTAGCTGCCTGTCCCCAGAACACACTGTAAAAAACATCTCTCACTATCTGCTAGCTGCCTGTCCCCAGAACACACTGTAAAAAACATCTCTCACTATCTGCTAGCTGCCTGTCCCCAGAACACACTGTAAAAACATCTCCTCACTATCTGCTAGCTGCCTGTCCCCAGAACACACTGTAAAAACATCTCCTCACTATCTGCTAGCTGCCTGTCCCCAGAACACACTGTAAAAACATCTCCTCACTATCTGCTAGCTGCCTGTCCCCAGAACACACTGTAAAAACATCTCCTAACTATCTGCTAGCTGCCTATCCCCTGAACACACTGTAAAAAAGTGGTCTCTGTAGACAGCCTAGGGTCTACAAACAGCAACAAAAACAAACTGTGCCCACCTGCACCACGAAGCATGCACAAACAGTGTCCCAGTGTTCCAGCCAATAACCGACAAGAAGGATTTGGGGGTGGGGGTTGGGGGGGTTAGTGCGTGGACGCACATAAGGGAGGGGGAGGGGACGGGAGGAGGGAGGGGCGAGCTAGTCTCGTTTTGTTTGAAAATACTTTGAACAGCAACAAGAAGTACTGTCACCCAACATCTCTTAGAGCACCTTTAAATATGATTTTTAAAATATCAGTCATGCATAATTCCCTGACAAATTATACTATAAATTAATCAAGTTATGGATTTTAAACATTTAAAGTAACATTTCAGTGACAAAGTTGTTGTTTAGTCAGTGGTGGTGCAGTGCTGTAATGTATTTTTGAGAACCATTGCTATAGAGCACCAACCTCAGACCAAGATTTCATTTTCATACACAATATATTAAATATAGATCACTAGCTTCACTTAATTACTGTAACTGTGGGCATTCTTAATCCAACAATGATTAATATAATTCTTTTGGTGGCCACCTGACTTTTCCAGAAATGTCACCTATAATTTTAAGTTCTATACAGGGGAAATTAAAAAATCTATCAAACAAATTCCGCCATAACTGCATGGAATTCACCACGCTTAATCCGTATGCCAACTTTACACACAAACGATAAATGTTACAACTAAATTGCCAGGAAATTTGCTTCAATATCCATGGCCCTCAGAAGTTAAAAAAAAGTATGACTTTAGCAATGCACTGGCCTTTAATCTAGCGTTACAATTACACTTTAATTCCTACGTGCACATACAATATTATTTAATGTATAAAGGCCCTTTCAGACGGGTAGCGATTGTAATCGCACCTGTAATGAAAGGCGAGTGGTCAGGCATCCGGGCAGTTTGACGGCGAAACGGTTGCCGCCATGCTTGTCACACACCCACGCCCATCTGCAAGAGTTGTATTGTCTTGAACTTTTTCCCATGCGAGCGATGCGCCATGCAAATCAATAAACAAGAGAATGATTTTTGCTGTTTGTGAGTTCACTAAAATATAAAATGTTTTTTAAACAGTTATCGGATCCAGTCACAAGACTGGATTTATAGGGTAACGTCGCGTTTTGACAATTAAAGGCCAAAAATGCCCAAGAAATAAGCTTTAAAAAAACAAAACAATTACGACTACGCTAATTTAGTTGACTTATTATTATTAACAATAGTAATAGTAATAGTAGTAATAATAGTCTGTGGTTAGAAAAGACTAGGATTGCCAGTATTTGTGATTAGGAATATCATATCAGTCAACTAATGTCATTCAGTTGTATCAGTCCAGCAGGAGTACAGTAACCTACAGAATCCCCATGGTTACCACACATTGACCGCCTGGCGTTTACTCTGGAGCGTTGTCCGCCTGTCTGTTCACGCGGGGCGCGTGGTAAGACCCTCGGATCCAAGCAACTACGCAGGCAAAGTGTTGCTTATGGCCCGAAAACAGACCTTAAGGCTGGTTGTGGAGCATAATTATGCTCCCCAGAGCCCAATTTTATGTGAGAACAGAAATATTCTAAGAACAGCAGAACGATGCGTATGTATGTTGTCATGTCACCATTAAAAATCATACCACCATACAACAAAAGAACCAAAAACCCACAGGCTTCATCACCAATAACTGGTTTAGGGATTTTTTACTTTAAGTGCCTAATCACAAACTGCTGCTGAACAAAAAAGTCAGGAAAAGGTTTAATCTGAAAGGTTTGAGTTTCATGACTTCTCCTCACAGAAGACTGTGACGCCAAACTATGACCTTATCGCTTTGCCAAGAATGTTTTTCCCCATAAACACTAAATGGAGAAATGTGCACTGCACATCTGCGTGATTATGGCCAACAGCTCTTCTTCTATGCATCGCAGTGGTTAAGGTACAAACTTCTCCCTCTGTCCTCTAAGATCCGTTTCTCCCCATTTCATGTCAATGTCTAGAAGATATTATAATAACTATTAAAACAGGTATCCTTCTACTGTAGTCGGACACACACATGCTCAAACTAAAAACACAATATAAAGTTCAATATGTGTCTGTTTATCCTATAGTAAGGTTGATTTATTTTCTATTTCTTCAATCTATCCGTCTTTTTCATCAAAGCCCTTTGTTCTTTGCCCTTTTTTTTTTAGAAATACACTTGATTTGGTCTTCCTGGACACAACTTTATGATAAACTGAGCGTAAAAGTAAGTAATTAAGAATTCTCTTATCTCTGTAATTGAGTATGTATATTCTAATATTCTGACTCAGTAATTATTTGACCTACAGTGATAAGGTTTTTGGTTAGGGTTCACTAATAGTCCGTTTGTTGCATTTCCTTATCGTTTCACTTTGCTGCCGCTGTTGAGTTCAACCCAGTACAGTTTGAGATATAAATGCTAAATCTGTTACATCCAGCGTCCAGTAGCCAAAGAAAGAAGTTGCCACAATAAATCACAACTTTTGATACTTCTTCTTCATATCTTCAATCTGTGGAAGTTCAACAGATGTCATTTTTGTCACTCTATCCATTGGTTTGCTATTTACTTTGGTGGTGGTTCCCACTTTCTCTTAACCTGCCTCATCTGCTTCATTTTCGGTTCCTGATTTCTGTTCCCAAAACGCCCTGTATAACAATAACATAACAAAACATGACATAACAACTTGTTGCTTTCTGTCTTTTTAAGTGTCAGAAAACACTTATTCCAGTTGAGAAACAGCATTGCATTAGGCAAGGAGCCCATAAAGATACTCTAAATAATGACAGCAAACTCTCAACTGTACGGCACACCACTAGTAGCTACTTTGGGACAAATTTGAATATATACAGTAAATACATTTGATATCAAGCTTCAACATTTCTTTTAGTATGCTGTTTTCATATTAGTTGTCTGTCACTTATAAGTCCAGTTCCTGACCTCTCCATTCCTTTGAGCACTGTCAGCAGCAGTTACCTGCACCCATATGCTGCAGAAACACACACACACACACACACACACACACACACACACACACACACACACACACACACACACACACACACACGCAGACCAATCACACCTGCACTGTGATCTACCTCACACCAATAAAAAGGCTTTCCTGCTTTTAAATCGGGGCAGTAATTTCCCAAGCTGAAGGTATGCAGTCTTGGCTTCTTCGCCTCTCAGACATAGCTGGTTATGTTTGTTTTTCGATGAGTTTATGAGTCTTCACTGATGCCGTCACCAAAGTATGCAGGACGACGGCTCATCGCATCCCATCCCTGGCTCTAACAGGTTGATTTGATGAGGGGGATTAAGGGTTGATGGGTAAGAGTGGATGGCATCCTGCCTGCACCACCTGCTTTGTTATAGAGATCATTCCTGGTACTAACGACCAGACAATCTGCAAAATATCTTGCAGTAATTAAGACCTGCAATCCAATAATCCTTTTAGACTGTAAAAAAAAACATTATTTCGCAAAGTTTTTCAGTGAGATCATAAAAGTGGCTCTCACAATTTGCCGTTCTCTCCCCCCCCCCCACACTCCCATTACTGCATTTTAATTAAACTAAATAATTTCAACTGTGTCTTTGCTGTGGCAGTTTATGCAGAGACTGTGTTGCACTGCCATCATAGTAAAGTGTGTGATCACCATCCTTAACCATCATCACACCTCCTTATCATGTGAGTGGTGCTTCCCTCCCTCGAGCTGCTGATCAAATGGCTAAAATAATAAAGGAGACATGAAAGATACTCGCCAAAGAATGAGGAGGAAGTGGTCAAGACAGACTTATCTGAACTGCACAAACAGCAACAGTCATTAGGCAAAAAGTTCAAATGTTCTTTAAGTGCTCATATTCTGCTAATTTTCAGGTTCACAATTGTATTTAGAGGCTATACCAGAATAGGTTTACATGGTTTAATTTTTAAAACACCAGATTTTTGTTGTACTGCACATTGCTGCAGCTCCTCTTTTCAACCTGTGTGTTGAGCTCTCTGTTTTAGCAACAGAGTGAGACATCTCACTTATGTTCCATCTTTGTTGGGAGTCACACATGCTCAGTAGCAAGGTAAGGACTACTAGCCAGTCAGAAGTACAGTATGAGGGCGTGCCCTGACAGTACCTAGATAAGGACTACTAGCCAGTCAGAAGCAGAGTATGAGGGCCCTGACAGTACCTAGGTAAGGACTACTAGCCAATCAGAAGCAGAGTATGAGGGCCCTGACAGTACCTAGGTAAGGACTACTAGCCAGTCAGAAGCAGAGTATGAGGGCCCTGACAGTACCTAGGTAAGGACTACTAGCCAGTCAGAAGCAGAGTATGAGGGCCCTGACAGTACCTAGGTAAGGACTACTAGCCAGTCAGAAGCAGAGTATGAGGGCCCTGACAGTACCTAGGTAAGGACTACTAGCCAGTCAGAAGCAGAGTATGAGGGCGCGCCCTGACAGTAGCTAGGTAAGGACTACTAGCCAGTCAGAAGCAGAGTATGAGGGCGTGCCCTGACAGTACCTAGGTAAGGACTACTAGCCAGTCAGAAGCAGAGTATGAGGGCGTGCTACGCTAGCAGCTAGGCCCGCATTATAAAGTGTGTTACAAAGTGATGCACATTCATCTGAAGTAAAGGCTGGACTAGAACAGAGCTGTTTGGAGCAGTTTGTGAACAGTGTTTTCTGTTGGAGGTGGTAAGTCCCTTTGGGATGGACTTTGGGCTTTTTCACTTTGTAAACTTATAACGTGCACAAAAAAAGAGCACTTTAAAGTTTTGTTAGTGTCCCAATCACAAGAAATGTTGGACTTGTTGCATCATGGAGCCTCCAGGGAAAGGAGGAAGGAGCAGTGCTATGCCGTGAAGTTAGCTTAGGCTTTCAACCCTGATATCAAAGTGGAAAGTGGGGGTGTGAATTTAACGGCAGCTGTGAGCAATGTTAAAAGCATCTACTGTGGGGGTGTGCAGCAGGCGGGGTGGGATCGGATTGGGCCAGGAGGAGGATGGGAGGGATGCGGAGAGAGAGCTTCATTTAATGGGGAGAACGTTGAAAGAGATGCTACGATTGGAAACCAAACCTCGGCAAGTTCACAGCACTTTATTCCGAATCTGCTGAAAGAGGGTTTTCTTTAAGGTGTCAACTTTTCGAGGCCTAGAAAGCAGCTTTGTTTTCACGTTGACATCACCCTGTATTTTGGACTTTATCCAATGTGGGAAGTGATTTGAAAGGGTTTTCCTAAGGCCGAGCTTGATAGTTCCTCAGCCTGCAGAGGAGAATAATTTTTTTTTAACTAAAGTTAAAACCGGAAAAAAGAGGCAGTTTGGAAAAGTTCAGCTCTATTCTGAATAATCACCTTCTTCTAAGTTCCTAAACATTCTAGCCCTTGTTTATTATTAATTGTGGCTAACCACAGGTCTGCCACATGATTCGCCCACAAAATAGATACAACAAACACCAAACTCACTTGTGGGACCTTAAAACCAGTCACTCTACTTGGATTTCTTTCATTATTTAGCCAGTAGGAAAACAATTATCCAGTGACTAACCAACACAAGTGATTACGCAAAGTAAATTACTATTACTTTACCCACAAAACTGTCTTGACCCATTGTGTGTGAGTGAGAGAGAGGGGGTTAAAGAATTGGTCCAGTATGTGAGTATTACATATCACCCACAGCCCTGACCACAAATATCACAGTGCATCTGTAAACTGTTCCCCATCACTTATTTTCCTCTCTGCCTGGACAGTGCCATGGGTAAACGCTTCAACAAAGGGGGGGGGGACAAATAAATCTGTGTGTGTGTGTGTGAGAGAGGGTAGGGAGGTTTAAAAAAGAGAGATGGAGAGACATGACGGTGACAGAGATCTGTCCTAGAAAGAAAGGTATAATGGCCAAGAGCAGGGATGCTGTGGCTGGTTAAACTCTGTGTCCTTAAAAATAGTTTTCATAGCTTACACTCTGCAACATGTTAAGCACATTGTGTGTTTTGGTAGATTTTAGCATTGCTTACCCACCTGGATAGGGATCAGGACTAGAGGTTGTCCTCTATAGTGACTCAAAGTGCTCAGCAGAAACCTTTAGGAACAAGTCTCAAAGTGTCAGCCATCCACTGCTAAAATGACTTTTCTGGAAGAGTAGGACAGCTGATCACTGACTAACCCCTAAGCTTAAAGGCATTTCCCCCAAAATAAATACAACATAGGCCTTAAAAAGTCTTTAAAAGTTAGTTACAAACGAACAAGCTGCATTGTATATGTTATCATTTAGAACGTTTTGCAGCACCAGGCGTTATTTACTTGACAAGGTAATACCAAGGCCGAGTTTATATGCAATATATACAGTATATTTCTTTAAACTGTATTCATCCTCCGCCACATGTTATTTTGAGTCCTTGATTTTCAGTTTGTAAAGTCCTTGAATTTGACGCCGACTGTTGACTTTATTGATTGCTTTGGAGGACTCTTGTCTCGGACCTGGCCTGCCCCCAAAACGCAGTGACTTTCACATACATTACATAATCCACTTCAGCACTCTGTTCAATCATATGCATATGTATTTCAATATTTCTAAGGGTTCCTCTTATTGTAAGATTTCTATATAATCCTCCGATGCTTGCCTGAAGTCCATTTAATTGAACAAAGCGAAGAATCATGCCGTGTAAAAACGGCAAAGCACGGCTACAACGTTAGTTGGTATATTTTTGGCGGAAGGTAATGCATATGGCACACTATTACACAATTTTACCATATGGCTCTCTCGAGCCAAATATGACCCTGTGCCTCACAGAGAGTGAACCAGCAGACAGTCAGGTGTGCACTCACCCGTGAGCCCGGCTTCTGTCCGGAGACTTGCGGCAGGTAGCAGACAAACAGAGGTGCCAAAAAGTGAGAAGAGGCGAAAAGAAGCAAACTTGGCAACAACATCATTGATGGTCGGTGAGCGCGGAGCGGAACGCGGCAGGTAGTGTGTGTGTGTGTGTGTGTGTGTGTGTGTGTGTGTCCGGCTGTCACACTGAGGATCAACAGGTCCAAAAGATATAACCCTCTCCACACAAAAAAAACAACACAACACTCCTTCACTCCCTCCAATCTACTTTCCTTTTAGCTATTTCCCCTTATTGTCTACTTCCCCAATAACTAATCACATAGTGCAGCGCGCGCGATATGAGAAATCAGGACCCGGCGGTGACCATGGTGATCGGTGTTATCCACTGCGGGAGGATCAGCTGTTCATCGCGGCTTCCACAGGTTGAGTCGCGCTTGTATCCATTGCGACTTTATTTAAAAAGCAAAGGAGGGAGAAGCAGCACTGACACTCCGACTGTCCAATAGCAGCGAGGCATGGCGTTGCAAGCCACGCCCACGGTAAACTGGGTGCGAGATGTTCGACCCTCCCTCCACCGAGGAGAAGGCGCTGCTGTGGGCAGACAGTCCGCCGGGAGACTCAGCAGCTGCAGCAGGATACACTTGGTGTGTTAACGTCAGTCTTTGAGAACAGGAACAATGCCCGAGCAATTGTGAAGTCAAATTTTAGGTTCTCATCCCCATTCAGAGACACATAAGGCTCTATAATAGCCTAGTATCCTGCTGCCGTGACATTTAGCCTGGGTAGCTCTACTTGGGCTACAATAGAAAACAGCTATTGAGTAAAGTCAATAGCTGTCACAAGAACCGCAGGGGGTCAGCCTATGTGTGTGTGTGTGTGTGTGTGTGTGTGTGTGTGTGTGTGTGTGTGTGTGTGTGTGTGTGTGTGTGTGTGTGTGTTCGTTCAGCGGTTGATTGGGCAAAACAGTGTGGGCCACCTAATCCCTACTTGTTTATGATTTAACTTTGGTTTTTTTAAAGGGACAGTTCACCCAAAAATCAACAATACCTATCTTCCCTCTTAACTGCACTGCTTTTGATCAATCAATATTGTTTTGGTGCGAGTTGCCCAGGGTTGGAGATATTGGCCGTGGAGATGTGTGCCTCCACATAGTATAGTGGGTCTAGATGGCACTCTGCTCAAAGCACCTAAAAAAATACATTCGGAAAAACTCAACAGCAATGTCTCTTTCCAGAAATCAAGATAAAACCCAGACCGGGTTGGGAGCAGGATAAAATGTCTTTCTCCTGAACTACACCCCCAGCTGTGGAACCAACTGCCACTCGACGTCAGAGATGGTCCTACAGTTATTATATTCAAAACCAGGCTCAAAACCCACCTATTTACCTTGGCCTTCCCTGTGTTTTAATTGTTTTATCCAGCTATGTCTGTAATTAAGTGTTAGTCTATTGATGTCGACTTATCTTACCGGTAAGTCATTGATCTGTAAGTGTATTTATTCTATTTTATTTTTATTATTCTGTGGTTACTATGCTATGTACAGCACTTTGGTCAGTGCGAGCTGTTTTTAACTGTCTAACCGCGCAGAAGGAAGCGTACACGGGGTCCTTCTCAGCTTGTCCAGTGGCCACCATTGCAACGAAAAATCCCCCCGCGACCTGGAGTATTTTCTTCATTGGCTAGTATCGTAAAGCAGCCCGAGGCAATAAGAGAGACACACTACTGTGGGTAGTCAGCGGTCACATATCAGGGAAGTAAAGCCGGAAGATTAGAAACCTCTTTGGCGGATGCAACCGTCACAGATACGAACGGGGCTCCGCCTTTAACTTTCTTACCAGGTCTAATGGTCAACAAGTATACGCTTACCAGCATGTTCCCTTGGATCAGAGAGGCTCCGAAATCAGGGTAGCAGCTGTTGCCATGGTCCCGCTACACGTTCTGTGATGCCATGTTCAACTTCTACACTGCGGTGCCCTGCTACGTCCTGCTACGTCCTGCTACGTCCTGCTGCGTCCTGCTACGTCCTGCTGTGCCTTGTAATGCCGCACAGCGTCCTGCTATGCCGTGAACTACTACAAAGAACTGCTACAAACTACAAATTTTTTCTATTTTTGTTATTGCCACTCTTCATTCTAACCCCAACCGGCCCGTCAGACACCGCCTACCAAGAGTCTGGGTCTGTTCGAGGTTTCTGCCTAAAAGGAAGTTTTTCCTCGCCACTGTCGCACTGTTGCTTGCTCTGGAGGAGACTACTAGAACTGTTGGGTCCTTGTAAATTCTGGAGTGTGGTCTATCTGTAAAGTGTCTTGAGATAACTCTTGTTATGAATTGATACTATAAATAAAATTGAATTGAATTGAATTGAATAAAACAGCCATGATTAGTTTGCTTCTTTCTGCGCTAATTCATGAAACTGAATGAAAAACATGAAAAAAAATGGCAGGAAAAAAGCAGGAAACTGCTCATAACCAGGTCTGTGGATTAGCTTGAGTTCCCGGGTCATGATTTCTGGAATGAGACATTCATGTTGAGTTGTTTTTCTATGCAAATGCAAATAATAACAATAAACTCATGTTTGATATAACCATACATTATTTACTTATTATGCACTATAAATAAATATATATATTTTGTTTATGGCTTCATGCTCATATTCAGGGGTGGAATGTAACAAAGTACATTTACTCAAGTACTCTACTGATACATTTGACAAACTTGTACTTTGAGTAAACCCATTTCAGGCTACTTTATACTGCCTACTGCCTTTCGGGAGGAAATACTGTATTCTTTTTACTCCACTACATTTATTAAATTACCAGTTACATTCCAGATTAAGATGTTACACGTACATATGATGACCTTATAAAATATGATGCACATTTATAGATTAAACCAACAACCAATAAAATACTAAGTACACATGAATGCATCAGTGATAATAATCTAATAGTAGGCTGTAATATAAAAGTACAACACTGACAAGGGGGACAAGGTTTAGCTTTGCAGGTACTTTTACTTTTGCTATTTCAAGTACATTTAACCAATACTTTCTGCTTTTACTTAGGAGACATTTTTGACTGAAGACTTGGTGTATTGGGAATGGAGTATTTTTTATATTTCAGTATTGCTACTTTAATATAAGTAAAGGCTTGGAATACTTCCCCACCACTGATCATGTTACATTACTGTCCATCCTGACAGCAAAGCCCACTGAACGGACTAAACTGGTCCCGCGCTGTAGTCGTCTTGCAAACTCTCAACTTCTGGTCCTCTTTCTCTCTGGGCTCTCTCGTTCTCCATCCTCTTCTCGTTCAGATAGATTGTGTGGCCCATTGAGAGCAAGTTAAAAAGGAGGAGGAGAAACCAAAGAGGGTGAGCGAGGGAAGCCGAGTGTTGAGTGCAGGTGTCCAGCTTCAGTTCAGCAACCCCTCAATCCACAGAAACTGGGCTCTTTAAGAGCTGAAAAGGGCCATCCGGTCACCCTTTGCAGACAGGGTGACCCCCACCCCCAGTCCCTTTTCCCTCAGTCTTTGTCCCTATAGATATTTTTTAATTGTTGGCTTTGACAGTTCAGCGGCTTTTTGAGTGGCCCAGTGAAGAACCTTGTAATTAGAGCTATTGAGCTGCTGGAATTGGCACAATTAGGGTCAGTTATTAATGGTTTCTGTGTTCACCGGGCGCTGTCACTAAAGGGCTTTTTTTCTCAGGATGCACGGAGAGAATTTTTTGAAGAAATGCGAGAGAAGAAAGAGGAAGGGAGAAAAATTGAGGCTTAACTGATCTGGAGACAGTGAATGATATGGGTTCTTCTTGGATTCTTCGTAGATTCTTCAAGTGTCCGCGTAGTATCAGTATCAGAGCTGTGAGAGTTTAGACTCGCCTCACTACGGTGCTGTTTCTCTCACCCCAGGGGCAACATTTCCCCCCCCCCATGCTCTGTGCTAGCCGGTCCACTCATGTCCCGGTGTGAGTGGAGAAATGCTGAGGGAGGTGAGGATGAGGAGCAGAGAGGGGGGAACGGGAGTGTCTCTTGGAATGTTAACGAGATCAGTTTATATCTGCTCTTCCCTCTCGCTTCAGACCCTCCACCCCTAACAAAGAAGACCGAGATCTGCTGGGTGCAAAGCTGTTGTAGGGAAAGCATGGCTCGACACTTTAATTCTGTTGTTATTTGGCCGAGCATGAAAGGAAAAACGTCTGAAAACAAAAACAATAAAGGAATGAATGGGGCATGCTGAAAAGAAATGTATTTCCCAATTACTGCAGCGGCCCTCCCAAAGACGCCCCAGCCGCTGCCCCCGCTGGCTTACACCAACTACATACGGCCGAAAATTAGCAGGTGTCTGTAGACACAGAAACAGACAGAGCATGACAGAGGCCACCCAGAGATCGGTCGGCCGGCGGGGCGGGGGGGATTTAGCACAGATGTTCAGCCATGATGTCACATGCACGAAAAGTACAAGCTAGACACACACACAGAGTTCAGATGTGGTATTTTCAATGTTGTGGGTGAGAGTTATAGGGGAGGCACAAACTAGTTAGTGGTCCCATTATTTATATTTTACAGTTGATCACAGTATAATATAAAATGAACCACATTCTTTTCAAAATAAAAGCCCCACTAGCTCCTCATTGTTTGGGCATTTTTATAGCTAATGTCAGTACTATGCAGGCCCGGGGTGGGTAATCGGAAGAATCGGTGGGCCACTTCGCTTTTGGGCCAGTCGAAGATTATTTTGTCTGACATTTTTCACATTAAGTCTATCTTCTTTACAAGTAAGCTACACACGTTCTGCATTCTGACACCGCAGCCTCTGCATCGGTTGTACCATGTGAGGGAGTTCTCCCCTCCCAAATGTAGTTAGTTGTGTGAGTCCATAGCCTGTCTTTTTCCAAAACGTTTTCTCAGATAGGTGATACATGTGGCAAGGTTACCAATTTATTTTCAAGAAGACAAACATAAGTGGTAAAGAGAGATGTAGCCTAGGCCCAATGATTAGCATTAGCAATGTAATTATTCGGCTAATATTGTTGTAGCGTTGTCAACCTATTCACATGTAAAATATTAAATGTAATTAAAATATAAGCCGTTTTGTATCACCCAATATAGGGTGATTCATAGACTTTCAAAATATTATGGAAATATTGCTAACACAACTCAAGCTTGATCTGTGTATGCAGTAAAATGACCTTTTAGTTATATTTTTGCTGCTTCTGAGCAGCAGATAACCCAGTCCAACGCTGAAAATGATGAGCCCCAAATTTGCAATGAGGATGCCATGACTACAGGGACCGGTAGAGAGGATAGCAGAGTAAACAATATGAATCAAAGTTATGTAATGTGAGAAAGAGCAGTATATGACAGTACATGAACCCAGTGCACTGCTGAAGCAGCTACTGATGCTGTAGATGCTGTTGGTGCTGTTCACAATGGAACTGTAAATTCAACTGTGGCCTAAACAGTGGTTCAATATGCCTCTTTGTGGAAGACTGGGATACATTTCAAATGCTTGATTTCTTTCTTTATTTCTTTATGCTTTTCTTAATTTATGAACCTCTCCTTCTCAGCTTATTATTTAACCTTTACGTTATTTGTTGAACCATGGTATTTATAAAATGGGAATAGTGGGCCGGTCTTGGGCCTGAAAGTCCCAGGCTGAAAAGTGGCCCCACTCCGGCCCTGGTTCTATGAGACCATATAATCTGTTAAAACGTCAACTCTACTCTGTAGAGGATGGGAGTGCTAAACTTACAACTTTGTAGTATGTATTTTAAATGGAAATGTTGTACTTTTTACTCAACTAAATTGATTTTACATCCGTAGTTACTATTTACTTAACTATTTATTTTTGCAATAATTATAGCATGTCATTTTTAGCTTAGCTTTTGAAGAAAGAATAAACAACCCTACAGTATATAAAGTTGAAAAAATTGTCTTGACAAGCTGCAAAATAAAAATCCTGCTCACATGTTCATTCATCAACAATAACAAAAAAATCAATGTACAATGAGGATATGACGTTCTAAAACCGGCATATTAAATAGTTTTAAAGGGGTGCTTTTGCATGATTCTTTGCGGAGAAAGTTCTTTTCTGTCAATTGTTAGTCAACTAAGAATTTCTTTAGTCGAGGACAGCCCAGCCTACTATAATCCATCATAATTAATACCTTTACTCACTGTACTCATTACTTGTGCAATCACTCCTCTACAAGTCATGCAATTACAATGCATGACTTGTAGAGGAGTTATTGCACAAGTTAAATGTACTTTTTCTGTACTCCCTTTCATTCATCTGACACCTCCAGCTACTTAGTTTTTACATTCAAAGCATGATCAATTTTTAACATGTGTACATCAAAAGTATATCTCCACCATAACTTCAACATTCATTCACAATGATCCAGTGATATGATATAAAAAAAAACACTCTAAAAAGGGGCCATTCTGCATTATAAGGACATTTAATTGGGATACAAAACGTACATTTTGCTGATGATACTCTTACCAAAGTAATTTTTTTTAGTTGTTGTTACTGAAGAAGAGGTCTGAACTTCCACTACAGTTCCTTATTAACAGTCTGTGTGTATGATGGCCCTTGAAGAGTTAGTATTGAACACAATCACAGCGGTGAATGAAAGACAGACAGACAGACAGACAGAGGGACGGGGTGCTGGACGGAAAAATTGGAGGTCAGATAGAAAGCCCGCTCCTTTAAAAGTGTCATCTGGATTTCATTTAATACATTCCACATATTTGTACTGGCCGCAATTTTCATATGCTCCTGAAAACGGGGAGCCGTGTATAGCCCTTGGCCGGCCGACAGTTCTGGGCAGCAGCAACCTGGCCTCTTATTACCCTCTTCAAACACACACTAACACATAAACACACACACACACACACACTGAAGCTGATGTAGGAGCATGCTTAGTGACGGAAACGCACAGCAACAAATAAATAAGCCCACAAAGCCCAATTATCTGTGACATTAATCGGAGATGTGAGGGATTTTTACGTAGTGAGAGAATGAAAGAGAAAGTGGCAACACAGAGGGTGTGAAAAGGGCTATTGAGTCTGGACTGGAGTGTCCCGCACCTGCGCCGTCTATTCACCCCAATGTTTACACACTGTCATCCATAATTAATACCTCATGGGGACTGGGCCGTCTGCCCTCCACAGGGCCCCCGGACCCATCCAGGGCCCTTATGGATGCCTAATTGAGCATACCACTCTTCTGATTGAATTAACAGCTCTGTCTCTGGGACCTTTTCCCCTTCCACTGAGGAGGGGGACTATTCCACACCCGCATGGGACCCCTGTACCGTCCCACAGAAGCCAGAGCAATGGAAGCGTTGGGGGGGGGGGGGGGGGGGGGGGGTCAAAAGGGGAAGTTGTTGAAACTGTCCAGAAAACGTGTCCCTTTCTGTTGCCAAACCAAGGCTGGAAATGTGAACTAGGGGCAACGAAAGGTCTCAGTCTTCACAGGACCAGGGTGCTCCAGCAGGGCAGCGAGTGTTCAGGACAGAGCGAGGGAAAAGACAGGATTGTTGAGAACATACACAACATCAGTCTACAGTACTACAGTTCTGCATAAGAATGCTTGGTACGTCTAACTTTCTCACAATCTGGTCTGTTTTTCTGTATTTTTTAGTTTTATTGCTCTGTTATGTGGCTCTTATATTAAATAATATGAGACATGTGGTTTGAAAGTATAACAAAGTAACACATGTCTGGCAGGTCCATAATTACCTGGGATGTTTCCTGTAAAGAATTGTTTAATTTGGTAGCAGCTATAGAGTTCAGTTGGTGCATTTCCAGTTCATTAACGTCAATGAATTGTTTTTGCGTAACCTGGAATATTTTCAGCAATGGGTTGAACATGTCAACCCACATCTTCAACATGTCCAGTTGAATATGCAACAATTAAAAAAAAATGTCTACATGCAGCTTGGACAGTCCAAAATATAGGAAAAATTAAGTTTCCAATGATTTAATATTTACTTGGCTTGGGTTTTAAAAGGCTCTCGTTAAGAAGTCATTAACACTCTGGCTGTTTCAGGAAATTCTCTGAAAATGAACATTTAGTCAACACAGCTTGATAAAATCTAATTAAAATGAATGTCTTGGAACCTTTTTCTCTATTTTCCCATAATGAGAACCAAATTACATAGTTACTTTGACATTATTAATAAATTATAAAACTATAATATGAAGCTTTACCGATAATACAATATTTACGTCTACAAAGAATTAAGAATTATTATAGATATTACGAATTTTGAAGATATATTTGAGTCTTTAAATGGAGTGAAATGTAGAAGAAAATATGATACTGCAACTCATAGCTGCGCTCTAGTAAAGGTCTTGCAAATAAATACCCATATAATAGAAATGAAAGCTAAAGAAATGTCTTAAAGACAAATATCAGCCATTTAAACCTATAGATTATGATGTAATAGTCACATTCCTCTGTCTTTGGACAGCAAAAACTGTTTAGTTTTGAAGAAAGTGACATGTAGAAGTCTCACCAGAGCATATCATTACATTTGGTTCACTGAACTTGTCTGAACAGCATTATACACTCACTAAAATGTTCCGCTCTGAGCCAACACCCCTACAGTGTCCTCTTGGCACGATCCACTACAATAGTAGTAAAATATAATAATGTGGAAAATCAGTAGCCCTCTGGAGAGGATGAAATGCACTGAGACTAACTGTATCCTCTTTATTTCCAGGTCTGTAAAAGAGTTTGCCATGACTTTATTATATCACTTGTCAACGTTTAGCACACATGTAGAGCTAAAAAGTCAAAGCAGATCCGCCTTTTGAAGAGAAATGAAATGGGTGAGTTCTTCTCAGCTGGGGCTGCTGAGTCACGTAGCCAGAAGTGGTTATTGTCCGAGTTCCCTCACTTTCTGTCTGTAATCTTTCGGCTAGATTCATTTTTTGTTGCTTTTGTGTAAAAAAAATAAAATCCTTGTGGAATGAACATAGATCCTCTTAACTAGACTGATTCTGCCTTCAGTCTGTTATTCAAACTAAAGACTTCTTCATCAATCATATGCTGCCGGATCTTCCAGTAATCCAGCAGATTTCCCAAACTAGGAGAACTGATCTAGAATCATATAAAAGAGACTTCAGATACAGTATTAGGGGACCACTAAGGTCTATATAAAAGAGACTTCAGATACAGTATTAGGGGACCACTAAGGTCTATATAAAAGAGACTTCAGATACAGTATAGGGGACCACTAAGGTCTATATAAAGAGACTTCAGATACAGTATTAGGGGACCACTAAGGTCTATATAAAAGAGACTTCAGATACAGTATTAGGGGACCACTAAGGTCTATATAAAAGAGACTTCAGATACAGTATTAGGGGACCACTAAGGTCTATATAAAAGAGACTTCAGATACATTATTAGGGGACCCACTAAGGTCCATATAAAAGAGTCTTCAGATACAGTATTAGGGGACCACTAAGGTCTATATAAAAGAGACTTCAGATACAGTATTAGGGGACCCTAAGGTCTATATAAAAGAGACTTCAGATACAGTATTAGGGGACCACTAAGGTCTATATAAAAGAGACTTCAGATACAGTATTAGGGGACACTAAGGTATATAAAAGAGTCTTCAGATACAGTATAGGGACCACTAAGGCCTATAAAAGAGTCTTCAGATACAGTATAGGGACACTAGGTCTATAAAAGAGACTTCAGATACAGTATTAGGGGACCACTAAGGTCTATATAAAAGAGACTTCAGATACAGTATTAGGGGACCACTAAGGTCTATATAAAAGAGACTTCAGATACAGTATTAGAGGACCACTAAGGTCTATATAAAAGAGACTTCAGATACAGTATTAGGGGACAACTAAGGTCTATATAAAGAGTCTTCAGATACAGTATTAGGGGACCACTAAGGTCTATATAAAAGAGACTATAGATAGAGTATAGTACAGTATTATCCCTAACCCTAACCCCTAACCCTAGTTTAGAAATAATCTGTAACAAGTCAAAGTCAGGCATTAAAAATGTTAAAAGTTCTAGCTTCAAAATATACTTAAAGGTGCAATATGCAACACTCACAGCTAGCATTTAAAATAGTTACTGCCGATCAAATTCAAAATAGTGGAGAGCGTCTCCTACCCAAGTCCCTCCTCCCCAGACTCAAAATTCATGAGGGTTACCAGGTTGAGAACGCAGCATCCACAACAATGTTGCTAGTCGCTAGTCTCACACAGTCAGACATTACTCCACAGCGCAGCGCATTTGCTAACGTTAGAGGCTGGCTATGTTGACAGGCATAAAAGCCTGTGCTCACGCAGAGCTCTCTATCGGACTGACAGACACACTTTCTCTGCTTAAAATGATGGCAACAACGGCAAAAAACCCACAGCATCGGCATCCTGTCAACACGACTGACAGACACACTTTCTCGGCCTGGCTACATTGTACATCGTTAATCTAAATCTGTAACTAACTAAAATTATCAAATAAATGTAGTGAGGTAAAAAGTACAACTTCTGCCTCTGAAATGTAGTGAAGTAGTCGATCGATAGAGTAGCAGAAAATGACAATATAAGTAAAGTACCTCAAAATTGCTTTTAAGAACCGTACTTGAGTAAATGCTACTTTTACTGTAGTTGTTACTTTCCAGTAGTTGTTACTACTTCATGTAGCAAACAAGCGTATTAGTATATCTTAACAACATGACAGGAACCCAATTCGGAGGCCAAACAAACATGCATGAAAAAGTGTTTGGAGGAAACATTGATTAACGGCTTTCTTTGATGAACATATTTAAGTCACCAGTTTCTCTATTAACAAAATTAACAAATGTTTTTATTATTACTATTAACAAAAAATTGACTAAACTTTCTAAATGATTTGCTGATTAACTGAGTGCATGATTTTGGGATTGATTGCAATCATTTTCCATTAGCGTTTATATTTGAGAGTGACCCCTGTTTATAAATAATTAAGTCAACTGTTAACTTTTTAACAGTTTATACTGTAATATGTTGGTTGCTGCACGATCAGGATAATTTAACTTAAAATTGATTGTATAGTGTAAATACGCCTCATTATTAGCTTTATTTGCAAAATATTGAACTATTTGTCAAATAAACTGCATATAATCTTTAAAATGTAGTTACAGGTCTGAGTACCCCAGACATTCCTTATACTATATATACTATACTACGACACATAAATGAATCTGACTTTGTGTCCTCATACTTAGAATTAGGTGCTTTGGCACCTGTCGACTGGTTCCCACTACAAACCTAGTTTGTAGGGGAGTGCTCCGGGCCCTCCCCACCAGTCGTGCATTGCAGTGGTCTCTATGACTGCACAGAGCGGCTCACCTCTCGATGAACCCCCAGTCCAGCTTTGATGGTGGGGAGCATGCCCTACCAAAAACAAAAACACCAAAATTCTGTGGAGCATACCCCCGCACCAGTGAACTGTGCATCGCCTACACCATGCCCCGCTCCTCTCCGGCCCCCACTCCCACACCCCATGCCCCCGCTTAACAAGCCAGCCAGCACGTTCCCTGTTGTCACTTGTTACCCGCTGTCCTCCTGATACGGCTCACGGGAGGGGCCAATTAAACTCGCACTGTTCCTCACACCGGGTCGGGAGTTTACTGGGTCATCATCTCTGTGGTTTTCAACCAGAGTTATCTAATCCTGATTCAACCGCTCCAACTGGACCCAACCAGACCCAACCAGACCATTCTGTCTCAATGGATTGGCTTTCAGTGAATACACTACATTCATTCATGTAGTAGAAAGAACATAGTCACATAAATACACAACAGAGACTAGTACCAACATATTTTACTTTCCCTGTCACTCTTAGTACCTGCAGCTAGAACGATTGTTTACTGCTACTACCAACTCTGCTAATAATAGCTTCATCAACAGTAGTAGTAGTAGTAGTAGTAGCACTGTAGGGGTTGTTGTTGGTGTTACAGCAGCAGTAGTCTGGATCAGGGACTCTACAATTCTATGATAATTGTCTGACATAATGTCCCTCACCTTCTGCTCTCTGTGTGTTGCATTTCTCTAACTCTGTTATCTTCTGGAAACAACAACACGCTTCCAGCTAGCAAGCTACAAGCTGAAAACGGTACGTTTTGACAAAGATTTGGATCGTGCAACAAGGCATGCCCGCTTGGTTCTTTCGGGGAATAATTGTAAAGATTTGCAAAGACGGCATTTCCTCTCTAACTGGGACGTTTTGGGACCGATGGGTGGACTGATTGGTGGGAGCACTGTGGACAAAGTACACATTGCGATACACTGGTTAGGCAAGGCAAGGCAGCTTTATTTGTATAGCACATTTAAGCAACAACGCAATTCAAAGTGCTTTACATAAAACAGTAAAGAGCAGATAAAAAACATTTGAAGCTAAATAAAATGAGACAATTACATAAAAAAGGCAGCATCAAAAAGGATCCTTAAGCCTTTAAAAGAACTAAGAGTTGCAGCAGATCTGCAGTTTTCCGGATATATGGTGCATAAAAACTGAATGGTGCTTTTCCACGTTTAGTTCTGACTCTGGGGACCGAAAGCAGACCTGTCCTGGACCACCTGAGAGGTCTGGATGGTTCATAGCAGCAGATTAGAAATGTATTTTTGGCACTACAGCGTTTAGTGCTTCAGAGCAAATGACGTTTAACCATGTATCCAGCTCATTTAAATACCTCAAGTGTTGTGTAGTTGACTTCATTTAATATTTTATGTGGCGTTTTCTTTTGCGGGGTGCAGGTGTTCCACCAGAACAAGTTCCTATCTGAGACTGTTTTGCAGAGCCACCGTCGCTGCGTCCGGAGCATAGCGTCACAAACAACCCAAAGCATTTTTTTTCTCCTATCCTAGAATATATGTGTGGTGTAGCCAGACCTTAGTCCACAGTGCTGTGGAGATAGATCTGGCAATGCAAGACTACAGAAGTAGTATTTTGTGATAATTGTATACAACATTTAGCAACAATTCAATTTCAATTCAATTCAATTCAATTTTATTTATAGTATCAATTCATAACAAGAGTTATCTCAAGACACTTTACAGATAGACCACACTCCAGAATTTACAAGGACCCAACAGTTCTAGTAGTTTCCTCCAGAGCAAGCAACAGTGCAACAGTGGCGAGGAAAAACTTCCTTTTAGGCAGAAACCTCGGACAGACCCAGACTCTTGGTAGGCGGTGTCTGACGGGCCGGTTGGGGTTAGAATGAAGAGTGGCAATAACAAAAATAGAAAAAATTAGTAGTTTGTAGCAGTTCTTTGTAGTAGTTCATGGCATAGCAGGACGCTGTGCGGCATTACAAGGCACAGCAGGACGTAGCAGGACGTAGCAGGACGTAGCAGGACGTAGCAGGACGTAGCAGGGCACCGCAGTGTAGCAGTTGAACATGGCATCACAGAACGTGTAGCGGGACCATGGCGACAGCTGCTACCCTGATTTCGGAGCCTCTCTGATCCAAGGGAACATGCTGGGGAAAAAAGAACATAAGGACTCCGGGGAATGACTCCCCAGAGCTAGGTTAGTAACAAGCATTTCTGGGACATGGATGCACATAAATGAAAAGATGGAAAGATAGAGGAGAGAGGAGCTCAGTGTATCAAAATAAGTCCCCAGCTGTCTAAAACTATTACAACAAAACCAAGAGAGACGAGGTAAAGAGAGCTCCAGCCCGGCCGGGCTAGAACTCTCCCCAACCGGATCGGGCTGTATGCCAAGTCTCCCTTTAGTTCTATTATATTCTTGATTATATGTTAGATAAATCTGAAAACTATGTGACTAACTACTACTCCCTAACAATATTCGATTCTATGCCCTAACTAGTGTATCAAAATAAGTCCCCAGCTGTCTAAAACTATTACAACAAAACCAAGAGAGACAAGGTAAAGAGAGCTCCAGCCCAGCCGGGCCAGAACTCTCCCCAACCGGATCGGGCTGTATGCCAAGTCTCCCTTTAGTTCTATTATATTCTTGATTATATGATAGATAAATCTGAAAACTATGTGACTAACTACTACTCCCTAACAATATTTGATTCTATGCCCTAACTATAAGCTTTATCAAAAAGGAAAGTCTTAAGCCTACTCTTAAATGTGGAGACGGTGTCTGCCTCCCGGACCCGAACTGGAACCTGGTTCCACAGGAGAGGAGCTTGATAGCTGAACGCTCTGGCTCCCGTTCTACTTTTAGAGACTCTAGGAACCACCAGTAACCCTGCATTCTGGGAGCGTAGTTCTCTCCTAGGGTTGTAAGGCACTGCAAAACAGCAAAAGTGTTGGTAGTAGAAGTGTCTTTGAACATCCCTGTGTGATTATGAATGTTCATTGTTCTCTGGGCCCTCTTGAAAAAGAGAGATCTCAACCTGACTACCTGATTATATCAAGTTTCTGATTAAGTGTCAGTTAGAGGCATAACGCTGAATTCTTCGCTGCTCTGTTGTTCCTGCCCTGTCTGTGAACCTGACCTTTCACATCTAACTAAACCTCCTGCACACAGATCAGTTAAGTATTCAAACTTAAATTATGTCCCAGCGTTCATTTTTATTGAATTACTCATTGACTGTTCCACTTTATTCCTATTCACAGTGGGTCAGTGAGAGGCTGTGGCTGGAGTAGGCCTATTGAAGTTTTAGAACTCTGAAATCTGGAATGTAATGTAGAAACCATGGATGTTAGGGACTTAGTCATTTAGAGAATCTGTCTGCATTGCAGTAGTGTAGATGGACCAGATATTTCGAAGTAACACATTGTTAAGGGTCACTAGTTTGTAAACCGTCTATAATTGGTGTCTGGATGGTTATCATAAAGTTGCGACTGATGTTTTTCATAGTTATTTATTGGTTAGCAAGCACTTGGTAAAGCAATGATACATTTTTTGCACTTCATTAAATAAAAAAATAATACATACAATAATAATAATAGTTAAATACTTTGTAAACCATCTATAAACACTATTTAGATTGTTAATAATTTGTCAGTGGTTATTAGTAGTTATTAGTAGGTAACTGTCTATAAACATTTTCTGGATGGTTATTAGAAAGTTGCAACATATAAAAATAATCTATATTTATATATTTACACACACATCCCACATACACATTTACAAACACATATAGAGATACAGTATATACATATAAAGAAGCCATGTGCATAAAGAAGCCAAGAAAAGATAGAAAAACCTCCAAAAGGCTTCAAATGACAAATTAGACATTTGTATAATATGTCACAAAAAGTTAGATTTTATTTCCATCATTTACACTTTAAAAATAACAGAAAACATAAATATGGCGTCTGCAAAAGTTTGGGCACCCTGCAGAGTTTCTAGCATGCACCCCCCCCTTTGGAAAGCTGAGACCCGACAGTGTCATGGATTGTTCTCAATCATCGTCTGGAAAGACCAGGTGATGTCAATCTAAAGGTTTTAAATGCCCAGACTCATCTAACCCCCCAACAATCAGCACCATGGCTTCTTCTAAGCAGCTGTCTAGAAAACTAAAACTGAAAATGGTTGACGCTCACAAAGCAGGAGAAGGCTATAAGAAGATAGCAAAGGTTTTCAGATGCCAATATCCTCTGTTTGGAATGTAATTAAGAAATGTCCGTCATCAGGAACAGTGGAAATTAAAGTAAGATCTGGAAGACCAAGAAAAATATCAGACAGAACAGCTCACAGGATTGGGAGAAAAGCAAGTCCAAACCCACGTTTGACTGCACCATCCATCCAGAAAGACCAGGAGACACTGGAGTTGGGCTACACCAATCCACTATAAAGAGATACTTGTACAGATATGGTCTTCATGGAAGAGTCATCAGAAGAAAACCTCTTCTACGTCCTCACCTCAAAAATCTGCGTTTGAAGTTTGCAAATGAACATATAGACAAGCCTGATGCATTGTGGGAACAAGTTCTGTGGACCGATGAGGTTAAAATAGAACTTTTTGGCCGGAATGAGCAAAGGTAAGTTTGGAGAAGAAAGGGCACAGAATTTAATGAAAAGAACCTCTGTCCAACTGTTGAGCATGGGGGGGGGGGATCAATCATGTTCTGGGGTTGTATTGCAGCCAGTGGCACAGGGAACATTTCACGAGTAGAAGGAAAAATGGATTCAATAAAATTTCAGCAAATTTTGGACGCTAACTTGATGCCATCTGTGAAAAAGCTGAAGTTAAAGAGAGGATGGCTTCTACAAATGGATACTGATCCTAAACACACCTCTAAATCCCCGGTGGATTACATCAAGAGGCGTAAACTGAAGGTTTTGCCATGGCCTTCACAATCTCCTGACCTCAACATAATTGAAAATCCATGGTTAGACCTTGAAAGAGCAGTGGGTGACAGACAGCCCAGAAATCTCAAAGAACTGGAAGACTTGTGGAAGGAAGAACGGGCGAAGATACCTCAAACAAGAATTAAAGACTCTTGGCTGGCTACAAAAGCGTTTCCAAGCTGTGATACTTGCGGGGTACAAGGTGTTAACTCTGCAGGGTGCCCAAACTTTTGCTGACGCCATTTTTTTTGTTTTCTGTTATTTTGAAAGTGTAAATGATGGAAATAAAATTAAACTTTTTGTGACATATTATACAAATGTCTAGTCTGTAATTTGATGCCTTTTGGAGGTTTTTCTATCTTTTCTTGGCTTCTTTATGCACAATAATACACATTTTTACTTGGGGTGCCCAAACTTTCGAACCCCACTGTACATATATATATATATATATATATATATATATATATATATATATATATACTGTAAATGGCCTAAACCGACAGAATAAAACTGGGTGGGGAAAGTGAAAGAGCAGCGCTTGTCCCCCCCCCATTACCACCACTGAGGTGCCCTTCAGCAAGGCCCCCCAACCGCGGTGGAGCTGCTCAGTATGTTAACTTGCTCCTCCGCAGTTACTAGTTACTTGCAGACTAAGATTAAACTACAACATGATAACGATGCTAATCATGTTTTGTACGTAAAATACATTAGACTTAAAAAAAAAAAAAAGAAAAGAAAAAAGTAAGATCCCGCAATCCGCTCCTGCTCGGCAATCCAATTTCAAGATTCTAACGTTTCGGACCTTCGCCGAGAGTATTCCCTGTATTTTTAGTTTACAGTAGGTAACAGCAGTAGGTTAGATAACAGCTCCACCTGTTAAACTACAACAAATAGTAAAATAATAATAATCACACATGTATACATCAGTAAAAATAATCCAATAATATCGCATAAAATTGTCAAGCACAATTGTTTCAGCAATATATGTACTTTTATTTTGATACCTTACCTACATGTTGCTCCTCAGTAGGCTACTTACGCACTTAAGTAAGATTTTCAATGCAGGACTTTCACTTTTATTTCCACAGTCAGGTATTTCTGGAGGATCTAAGTCATGGATGTATAATAATATAATATATATCAGTAACAGTATACAGCTACAAGTGTATGTAATACAAACAGGTCCAATCAAATATTCCAGGGGAGATACAATAATAATAAATAATAATAATAATAATAATAATAATAAAAAGAAAACAACTCAATTTACATAAAGCATTTGAAAAAATATTGTAGAAATATAATGTTTGATGTGAATGGACAGCTCTATGAAGTTAGGTGTTTTATTTTGAAAATTTGGTCAAAATTAAAGTCAGATTGATTACATAAAATTGGGAGATATAATGAAATCAAAACGTACATTTTTATACAAGGAGGATTCAGGGTAAATAAGATCAGCGAAGTATCTAGACAGTTTACTCCAAAGTAATTTAGTATGAGGGCATAACCAAAATAAATGCACAAAGAGGTTCTCTTGTACAGTACAATGCACAGTTTCCATTACTGTCTGTTTTGAGCTTGTGTCAGTAGTGGTTGGTTGGGTAAAACCTACGAAGCTGTCATGGTTTCCGCACTTTGCTTTGTTTTCTGTTCTACTCTGATCTGGTATTTTGGTTCTATGTCTTGTCTCTTTGTGATCGTCTACTTTTTTGTCTTGTTTTGTATTATGTTCTGTTTCCTGTTTTATTGTGATAGTCTGGTTTTCTGTGCTGTCTTGTCTAGGTTTGTTTTTCCACCCTTGTGATTGTCTGATGTTTCTCACCTGTTTCCCAGCCCTTGTGTCACCTGCCTCTTGTTCCCTCGTTACCCAGTGGATTCAGTCCTTGTGTTCGTCTTGTCCTCTGTTTGTTTTAATCCCCCTTGCGGCTTCTGTGTTCCTGTTTTTGGTTATCCTTTTCTCTTTGGATTTTGGACTTTGTTTTTTTTGCCTGCCTCGGTTTGTACTCCTTGTTTTGTTTTTTGGTTTTTGCATGTTTGTTATTCCCTGTTTTGTTTTGTTTTGATAATAAATCCTCGACCCACACTTTCTCCTGCCTGCCTGCCTGCTCTCTGCGCCTGGCTCCTCTAATGCCCTGAACTGTCACAGAAGCGTTTTAACCCTCACGTTGTCCTCGGTTCAAATTGACCCGTTTTATCTATATCAGTGTTCTTTTTAATTACTCAAAATAACATGAGTGATTCCACACAACACTCTTTGGCAAGTACAAATCTCTACTTTCATTCGTTTTGGGGCGTCTTATTAAATTTTATAGCATTTAAAAAAACAAATGGAAGTGGTTTTGAAATAGTATTGAGTAAAAGTTGACATATTCCAGTCTGTGATTATCCATCAACATCCATTCCTTTAATTTTAGTCTAAATAATTCCTAATTTCTGCTTTTTTAACTAAAACATTAGGTATTATTCCTATATATGAGGTTTATTGACCATACATTCCCAAAATAACTGTAAAACCATAGTTAAGAAGTTAGTGTTACGTAGCGTTAAACGTATACAAAAAAGGGACAAACATTGAAAAAAAAGCATCCAAAGTGTTGAAAAAAAAATGTTTTGATGGGAAGACAACACAAGGGTTAAGAGAAATCTCTTTGACTTTATTAGTCAGACAAAACTTCTACTGTACATCTATATACAGTATATATATATACACAGTGTGTATACTGTAAATCTCTAACAAAACTGGGCCAGTGTGATAACGAGGAGGGTGTATGTCAAGTTGAAAAAGTTGACTAATTATTGTTAATATTCTTACAGTATGGAGAGAAGCAACTTCTTCCTACATCAGTTTCAAGTACATTACCTAAAACAGGGAGATCATTATCATTCCTATAACCTCTGAAATGTGCTCTTACACCTGTTGGGATTGCAGTGAAAACTCCGTAGGAGTAACAGAAGAAATTCTGAATAAGAATAAAGTTGACCGTCTTGGTTAAATAATTGACCGACCAACAGAATATTGTTATCAACCCATTGTTTAAAGAAAATAGATGTATTTTTAAATAAAAAAAACAAATTGTTCCAAATATAAAATCTGTGGGGACTAAAATGATGTTTTGAAGATTAAAGACCAGGCCAGGAACATTTGTTAATGACAAGGATGTTTTTTTGGGGGGGGGGGTTTTCAAATCAAGATTCATTGAAGAATGTGGACATACTGTAGGAAAAAACATCTTCTGTACATTTTAACAGTCTATGTTCTAAACAAGCCAGGGGGTTACCAAAGGAAAAAAAAAAAAAAAAAAACGAGCAAAAAAACTTCATACAAATATTTTGAAAAGCTTACAAAGTTCATATGATCTAACAGCCTTTTTTGTTTGTACAGGTAGAAATGGGAGAAAAAGAAAATGTATCGTTTAGTACATTCCACTCCACAATCCAAAAAGCTTGGCATCTTTTTCAAAAACTTTGACTTATGGAAATAAAATGTTGTTAAAAATAATTGTTAAATTGATCATGTGATACTCCGAATGAAGCTTTCTATCATACTGAGTGAATCCAAACAATACATTTTCCCAAGTCACGTGAATGAAGGGTAGGCTATGGATGTATAATAATAATACAATAATAACCTGAATCCTTCTTACACGCTGACGCGATGAGCTGTGAGGATGCTGATTGGCTGCTGACTCTCCTTTTGTCTGCCGAGAACCCCAAAGCGTGCATCTCTGATAGGACGGGGCCCCCTGGCGGCTGTTTGGAGTCATTACAGGCTGATTCATTTCCCACACAGCCATGGTGGCAGATGGCAGCTGTCACATGCGGTGATTTGACTTTTGATGGACCAGCCTGCACGGATTAAACATCTATTTATAGATTCGACTTTCAAACAATGTCTTTTACATTTAGTTTTTACAGATTTGTGTATAAGGCTACTTGGAAGAATAATTCCAGCGGTAAATATTTTAGAGAAAGGATTATTAAAAATACATTTTTATGGAATATATGTCTTTAGTGGATAAACATCCTATAGGAAGAATTGCACAAGACTAGCACAGTCGACACCATTAGGCCGCTGGTTTTTAGACTACGTGTGTATGGTTAAAAGCCATTTGAGCGTGTGAGCGCTTGGTTAATTGCAGCGTGCAGACCGTATTTTTAGCATATTGCCCACAGGCAGGCGGAGCTAAGGAGGGATGCTGCTGAATAGCAGGTGGAGACTGACTCAGAGGAAGCTGGATGGGAGATTTTTTTCGACGTGAAAGTAGCCTATGCATTTCAGCCTGTGGACGGTTTAGTATGTCTTTGTAATCCCGGAGAGCCCGGATTTAACGCGTCTCCCCCGGGCCCACAGGCTGTGAAAGGCTCCGTCTCTCCGTCTCTGTCGCGGGAGGTTGCGGCGATGTGAAGCTCCATCGTCGGGTCGACGGCCGCAGCCTTTTCCCTGAAACCTGATATTATGCAGGGAGCAAGGGACACTGGACGGATTAAAGGGGAACAAAGCAGCGGTTTAGAAAACGTTTTACAAACTGGCAGGTCAGTGGACGTTTGGGTGGTGCGACACCGCATGAAATACAAGCACACCACGGGATGAAGCAGCAGTAAATCTTTGTAACAGCAACAGTAAACACCAGCTAAAAATATCTAACACAAAATGAAACATCTCTAATAGAATATTTCTTTAGGATTTGACCCTGAGTCGTTTTTTAATGTGAGAGGGCACATATGTGCTGCTGATACAGAAAAGTCTAGGCCTGTACTGTTTGGAGGTCCTGATGGTGACCAGAGAGCTTAGTAGATTTGTCTAAAAGTGTTAGTTTATCAGCTAGAGTCAACTGTTATAAATCCATCTTTTTCTTTCTATTGGTTATAAATATACATGTTGCAGGACCTGGTTTGATTTCAAAGGTATTCTTAGGTTTATTGTGCGATGTAGAGTGAAAAATATTGCTATGAGTAATCAATTTCTCTCACCCTAGTAACTCTGCCTAAAATAGACTCTCTATTAAAGGACTCTGGTGGGTTTTTTTTGTTTCGTGTGATATGTCAGTTCCCTGAAGGGGCAATGTCTCATCTGGTGTAAAAATCAGCACATGAATATGTGTTCATGCATGCATGCATCTCTGAACCTACGTTATGACCCTCCCCCGCACACTGCATCTCTCTTAAGCTCTGGACTGAATGCTATAATCCTCTAATCGAAACCTCTTCCAACTATTTCATCCACATCCCCTCACATTTCTCCCTCCATCAACTCCTGCCCCCCTCCCTCTTCTCTGCCTGCAGTATTTGCCAACTATGGTCGACCCCTCGGAGGCTGAGGAGCAGAACAAGTGTAAAGGCCCTCACCTTGACACATCGGCCGTGGCCACTGAGGACCCTCGACTGCCAGAACAGGCCCATGGTGCGACAACTGAGGAGGATGGGGATGCCGGATTCGAGACGCCGCCCTCCGGCAGTCCGGAACAGAGCCCCTGCCACGCTGCAACCCCGGCGGGGCCAGACGCCTCCTCTCAGGGGGCCCCGCCTGAGCAACCACAGACTCAGACTGACAGAGCTCCGTCACCAAAATTGCACCTGGACCTGTACAACTTTGACTCCCCAGCCGCAGAGGGCAGCCGCTACGTGTTGACAAGCCCTCACTCTCTGGAGGCGTGTGCTCGATGTGGGGTCAAACCTGTAGAGCTCCTGCCCCGTCCGCTGGCTGACTTTGCCCGGGAGGCTCCCGGCCGCTCCATGCGTGTTGCGACAGGACTGTTTGAAGTCTACGAGAAGGACAGGCACGCCAAACTCAGGCAGTGCAGGGAGGAGAGGGAGAGGATCGTCCGAGAAGAAAAAAGAAGGATCCTGCAGGCTACAGTCAATACCGGCAGCAGTGTGTCATCCTCCTCTGCAGAGCAGCAGCAGAAAGCCTGCTCTGGCTCCTCTCAGCCTCCTAAATCTGGGCCGGCGACCTCCAGCACAGCTCCTGATTTCGGAGCATCCTCTAGAGCCACGGCACCAGGTCCAACCTCTAAAACAGGCACAGCTCTTTTATCTAAAGCTCCCAGCTCCAGTACCTCCCCTAAATCTCAGTCCTCGAAATCTGCTTCCACAACCTCTACGCCATCCTCCAAGGGTGTTTTCCAAGGATCTGCCAAGCATCCTTTGGCCTCCCCATCTGAGCAATTAAAGACCACACGGCCACTCTCGTCCGGCCCTCCACCAGTAGTCAGGAAGTCCTCAGGCGGTAAATCTTCAAACACTTTCCCCCGATCAACACCAAAACCCCCCTCCTTTCCCAGAGCCAACTCTACATTAGCATCATCAGGGACAAGGCCTGCAGTTCAGAGCTCTGGGTCGCCTCTGAATGGCATAACTGGAGCACAGTTCTCTCAGCACAACGGACATCTTGGCCTTCACTCCAAGGTGCAAGGAAAAAGCCATTCGCTGGAGTCCTTACAGCGGAGGAAGGATCCCGTCTGCTCTTCCACCTCCGCCACCACAACTACTACTACGTGCACCTCATCAGAGTCAGGTGCTTCCTCTTCTTACAGCTGGGACGGTCCACGAGATAACTGGGCCAAAGCCTCCAGTCCTCGAGCTCGCACTATGGCCACTTTCAACTCCCTGATGGGCCGCAGCCTCAGCCTCGGCGACCTGAGCCACTCCCTTCAGACGACGCAGAAGGTCGAGCGCATAGTGAAGGAGGTGAGGCGTCGAGGCCTGAAGGCCGTGTCCGAGCGCGACCGCAAGATCGCAGCGTTGATGCTTGCCAGATACCAGGAGGAAGACATCATGAGTCAGACTCGCTACGTGGCTCACCTACAGTGGGACAGCGAGCGCCGCATGGACGAGCTACGTCGGGAACAAGAGGACAGGGAGAAGCAGCGCGCGGTGCTCCAGTGCCAGCGGGTGTGGCAGACCCAGGTGACGACCCGCCAGCGAAGACTCAGCCAGCAGGAGCGGCAATCGACGGCCGCGAAAATGCGACAGGCGGAGGAAAGCGAGGAGCGGTGGAGGGAGCTCTCGGAGCAGCAGGAGCGCAACCGTTTGCTGAGGTTACAGCAGGCGGCGCGAGAGGAGAAGCATAAGAAAGCCCTGCAGGAGCAGAACCTGAAGGCCCTGGAGGAGGAGAGGGCGGCCATGCTGGAGCAGGAGAGGCTGCTGCTGAGGGAGAAACTCACCATGGCCGAGCTAAAGAGGCAGGAGAAGGAGCACCAGAGCCAGGAGGAGAGGCGGGGTCTGAACAAAGCCGAGAAGAGACGTCACGCAGCCCTGATACAGGAGATCGCCCGCAGGGAGCAGGAGGAGAGGGACGAGGCCAGGAGGGCAGCGGAGGAGAAGCTCAGTCGCTCCCTGGAGAATTACGAGCAGATAGTCGAGCGTCGGGGGCAGGAGCTGAAAGAAAAGGCCAAGCGTGAGGAGAAGCAGATCCAGAAAGCACGCAGAGCGGCAGAGAAGCGCGAGAGGCAGCAGCAGCAGCTGCTGGAGGCTCGCGTGAAGGAGGCGGAGAAACGAGCCCAGCAGGCGGCTTTGGTGGCCGAGGAGAGGGCCAAAGAGAAAGCTCAGCGGGCCGTCCAGAGCCGGCAGGAGAAGGAGAAACTGCAGAAGCTCAACAGGCAGCGAGTGGAAGAGGAAGAGAAGCAGAGGCGCCTTGAGCTGCTGCAGTCCATCGAGAGGAAACTGGAGAAGAGCGAGCAGATCTTCAAGGAAAAGCGGGCGGTGCTGGAGAGCGCTCGCTCCGTGGCCCAAGCCTCTTTTCACGTACGAGACAAAGTGCGGGAGGAGACCAACATGCGTACGTTTGATAAAATGGCCCTCGAAGCTCAACTCAAAGCCAGCCTGAATGAGAAATAAACTCACAGCTTCATTTTGAACCGCGTACTTCTGGGCACGTGCTTGGCTCCTGCCTTCATCATGGCCCTCATCACTCAACAGCTTTACCCTTCTTCGCATAAAGAGCCACAGTGTTGTTTTTTTCCCTTACATATCTTCACCCATCAGCTGATGTGTGTACATTTTTGACCATCCGTTTTTATTATAGATTCTTTCAAAGCAAACCAAATCGTTTTGTACCATGGATATAACGAGACGACAAACTTCATCAGCTGTTCTGAATGAACAGTAGAGCCTGTCGGGCAAGTACAGCGGGCTTCATGTTAGATTAGAGTGTGGAGAGAGCTGCCTTGTGCAGACACACAACCCCTCCTCTCTCTTTCTCTTTGCCCTCTACTCCGCCGATCTTGGCTAATGGACTGAAAGCTGTGCTGGAATGAAAAGAGTCATTGTTTACCAGGAAGCACAACTCCATGACAACTGCAGAGGCTTTTACGGGAGCTCTCCTGTACGCGTGAATGAAGCGCAAATGGTTCTAGACCCCCAAAGCAAAGGAGGGATGCTTTTGTACACACATTGTGACACAGCTAGATATAGCATGGAAATAAAGCCCCGGGCTGGACACTTGTCTGTACCTAACCGCTGACAATGCAGAACAGGAGGGCCGTGTGCCCGAGCCCCCGTGCTCGATGAAGCATCAGAGGACGTTGATTCCTGCTGCAGGGTTGTTCTTCCCTCTGTCTTTTTCCCTTCAAGGACTCCTTCTGTTTCATCTCTCCATGTCAGATTGCAATAGCGCTCTGAGAGACAGCCACCTTTTATTCCTCCCCCCCCCCCCCAAAAAAAATAAGTCAGTCTGCTCTCAACAAAGCCTCCTGCGGACCTGAACCAACAGGTACGAGTTTGTATTGCTTTCACTGGTTATGCAATGCCTTCTGTTTTGTTACGTGCTGTTGCCTTTCAGTGTTTGCAATTAAAAACAGCAACACAACAACCCTTGGTCAGATATCCAGAGAAAAAAATCAGAATCAGAAATACTTTACTGATCCCCGAAGGGAAATTCTCTGTTGCAGTTGCACAAATAGTAGAAATATCAAGTAGAAATATAAATATAAAAATACAAGGAGTGTGGATATGTACAGTATTTACGTAGTTAAAGACATTTTATGATACGGTATTTACATAATTTAGGAGTTGTAATGGTGAATAGTAATAATAATAAATTATAATAATAATAATAATAATAATAGCAGTTGAGTATTGCACACAATTCAAGCTAGTGTTGTCCAGTTTCAACCTCACTAAGTGACACTTGGAGGGAGGAGTTGTAAAGTTTGATGGCCACAGCCCGGAATGACTTCTAGTGGTGCATTTTGGGAGAATGATTCTTTCGCTGAAAGTGCTCCTCCTCCTGATCTCCACATGAGCCAACATGCAAGCCAACAACAAGCTTTAAAGGCCCCTGGCTGCGCTAATCGTACAATCTCTCAGATTAAAAGAAAAGGGAGATACACATGGGGTTTTTGCACTCAGATGTAGGCGTTGCCATAGCAATAGAAATCCGGATGGAGCAGCGAAAGGCGAACTGCTGAGCAGAGGGATGTGTGGGAATATGAGGGGCCGCCTGTGGGGAGCTGCCTCTACGGCGGCTCGTTTTGGTCGTTTCTGTGGAAAAACCCAGCAGGGACATTACTGCAGCATTCCTCCTCGCCACTGATTCAGGCAGAAGTCCTCTAAACCCTTCACCTACCCAGTCAGTCAACGTTCCTGAGGCCACGAGGTAGACTGGGCCGAGCATTTCAGACAGCCTGATGCCTCCTAACGTCAATAACTACTGAGAGAAAAACCAGACTGAATTTGAAATGCAGCATTATAACAGCAGGGGACTGGCAGGCTTATGGCCCTGGGGGGGGGGGGGTTATGTAAGGTTGACGGATGAGACTGCAGATTTGTTGGGGCTGATGAAGGTGTCTGAAAACATGAGCTCGCCAATCTAAAAAAAAAAAGGTTATATTAGAACGCAGGCACATAGTAAAAGCTGCAGTAAATACCAGTAAAGTCAACCACCTACTTTCAGATGCAGGCACTTTAAAATTAAAACAGAAATTATAAGGAGAACAGAGAGGCAAGAGGAACAGATTACCTGCAGACCTTTGGATGATTTTGACTCACTCTTGTTGTTGCACATACTTGACAGCTACTGAAAAATTACATCAAAGAATCACATTTGTTATTATTGTATTTGTATATTATCATGTATTTTAGTTATACATTCGGCATTCATTAAATCGATAAATCGATTGAGACCAGCTCATCTTTTAGGGGTGGGGGAAAAAATCAATACAGCATAGTATCACGATATTTTCAGTGGCAATACTGTATCAATACACAGCTTTTAATTTGAATTGTATTAATTTATTTGACAGGGACAATGTACATTAATTAACATTGCTGTAAATGCACCAGAATTAGCCAAAAGGCTTTTTTTCATCCGTTGTCCCTGGACAGTTCTTAAAATTGTCTACTATAAAGAGGTGGCTATGGTGCCAAGTATGGATCTTTTGTTATTATACATGGTGTAGTCAGTTGGTCCCATTTTGCAGCAATAAAATTAAAGTGATATGAACAAACAAAGAATAGTTTCTTTTTAGATAAAAACAGATGACAGTTGACAAAGTTTCCTTTTGGGGACGTCATTTGAAATTGGGAAAAAATTAGAAGTTGGAAAAAAAGTTATAAATTGGCAATATATCACAGAATATTGCAATGTGTTTAAAATCGCAATAATATCGTGTCGTGGCATAAGAATTGTGATGATATCGTATCGGGAGGTGTCTGCTGATTCCCACCTCTACCATATTCAAGGGAATCTTATGTTGTCTTTATTTGACACTCATCATCTGATCTTAACACCTCCAAGTCCTTGTAGATGGTATTTTTAAGATCCAAATCATGCGTGCATCAGGTAGCATCTTGTAAGAACATTATAAAAACTGATCTTTAAAAATTCTATTGTGCTCTGAATAATGCTTTTTAGTCCGAAGGTTTGTATAATGTTTTTGTACGGCCACAGAAAATGCCAGCATTTAAGTACACTGTATTGTAATTTTTTTTCAACATAACATAGTACTATGACTTTTTTCCACATGCTTTTTTTATGAATGACTTTCAAAATACTGTACTCTTACTCTTCTACAACATATAATGACTTTATCTTTGACATACTATACTGACTTATTTTCAACTGCCTTTTTCAACATTCTATACTATGACCTGTCTTTGAATGACTTTCAAAATACTAAACTAGTTTATTTATACTAGATACATACCATGACCTTTTTACAACATACTATACTATGACTTTTTTCAACATACTAACCAAGTTTATTTATACTATATACACACTATGACCTTTTTATGACATACTATGCTATGACATTTTTTTGACATAGCGTGCTATGTCTTTTTTTGGATTAACTATTTTAGGACTTTTTTCCCAACCTACTATAGCCTACTATGACCTTTGACTTTTCAACATACTACACTGAATTTTTTTGACATTCTATACTATGACTTTTTTTTTTTTTTGGGATCAAATGTTTTTTGTTTTTATTCTACAAATTAAGAAAAAACACAAACAAACCACAGGCAAAACACTGGAACATAAAAACATGTCCCAGGGCCAAAACATACAGAGAGGATAGAGAGACGTGGGGGGGGGGGGACGGACACATAAAAGAACACAACAGAAAGAGTGACGTCCACAGCTTGTATAATAAATGTCGAAACAGATATTCACAAACACATACAGGACATAAACAGACACACACACACAGACACACACACACAGACAGACAGACAGACAGACAGAAGTCACAAGACACATGTATACAGAAGCAAACAGAAGTAAAGACTAACACAAATTCCCGGCAGAAGTTTCAAAGACTCCGCAACGCTGAGCCAAGTGTCCAAAGTCTGTCCTCCATTAGTGTGAGCTGCAGATAGCTCCATGTATACAACATCCCAAAAAGAGAACATCCATGTACAAACAGATAAGTCAGGTGGGTGGTTTCTAACGGGCTGCAATCCTCCTCTTAGCAGCTGTAAGTCCAGCAAACAGTGCCCGTTTCTGACTCCCTGAGAGCTGACAGGCTGACAGGTCATTCAGAATCCAGACAGTGACAGTAACAGGCACAGTGACATTAAACAAGGTGGACATTTTGGATGCAATACTGTTCCAGAACTGACCAACAGGAGAACTCTCCCAGAACATGTGAGGATACATGCTTTGTGCTTTAATTGGGCAGAAAGTGCATAATGAGCTGTTAAGTATTTTCATGTGGTGCATTTTCACAGGGGTGAGATATGTCCTTTGTATGAAATTGTAGTGAATCTGCTGATGATCTGGATTGCGAGATACTTCTGGCATGTTAGACCAAACATCATGCCAGTCGAGATCGATACTCACGCCTGGACAATCGCGTGCCCAGATCCTCTCGATAGGAAGGGCAGAGTGACCAGATGTCACCAAGAACTGATAAAGCCTGGATACCTGTTGTGGAAGTTTCTGTACAGCGAGGGAGCAATTTGTGTTGAAGATTAGACCTTGTTGAAACAAAATAAAGACAGGCTGCAAACTGGATCAAAGGTTTAGGTATTCGGTAGAAAGGGTTTAATTGTTTTCTGCAGAGAACAATCAAATGACGAGAACAGCTTTCACAATGAACAGAGTTACATGTGGCAACAGTTCTGGTAAATACAATCAGTAATACACCTCCTTATATCCCCGTGCATCTGTCTCTAGTGCGTCAGGAATGACTGTAGCCGTCATTCTGTCTGAGAAATCAGAGATTTATCTCGTCTGTAGAAAGCTTCATGGCTCCGACCTTGCTTACGGTGGAGAAATGCAGAGTCATAACATGTTTAGCTGTCTCCAACACTGGAGGACTTATTTTGTATATACACATATTTCAGAGGCAAATTGAAGGATTTACTTATAATGAAAAAATCCCTTAATAGATGAACAATTATTGAAAGAAAATCATTGTCTATGTAATTTTCCCATTACAATACCATACCACAGTTTTTAGGCTGCACAGTAAATAACTTCCAGATAGGATGGATGGGTAGAGCCCTCTGCCAGGGAACACCGTGTTCCTTGAGTGCCACTAGGACTTTTTTTCTTCACTTTTTCGACATACAGATGAAGCCATCTAAAATGTCCGCTCCCTGGCAGGTCTGTGACTGACCAAAAACACAATATTCTGCTGAAGCATTTTGTTAAACCCAGATAGAATACAGACACTAGAATACAGTTGGCTTGTTTGTTTTGATACTTTAAGGAAGTAGCGATACAACTGAGGGAGACACGCCTGTACCACAGAACCGTTCTCTCCATGGAAGCCGCTATTCAAAAGAACTGCATGAAAATAAAAGCAATACTAAGGGAAATTATTGATATGGATTAGGAAAAAGTGGAACAGTGTGCGGGACTCATCAGCTGACTATCTGCAGCGAAACATAACATCCGACAAACCCACACAAAGTTTTTTACAAAAAGAAAATACTATCACAGTTTAGAAAAGATCGTGGGTCAGAACCGGGGTTGAAATCAGCTGATCACTTATCATGGCCGTGGAAGCTAAACAGAACTGCCCGAAAATGTAAATGTGCTGTATTTATATAGCGCTTTTCTAGTCTTAACGACTACTCAAAGCGCTTTTACATCATACAGGAACCATTCACCATTCATACACTGTGGCCGAGGCTGCCGTACAAGTGTGCCACCTGCTCATCAGATACACACACATTCACACAGCATCAGGAGCAACTCGGGGTTCAGGGTCTTGCCCAAGGACACTTTGACATGGGATTGCAGGGCCAGGGATCGAACCCCCAACCTTCCGATGGGTAGGCAACCGCTCTACCACTGAGCCACAGCTGCCTCCTAAAATAAAGCAATATGGAGGGAAAAGATTGATAAGGAATAACGTAACTATCCATGGGAGTCGGATGCGATGATT
The DNA here is from genome assembly GCF_008692095.1 of Etheostoma spectabile. Lineage (NCBI taxonomy): Eukaryota > Metazoa > Chordata > Actinopteri > Perciformes > Percidae > Etheostoma > Etheostoma spectabile. Next base: position 293,937 of record NC_045752.1, read on the forward strand.
TGCAGTGCAGTAGCGGTACAGGCTTGGACACGCTGACAAAATGTTCTTTACGCAAATAAATACTTATGTAGAATAATAATAATCCTGAACGGTCTATAGTACCATTGAACAATTAAATGTGAGCGGCAGTTGCTGGTTGTCCACTACAGAGCCCCGAGACACCGTCGATAGGTGACTGCAAGCCAGTACAGGCGCTGCCAGAGGACGGTCCGTTCAGGGGCCACGAATGTCCCTTAACCCAGACAGAGGGAGCGTCATGCAGGGCTGACAGTTGGCACCAAGACCACTACTTCAAGGAAAAGATCGTGGCTCGTTTCCTGGGTGAAAGGGTTTTATTTTCACCGCCAAGTGAACTCCGCTCTCCGGCTTGAACACACCGTGTTTTAGGTTGACACCACATTGGACGTTGGAAGTTAATAAATAAGTGTTTTGGCATGCTTGGTCGAGTGTCACTAATAAATCCAGTGTCAGATTCGAACCCGCAATATTGGTAGCCTACATTGAGAATGGAATATTCTCAGTTTAGTTTGCATGATCCAGTTGCAGTTCAAACTTTTTAACAACATTCCCTCGCTTGTACTTACAGTCATTCATAATCAGAAAGATTAAAAAAAGATCAAAAAGATATTTATGCACACAGTATTCGTCCTATGTGGAAATTCTAAGAACAGTTACTGCACTGGGTGGCAGCGTGAAAATATTTTTCCATCAATAGCACATTTTACACTGCTGAGACCACCGGTTCAGTGTGAGTTTATGCTGTTTGATACACTATCTGGCCGCGTAGGGCCGGTGTGTTGCTGCTAGCACCGAGGGTGAAGTGTCCATGGCCCATCAGCTAAGCTAAGGGATACAGACAGTGTTGTTGAAGTAACATTTCACCCTAAAAGTCGTATTAGAGCTGACAGTGGTAGCCTTTGAGCAGCACAGTGAATTCATATTTTCCTCAGTCTATAGTAACCTTTTAAAGACGACAAGGCAGCACAACATCCTTCCATTTTATAGTTTAATTTGGCTATAATGAAATTGCCACCGTAGGATCACGGTTACATAGCCTAACCTTTGAAATGAGCGACATTTTAACTGTGCACAGGTAAAATAAACAAATGTAGGCCTTATGTAAGGCTCAATTACAATAACTAGATAGACTAAATAATAGCTAGAGTAGAGATCATTTACTACAGTAGGCTATAACCACTGTATAATAGACGTCATTGACTTGGAATGAACTTGATTTAATGTCTCTGGGGGATAGCTTCTGTGTAGTGAAGCTTCATTTACTGGACAAGAAATGGTAGAGTAGTCACTCACTACTTTTGAAATGCAGCAAGTATCCAAATGGGTGTGGTCACAGTGGAACTGAGACACACCTTGTCAGGATGCAGGGGGGGGGGGGGGGGACTGGAAGTAGGCTGGAGATTGAAGGGGAAGGGAAGGCTTTTTTTTTTTTAATCACTTTTTCGACATACTACACTATGACTTTATTTTCCGACATTCCATACTATGTCTTTATTACTCTTTTTTGACAAACTTACCTTTTCTAGAAACTGTTCTATGACTTTATCACATTTTTCGACATACATTCGACTAATTCAGCGCATTTACTTTTGCCTTTTTTCTAAAAACATTCTAGTTCTCCTTTGCTGCTTTTACTTGGATCTGTCTTTTTTCAGCATACTATGGCTATTTTGTCACTTTTTTTAATATACTTTGGCTTTTCATGACTTTTTTCTACATACAATACTATGACCCTTCACTTATCACTATTCGACATACTGCATTATACTGACACAGTATAATAGGTTTTTTTAAGACTTTTTTCAACATACTATACTATTACGTTTTTAGGCATACTATATTATTAGTTTTTATGGCTGTATTTAAAAAAAAACTATACTTTTGCTTCATCATCACTTCAGCAACACTTTTGACATGCTCCGAGTTTTTTTTATTTAATTAAATGGACTCCCCACGGTATTCATCCCCCGTCTGTTTCTTTCCCTGCAGGTCCTGGTGATGAACGAGAGCTGGGGATGTAACCTACGATGGTCCTCCTTTCTTCCCACGTTGAACTTCATCACAAAGTCTGCTCAGATGGAAATACATCCCTCTCTTTTCCCTTTTAAACTAGTGATAATGTCATGTTCTGAGCTGCTGAGAAGGACCCTAGATGTGAACCTACAGCCTTTTACCTGCATTAATGAAATGCCATGGACAAGGTTCAAACAGCTTTATTCACATCAAGGCATGTTGTTCAGTCCATAATATGTTCCCTCTTGACTTCTCTCTACATGTGGGCTTCTTTTTTTGTATCATTTCTGGTGAGTTATCATTTGCATTATGATAAAAATGCTTGTTTCAATGATTTACATATGGTTGCTTTGTTAAGGACAGATGTCGCAATAATGAAATGGTCAAGGTCAATATCAAACATCTGTAAGTTCAGCGTTTTTCTATAGCATCTGTTACAAGTAAAGTACAATCTGTTCATACAATCAAAACCAGAATAATAAAAAACATTTCACAAGATGGATTTACATTGTCTGTGCTGTCTGCTAAATCATTTCTGTATATTGTAAATCTGTTGTAGTAGTTTAGAGTATGATTTAGTACGAGGCTGCCAACTAAAACACTATGATTTATGACATGTTATGTGTTACTGTGCTACAATTCCTTACTGAGTGAACCCGTTATTCTTAACATCATAATTACTCTTTGGCTTAATCCCATCTGAAGGTTTCTATTGCACTTTAGTACCAAACAGTTCCAGAATCTGAACTCTAGAGAACTAACAGGCATGACCACCACAGGAAAGAAAATAAATTGTGGGTGTTTTTTTTTTTTTTTAAAGCCATATCAAGAAAATTGCGTCGTCATTTTCCATCTTCCTTACTCGTAATTCCTGGAACTGTTTGGGAGAAAAGGGCTAAGAACCAGTGGGTCCATGGGGGGGGGGGGGGGCTGAAAAACAACTCACACATTTCTGTGTACAATCATCTACAGTATCCTAATGGTGGGTCTGGGATCAGGATCTCTACGTTACTCACTGTGGGAACTGAATAAAGATGAGGACCATTTCTCCTATTTTAGCTTTAGCTCTTTTTTCCCCTCAGTCCTCTGCTTTGTTCATGGCATCCTTGCGAGTGATGATTTTGTACACACTCTCTCTGAAGCTGCTGTCAGACGTCAGCCGCCGGGCCGTCTCCCGCAGCTCGTCCATGCTGCCGCCGTCCGTATGCGCTACAGCAAAAGACTGAGAGTGTTTTACTGAAAGAAAAAAAAGCAGAAATTTCAGTATGTTAAAAAAGTATTGGTATGATAGGTTGGGATAAAGGCATATAGTGTGCTGAAAAGTTATGAAAAATTAAGGTATGTTGAAACAAGTGATAAAAATGCCAGAATGTGGAAAAAATTGATAAAGAGGACAAACATGGTCCCTTAGTTACTATATCTGTAATATGCAAAAAAACTAATTGGTTCTGTGGCTAATAAAATAATAAACAGTCTATCATGCGGTCTGCTTTTTTCATATCATGTAGTGCAGTGAGTGTTAAGGTCTAACACCACTGTTATTACACCTGCTTATTACAATGTGGGAACAGTGTTACATAACAGTCAAAAAAAAAAAAAAAAAAAGGGGAAAAAGTCATAGTTTAGTATGCCTTAAAAAGCCATAATATAGCAAGTTGCAAAAGTGATAAAAAAAAAACAATAGAGTATGTAAAAAAAAAAGCAATTAAAAGCCATAGTATAGTATGTCTAAAAAAGCCACCGTGTGGGGGGACCTCCAGCTCACCCAGTAGGCGCGTGCACCCCATGTAGGCGGAGTCTTTACAGTGGCCCGGGTCCGAACCCGACCCACGGCCCTTTGCTGCGTCATCCCTCATCTCTTCTCCCACCTTTCTACTGTCACTATTAAATGAAGGGAAAAGCTGCCCCCCCCCCCCCAAAACAAAACAAAATAAAAAGCCAAAGTATGTATAAAAAAAAAAGGCCATTGTATAGTATATTAAAAAAGTGATAAAAAGTCATAGTTTGTCAAAAAGAGAAAATATAGTGTGTTGAAAAAGTGATTAAAAAATCCAAAGTATAGTATATTGAAAAAAAGTCATAGTATAAAAAAAAAATGATAAAAAGCATATAAAAGAGTAAATGAAAAGATGTATAGTAGGTCAAAAATGTAATAAAAAACGTCATGTTATAGTAAGTCGCAAAAGGGATTAAAAAAAACAACATGATATAGTATGCTGAAAAAAAGTGATATTGTATGTTGGAAAAGTGATTAAAAAAAAGACCATATTATAGTATATAAAAAAAAATATTTAAAAAAAAGCCATATTATTGTTTTCCCTGTCTGTTTGGTTTGGTTTTGTGTGACGTTCCTGAAGGTGCCCTGTTCCTCTTGCCGGGCAACAGGTGCAAGGCGGGAAATCCAGGATCTCCTGAAATTGCGCTCACCTGTTTCTCATCAGCAATGTGCTCACCTGGTCCTGATCATCATCACTACATCGTTTAGGCTGGGACCTGACAGCCAGTCCCTGTACTTGTATGTTGTGCTTGTGTGTCTGAATTGTCGCTTGCTGTGTGCTACTTTACTGACCCCTGTTCCTCTGTCTGCAGTACCTTCACCCTGGATTTCCTTTCGCCCCTGCCTGGCGACCAGAACCTAGACAATGTCGTACCATCAAGACTCCTGTCCGTCACCGCCCTCCCTCGCCTGGACTCGCCTGTCTCCATGTCTGGCATAACCTTATGGCTTCAATAAATACTCACATTATATCGCCACCTACCTTGTCCCGGTCTGTGTTTGGGTTCAGACCCTAAGAGTTTCTGACAATTATAGTATGTGGAAAAGAGTGATGAAAAAGCCATATTATAGTATGTCATAAAAAGAGCTAAGCAGCCATATTATAGTAAGTTACATAAGTGATTTAAGTATAGCATGTTGAAAAAGGGATTAAAAAAGCCATAGTGTGTCAAAAAAGGGACAAAATCCCATAGGTTCCATATGTTGAAAAAGTGATAAAAAAAGACTTAATAATATTCCAAAAACAGTGATTAAAAACTTACTGTATGTTATATTTAAAAAGTGATGAAAAGCCATAGTGTAGTATGTTGAAAAGGTCATAAAAAGGCTATAGTATAGTAAGATGCAAAAGTGATTACAAAAACAATAGTCTTTTGAAAAAAGTGATAAAAAGCCATAGTATAGTTGGTCGAACAAGTATGTCAAAGAAAGTGACAAAAATGTCATAGCGTAGTATGTTGATAAAGTGATCAAATACCATAATATAGTGCATCAAAAAATGTGATAAAAAGCTATAGTACAGTATGTCATTAAGAGTGATAAAAAAATAATAAATCACAAAAGTGATAACAAACCCATAATAATGGGTATGTTGAAAAAAAAATCCATATTGTCGAGAAAGTAATAATAGCCATACTATAGTATGTAAAAGAAACGTGGCATGGTATGTTGTAAGAAATAGATTAAAAAAGCCATGTTGTACTATATTTAAGAAGTGAATTATTTTGTGTTTTCACTTACGATACTTTACTGACCTATACTTTTTTTCTACATACGATACTATGTTTTTTTTCCACTTTGATCAACATACCATGGCTTTTATCACTTTTATTGACACACTATACTATGGCTTTTTATTACTAATTCAGCACTTAATTAGGTTTGATACTAATTCAGATTACTATGGCTTTTTATCACTTTTATCGACATACTATAATATGGCTTTTTATGACTTTTATCAACAACCTATAATATCGATTTTTTTATCACACTATACTATGGATTTTTCCCTTTTTTCGACATACTATGGCTTTTTTATTACTTAATTTAATGTACAATACCATGGGTTGTTTATTGCACTATACTATGGCTTTTTATCACTTTTATCAACATACTATACTATGGCTTTTTAATCGACATACTATACTATGGCTTTTTATCACTTTTATTGACATACTATACTATGACTTTTTCCATCACTTTTATTGACATACTATGGCTTGTTACACTTTTTTTGACATACTATATTATGGCTTTTTTATTACTTAAATTCATGCACTATACTAGGGCTTTTTTCAACATACTATAGCTTTTTTCTCTTTTTTCCCCATAATATGCTATTGCTTTTTAATAACTTTTTTTAGACGTACTATGGCTTTTTTAATCACTTGTTTTGACGTACTAAACTAAGGCTTTTTTTTCTGTTTTATTGACATACTATGGCTTTTTCCCTTTTTTTGACATACTATACTATGGCTTTTTTATTACTTATTTTAATGTACCATACCATGGGTTGTTATTTGCTTAATTTCATGCACTATACTATGGCTTTTTATCACTTATTTCAACATACTATACTATGGCTTTTTTCACTTTTATTGATATAATATACGTTCGCTTTTTTGATGAGCTGTGTTGCTTTTACGCCAAACATATCGTTTTGCATTGTGGCCAAAAAGTTTGATTTTGGTTTCATCTGACCAGAGCACCTTCTTCCACATGTTTGGTGTGTCTCCCAGGTGGCTTGTGGCAAACTTTAGACAAGACTTTTTATGGATATCTTTGAGAAATGGCTTTCTTCTTGCCACTCTTCCATGAAGGCCAGATTTGTGCAGTGTACGACTGATTGTTGTCCTATGGACAGACTCTCCCACCTCAGCTGTAGTTCTCTGCAGTTCATCCAGAGTGATCATGGGCCTCTTGGCTGCATCTCTGATCAGTCTTCTCCTTGTCTGAGCTGAAAGTTTACAGGGACGGCCAGGTCTTGCTAGATTTGCAGTGGTCTGATACTCCTTCCATTTCAAAATGATCGCTTGCACAGTGCTCCTTGGGATGTTTAAAGCTTGGGAAATCTTTTTGTATCCAAATCCGGCTTTAAACTTCTCCACAACAGTATTACGGACCTGCCTGGTGCGTTCCTTGGTCTTCATGATGCTCTCTGAGCTTTCAACCGAACCCTGAGACTATCACAGAGCAGGTGCATTTATACAGAGACTTGATCACACACACAGGTGGATTCTATTTATCACCATCAGTCATTGGATCAACATTGGATCATTCAGAGATCCTCGCTGAACTTCTGGAGGGAGTTTGCTGCACTGAAAGTAAAGGGGCCCAATAATTTTGCATGCACCACTTTTCAGTTTTTTATTTGCTAAAAAAGTTTAAAATACTTAACTCTGAGGACTGTTCACCTGGCATAATTGTCATCTACATTTTCACTATAAGACTTTAAAAGATAGCTCAGCTTATGAGGTTTGAACCCACAACCACTGATCCCATCCAACAAGATTTACATTAATGTGCTACAAACTACCCTCTACCCCAAATGTTCAGTATGACAGTAGTAGCCATCTCCTGGCATATTTCACATTTTCATTCTCACCTCTAGACCTTAAACTTCAACACACATTGTGAGATTTAAACCCACAACCCCTGTTTTTTCAAACCTGCTTTTGCTTTATGTGGCACATAAGTCCCCTCTACCCAAATGCTCTACTCTATTGACTTTTGTCCTGGCATTTTTGACATCTTTATATTAGACACTATTCGACCTCAAAACTCAATACACATTGTGAGACAATGATTGCATTTTTCCAAACAGCTATCACCTAACGTACCACAGAATAGCCTCTAGTCCAACTTTTCTACTGTCACGCTCCTGTTCTCCTGGCATATTTAACATCTACATGTTCACTATAAGACATTAAAAATGAACACAGCTTGAACCACAACCACTGATCCCTTCTTACAACATTTTAATTAATGTGCCACGAACTACTCTCTACTCTAAATGCTCCAACTTCAGGTTTCTTCTCCTGGCACATTTGACCTCTTCATGTCCACTTTTGGACCTTAAAATTCAACATACATTGTGGGATTTGAACTCACGACCTCCACTTCTTTCCAACAAGATCACGCTTTATGTACCAAGAACTACCCTCTACCCCAAAAACTCTACTGTGTGGACTGTTCTCCTAACATACTTTTAGCACAAAAAGCTCACAAAGTTTAACACACCTTGTGAGATTAGAACCAACCCCATTTGCACTACTTGATCAGAAATTACCCTCTACCCCAACTTCTCTATTGTTATGTCTATTCCTGGCATATTTTACATCTTCATTCTCACTGCTAGACCTTAAAATCCAAAAAGCTTTGGGAGGTTTGAACCCACAAGCCCTGTTTTTTTCCAACAAGCTTTATGTGGCACAAAGTACCCGCCACCCCAAATACTCTACTCTGTAGACTCTTGTCCTGGCACTTATGACATCTTCATGTTCGACCTTAAAAATCAATACACTTTGTGAGATTTGAACCAACAAAAATTATATTTTTCCAACCAGCTGTTGCCTTAGGTACCACAAACTTACCTCCAGCCCAACTTCTTTACTAGCGTGTGTGTTCTACTGGTATATTTCACATCTTCATTTCATTGTGAGACATTAAAATTCAAAGGGCCATGTGAGGTTTGAACCCACTAACCCTATTTCTCTCAGACAAGCTTTTGCTTAATGTGCCAAGGACTATCCTCTCCTCCATAAACTCTACTCTTAGCAATAGTCTCATAACATATTTAACATCTTCATTGTAAGACAATAAAATTCAAAGCGCCATGTGAAGTTTGAACCCACTAACTCTATTTCTTTTAGACAAGCTTTTACTCAATGTGCCAAGAACTATCCTCTACTCCATAAACTCTACTCTTAGAACTCTTCTCCTGGCATATTTGAAATTTAAAAAATTAAAAAATTAAAAAATTAAAATTCAACAAGTAATGTGAGGTTGGAACCCACAACCCTTATTTCTTTCAGACAAGATTCTGCTTTAGGTACCAAGAACTACCCTCCACCCCAAATACTACCTTGAGCATTCTCATAACATATTTAACATCTTTATTTTCACCAATCGACATTAAAATTCAACAAGCTATGTGAGGTTTGAACCCACAACCACTGTTTTTTTTTTTTTAATCAGCTTTTGTCTTATGACATATGAACTACACCCTACTCCAAATACTCTAGATTGTGGACTGTTCTTCTGGCATATTTGACACCTTCTCTACAATACATTAAAAGTTAACAAAGCTGTGATTTTTTTCTTTCAACCAGCTTGTGCTTTATGTGCCAAGAACCACCCTCAACCCCAAATACTCTAGTTTGTGGACTGTTCTTCAGGCATATTTGACACTTTCATGTTCACTGACAGACCTATAAATTCAACACACCTTGTGAGATTTGAACCATCAATAACTGGTATATTTCAACCAGCTTTCACCACAAACTACCATCTATCTCAACTTTTCTACTACTAGGCATGTTCTCCTGGCATATTTGACATCTTCACTTTCACTGTAAGACCTTAAAAAGCAACAAATCTCGCAAGGTTTGAACCCACAACCTCTGTTTCCTTTTTAAACTACTTATTGTTTCTATGCGACAATTTACCTTCTACCCCATACACTCTACTCTTAAAACTGTTTTGCTGGCATATTCTACAAAAACAAAAACATATTTTTCATAACTAGAAATAAAGAATATGACTATGATATAGTGATGTGCCATCAGTGTGAGATTTATTAAACATTGTAAATGAAAAACATTTGCAGAAAATGAACAATGTAATTAGCGACAATGCAGTTCAAGTGAAGGGGCCAAGAACATGTTTGATAAAAAACCTTTTGTACATATATATATCTATATCTATATCTACATAGATATAGATATAGATATATATATATGTACATATGTAGTTGCATTTATAATTTATTGCGAAACATGTGCTTGCACTTCACTGAGGATCTTGGTCATCTTCGGTGGCAGGGAGGACACAGCAGTGAGCCCACTTTTTTCCAGGCCCAGTCTGTTTCTCTGCTTTGTTTTGATCAGAATTATTGCAGAAAACGAGGCCTCACACAAATAGATCTAAAGGGCAGCAGCTGCAGCAAAGCTTTTCCTCCAGGCTCAGGATACTTATTTTGTACACACCCAAAACTGCGTTAGAGTGGAGTTTTCATATTTCATCTGTAGGCCATAGTCAGATGACTAGTCAGAGTTTTTCCTGTTGAGAGGAATCTTGTTTCTGTTTACTTCTGACAAAAGAAATGAGTTTCTCACCCAATCAAGCCGTGTTGATTTCTCCTCCATGTCAGGAAAGTATAAGTTAAAAAACTCACAATGAGGTTGGCTGAACGTTCTTCTATGATGGACCTGATTGGTGATCTCTCCATAAAACATCCCCCTGAGAAAAGCAGGTGAGATCCCCCTGTACACATGCCCATTTCCACAACTGCTATCTTCAGGAAACCCCCCACCTTGTCATACAGGTTCAGAACGTGGGTGTCCTTGCCTGAAGACACACATTCAGCTCATTCAATTTGCTGAATATGTCTGCCAGATGGCACATTGCAAGCCAATCTTCATCTTCAAACAGGGTGACATGTGGAGATCTTTGCTCTGACAAAAAGGTGTGCACCTCCGCCCATAGTTCCAACAGCCTGTTCCGTCTCCTCCCTCGAGATAGCCAGCACACTTCAGTGTGTAGCGGCACTTGTGTGTGTTCAGAGCCCATGTCCTCACAAAGGCGGAGAAATAGTCGCGCATTGAGTGGCCTTGACTTAATGAAGTTAATCACTTTAATGGTGTCATTCAAAATGTCATGCATCACACCGCTTATATTTTTGGATGCCAGTGCATTCCTGGGTATAACACAGTGATTCCACTGGATTCTTATTTCTAATACGCTCCATGAGCCCTTAAAACTCCTGTGATTGACGCAGCTCCGTCAGTGCAGACACTGCTGCAGTTTCTCCAATCCAGCCAGTTTTCAATGAAGAAATTATTCATAACATTATAATGTCCTCTCCTGTTGCTTTCCCCATCTCAACATCCACTTACCTTACAAAAGCAATGAGCTGTGTTTTGCCACTGACATTGGGCGACTCATCAAGCTAGAGTGAAAATGCTTCGCCAAGTTTTACTACAACTTTTTCAACAACATCCGCTCCCATTCTTTAAATTCTGCGGAAAACTGTGTCATTAGACATTTTTCATTTATCCGCCGCATTTTTGTCCAGCATTGTCTCAGCTAGTACAACAGCGGCTGAGAGTCCGCGGTTCCTCATGTCCTCAGCGATTGCTTTTCTGCTTTAGCCTCGAGCAGTGAAACCACATATGACGCCTGCAGTGCTTTGGCTGATGTTGTCGAGACTTCTGTTTCCTGCGATGATCTAAACTCAGCAAGTTTCTCTTGAAAAGTTCTGGTGGCTTACCAACATGACACCAATGTTTGGTGCAGACTGTTTCTCCCCACAAAAAAAACACAATGCATCCATCAAATACCTTGAATATCAGGAGGGGTCCTCATCACTGCTCTACCCCAACTACTCCACACTTTGGACTGTTTTCCTGGCATATTTACCATTTACTTTTTCACTGTTAGAGACCTTAAAATTTGACATATCCTGAGGGGTTTGAACCCACAACCTCTGTTTCTTTCCAACCAGGTTTTCCTCTATATGCAGGAAACTAACCTCTACCCCAACTACTCCAGCCTTAGGAATCTGTGTCCTTCCAACCAGTGTTCTATCACTCTGAGACATCTTATTTGACACACTTGACTTTTTCCCTCTCACCGTTGGACATTAAAAGTCAGAGTGCTCCCTGAGAATTGAACCCACAACCTGTGTTCTTCCAACCAGCGTTCTTCCAGTCTAAACTATTCAAACTGACAAAAACAAGTGACATTTTCAAGCATTATCTTGAACATCCCAATGGAAACAAGTTGTTCTAATTTGAGAGAATCCTGAAGCGAGTTCCATTTGTCAGGAGAAAATGCCATAGCCATAGTATGTCGAAAAAAGTGATAATGTCATAGTAAATTATGTCGAAAAAAAGCGATAAAACAAAAGTTATAAAAATGCTAAAGTTTATATAAAAAAAAGTTGTTTAAAAAAAAGTAATAGTTTAATATGTTGAAAAAAATGATAAAAAAGCCAAAAAAGCCATAGTATAGTAGGTTGAGTGCTTAGTGTCCGCTGCCCTCATTAGGAAGTCACACCCCCGATTTCCACAGGATGGATATAGTCCCATCTGCTGTGTGCTGAATTGCAAAAATAGAAACTCTGCGTATCGGAACTAGTCGGGACGGAGTCGGGATGCAGCCATTCCGCAGTCCGTGGAAATACACACACTGACTTTAATGGAAACCAAAAGACGCTGACACTGTTTCACATCCTGTGGAAATTGGGGGGAAGTAATAACAGAACTGTCGGTGCGTCCACATGATACAAGCCTACCGTCATAATAGAATTAAAGTTACATATAGCCACTTTAAAATAAGTGGCAACTTTGTCTGGTAAGTTCTTAAATTCTTCCAGCAAAAAGAGACTACACAAACTTTTGTAATCAATTGGCACGTTTGAGATGAGCCAGGTCTGTGCAGAATCAATCACCGGCGATCGCCGCCCGTTGCATGCTGGTTAGATTTGTGTCCGACTCGATCCCGACTTGCTCTGACGTCATGCACACGTAGGCAACGATAACCCCACGAGATCAAGGCGGCGGCAGTTCTGAGACGCAGGCAGGGCAGTTGCTTTTTGCCTGCAAGACCCAGGCTGACCCAGGGCATGCTGGGAAATACAGGCCTCTCAGCTGATTTAACAGCTGATTAGTTAGGAATCAACTCAACGTCATGTTTTAAATGACCTTTTAATTGATTTTGAATTACAGTGATTTTAGTTGCCATTTGTCTGATTTAACCACACAAACCAAGTGTGGCTGATAGTGACATTTAGAAGTGAAAGAGACTAAATCCGTTCAGATAACAGATCATCTACAGTCTGTAGTTTATTAAAATTAGCAACACATTGCATGTAGAGCATTTTGAGAGCTACTCTGTCATAATTAAAACAACTGGAGACTTGTACAAGCTGATATATGGGTTTGATAAAATTTTATTAAATTGGAGTTGGACCCAAGGGGGTAAGCCTCTTTTCTCTAAGCAAAGCTCCCTACGGCGCCATTTTGATGTTAGCCAGCCACCACCTGCCGTTAGCTTCCCATTGACTGCCATTCATTTTGACGTCACTTCTGAAGAGTTTAAAGCCTCCATCTGTCCGTTGTTTATTTCTAAAGAAACACGACAATGCATATAAAAGGCTCCATTACCTTGTATCTCACGTATGGCTCCGTGCAGACGTTTTTGTAAAAATAGGCTAACGGTTGTGTCATAATCCCGCGACTTGCTGTTGCACAGTAGAGGAATTACCGTATAGTACAGGGTAAGCTTGCAGACAGTTTAGACTTCCATTAGCTGTTTAGGTTTAATTACTAATGTTAACTAGCATGTTAGTTAGCAGTAATTAGCCTGTGCCTATGTTATCTCCTAACATATACGTATGCTCTCCGTCTGTGCTGATTGGGAATGATTGAGATCTCTTTTGGCACAGCTACCAGAAGACGTACAACTTTCAGACAGGTTGCTCACGTCACAGCTCAGTTAAAGCTGCAAAGTAACGCTCAGCTATCACTGGGAAAGTGCTTCTAATATCCTTCACTGATCTGCAACAGGATCTGTTGGTCCATTTCTTTAACTGTCTGTGATTGGACCACAGTGTTTCTGTCACTTCCTGTTCAGCCTGAAGGCCGCTGGAAACGGCTGGAAACTGTCTGACTTGAGAGCGGATTTTTAAAGCAGGAGTGGCGTAGTTTATGTCGTACGAGCCTATTGACATTTTTAGATTGGCACCAACAATCAAACAGATCTTTTTTGCCAAATTCAATACAAGTCTTGTCAGATTCTTTGAACCGCCAAAACCTTTGGCGACATGTCTCGTGCACCAATGCATATACTCTAGCACAGCTGCTTTGACCTCGTCATAATCCAAGGACGCTTGGGCTTCTTGAGCAGTGTGAAGAGAAACTGCAAAAGCAACGGCCGAACGTGCGTAGGCCATTTTAATTTTAATTTTGTTTGCAACAAGCTCAAACAAAGTGAAATATTTATCTACATCCCTCTCACTAAAGAGAGCAACCCAAACATATGTACTTGTGAATCTCAAAAACATGCAACTGAGACACCAAGCCGTTCCTGCGTCAAATACGGACGTTTGGACAGTGGCTGTCCACGCCTGACGCAACAAAAAAGGCGCCCTTTGGTGTGTGTGTAGAGCGTACTGGGGGAGGCAGTGTCTAGACGGGGTTTAGCGAGTAGTATGTAAGGGGAAAATTCCACATAGGGATGTTGGTCGGGGGTGGATGGGTCAAACACAGGACTTTCACCCAGGAGAGCGGGGTTTGTGTCCTTAGCTGTCTTGTTATTGCCGCGGGTCAGGGAAGCCGCTTTCTTCTTTAGTCACCAATCACAGAACCGTAAGCCCACCCACGAGCTTTTCCTTAATTTAGTAGCGTCAAAAGGGACGCCAATAGTCCCGACCAAGCGCGTTAAATGACGCAAGGGGAGACAACCAAGCGCGTGTTATATGAGTGTTATAAAGGTCTCCTTTGGCATCAAAAAGAACGACAAAGGCACCTGACCAAGCGTCTGTATTTTACGAGATAGGAGTGAGAATGTGTTGCGGGTGAGTAGGAGAAAGAACTACACAGACCTCTAACACCGCCACATTGTAAATGTGCTGTATTTTATATATTTTCTACTCAAAGCACAGGAACTATTTACCATTCACACACATTCATACACTGCCGAGGCTGCCTACAATTTATAATATTGTGCAACTACAACACAGAGTTTCCCTTCGGGGATCAATAAAGTATTTCTGAAGACCTGCTCATCAGATAAATAATCACACACATTCACACTCCAATGACGCAGCATCAGGGGCAACTTGGGGTTCAGCGTCTTGCCCAAGGACACTGACATGGGACTGCAGGGCCAGGGATTGAACCACAAACCTTCCAATTGGAAGCTCTACCACTAAGCCACAGCAGCCCCCATTGTAGCAACCCCTTCATCAGTTAAAGCAGCCGCCAAGTCAGATTTTATCACAGTCTTTTTAACCTGTTTAGGCACAAAGGCCCTCATTTATCAACCCAACGTAGAAACAGATATGTGCAAATATGTGCGCAGAAGTCCTCTTACAACAGGCTTCACGTGGGATTCATGAAACGTTCGTATCACACCAATCAGAGAGAAAGTCATAGCATAGTATTTCAAAAGAAGTGATAGTATATTATGTCATAAACAGTGCATGCTGCAGAGACTTACACCAGTGGCTCCTGGAGGCTCTCCTCTGGATGCGGCAGCTCTTTATTCTGCGTGCGGCGGCTTTGTGCAGATACACAGCGTTCTTCATGATCGCTGGAAGTTTCGCCTCGATTTCCGCTGCACAGATACACTCCTCAAAGAATCCTGATTGAACACACACATCAGAAACACATCATTTATGAACACACCTATGAATCAATGAAGACACTATGTGTGTGTATATATGTACAGTGGCTTGAGAAAGTTTACACACCCATGCTAAAGTTGTTTAAAAAGAGGAATAAAAAAACATATATTGGAAATTCATCTTCATGCCTTAATTCAAAATATTTAGGGAAATCCAACCTTTTAAGGACACAAATTTTTCTTTGTGAATGAATTATGTATTGTAAATAAATAAATATTCTTCCTTAAAATACAGGGGGCATAAGTATAAACACCCCTATGTTAAATTCCCATAGAGGCAGGCACCTTTTTATTATTAAAGGCCAGTTATTTCATGCATCAGGATACTATGCATCCTGATAAAGTTCCCTTAGCCTTAAAATAGCCCCCCCCCCCCACATCATTAAATACTATAATAGAGTTTGGCATGGGGAACTGTCCATACGATCATCTCTCAATGCAAATCAAACCAGCTATTAAGCTAACTGAAATAAAACCAATCTCTAGGTATGGGGAAGGGTATGTGATGATGGGGGGGGGGGGTTATTTTGTGCTGTGTAGGAGGGTCTGGCTAGTCCACGCAGCATTCTGGGATGGGAGAAAACATGCTCTGGTTTATTGGCATTTCCTTAAACTAATGCTGTCAGTTAAATGTGTTATTAACGACGTCAACGCAAACCCTTTTTAAACGATGTCAATTTTTTTTTCATCTTTCTTTTTGGCCTAGTAAACTTTGTAGATGTTTTTCACATGCTGTTGCAACAACTAGTAACAAAAAAAAACTACAACACCACACCGGATCTAGCTAGACCGGAAACAAAACAACAAGCACGACGCACACACAGAGTAGTAACGTTCCGTTTTGAGGGGATGGCGAGCGTGAGACGCCGAAGTGGACGCCAATGAGATTCTGATTTCTTTATCCTTTTATTGATGGACAGTGTTAGATTGTGTGAGAGATTATTTGCTCCAAGTGAGAATGTTAGTGTGAAATTGAACACTACAGTAGGCTTATGCTGGGGGGGGAGAGGGGGGGGGGGGACTTAAACACTACAGTAGAGTTTATGTTAATGTTGTTTTCAATAAAAAAACATTTGCACAGAGCGAGCCGATCCACTTTTCATGTTGATAAGAGCATTAACATGAGAAAAAATAATGGGACAAAAAGAAATCATGGGACGTTTAGAACAGATGAAAATGTGTGATTAATTGCGATTTACTGCGAGTTAACTACATTAATTGCAATTAATTATTTTAATTGTGTGACAGCACCACTTTAAACCAATCCCAAAATAGCCTCAGGAAGGAACTAGTTTTGGAACGTGTGTACGTTCAAAAGGTTTTAGACGTGCAACAGAATACTCCGATTGGACAGATAGTGTGTGTGGAAGTTTGAAGGTGGAAAGAATTAACCAAAGAGAAAAGATTTGAACAAGATGGAATACGTAAAGATATCATTTCTATTTATGAAAAAGACAATACGTCTCAAAGAGATATCAATAAATATCAATTGAGTTGGAAAATTGACATCAATATTTAGTACAGGGTGCTTTTATCAGGTCTAGAGGGAGGGGGATGGTGAAAGGAACACAAAATATTTTCGTAATAATATTCAGTACATAACAGTCATATCACATCTGACTTGGCACACCGTAAAACGTTGAATTAGAGTATCTGCAAAGATACTAAAAAATAAAGAACTTCTATTTATGAATCAGTTAGGTCTACAGTGTGAACACAGGGCAGTTTGAGTCCGGCTTTGTGTTGCTCTCCACACAGATACATGTACGTTATGGCTAAACATTAAGAAGGTAAACATGAACTACAGATACAGATACAGAATTACTGATATGTGTTTTTATATAGCATGGACCTACTTGTGAGTCTGAAATAAAGATGTATTCTTGTATGTAAATAAAGTAACATGTAAACGGCACAAGGCTTTGAAATACTGAGAAAATAAGTGCAAATGACCCAGTAGATGGCGCCATTGTTCAATGATTGCTACAGTTACAGTTACTTCTTTCAACACTTGGCATAGGCCTACTACAGTTTAATATATTGTCATATTGTTTACAAAAATAAAGAGCAACTTTCATAAAGGAGAGGAGAGGAGTTCAGTTTGGATGTCTCAATGACTGCTTATTAATGGACATCAACAAATATTTGCCGCAAAAAAGTATAATGATATAATGACTAGGAGTCAGGTTATGACAGCTTTTGTTTAAATGTAACTTGCTGTCATTCAGCAAGACGTAAGAATATTGACACATATTAATATTAAAATGTAAATTAAACAATAAAATTGAATTATTAGAACTACCATTTTATGCAGTATGATTTTAGAGCTGCAACAATTATTTAATTAATTGGTTAGTCAATCAACAAAAAATGGTTCCGTGGTTACAGCTTGTTAAAGGTGAGGAGGTTATGCTTTATTTGTCCCATATGATAGGAAACAGAATTTCTTTTTTTGCGATTAGTTCGGGGACAAAACTGGCATTTTTCAAGTTTTTGATATATTTTATACACCAAACAATAAATCGAGAACATAATTCACCAATAACGAAAACAATTATTAGTGTCACCTCTAATAGTTTGAGGCAATTTCTGTTGCATAAATTACATTAAAAGTAAAACCCTTATGTTGCTGTCAATTGTTTTTATCCAAAAATGATATCTGCTGAATGTGATCAACATGTTAGAACAACTCTATCAAGAGGAGGGTAGCCACACAGGTGTAAGTGTCAGATCAGATTATGAACTTCCCATCTTCCCTGTATGTGTGTTTAAGGGCCTTTGCATCAGGACGTAAACCTGTTGCAGAGAATTATGTGAGCTAATCTGACTTGGGGATGCTTAGGATATTCTTGCTGCCATCCTCATGTACAGGAACTATCAAATTAAACTTCTGGGACTGTACTAAATGCAATCTTGGAGCACACAGGTGCTCTACCAAAGACTATAGGAATAATCATACTCACTCCTCAGCTCAGTCACATCCCCCTTCATCTTCTGGTCTGTCTCCTTGGTCCGCTCCAGTGAGTCCAGGCCTTCCTCCAGGTCCTTCAGAGCCTCTTCAGCCTGCTTCAGTCTCTTCTCCAGCTCCACCCGAGACTCTATCTCTGCCTGGGGCAAACAGGAAAACACGCAGGATGTCAGTGAAAACCTACTCGGCTGAAATCGACATACTGCATCTGTATGTGGATGTATAACCCTTGTTGTCTTTACTTTCGTGACCCTCTCGTGTCCCTCAGGTCAAATGGACCCGTGACTTATTTGGGGTTTTAAAAACAATTCTGAAATGAAGTTTTACTTCATGATCTAGTAACAAATATTGTCTTTATCTCGATTTCAAACAATTGAGATAACATTTATGTTTAGGGAATGCAATCAGTCTCTACTAACACACAATTAAAAATGGAAGTATGATTCATTTTTTTTCATAAAGTTATGATTCATGTTAAAAATCCACTATGGAAAAAACATATCATATGATCATATGCAGAATAATTTTCTGAACTGAGTGAGGAATACATGTTTATCACAGAAAATAAGGTAAGGCAGTTGATTTTCAGGTAGATAAAAATTACTTGTACCATTTTTCTTCTTGTAAAAATTTGAAATGGGTCAATTTGACCCGAATACAATACAAGGGTTAAGGGTTTAAGTATTGGGCTATTAATGATAAACGGAGCTGAAGTGATGGAGAAAAGATTTCCCTCAGCTTGAGAGGTCTCACTTTATTCAAATCCAAACTGTGTTAGGATGAACTGAAAGCAGCACAGGCTTTAGCACCTTCATACAGTAGTTATGTAAACAGCGAGTGATGGATACGATGCACAGAGGTACTTTCACACAGAGGAACCGGACAAAAGAAGGCAATGAGCTTTTTTTCTTTCCAGTAAATGTAATGTGAGATCAGCTCTCCATGTCAGAGAGACTCAGTACATCAGACTGGGTGCCAGGGGAAATAATGGAATGGGATAAAAGTCCCTGAATATCGTTAAGCCCAACTGGTGTCTACCAAAATAGTTATTTGTACAAGCAGAGTCTTGAAACATTGTTTAAATAAGTATTTTAAATGTATTTAGAATCATCCTTTCCGTACTTTTATGGTTGTGAAAATTCCCCTAAGTATTAAGATAAACCCATTTATAAAAACAATTGGATCATCTGAACCATTTTTATTATTATTACAACAAACGTGAAAAAGGTTGTTTATTTGTAGCTCATGAAAACTGACCACATTTGGATATAGAATTGCATGTGTTACGTGCTTAGAAAAATTTACACTTTCATGTTTGGAAACACAATTTACAGAATAGATAGTTGACCATAAAATATGAAAATCATTAAAAACATTTAAAAACCTTCTGTCTAGTGTCAGGTCCACTTTTTTCAAGGTTGAGGGGCTTACATTCATCAGCTCAGTATTTAAAAAACAAACAGTATAAGGACAACTTAACGCCATCATTACTGTTGTCATTCCCTGATGTGAGTTGCTCATGCGTCATTTTGCCACAAGTAGCATACAAGATGCTGACGAGAGACTTCTGTAATTCTGTAACCCAGTAAAAATGGACCTACTTAACCAAGTTGGTTCACTTCTGGCTACAAGTTAGCATCAAACACAACAAAGGCTGTCAGCTGAATGGCTTTTTGAGCTAATGTTAGCAATCAAATAATCATAGATCGCTAAAACATTTTTGAAATGACTGCTAGCTTAGCTACACGCTAGCAATCAAACACAACAAAGGCTGTCCCTGGAATGGCGTTTTGAGCTAACGTTAGCAATCAAACAATCATAGATAGCTAAAACGTTTTTTAAAAATGATTTCCATCTTCTGTTATTGTTTGTAATGAGAAAAGGTTATTATTTTATAGATTTCACAAATTTCAGTATGACGCGTTATGCCGTAAACCGTTTAAATCTGAGCATGCTCGACTCAAATCTGCACCCGACTCATATCGGGCAGTGACAACTGTCATTAGTTCCACCTGTGCAGTTCCTGCTGCTAATCAGAGGCAACAGGTCTGCTGTGACAGGCTCAAAACATTTTCATTTATTGTACCTCAGCTACTGTAGAGATATGTTTTAAAATACATTTAAAACTCCCACTTCAGCTGCCGTTACAATACATGTTTATAAAGTAAATTATTTAAGAATGAACTGCTCTGATTGGGCAGAGCCATGCTGGGAATTACCTAAGGCCACTGGACTTGTGCAAATAAGGACAAGAAATGTATAATTTGTTTCTATCAGGTCTAAGAAAGCTAACAGAAGAATCTGGAAAATGATCCACACAGAGTCAACAAAAAGTCCAATTAGGTAAACTAAGGGATATCACCTGTGTGCATATACATGAAAACATAAACCTGGCAGCTGGCCAATATGGTGACCTTTAAC
Organism: Etheostoma spectabile; assembly: GCF_008692095.1. Classification (NCBI taxonomy): domain Eukaryota; kingdom Metazoa; phylum Chordata; class Actinopteri; order Perciformes; family Percidae; genus Etheostoma; species Etheostoma spectabile. The sequence continues at coordinate 314,762 of NC_045752.1, forward strand.
CCTCATGTTGTCCTCTGGTCAAACTGACCCGCTTTCCTATATCAGTGTTCTTTTTAACTACCCAAATATAATTACCCTAGATAACACGACTGATTCCACACAACGCTCTTTGGCAAGTACTTATTCAATTTTATAGCATTTGAAAAACAAAATGGAAGTGGTTTTGAAATAGAATTGAGTAAAAGTTGAAATATTCCAGTCTGGGATTATCCATCAACATCCATTCCTTTCATTTTAGTCAAAATAATTCCTAATTTTTGCTTTTCTAACTCAAATATTAGGTATAACTTCCTGTAAATGAGGTTTATTGACCAACTGTTGATGTTGACGGGAAGACAACACGAGGGTTAAAGAGACTTTGAGCAGTGTTTGGTTGCTGTGTAATATCAGCTGAGTGCTGCCCTTACCTTGAGCTCGGCCTCGGTCTGCTGCTTGTCCACAGTGAGCTGGGAGAGCGACTGCTGCAGCGCCCGAGCCTGAGAGGAGTAGTACTCGCTCTCCTGCTGCAGGATTTTAGCCCGCTGCTCGTTCTCCCTGAGCCTGGACGACAGACAAAATACCCATTCAAACACGGAAAAGACTACACACCATAAGGAATATCTGTGTCCGAATCAGAACATGATCATCATGCAGATTTTGGCCATTTAAAGATTTGGGCATTGTTTAATCCCTTTTAGAAGATTGGAAAAGGTATGGATAATGACTGCATATCTTGGTGTCATCCAAAAAAACACACACCTGTGGTTTAATTTTAAAGTGCTCATATTATGCTCATTGTCAGGTTAATTTAGAGGTTGTACCAGAATAGGTTTACATGGTTTAATTTTCGAAAAAACACCATATTTTTGTTGTACTGCACATTGCTGCAGCTCCTCTTTTCACCCTTTGTGTTGACCTCTCTGTGTCAGCTACAGAATGAGACATCTCACTTCTGTTCCATCTTTGTTAGGATTCACACATGCACAAAACCTAGGTAAGGACTACTAGCCAGTCAAAAGCAGAGTATGAGGGCCCTGACAGTACCTAGGTAAGGACTACTAGCCAGTCAGAAGCAGAGTATGAGGGCGTGCCCTGACAGTACCTAGGTAAGGACTACTAGCCAGTAAGAAGCAGAGTATGAGGGCCCTGACAGTACCTAGGTAAGGACTACTAGCCAGTCAGAAGCAGAGTATGAGGGCGTGCCCTGACAGTACCTAGGTAAGGACTACTAGCCAGTCAGAAGCAGAGTATGAGGGCGTGCCCTGACAGTACCTAGGTAAGGACTACTAGCCAGTCAGAAGCAGAGTATGAGGGCGTGCCCTGACAGTACCTAGGTATGGACTACTAGCCAGTCAGAAGGAGAGTATGAGGGCCCTGACAGTACCTAGGTAAGGACTACTAGCCAGTCAGAAGCAGAGTATGAGAGTGCCCTGACAGTACCTAGGTAAGGACTACTAGCCAGTCAGAAGGAGAGTATGAGGGCATGCCCTGACAGTACCTAGGTAAGGACTACTAGCCAGTCAGAAGGAGAGTATGAGGGCGTGCCCTGACAGTACCTAGGTAAGGACTACTAGCCAGTCAGGAGCAGAGTATGAGGGCGTGCTCTGACAGTACCTAGGTAAGGACTACTAGCCAGTCAGTAGGTAAGGACTACTAGCCAGTCAGGAGCAGAGTATGAGGGCGTGCTCTGACAGTACCTAGGTAAGGATTACTAGCCAGTCAGAAGCAGAGTATGAGGGCGTGCCCTGACAGTACCTCGGTAAGGACTACTAGCCAGTCAGAAGCAGAGTATGAGGGCCCTGACAGTACCTAGGTAAGGACTACTAGCCAGTCAGAAGAAGAGTATGAGGTTGTGCCCTGACAGTACCTAGGTAAGGACTACTAGCCAGTCAGAAGCAGAGTATGAGGGCGTGCCCTGACAGTACCTAGGTAAGGACTACTAGCTAGTCAGGAGCAGAGTATGAGGGCGTGTTCTGACAGTACCTAGGTAAGGACTACTAGCCAGTCAGAAGGAGAGTATGAGGGCGTGCCCTGACAGTACCTCGGTAAGGACTACTAGCCAGTCAGAAGCAGAGTATGAGGGCCCTGACAGTACCTAGGTAGGCAAGGCAAGGCAAGGCAGCTTTATTTGTAGAGCACATTTCAGCAACAGGGCAATTCAAAGTGCTTTACACAAAATCATTAAAACAGATAAAACACAAGTACAAACAGTTAAAAGTCATAAGCATTAAAAATCAATAAGACACATGAATAGACAGTTAAAAACAAAATAGAAACATTAGGACACATAAAACACAAGAATAAAAGTTACAGTGCAGCATAAGAAAGAAATGAGCATTAATTTAAAGAAAGGCAGCATCAAAAAGAAAGGTCTTCAGCCTTGATTTAAAAAAACTGAGAGTAGCAGCGGATCTACAGGTTTCTGGGAGTTTATTCCAGATATGAGGAGCATAGAAACTGAAAGCTGCTTCACCCTGTTTAGTTCTGATTCTGGGGACAGAAAGTAGACCTGTCCCAGATGACCTGAGAGGTCTGGGGGGGTCATAGTGTAGTAGCAGATCAGAAATGTATTTTGGACCTAAACCGTTAAGGGATTTATAAACTACCAAGAGTACTTTGAAATCAATTCTTTGAGACACAGGAAGCCAGTGTAAAGACTTCAGATCTGGAGTGATGTAATCCAGTCTCTTGGTCTTAGTGAGGACCCGAGCAGCAGCGTTCTGAATCAGCTGCAGCTGTCTGATTGATTTTTTAGGGAGACCTGTAAAGACCCCATTACAGTAGTCAAGTCTACTGAAGATGAAAGCATGGACCAGTTTTTCCAAGTCCTGTTGACACATAAGTCCTTTAACCCTTGATATGTTCTTTAGGTGATAGTAGGCTGACTTTGTAATTGTCTTAATGTGGCTGTTAAAGTTCAGGTCTGAGTCCATGACTACACCAAGATTTCTGGCTTTGTCTGTTGTTTTTAACATTGTTGTTTGAAGCTGAGCGCAGACTTTTAATCGTTCCTCTTTTTTTTTCCAAAACAACTACCTCAGTTTTTCCTTCATTTAATTTCAGAAAGTTCGGCACATCCAGTCGTTCATTTGTTTGATGCAGTTAGTCAGTTTTGTATTTGACTATAGTCCCCTGGCGATAAGGTTATGTAAATTTGTGTGTCATCCGCATAACTATGGTAACTTATTTTGTTTTCTCCATAATCTGAGCCAGTGAAGCATGTAGATGTAAACGAAGAGGCCCCAGAATGGAGCCTTGCGGAACTCCGCACGTCAATTTGTACGCTCAGATGTATAATTACCTATGACACAAAGTAATCCCTATTCTTAGGTAGGATTCAAACCAGTTTAGTACTAAGCCAGAAAGTCCTACCCAGTTTTCCAATCGGTCTAGTAATATGTCATGGTCGACCGTGTCAAATGCAGCACTGGATCAAGTAATACTAGATTGAAATTTTGCCACTATCTGTGTTAAGGTGGATGTCATTAAAGACTTTGACAAGAGCCGTTTCAGTGCTGTGGTGTGGTCGGAAACCCGACTGAAAGGTATCAAAATACTACTACTTCTACTACTACTTACTACTCAAAACTAGTAGTAAGGACACTAGCCATCAGAAGCAGAGTATGAGGGCCCTGACAGTACCTAGGTAAGGACTACTAGCCAGTCAGAAGAAGAGTATGAGGTTGGCCCTGACAGTACCTAGGTAAGGACTACTAGCCAGTCAAAGCAGAGTGAGGGCGTGCCCTGACAGTACCTAGGTAGGACTACTAGTAGTCAGGAGCAGAGTATGAGGGCGTGTTCTGACAGTACCTAGGTAAGGACTACTAGCAGTCAGAAGGAGAGTATGAGGGCGTGCCCTGACAGTACCTCGGTAAGGACTACTAGCCAGTCAGAAGCAGAGTATGATGGGCCCTGACAGTACCTAGGTAGGCAAGGCAGGCAAGGCAGCTTTATTTGTAGAGCACATTTCAGCAACAGGGCAATTCAAAGTGCTTTACACAAATCATTAAAACAGATAAAACACAAGTACAAACATTTTAAAGTCATAAGCATTAAAAATCATAAGACACATGAATAGACATTTAAAAAACAAATAAAAAACATTAGGACACATAAACACAAGAATAAAAGTTAAAAGTGCGCATAAGAAAGAAATGAGCTTAATTTAAAGAAGGCAGCATCAAAAAGAAAGGTCTTCACCTTGATTTAAAAAACTGAGAGTAGCCAAACGGATCTACAGGTTTCTGGGGGTTTTTCCAGATATGAGGACATAGAAACTGAAAACTGCTTCCAAACCCCGTTTAGTTTTGATTCTGGGGACAGAAAGTAGACCTTCCCAGATGACCTAGAGGTCGGGGGGGTCAAAAGTGTATACAGATCAGAAATGTATTTTGGCCTAAAAAACCCTTAAGGGATTTATAAACTACCCAAAGTACTTGAAATCAATTCTTTTAGACCAAAGCCAGTGTAAAAACTTTAGATCTGGAGTGATTAATCCAGTCTCTTTGGTCTTAGTGAGGGCCCGAGCGCAGCGTTCTGAATCAGCTGCAGCTGTCTGATGATTTTTGGGAGACCTTAAAGACCCCATTACAGTAGTCAGTCTACTGAAGATGAAAGCATGGACCGTTTTTTCCAAGTCCTGTTGACACATAATCCTTTAACCCTTATATGTTTTTTAGGTGATAGTAGGCTGACTTTGTAATTGTCTTAATGTGGCTGTTAAGTTCAGGTCTGAGTCCATGACTACACCAAGATTTCTGGCTTTGTCTGTTGTTTTTAACATTGTTGTTTGAAGCTGAGCGCAGATTTTTAAATCGTCCTCTTTTTTTTCCAAAAACACTCCCCTCAGTTTTTCCTTCATTTAATTTCAGAATTTTCTGGCACATCCAGTCGTTCATTTGTTTGATGCAGTTAGTCAGTTTTTGTATTTGACTATAGCCCCCCTGGCGATAAGGTTATGTAAATTTGTGTGTCATCCGCATAACTATGGTAACTTATTTTGTTTTCTCCATAATCTGAGCCAGGGGAAGCATGTAGATGTTAAACCAGAAGAGGCCCCAAATGGAGCCTGCGGAACTCCGCACTTTCATATTTGTACGCTCAGATGTATAATTACCTATTGACAAAAAGTAATCCCTATTCTTTGGTAGGATTCAAACCAGTTTAGTACTAAGCCAGAAAGTCCTACCCAGTTTTCCAATCGGTCTAGTAATATGTCATGGTCGAAACCGTGTCAATGCAGCACTGAGATCAAGTAATACTAAGATTGAAATTTTGCCACTATCTGTGTTAAAGGGGGATGTCATTAAAGACTTTGACAAGAGCCGTTTCAGTGCTGTGGTGTGGTCGGAAACCCGACTGAAAGGTATCAAAACTACTACTACTTCTACTACTACTTACTACTCAAAACTAGTAGTAAGGACTACTAGCCAGTCAGAAGAAGAGTATGAGGTCGTGCCCTGACAGTACCTAGCTAAGGACTACTAGCCAGTCAGAAGCAGAGTATGAGGGCGTGCCCTGACAGTACCTAGGTAAGGACTACTAGCCAGTCAGGAGCAGAGTATGAGGGCCCTGACAGTAGCTGGGTAAGGACTACTAGCCAGTCAGGAGCAGAGTATGAGGGCGTGCCCTGACAGTACCTAGGTAAGGACTACTAGCCAGTCAGGAGCAGAGTATGAGGGCGTGCCCTGACAGTAGCTAGGTAAGGACTACTAGCCAGTCAGGAGCAGAGTATGAGGGCCCTGACAGTAGCTGGGTAAGACTACTAGCCAGTCGGAGCAGAGTATGAGGGCGTGCCCTGACAGTACCTAGGTAAGGACTACTAGCTATCAGAAGGAGAGTATGAGGCGTGCCCTGACGTAGCTAGGTAAGGACTACTAGCCAGTCAGGAAACAGAGTATGAGGCCCTGACAGTAGCTGGGTTAAGGACTACTAGCCATCAGGAGCAGAGTATGAGGGCGTGGCCCTGACAGTACCTAGTAAGAACTACTAGCCAGTCAGGAGCAGAGTATGAGGGCGTGCCCTGACAGTACCTAGGTAAGGACTACTAGCCAGTCAGGAGCAGAGTATGAGGTCGTGCCCTGACAGTACCTAGGTAAGGACTACTAGCCAGTCAGGAGAAGAGTACGAGGTTGTACCATGCTAGCAGCTAGGCGAGCATTATAACGTGAGTTACAAAGTGACGTCTTACACATCCACATACAGATGCAGTAAGTAAAGGCTGGACTACAATAGTGGTGTTTGGAGTAGTTTGTGAACAGTGTTTTCTGTTGGAGGTGGTAAGTCCCTTTGGGGGGGGGGGGGGACTTTGTAAACCTATAACATGCATAAAAAAAGACATGAAACACAATAAAGGAAAGGGAAAAGGCCAAAGAGCATAATATGAGCACTTTAAGGTCAAAACTCAGAACCACAGCACTTCATGAAATGCACATATTCACTTTCTGTGAACATGGTGATTCTGTGAATTGTCATTTCCGACGCTGGTTTTTGTAGAGATTTGTTTTTAATTTGCATTTTACATTGTTAGATCCTGTTGGATTGGACAGTGGCTGGCAGCTTTCGCAGTTTCCCCGTATTTCTGAAAATCTATTCTATTCTATTTTATATTATATTGTTTTTGATATATAATATTTTTATCATGATATGGTTGTAAGAAAAAGCTAAAATACAATTGGAAGAGCAGAAATACATGAGCAAACTGAGATCTCAAACATATTTCAAGTACATAAAAATATGTACAATGATGATATAAATGATAATGTAATTCATGACATAACCATACAATGAAACTGTCCTGTTGTAAAGTCTACCTTTGTAAAACACAGTGTCAGAATTGTGCTGATTCTACTACTTTTTAAGACATTAATAAGTTATTAGTAAGTAGTTATGGTGTTTCTGCTACTTTTGATCCTTGATAATATGTAAATAAGGAGGAGAAAATGTAAGAAAGACTTTTCAGGGGGAAAAAATAACAGAAAACCTCTTTTTAATAATAAATATGATGTTGCTACACCATTGGATGTCACTGTTTCCAATTAAAAAATACCCTTTTATAATTGGGTCTAATCTAACAGCCTAAAAAAAACTCATCATCATAGATTTGAGTTAAACAACAGAAGGAATAGTCTCAACAAAAATAGATATTTTAACTAGTATTTGTTGCAGGAATGTTGTTTTGCAATGCAGTTTTTAGGATTAACTTGATTTTGCATTTGGTATAAAAAATCCCATGTGATTTATAGTTGTATTTTTGTATTTGTCCATGCAACTGCAGATGTTATATGTCAGTCAGAGGACGACGAGAAGAGGAGAAGAGTGAAGGCAGAGCTCATGGAAACATAACGTTAAGGTTTGTATATTCCAGTGTTTGCAAAAGAAACATTAGTGCTACACAGTCAATAGCTGCCTGTAATATCCCACTTACTGGTGCCGATCAATGGGGCTGGTTGTTTAGGGATCAATACACATTTCCAGTTACATCATCTGTGCCGTTAGCATAGAGGTTCCCTGTATGGGGATGCGAGTCTCTGACTCTTTGGGCTCCAAAACCTAGTCGCAGGTTAAAGCCCTAAGTCAACCTATAGCAGTGTTGCGGTACTCAAGATCGGTCTTGGTTTTATGATCGGTCTTAAGATCGGTCTTGGTGTTGACTCGGTCTCAACCTCAAACCCTCCAAGTCTTCTTTCTGTGAAGACTTGGTCTCGGTTTAGTTGGTCTTGACTACGCTACCCTATAGCACCTTCTAATGTCCTTCTAATGTCATTATACACATACATTCAGTTAAATTGTATTTTGTCATTTTTGTGTGAAAATGTAAACAGGATGGAATATCTGACGGAGTTAATTTATACTGTTTATTAATCCCCAGTGGGGAAATTACAATCCCCACACAGGCCTGAAATACACACACATGCTCAGGACCTAATCATTCACATATGATTAGGGATGTCAGAGTGAGTGGGCTGCCAGTGCTGGACCAGCACCCTGAGCAGGGAGGTACAATGCCTTGCTTAAGGGGACCTGGCAGTGCCCAGAAGGTGAAGTGTCCACACTCTGTACTTTGGTCCATACAGAGACTTGAAGCAACTCCCTGCAGACTAACCTCCTCCCAAAGGTTGCTGTCAGAAGTGGGATTCGAACCCACGCCTCCAGAGGAGACTGCAACCTGAACGCAGCGCTTTAGACCGCTCGGCCATCCTGACACATACCCAATGCAAAGGGGGGGGGGGCGACTTATGTTTTAAAAAAGCATTTTTTTAACTTTTTTAAAATATGTCTAAAAAATATACATTCACGTGAATCTAACATTTTAATAGCAAATATAACTATTAGTGGGGAAAAAACATTTAATTTACACATTTAAGATAGGCTTACAATACGTCAGGTAGCCACTATGGTAGCCACACAGCTTAGGTATTCACCGCCATTCATTTTCATCCATTTTCATCCACCCGGCCCAGTTTAATGCAACTTCATTTCATACAGTATATTTAGGGGGTGCCTACTCTGTCTCTCATTCAGCTAAGGGGTCTCGGGGTCAAAAAATGATGAAGACTATGAAGGACTTCTAAATGAAAAAAGAATGGCTCTGAAAATTTTTAAGCTTTTAACTTTAGGAAAGAAGATAAAATAACCCCAAAAGTTCTTTTAAAGTGTTTTAAGACATTATTAAAATGAAAAGTCTGCTGTACACAGCTGGTTTTGTTCTGCTAAACCAGTAATCCCAGTCTGGAGCTGGATTCTGTCTCCGAGGTGTCACTCACTTTTCATCAGCATGCTCCTTCTCCTCCAGCAGGATCTTCATCTGCTCCTCGATGTGTTGCAGGTCCTGCAGCAGGTTCACGTCTCCGGGATCCCCGCCGTCCTCAGGCTTCCTGCAGGCCGGGCTCTCCTCTGCTGCCTCGGCCTCCTTTTCCCCCTTCACCCCCAGCAGCTCCAGAGTTCTCTGTTTCTCCAGAGAGAGCTCCTGAGGGACAAAACAACAGATTCACGTCATACAGAATCTACTCCAGTCGGAAAGAGTTCAACCTATGCAGGTGTGATGTATTAATATCTCTTTTTCAATTAAATTATCAGGCTGTTACATTGGAAAAAGTCCAGCTAATTAAATTAACCTCACTGTTAATATGAACAAAATAAATCTTAAAACTAGTGTGTCATTGGGCCTTGATTTAGGAATTCCTTTTTTTTCAAATTAACAGGAAAGTCAAGAATGATCTTTTCATATATTTTCAGGTCTTTTACAGATGCAGCACCTCAGCTAGAATCCAACTTTGTGAATATATTCAACGCTATATTATAGTTATACTGTATAAACAAACATTTTGAGTTCAAATATGTCAAATTTTAAGATTTTACAAAGAAAGACAGAGTTTCTATGTTAACAAGTATGCTATCAAAGACATTTAACATTTTTCAGATTAATTATGTTATTCTGAAATAAAGTCTTGATTGTTAAAGGAATGGTTCAACATTTTGGAAACTGTGCTTATTTGCTTTCTTGTTGAGTTAGATGGAAAGACTGACACAACTCCAATGTCTGTCTATTAACTGTCTTTTTGGGGGGGTTTGTTACACAACTTTGTTACACAACTTAGTAGTTGTAACATTACATGAGCTAAATGGAGCACCAGAGTTCTTTATGACACATCAATAAGTTTTTATTGTTACCCTAGTCTCGTATTGCCAGACCTTCCTCCACAGCCCTGGGGAGGAAGGTCACAAAAACAAAAGGCACAAAAAGGCCATCCTGTTGTTATATAATGTAATGTACATAGCATAAACATAAAATCCTAAATGTCTATTTTGGAAGAAGTTAATTAAAATACAGCCAATTAAGTCTGCCAGTTTTATCAATTACAATTCCTGTCATTATATTCTGTAATTTAATTGAGATATTTCTTACTACAGATGTTTTTTTTTAATTAAAGCTGTTAAGCAAATAAATAGTTTTTGCTCTCAGGACATTAGAATAATGATATTTTATACTGAAAGTGGAAGGAAATATCTGGCTGAAATGATGGACATCCGGCAGAATTTCCGGCGGCACCGGAGCAATCCTGGTAATGAGACGTTTAATAGTTTATATGATATATATGATATAAACTATTGTTACCCTGGCAGGATGAGTTATTGTTTTCATACCTTGATGGATTGCTGCAGGATTACGGTTAAACTGCTCAGTTCTTCATTTTCACTCTCAACGCCTTTCAGGGACTGAGCTGTGCCGTCCAGGTCTCTGCCAGCATCACACACACAAAACACAAAAATAAATACAAATCCCCTTGAGTCACAGGCTCGGGCGGTACATTCACTGTGAGTTAACGTAAAGGAAGGTAGGAAAAGAGTTTTTACAGTTTAATGTGCTCCTGCTCTGCCTTCAGCTCCACCACCACCTCCTCAACTTCATCTTCTCCTCCTCCAAAACCCGGTTCAGACGCTCCAGCTCCTGCTGCCCCGCACACGCCACAACACACAGACACACACAGACACACAGACACACAGAAAACCCACACCACACACCCCAAATCACATAACACACACACACACAGACACACAAAACACACACAAAGTCCCTAGACACTCACACACAGACACACACACACACACACAAAGTCACATAAAAACTCACACCACACACACACACACCCAAAGTCACATAGACACTCACACACAACACACCACACACACACACACACACCACATAGACACTCACACACACACACACACACACAAAGTCACATAGACACTCCACCCAGACACACACACACACAAAACACACACACACACAGACACTCACAAAACACACAGACACACTCACACACACACAACACACCACACAACCACATCACACACCCTATACAGACCACACCACACACACACACACCACGACCCTCAAAACACACAGACACACAAACCACTCACACATACACAAACAGACCCGACCACACACACCACATACACACATACAAGACACCCAACAACACACACACACACACACACACACACAGCACACACAGCATACCCAGACCACACACACACCACCATATACAGACACACACACGCACACACATATACAAACACACCACACCACACACCACACACACCACAAAACCCCAACACACACAGACCTCAGACACACCACACACAAACAGACAGACACACCACCCACATAGACACATACAACACACACAGACAGACCCGACACACACACACAGATACACAGACACTCAGACACACACCACACACACCACACACAGACCACAACAACAAAAACCAACACACACACACACACACACACACACCACACACACACACACACTTGTAGGTGATTATTAAATAAGGATTGTGACGCACCCTGACGTCAAAGGGCAAAGAAAGACCACTGAAGAATCATCTTTGGGGTCTGGGATTTTATGGCATTCTGCACCGCCTTATATCCTTAACAGTGAATTGATTTATCAAAATAATCTGTTACCAATACTAGTCCTGTATATAAGTACTCTAAAGTATATCCTTTTTTGAATGGTTTATTATAAATACTAGTTATTCTTTATTAATTCCAAACTCCTAAAAGCGTTTGTTGTGTCATGTGATGAGACCAGAGGAGGGAAGAAAAAGCTCTCGCCTCTCTCTGTGCTCTTTGATGACTCAGCTCCTCAGTCTCTTCCATCAGTTTGTCTGGAGAAAGAAAACCATTTCACGTAAACTGCCTCCTCTTGTTAGACCTTTAAAAAGCTCAGTGTACTCCCCCCCCCCCACCATGTTTACCCAGATACTCCTGCTTCTCCTTGGCCAGCTGCAGCCCCTGAGCCTCCAGACTCTCGATCATGGCCTCGCCCAGCTGGGCGTTTTTCCACGTGCTGTTGGACAAACAGAGATTTTTTTTTTTTAAAACAGGATGATTAGTAGATGAAGAGGATGGATTGCCATGAATTTTTTTTTTTACAGACATTCAAGTTCTCATAAGGTTGAATTCAAATGACATTGGCGATCCCCTAGATTTTTATCTAGCTCCATCAGCAGGTCAGTTTCCACTTTTCACTAAACTCAACAATTATTGGATGGATTACCATAAAATCTTATTCAGATATTCATGGTTCCCAGCAGATGAATCACAACCATTTTAGTTTCCATTGTTTTCCTCTAGGGTCACATTGATTGGGTGACCTTTTCCCTTCCGTTCATCAGATTTTCCTCTAGAGCCACTTAGTAGGACCATTTACCTGCAAAACTGACATTCCCATCAGCCTGAGCTGCACTTTGTGTTTAGTGCAAATGTTATCATGCACACTAAGACACACTAAGATAATAAACATTAGCATTTCATCTGCATAACATCAGCGTGCTAGCATTGCCGTGTGAGCTTGTTAGCATGCCAATGTTAGCATTTAGCTCAAAGCACCGTCTTTTTAAAAGCTGTAGCAGACAAAGTGAGCGTTACGTCTCAAGACATTCCCTGAACATTGTGGTTTTGGTTGTTACAGATCATTGTGCTACAGTGGCAGCTGTGGTTGCGTCAGGCCTTCATCTCTAACATTCACTACGTAAAGTCTCATGTGTATAAAATTCATTGAAACTGTCTTAATTTGGCAACACTGGGCTTGTCTCCTTTTTTTCAAAAAACAAAAACATATTCAATAATATTAATAATAATTTGGGGGTTCAGTGCCTTGCTGAAGAGCACCTTGGCAATGCCCAGGAGGTGAACTGGCAACTCTCCAGCCACCATACTTGGGCCGTATTGGACCATCCAACTCCCTAGAGACCATAATACCCAAACAAAGGGGTTTTAAAATGTCTATCTTGTGTGTGTAATTCCTTCAGAAGAGCAACATTTAGAAGGAGATGTTGTGTCATATACTTACACTTTCCCTGAGTCCTGCAGCATCTCCATCCAATGGACCTGCTCCTCCCCAGACTCAGCAGCTAGGACTATGGTGCCCTGGGTGAGGGGGGGGGGGGGGGATTTGAAATATTATACATCAGCAGCTTGTCAATAATGGGCTCAGGCTGTAAAGTAGACAGTGGATTTCCATCTTTGGGCTGCTGAGATAGTCAGCATGGATGTAACACTGTTTTACAGTTATATTCACCATATTGTATAACCCATTTGTTGTAGGATCAGGCTGAATCTCAAATCATTACAGTTATAAAATGACAATTTATAAAAAAGCTATTTTAGTTTTGCTCTCCAAGCTGCTTTGTCATGCATTTAATTTTAATTTCATTGTGTATGATGTTATTTTGTTGTTGCATAGTGTCTGTGTGCACCTAGGACTAGCTCTGTCTTTAAAAAAGTGATCTTTAAACCTCTGCAAGGCTGATAAATGAATAAAGTAATGGAGAAATTAAAGTGTGACCGGTCTTACAGTGAAGTCTTCCAGGTTGATCACAATGGCAAAGGGCATGCCCATGTTTTCGTTAGCCGACACCACACATCCTCCTAAAGGAATTACTCCCTGAGACAAAAACACATCACACGTTCATGTCATTTATAATGTTTTCATCAGGATAGTTCAAGTAAAAGCCTTTGGTTTATAAAAGCAAACAGGGACTTAAACAGATAGATATTAATCTATTCACTTCGATTCTTTCCAGATACATGGGTGCCAATTACATTTGTAATGCAATTTTCATGTATTGCGATTCTTAAAGTGTTGCAATTTGATAGTTTCCCAAGTTGATTTATTCATTTTTAGAGACAATATATCATTGCTAAAACTACTTGTTTTCTAAAAAGAATGCACATCACATGTCAGTCAGTCAGACGTGTTTTCGTATGTAAAGAAGTACATGACAGGCATTTTCTGCTCTGTTTTGCTGGAAACAAATATGTATTCGCTGTCAGCGGTACTCTATAAATAGAAAATATTACGAGGATTCATTGGTAAAAAAAAATAACTAAAAAATAGAATCCATTTTAAAAGTCGCTGGCAAATAAATCACGATACATACGTGAATCCAATTTTTTTCACCCCTAATGTTAGGACTTATTAATTTGATTAGGAAAATGCACATTAATTGACATTTCTGTAAATGTGCCGGTGTTAGCCAGACGTTTACTTTTCAGCTGTAGTCCTAGTTACCCAGCATGCATGTCTTTATGGTGGGAAGAACCCAGAGCACCCAGAGGAAACCCACGCAAAGACGCATGCAAACTCCACACAGAGCAGCCCTGCCCGGAGCGGGGCCACCGTGCCACAACACCGATATGCAATAAAAAATACAGATATCGTATCTTCAGAGACGATGCAGGGGCTCACCTTGGGGTGGATGTTGAAGAACCTGTTGGTCTCAAAGTTTCTCTTCTCGCTCTCTGCATAGTAGAGCAGGAAGCTGTCTTTGATGATGAAGAATCTTTGTACCGAGGAAGACAAAGAAAGCAGCAGTGAGTGTGAAAGGAACCGCCTGGCCATGTGTCAATCAAAGCTGTTTGTTCATTATACAGTAAAAACAAGGCTTGAACACTCATGCTTCTGCCTCTTTCTATTTCTATTTATGTCATTCATAAAGAACGAGTGACATGTATAATTCATCCTGGGAAGGAGCTGCTTCTTCCTGTACAGTATAAACTGCTGCTTTGTTTAATGATTTAGAGGTTTAGTGGTTGACAAGCTTTGTTTCGTGCGACCCATTAATACAAAGCATCACTTCGAGTTGCATGTCTAGGAGTGAATTCTACTCGGATTGTTGATTTGAATCATTTTCAGAGGCTCAAAAAGGTCAAATTATACAGTATTTCATAAGAAAAAAAGCAAAGAGGACTTTTTTTGTTGCAGAATCCTGTCTGTTCTTCTTTCTTACCCACGTAATTACTCGGAGACCCTGAATTAGAGCTGTAATCGGGTCTTAAAAGTTAGGCCCGACAAGGCCCGAGCCCGACAGAATTCGGACAGGGTCTGACATCTACATTTTGATTGACAGCTTTTTAAAAGCCTGAGCCTGTCTACAGCCCTCTTTTACAGCTCTTTTTCCTGTGGTCAAGAATGAGTCAAATATACATGGCTCATTATTCTCATTATGCACACAGTCAAAAGTTCTCCACACCTCAGACTTTGCTTTCTTTTACGGTGCAACCAAAACGTGATGGCCAGAGGCCGGCCTCCGTTTCACCTCCTCAGCATCCATCTTCGTGCTAATCGGTCGCATCACCTGACCGCTCATTTACCGCGCAACCCGGAGCACAAGCCCAAGCCCGGCCTGAGCCCGTGTAGCATGAAAGAAACCCGTCAGGTCCCATCAGGTCCCATCAGGTCCCATCAGGTCCCATCAGGTCCGGACAAAAAATTTCAGCTCTACCCTGTATACCCTTTTCCCACGTGTAAATTCTGCTAAAAATAGACTCCTTTCCCATTGCCAGTAGATTAGTATGCCTTTCTGTTTTTTTTCTGGTTTGTTATGTTTGACATCACAAATGCGCCGGACCACAGAGCTGGAATGCAGCATCAATTTTTGTTTTATATCTGCTTAAACTTCATTAAGTCACCTTTTTAAACTCGGTGCCGACTAATTTGCAACAATGTCTGAATGCTGCTCGGGTGGAGAGGGTGGAGGTGTATGGAATTTGTGGGTGAGATGACAGAAGTCACCAACGGAGGCGGCACGCGTCTAAGCATCGCTCAAAAAAACGGGTGAAAAAACACGTCCACACGGGTGTCATGTTTCCATTACTGATAAATACCCACGACTACTGCAGAGTCACTGGTCCCGGGAGTGAATGTTGACTGTAACCGTTACCACTAAAGACCAAAGCCAGATGTTAGTGGATTTTTTGGCAGGTGGGTAAGGGATATTAGAATCATCTTGTGACCCACTGCGGAGGTCCTGACCCCCATGTTGGGAACCACTGCTTTAGACGACTGCAACTTCTCAGGAAGTCTGATCACAACATGTAGGGCTGATTTTTGTTGCATCATCTCCAAATTAAGTGAACTAATTATTATGTGTAAACTACAGTAACAGTACATAGTTAGTACATAAACTCTATGGATTGATTGATTGATTTGTTGAAATAGATTAACATATTTACATGCTTGCTTGACACTTTCAGGTCCTGTTATTGTATTATTGAAGTATTTGGTGTAGTAGTCTAGTCTAGTCTAAGTGACTTTGTATTCTTACTTCCACAAAGCTGGGGGACTTACTAGGGACAGATCTTTTTTTAATATTATTTTTTGGGGGCTTTTTGACCTTTATGTGTGTGACGAGTGACAGTGGATAGACAGGAAAGGTGGGAGTGAGACGGGGGATGACGCAGCAGAGGGACGCAGGTCGGACTCGAACCCGGGCCGCTGCAAAGGACTCAACATGGGGCACATACTCTTATTGGGCGAGCTAGAGGCCCCCCCACC
The DNA here is from genome assembly GCF_008692095.1 of Etheostoma spectabile. Lineage (NCBI taxonomy): Eukaryota > Metazoa > Chordata > Actinopteri > Perciformes > Percidae > Etheostoma > Etheostoma spectabile. The sequence continues at coordinate 331,096 of NC_045752.1, forward strand.
AGGGACAGATCTAATAAAAAATGGTCAAATTCTCTGCCGCAGAGTTCCTCGACATCCTGACTTTCAGTTACAGCTTCCATAAAAAAGCTGGATCCTTCATTTTCCATTATATAAGTCAATCGCATCTTTCATTGGACGCTCCTGTCTGTTAAATGTCAGTCCAAAAAGACATACAGTTAGATTAGATTAGATTAGATTTAACTTTATTGTCATTACACATGTACAGGTACAAGGCAACGAAATGCAGTTTGGGTCTAACCAGAAGTGCAATAGCAGTAAGTGCAGGATATACAATGGTTCCGTAAGTGCAGGACATGGATATGTAATGAATAAATATAGAAAAGAATACTATTATAAACAGAGTTTTACAGATGGGTTTGTCCTATGAATATAAAATATAGATAACAAGTATTGTGAGCAAGATTTACAGCTAGGAATTTGGGGGATATTACTATAATTGCAAATTTTTACAGATACGTGCAAATAGCATAATATACTAATGGTTTACAGAGTTTACAGGTGAATATGTACTATGAGTATATATATATACACAGGCGGCTATTATTAGATTAAATTAGTTATTTACACATGTTGAGTTGAACTCTAGTAAACTGGCCTTTATGGCATTAATTTCCCCCACAATTTAACCCTCATGTTGTCCTAGGGTCATATTATCAGAAACATGGGAGGTCGAAAATGTCGAACAAGGCGACAAAACGTTGGGGAACAACTTGTAAAAAAAATATTGAAAAAAGTGACAAACTATGAAAAACACTGGAAATAAGCGTCAAAAACTTTGGAAAAACAGGCTGAAATGTCAGGAAAAAAGTGACAAAACGTCAACAAAAGGGACAAAGACATTGGGGGAAAAAATTATAAAAAAAATTTTTTTAAAAGCAACAAAACATTGAGATAGAGACAACCAAAGTGTTTTTTCATGTTGAGGGAAAGACAACACGAGGGTTAAAGTCTTTCTGAGGGTCAGTCACCCACATCTAAATGTCCTCAGCGTTTGGCAGAACGTTTTTTTTTAAGCTGTGACACCTACCCAGAAATCTCTGAGCTCAAATTATTTTTACCTTTATGACATAAGCAAGTGTTCTACAAATGGGCTCTCTGTAGTGTTGTTTTAATTGTTATGTAAACTAAAAGCATTATCATAACGTAAGATACTAATCATGCATTTTAACATCCAAATACACAAAAAGGCCTGTGGATAAGTGCATCCTGTTGTTATATAATGTACTGTACATATCATAAACATAAAATCCTAAATGTCTATGTTGGAAGAAGTTAATTCAAATACAGTCAATTAAGTCTGCCAGTTTTATCAATTAGAATTCCTGACATTATGTTCTGTAATTTAATTGTGATATTTCTTACTACAGATGTTTTTTTTAGCTGTTAGCAAATTAAATTAGCTGTTTTTGCTCTCAGGACATTAGAATAATGATATTTTATACTGGCGTGTCAAATAAAAAGTCAATTTAAAGCTTTGTTTTTCCACAATATTACAGCAATCGCTAACTTTTCAGGATTCAACAACAAGAGTTGAATATTGGAAGGAGAATTTGACCGTTCTCTGAGAATAATCAGCATTTTTGTCTGGAACGGAGGGAACCTTACTTTTAAAACTTTTAAGAACAACCTTCCCCCCCCCCATAAGCTTAACCTCTAGTGTTTTAAGTTAATCAGATTTTGACAAAGGTTTCATAAGCAGCACAGAGGCCGTAGTTCCCTGAACCGATTGCAAAACGGCAGTATAGTAAAGTGCTCTATCTGAGGATAAAAGATTGGAAAAAAAACACCATGGGAATCAAACCTCGCTCTCACCTGCGGGACCACTTGGCCGACGGGCGTCCGAAGGGCCTCTTCCACAGCACCCCGTGCAGCTGCACCTTGGTGCTGATGTCCAACGCTTCCGAGTCTGACTGCTCCATGGAGGACCAGGGCGAGAACAGAGAGTTTCTGGACGCAGACGAGAACATCCTCTCTGGCTTCTCACGCCCAGGGAGGTGGGGCAAAAACAAAACAAAAAAGAAATCAATAGAAAAAAAAAATATATATAACCCAGTCAGTCAATAACAACTACTCCCGACATGCACACATAGAGGTGCCTGGAGAGTACAGCTGCGGGGACAGCTTCCATACAAAGCAGGACAAAGTAGCAAAGGAATCCCAATAACTCAGCAGGGTGGAATAATGCAGCTGCCAATACGCTCATCAGCTGGAGGCCGAATGACGAGATAAAAACAGGGATGACAGAGGGAAAGAGGGAGGGAGGAAGAGGAGGGATACTGGGAGGGAGGGAAGCTTTAGGAATGAGTTGCTAAATCTGAAGCCGGTCGATACATTCCAGCCAGTAAAAGCTGTTATTGAGATTACTGTGCTTGCCGCAGTCTCCAGCTCTTGGCAGGTATGAGCTCTCTGGTCTCTCCTCATCCATCCATCCATCCATCGCTCCCATCGCTCCAGCAGTGAATTAGGAGATCATCTGGGTCAGAGGCGCGGACGAGTGCACGACTTCTGGTAAAGAGGATGGAGAGTCAGAGCGGTTAACATGCAGCTCAGCGCTGTGAGTATCAGATTATTTTACACGTGTCAGCGTTGATGGACGGCAGCTTAAAAGGATGATGACAGCTCAGCTGCAACAGAGAAGTCCATGAGCCTGCAGAGGTTTTTTATATAGTTAAAAAAAACACATCAGCATAGAAAAGCCTCTGAAACATAAACAACATAAAACATTTAAGAGGGAAAAAAAATCACAATTTGTAACAACAAAAATGTGACATCAATAACTTCTTACCTTGATGAATACAAGATGAGAACCTAAGTTCTACCTGTTGGGATTTTGGGGAAAACAGCACAACAGACAACTTGTATAACATGCTTAAATAAACACAACATGAGAGCATTTTCACCAGTTAAAAAAAAAAAAAACACTTTAATTTAGTCGTCATAAAACACATTGCTTTACAACTGATTATGGAAATAAGGCATACTCATTATGGAATGAGGAAATCAAAGAGACACCTACTCACTCTATACAAATATTAACTTGATCCAAACTGAAACCTCCACTCCGCCCCAATATGTGCCCTCATCTCTTCCAGTTTGTGAAAACGCATCAAACTCCACCTGCAGTTTTTTTTTTTTTTAAAGATTATGTTTTGGGGGTATTTTAGGCCTTTAACTCCATAGTACAGATGAAGCCATGACAGGGGAGAGAGAAGGGGAATGACATGCAGCAAAGGGCCAAAGGTCAGAGTCAAACCCGCGGCCGCCCGCTCCAACTGAGCTAACCTGGGCCACCACCTGCAGGTTGGTTTTAATGGGTTTCATTTTCTCTATTTCTATGCGCGTTTGATCAAAGATGTTAAAGGTCCCACGGCATGATACGACTTTATGAGTTTTTTAAACATTAATATGAGTTCCCCCAGCCTGCCTATGGTCCCCCATTGGCTAGACATGGTGATAGGTGTAAACCGAGCCCTGGGTATCCTGCTCTGCCTTTGAGAAAATGAAAGCTCAGATGGGCCGATCTTGAATCTTGCACCTTATGAGGTCATAAGGGGCAAGGTTACCACCCCTTTCCCTGCTTTGCCCACCCAGAGGATTTGCCCCGCCCATGAGGATTTAGGATTTATTTATTTGATTAGGACAATGCACATTAATCAACATTTTCTGTAAATGTAAAATAAAATGTCAGCTATTTTTCAACTGTAGTCCTAGTTCCTAGTTACCAAGCTTGCATGTCTTTATGGTGGGAAGAAACCAGAGCACCTGGAGGAAATCTATACAAGCAAAAGGAGAACATGCAATCAGAACACTGAGATTTTGAACCCAAAAGCTTCAAGTTGCAAGGCAGAAGTGCTAACCACTTAGCCACCATGCACCACGAGAACGTAAACATGGCTTTCAAATGAACAAAGTGGTAGCCTCATGAGAGCACCACATGCTAGGGGACCTTTAAGTGCTGACACCGAATGAGACGTCATTTTAAGATGGTCGGACTAACTCCATAGACTGGATTACGATTGGTCAAACAACCACTAAACACCTCCAGTATTTTGACTGTTCACTCTGCAAGGATGAAGCTTCATATTCATTCTAGAAGAAACAGCTTTTACAAACCCCCACACAAACTAGATTTCATTATGAACCGTATAACCCTGTTGTCCTGCAAAACACATCTTTCCATTATCTAAAGAAAACAGCCCTTCTAGTTTTGTGACAATGCATTTTTCAGATAATCCAATCGGTTTATTTGGCTGAAAGTAATGGTTCATATTTTTTTCCAGGTGCCCACATTGCAAATCCTTCCTTCTGTCCATAAAGATATCCCTTCCTTCTGTCCATAAAGATATCCCTTCCTGGTGTGATTCTAAAGTTACAGCTCGAGGAAACAAAACCTACAGTTGTATTACAAGTTAATACTCACTTTTTGTATCTAGTCATTTCGCTGTTCCCTCATCCTCTTTCTCAAAAGAAGTAATGTGACCAAAAGTTGGAACAGTTTGGGTTATTTCTCTCTTCTCTGACCAAATAAAAGCTATCAACCTTTGATGGTTGCTTAATTGGTCATGAACATGTAATGTTCATTAGAGAAACATTTTTAAACATAACACTTTCAGTGCAGAAGCGATGAATCAATTCCAAATATTGAATATAGGTTCCAGCTGTCAAATGTGAATATTTTCTGGATTTCTTCAACTTCCATAATAGTCAACAGGATATATCTTGGGTTTTGGACTATAGGCTGAACAAAGCAAGACATTTGAAGACATCCCCTTGGACTCTGGGAACCTGTGATGGGCATTTTTCTGACGTTTTTGAGACCAAGCAATTCATAGAAACGCCAAATCTCAGCAGGGGTTCTGATGCCACATCGTTTAGAAAGATGAAACGGCACATGATGGGGCCCTGTCCTCCAACATGCCCCGGTGTAAAGCACCACACAGGGGTCTTTTCCCTTTTTTTTTACACATAATACAGCATCCCATAAAAAAATAAAATGGTCATGCAGCGGCTGGTCTGCAAACGACCCACCCCTTTCTCTCTAAAACATGCCGGTGGGTTTCTTCTTCTTCTCATAGAACTTGGAATTAATTGACAACTTGCGTTTGTAAAAACATTCAATTTATACATAAAACAGAGACTGCTCCGAAAGTCTGTAGCCTCTTAAGTCAGACAGCTCATCCATGTCAAATTAAAGAGTACAAAAAAAAAAAAGTTGTTGTGAGTAAGCAGTTCCATCTCACACAAGATATGATTGTGGAAGGGAGAAGTTACTCTGTACAGTACACATCAAACTTACATACACATGGGCTCTGCTGTGAGCAGGCACAGCGATACAGTAACACAATATCCACCTGTCCTGATCGAAGAGGGAGCAGCCTACTTACATTTCAATGCATTAATCGGTAAGTTTTAATGGTACTGAGGCAGAGAGGATGATGTGAGGGAAGGGATGCGTCTGAGAGCTTCTGTCTGCATCCCATAACCAGTGATTCTAAGATGAAGCCAGACCCTCTGTAGCAGGGCTGGGTACCCCATTCCAACGTTTTTAGGCGCAGACCGAATTGCCTCCTTAGTATGGAGTATTGAAAAATGCCTCGTCATTCAATACCTAAGGAGTAATCTCATCAGCTGCAGTGAGCCAATAAGCATGCAGCATGTTACCAATATCTTAAAACGCTGCTGATTGGCTGTGTTAACGTTATGTCTTAGAGACACGCAGGAAAAGCTCTACATCACGCACAGAGACAAGGCTCATGTAATAGGAGCTGAAAAATAAATAAAAAGATTTGTGCCATAATGTAAGATGTAATTTCTTTTTGTCAAAATAGATTTTAAAATTTGTCCAAATCGTTCAAGAACTGGTATCGAAGTCACAGTATCAATATTAAGAACATTTAAACGATACCCAGCCCTACTGTAGCCATTTCAGACTCTGCTTCATTGCTGAGAAAGAAGTGACTCTGGCTCGATTTCATGGTGTGATTATTGCTCAGGTGTGACTCATTAATGAGGAGTCAACCAGCTGAACAGAAAAAAAAAAAAAGAAAGATTTTGTTCAAAGTTCTCCTCAGAGGATCTGTAATATGTCGGTTCACCTGAGCCAATGGTCCCTAAATGTTTTCATCCCGTTACTGCCCTCTGTAAGGCAAATCATTCATTCACAGCTGCTGAATTAACCCTCCACCTCTAAAAAAAAACAATAAAAACTGAATAGTCTATACACTTTTTTTTTCCTCCAACCTCCATTTACAGTTACTCTTTAAGTTAAGCAGAAGAGAAATAAACATGCCGAGAAACTAAAGTGATGAAAATAAAGTGACAGATCAAGGCTGGTTGGCTCTTCCCTTTACGCAGCACTCGGGTTTGAGAGGATGAGTGCGTGAACGTTTGGGTGGGGGTTTGTAGGAGAGATGGTGTCTTTCCTATAAAAACCCCACGCAAACATAGTAGTAGACCCTCAAGTTTCCCATCAGGCCAAGAAATTGCTTGTTACAACCATTTTTTTTTTTCTAGTAGGGCAAACTCACTAGCCAAAGCTATAAGTGTTACGGCCATCTGGCTGGTTATCCAGGCTCCTCCTGCTTCATAGTTGGCTGCGAGAGACACATCTCTGTTGGTAAGAAAATAAGTCAGGAACGGTTACTACAAACCGATATGTCCTTATGTCGCCGTCAACGAGCTATAGTAATATGGCACTTGAAAATCTGCTCAAATTAATCTGGATGGTTGCCAAGAGATTTACACTCGGTACAATTGGCATTTCTTAAAAAAGAGAAGTTTGCTTTTTTGATATCACACAAGCTTAATTAAATCTCTCTGTGGAACTGCCATCTAGTAAAACATCACAGTAATGATATCAGGGTTGGTTCCTTGACTTAGCATACTGACAAGCACACTAATGCAACACTGAAAACGCCACAGTGATCGAAATAAACAGAGATAAAGAGTCCAACTCTGGTCTCTCTTGGAAACAAGATTTCTGGTGAAATAAATGGACACGTACACAGAAGCTGTAAGACGTTGTGTCGGCAGAAGAAAAACATTGTTGTGTTTGACTGTTGTCACTGCTGAAACTCTGGTCTGGTCCATCAGCAGACAACAAGCAGTAAGACATTTAGATCCACATTGTTTTGAAGTCTCTGTCTCCACCCCCCCCCCCTGTAAATCCGTCCTGAACGCTGGGTCTAATGGTGGTGGCCGACGGACAGCACCAGAGGGATGAGGCAGCCCAGCACCAGAGCTCCCACCTCTACCTTGCTCAGTCCTTTCCCTCCGGTCCCTCCCGTGGGGGCGTGGCTGTGGCCGCCACCCCCGACCTCAGGGAGGACGTGGACGGTGGCCACGTAGAGGAAGGTGCCGGCGGAGAAGAGCATGGCGACTCCGGTCGCGTTGAAGTCTGACAGGGCCTCCTTGCTGCTCTGTGGGGGGGGGACAAACACAAACCGTGTAAGGCAAAACTCTCTGATGGCTCGACTGGTAGTGACATTTATTTGAGATTTGATTATGGCTAGTGAAAGATTTTATCCAAAACATGTCTTGTGAATGTCATTTGTAGATAATCCTGAACTCTTACCAGCATACTGTTTCTTCAAAGACAAAACCCTGACTTGTATTTCACTGAGGAATTGTCTTTTCCATTGTTTAGCCCAGTCTAAGAAGACGACAGCCAGTTTACCTCAGGCTGAATACTTAAAAGAGCCTTTTGATTTTTTTTTAAGATTATTGTTTGGGCATTTTAGGAATTTAATGACAGGACAGCTGAAGAAGCAAAAGGGGGGGGAGAAGAAGAGAGAGAGAGAGGAGAGAGAGAGAGAGAGAGAGAGAGAGAGAGAGAGAGAGAGGAGAGGAGAGAAGAGAGAGAGAGAGAGAGAGAGAGAGAGAGAGAGAGAGAGAGAGAGAGAGAGTGAGAGAGAGAGAGAGAGGGACACACAGCAAAGGGCCGCAGGTCGGAGTCAAACCCGGGCCGACTGCGTTGAGGAGTGTTTTGTGAAAATCTTTAGACGACAGGATCGCGGAGTGGTTGACTACAAGCAAATAACCACAAAAAACACTTTTTCCCTGCCAGGATAAATTGTCCCTTTACCCTGTCACAAAATACAGTACAGATGTGTTCGACAGGCTCACACTGTCAACACACTCAAACGCCGCTTTCTGCTAAAATGAATATCTCTTAACTTCCAACAGGATACAGCACAGCTATGAGTATCAGACTCACACTGTCAATAATCACACACTGTTTTCTGCTAAAATAAATGTGTCACTTTATTTCCCACAGAAAACAGTCTGTGTGATTACTGACAGTGTGAGTCTGATACTTATAGCTGCTGTATCCTGTTTTGTGGTTATTTGCTTGTAGTCGACCACTCCGCGATCCTGTCTAAAGATTTTCACAAAACAAGGAGTAAACCTCCATATATGTGCACCCGCTCTACCAACTGAGCTATCCGGGCGGCCTCTTAAAAGAGCCTTAAGAAGACTGAAAATACAAGTCCTGCCTCAAGGACAGTGTTGCATTTGGTTGCAGTGAAAACCACCACTAATATATATACATTAAACTTTTTTTAAATAATATTTAATAATTGGTGAACAGCTGCTTCCATATTTACCTGACTGAGGCCTAAAAAGGTGAGCATGGAGAGGACAGGCGCTGCCAGGGCAAAGACCAGCAGATGTTTGCGGATGCGGTTCCTCTCGAGACCAGCATGCATCAGGAACGAAACCAGACCGAACGCAGCGGGAGCCTGCAGGGGACAGAGCACTACAGTTCACACAGGTTTACATTTGCCATGTGCTGCTGCTCAACGATTAATCTGCATATCTTATTTGCTTCAATGTCAGAGACAGCCTAAATCCCCAAATGATATGGTTTACTATCACGTAAGAAAAGAGAAGAAGCTAATTCTCACAAATGTGACACTGGAACAAATAAATGTTTGCAATTTTTGCCAGAAAAAAACAACAACAAAAAAACAATTAAACGACTATCAAAATAGTTGGCAACTACTTTTCTATCCGTCAACTAATCGGTTGAATCAATTAGTTTTTTCAGCTCTACTGCTGCTACTTTAATTTAAATATACCTATCCCACAACAACTACAGACATTATAAACCATTGATTTACTGTACAAGATATGAACCATTATTACCTTATGCAGCATGATAGCTACAAAGACAATGAGCTGGACGCTGGTCTGAGAGGTGGAGGCAGCAGCACCCAGAGCCACTCCATCAGCTGGAGACAAAAGACACCGTTGATGTATACTTTTATCTTGGCTATTAGTTCAATGACATTAACTAAGTTCTGATTCTAATATTGCAAAAAACTAAAAAACAAGAGAGCAACTGTTACTGCCCAAATAAATCACCTTTGTGTTTTATTTTTCCAAATTACAGTAAAATGGGATTCACTCATCGGTCAACAAGTAAACGTAGCTGTAGCAGAGAATAACATCTTAAATCATAGAAAATGTTAAGAAAATGTTTAGACAATGTCAAAGGAGTCAAATGTTCCAAAGCAGACGTACCTGCAGCGTGGACCACCAGTCCCAGGGTGGTGGTGATCTTAGAAGAGGCGGCCCTTGCAGACTCTGGATCTACACCAGACAAAAACAAGTCAAAGCTAATAATATAATTATATATATATATATATATATATATATATATATATATTATATATATATATATATATTATATATATATATATATATATACACACACACACACAATATATATACACCCATTTTTTTTAAGAAGTGGACATCGAGAGCCATGGGGTAATGACAGAACAGCATCTCCACACTGTTGGACAACAACGCTGTGGCGTCACCAGTTGGCAGACTTTGCAAACAGTTTGCGGAGCATTAGCTGCTCAAATAAAAAGCTTGGGAATTGTTTGGTACGAAGCGTGGGTGCATCTGGGAGAACAGACTTTGCATTTGAGCCTTCTGGGGGTGTTTTGGTTCCAATTCAACAAAATGATTGTCCTCAGGAGAAGAATAGTACTCGATGAGACTAATGACAAAGCTGCTGCCACCAAGCCCCCTTTTACAAACGGATTCTCCAAACATACGATTGCTTTATGTGCTTTAATCTTTGTGTTTGCTGTCCCTTGTAATACTGACCTTCGGTGCTGTGCACATGAGAACTGCCTATCTGGTCCACCAGTAGCATAAAGACGAAGCCCAGGACCAGGGACACTCCGATGCAGGCGTGAAGCTGCTCGTGACTGTGCTCATGTTTCCCGCTGGCACTCCCCAGGGCCGCGTCCGCCTCACCCTTCGCCTCAGACACCTCCACGACTCCAACCTGGCCGTGGCTGTGGTGCACACCTGCAGGAACACAGGTTGAAACTGTACTGTAAAAACACCCTAACACATACGATGACTGACTCCCCTCGGCAGCACAGACACTAGAGCCTGACCGATATATCAGCGGGCCAATATTGCATATGCATTTCCCAAACTATCGGTATTGGTATTTATAATGGCCGATAAAAAAGAAAGAAAAACAATATATATATATATTTTAAATATTCATTCATCAGAATCATTTATAATGACAAATAAATGATTCTAATAAATGAATATTAAAATAAATACAGGCGGTCAACCATGTTATGAGTGTGTCCGTTGCATAGTTTGTCCACCAGAGGGCGCGCTACAACGTCCCTGTTGGCAAGTTGTTTTTTGTTATTGTGTTTTTGTTCAAAACGACAAAGTTTCACATCTTAAGTTTGTATTTTTATACATTTAATTTATCAGAACTTTAATACATTTTAATGTTCCTCTGTTCTGTTGTGATAATTAAACAAATTATTAACATACTATTTAGTTGTACACACACACACCACACACACACACACACACCACACACAACACACACACACACACACACACACACACACACACCACACACACACACACACACACACACACACACACACACACCACACCACACACACACACACACACACACACACACACACACACACCACACACACACACACACACACACACACACACACACACACACACACACACCACACACACACACACGATTTTTAATTAACCAAATTTGTATGGTAGCGGCCTGTATCAGTTGGGCTCTAACAGACACCACCACAGACCCCGTGTAGCATTCTTTGGAGACACAGAGGAATGTGTCGATGTAGGTGATAAAAAAAAAAAAAAATAATACCTGTGTTTAACTAAGTTAGTGACACAAGAGAAAAACTGACGTCAGCTGGCTGTACTTGACAACTTGCTGAACTTTGCTCGGTTTGAAAAGGATTCAAACTGTTCTACAAAGGCAAATGTCTACATGTAAAATTGTGTAGATACACGCTCTATAGTTTGTTTACTTCTGTGTCTTTGTAGCTTGTGGCAGGCACCCCTCACTTTACTTTAGACAACAAATCCACAAATAACTTTAATTTTCCCGTGAGGGAACTTCATTTGTGGTCAGGCACATTCAGACACAACATACAATACACAGTCAATAATCATAAACCAGAATAAATGAATGCTTAAAAACCCTGTGGGTAGGAGACGTGAACGCGTCTGAAGCGCTAACAAAGAGTCAAGGACATCAAATAATTTTGCCTTCATTAGATAGCACACAGTGAAGAACTGACAGGACACAAAAGAAGAAAATCTAAATGACATGGTCTTTAACCTCGGGGGCCACCAGGACAACCAGTCTCAACCTGTTTTAAGCACAAATTATTATACAGTACAGTGTCACGACAAGAACCACAAACTGGTGCTTAACAGGCCCTGCTGTGTTGATGAGTAGCCTTCAATATGAAAAAAAAAATCACACTATCTGGACGAGTTGGGCAATATCCAAATTTTGATACCGTCAAACCTCCTATTTTACTGCGGTATACAGTATTAGTATATATACAGACGGCGGCACCAAACTGTTGGGTTGTGCCTTCCCCGTTCAGAAAGTGAATACCAAACACTAATACGGAAACACCTCTCCCTTTTCATTAGGGCAGAACCAAAAACCAGTTCTTCTTCCAGACCAGCCCCCCCCCCCCCTCCACCTCCACCTCCTCCTCCACACTGTCACGTGATGACAACCATACATAAGCATTTTTAGTCATTAAATAAATTATATTTAATCCTTGTCTCCTATATAAGTGCATTGCATTTTTTTTTACTGATCGTATTGACACTGATACCGTTGCTATTTTTAAGACCCCAAGGTATACCGTCCAACCCTAATCTGGTCCCAGTTGGGTAGGTCTACAAGGAGACAAACTAGTCTGCAAGCTTGCAAACTGAAATCTGGACGGTGCACACTGCTACTACCGCTAAAACATTTTAGTTCTCTCATTTGTTTTTGTTGTTGCAAGCAATTGAAACAAGTAATTTGAGGATGTTCCTTTGGACCTTGTGAAATAGTGGCAGGCGTTATCCACCGTTTTCTGACATTATATTGCCTAAAACATGAATTAAATTGCAGCCTTACAAATATTAAAGACATCTTATACTGACTTGATGGTTCAAACATTATGAAAGGCAACAAGGCCTTTAAACAAGGGAGTTGGGGGAACAACATCTGGGTAGTCCTTCCACCTGGGAATCACTCTTCTGGTAAACTCTACCTTCAAGTACTTCTTCATAAAGTGCGTGGACCCCCTCAGGGATGATAACAGCCAGTGCAGTTCCACACAGCAGCCCTGCTCCCAGCACAGTGATCAGCTTCAGCCTTTCCTAGAGAAACACAATAACAGCACATCTAAAGCACTGGTCTCATTGTTTTTCAGCACTATACAAACACCAGATTATCTGATGACAGTACAGTTTGAATGATGCAATCACTGATTTTGATTAAAGGGCACTGACAGAGATAAACTTTTGCCTCTCTGTATATTTTGAATGATGTGTACAAAATAAGCTTAAATGCAGGCTTTCAGAAAGCACTTTTTTTTTTTAAAGCTTTGCATGTCATAGACTTACCTCTGAAAAGTTGACTGCTAAAGGTATTGTCCCGGCCACATAACATCCCACCAACATCGCAAGAGACAACAGGCTGATTGAGCTAAAATCGTCCATGGCTGCACTTTTCTCTTCGGCTAATCTTCTGCTAAGCTAGCTAAAACATCAACACCAACCTCCACCTATACTAACTCTTAACACGCACTTTTGGTCGTGCTCGTCAAGTTAAATTAATAAACCATAGCTTGGTTGACGATAGCTGTAAATTTAATAAACGTCGCTGTTCTGGTACCAGCTCAGCTCGCTTCCAAACATCCACGTTACCTAAACACGGACGTGACAGCCTCTGGCCTCGATAAGCAAAGCTAAGATAAGCTAAGCTAAGCTAAGCTAACTAGCTTCGGCAACTGCCCCGGCTCTCAAAATTCACAAATGCGGAATCCTGACAAGTAAATATTCACTTGCAAACATCTTTTACCCCAATTTGGTTCTTCCAGATTCAGCTGTCAATAATTATAATGCAACTTCCCGACTTGGTTAACAGCTAGCTAACACACTGGCTAACAGAACATCCTCTTGTTGGTGCTGCTAAAAAGTACTTCCGAGTCACAATGCATCTTCTAAACCTGTCGAAGCAAACCTGCCACGTATCCTGGAGACCCGTTGGAAGAGGAAAGATGAATTCTTAAATGTAGATTTGTGTGAAAGTAACCTCACTTTAGTGTTTTTAAGAAACAAATGGCGCTATATAATATATTAAGACAATAACCTTTGCAAAAATACTAAAAAAAGCTTGTGCTCCCTAAGCAATGTTTTCACATAAAGCAGGCAGCAGGTGTTTATCATAACTATATATATATTATATCAATATATATATATACACACACACAGTCTGTGGTGTTTATAGTTGATGTGGCTGATTGGAGCTTTTCTCCGGACTGTGTGGGTGTGGAATGACTGAAAAAAAAACAAGTATTACTGTTTATTTGGCATGACTAAAAATAAATTAACTTCCTTGCGGGACATTATTTCAACAAAATCTGTACAACTCAAAAGTTGACAATCATAGATTATAATTAAAGTGATTAATCAAATACAAATGTATTACTTTTATTTTGGTACAGTGTCTCCTTTGTTCCAATTCAAGTTGGAGAGAACCATTTTGTGTAAATTAAGGATCATGCGAATCACATCTATCTATGGTCGTTTGATAATTATGTGAGGTAGTTTTGTGATATTGTATTGAAGATAAATAACAGTTAACAAATTAAAGAAAGACAAAATATTTTCTAAAAAAGCATATTTATTAGTTCACACAATGGAGCCTCAACATAACAGTAAATCAAAGCAGAACGAGTCCAACATCTTGGAGAACAGACGGGTAAATTTGCCTCAAAGGAAAAAAAAAACAACCAAAGTTTATCATGCAGTATGTTTGTGCAGAGCTTTTCTGTTCACAGCACAGATTTTCCTTTCCAAACACACACACACACACACACACACACACACACATATTCAAGGCAGCAGCTCCTTGCTGATGGAATGGAGGGGTGTATGGGCACATGTTGACAGTCTGCTGGTAGCAGAAAACTGTTGGTAGCAGAATTGTGATCTAAGAAGTTAGAGAAACGTGTTCTTTATTTTACCAGTCCGATCTTCTTCGCTTCTGTTTCATATATCAACAGCCTCCACATTTTTACTATGAAGACTTCTGCTTCTTCATCAAGAACCTAAACACAAACAGGTTGGTTAGACAAACGGTATATCAAACACCTCAATGAACATGTAATGAATCTGACTTGTTACATTTAACTTACATAATTTACTAAGGACCAACTGTTTAACAATGTTGTGTGGAGACCCACAATAGAGAGACATTCACGGAGGGAGGGAGCGCACTGGGATGAGGGGGAGTTGTTGGGACACTATTTCAGGATGCGTGGTTTGTGAGCGTTCGCGGTGGAACCTGAAGCTGTGGATATACAGTAAGTGGGAGTAATCAGACTTAACTGAATTTAACTTTGCCGTCTCGATTGTGCCACACTCCCACAGTAGCATCCTTAAGTTGCTTCATCTTAAATAAAAACTAAGACCAAGAATCTGCAGTCATGCCACTGTGACACCGTTTTTTGGAACAGTTGTACTTTGAGCAAAACGCTAACATCAGCTGGAGTCCTTTGACAAAAACTGTATTTTGTTTCCTTGAAGAACATGGGCGCTGGTCTACCACAGCCTGGATTGGTTTCTTTGTGTTATTATGAGACTTTTTTTAATGCTTTGATTTATTTTTCTTTGTTATTTTGACAATAACGAAACAGACATAAAACAGGAGACAGACTGGATAGGTATCATAAATAAGGTGAAATGCTCGACGTCATGAAGAACAAGAAATGAAAGAAAACCATATTACATTACAGAATCAAAGTCTGTGGGCCCTTTGCGTCCACGACTGTCTTTTGAAATCATAAAAGGTCCTTATGATCATGACTTTGAAGACTTGGAATGGGTTCTGTGACTGCCAGATGAAGCAGTCCATTTTTTAGTGTATGCTTGAACCGAGATACATTTTTTAGGTAGGCCTTTTATTTATTTATTTTTTTACATGGATAAAAGGTTTTGCTAAAGCCCCCGTTTACAGCAATACATTGCGTAGCTTCTCTGTCCCGCCTGCTTCTCAAAAACTGGAGGGCCAACCGCCATCTACTGATAAACTCATTTCTCGGTACACATTTTGGCTACTTGTGATGTGGTTTATTATACATTGCCAGTGTGTGTAAATAAGGAGAAGAATGAATTGAAATTTACGCCAGTAACACACAAGCCGCATATCGGCCGGAAGCATAGATTCATGCCCGATCGGACATCTGGCTGTTTAAACTAGACGTGCATTTGTCTGTGGTAGTCACAAAGCAACCCTTCTCCTCTCTACTCTACAGAAGGTCTCTCTCTTTCACACTGTGAGTGTTTGGTTGTGTGTGTGTGTCAGTCTCTGTCTGTCCATCCATTGGTCTCTCTCTCTCTTTCTCTCTGTGTGTGCCTGATCGCCTGTCTCGCTCCAGACACAGCCGAGAAGTCAAGACAGCCAAAATAAACATAGACCTAGATATTTTATTTTGAAATCGGTTTTATTTCGTAAGGTATCCGGCTGTGCTGTGGCCTTCCTGTATTTGATTACCGACCTGGCTTGACACATTCGCTCGCAACACGCAGAAGAAAAAGAGGAATCGCCAAAAACGACCGCTGCAGCGCGGGCCGGTGTGGCCGGGCAGATGGGATAACATGGGCGCCGAAGTGAAAATAGCTCTGCTTCACGGCGCTTCACACGTTCCGGGTGTTTTTTGGCGTAAGCCCAACAAGTGAGCACATCAGGTTCAAATAATATCCACCCCCCATTAAAGATCAATTCAAACAGACTTTGGCTTTGTGATTCAACTTACCATAGCAACATCGTCAAGAATTCCCTGAGGGGTGCTGTGGGCCATCACCTGGAGAGAAAAGAAAAATAAGCTTAAAATGAGCAGCTGTGCAACACAACTAATTTCAAGACGCACAAAAATAAATGAAATAGCTATGAATATATGATGAATGAATATATTGAGAAGCTTTCATATTTTTCACAAGAACCAGCTTTTTACATTAAATAATCACAAACCTTTGAACAGACAAAATCCACCAGTGTGGCCTCCTCCTCGCCGATGTATTCAATAATCTTCTTATTAATCCAGGGTTTAATGCGGCGATCCATCAGAGTCTAAATAAAGGACAATTAGAACAACACGGGTTCACTTTTTATTACCGAACATTTTATGAGGAAATAGGCCACTGAATTATTAAATCAATGAATGTAGATGAGGACCTAAACCCTACTGCAACAAGACAGAATATTAATCACTGAACTCTTTGACCTTTTGAACATTGTAACATGCCAGAGGCTCATTACCGAGTCAACCATAGTCCAGTCCAGAGGGTAGGAGAAGAGCTCGGGCCTGGCTGTGGGGATCTTCTCAATAAGACTCTTTATGTGCTTGCGTTTCTCCTCTGTGTTGACGCTGCCTTTGGCCCCTGGAATTTCTGCCCCATCCAGGCCCAGACTCTTGTCGTCATCACCGTAGTCCAGTGGAACCAGTTTCCTTTTGCGAGGCTGCTCATCGGCCTCCTCATCATCAAACTTGTTGAAAACACTTTCCACAGTCGCCAGCTTCTTTCGCTTTCCAACGTTGGGCTGGCTGGGACTGTTGGTGGCACCTGAAGAAGAGAAACCCCAGATATTTTTGCACAAAGCAGCTAAGGAAATACATCCCCCTCCGTGTCCTTACTTTGCTACTGTACTCACCCAGTTTTAGACTGAGACCAATCTTTGGCCGGTGTTCCTCCGGAGCTTGGACCTCAGGAGTGTTTTCGCCTGGAATGATGATGCCACAGGGAGATTCGTTGCCGGGTGTGTTTGGAGTCGCGTTCCCACTGGCAGATGAAACTGAGGGAGCCGTGGTGATTGGTCGCATGATGGGTTTGAGTTGCGGCTTGGCCTCTTGTGAATCCTCACCATCATGGTAGTCGTCCTCCTCCCCTTCCTCTTCATCATCATCCGAATGCTGCTGGGGGGCTCGAGGCACCGGCTCCGCGGGCCTTCCTGTCCCTCTCTTTTCGCGATCCCGATCCCGTTCCCGATCTCGTTCTCGTTCCCGATCTCGTTCTCGTTCCCGATCTCGTTCCTTGCGAGCCTTCTCCTGGCTCACATCCTCCTCGGGTTCCAGTTTCAGAGGAGGCTGTCGCCTGCGCTCTGCCTCCTCCTCCATCTACAAAAATATCCAGGACACATGAACAATGACCTCACATTCCATTGCACTTTTCATTTAGGTGTTATCTGGTGAAAATAACAGATGCATCATCATCATCATCATCATAACAGATTGGACACCAACAAGGACACAGAAAAAAGGAAACTTCCCAAGAGAAAAAAACCTGAAGTTGACTATATGTGTCTATATTTCTATAACATCACACAGATCAAGACTGCCACAGTTCTAGACACACAAAGTATGGAGATTTTCCCATAGCAACGCAAATGTGTCGGAATTTACCAACTAATCAAATGTTCAGCGGTGGAAACTGACTTAGACTTGTAGAGGCTACTTTGTGTTTCAGCTTTAGTCAGACTTTGGATGATTTTTTTGTAAATTCAAGGTCCTTTCATCCAGCTTCATCCGTATGTTTAGCAGTGCTATCCCCATTCTCCAGGTTTCTCCTGATTTTCCCCTAACATGATTACGGAAATCGTTTCTGGTTTACGTGACAGTTAAGATATCAGCTTACTGGAAAAAGTGTAACAGTGTAAAACGGTTACTAAAATGTATGTAACTGGAATAACAGACTCACTCTCTGCAGCTCAGCATCAGGGTCAGGGTGGCCTTCAGCCAGAAGCCTCTGCCTGATCTCCTCCAGCTCCTCCTTCTCCCTCTTCCGGTCTCGCTCGTCCAATTCTGTCTCCTTCTCCCGGTCACGAAGTCGCTTCTGCAAAGCGCTGCCCCTGAGGATGAGGATGAGAGGTCAAGTAATGAAAAGTTCAAAGCACAGGCAAAAGTGTGCACCTCACACTCTCAAGTGTACATTGTGATATAATCACCTGTAGTATTTTGGATCATCTCTGTCGTCGTCATAATCTTCAAGAAATTCTTTCAGCCTTTTGGCCTCTTTCATCTGAATTCACACACAGTAACAATTAGTGTGTCAGCATAAATCCAGCAACTCATCCTCACATACCTGACCTTATGAATCCTCTAAAAACCAATGGCCATAACTGTCGTCTAGCAATTCCATTTGATGTGGTATCCATTCATGTGTACCATTTCACGACGCCTCTCGTCCTCCCTCTCTGTTTCTTTGCTGTAGTCACGAGCCTTCTTCCTCTCCCGGATCTCCCAGTTTTTCAGGCGCTTTTACGAAAAAAAACAATTCAACCATCACTAAGTCAGACATAAACAGTCAGACAGTCATTAAATTCATTTCTTTATGTGCAATTATTAAACTTCTGTTTAAATCAATCAAAATAACAGAATGATGATATGTACTTCTTGGTATGCCGCCTCCTTGTCTCTAAGCCTCCTCTCGAGTCTCCTCCGTTCGTACACGTCCTCCTCATCTTCTTCGCGGTCTCGTTTTTTTTCTTCTCTGGTCCTCTCTCTGTAGAGGACAACTAAATTAGTTTGACAACAGTAACATAATATCTTAAAGTTGAAATGAGAACACTTTTTTTAATAAATGTAACAACAAAGTCAATCAATTTTCACCTGTAGACAGATTTGTCCTTAGCCAGCACCAACTGCCAAAAGCAGAGCTGGACTTTCCAACAGTGGCCTCATTATTTCATATTTGCATGCATGAATAGTGCACTGAATACCATGTATTTGCTGCCCCCAATGCACTCATTTAGAAGCTGTTCTGGAGCTTTCAATCAAAAAAGTAGCATGACTGCCTCACAGTTGTATGCCTCCAGCAACAATTTCTATCATGACTAGCATACAACTTAAGTGATGGCCAGAAGGTCACAGGGCCTTTAACCTTTGACCACCAAATTTAAAATCCTCATCCTTGAGTCCAATTGGACGTATTAAACAAATTTGAATAAATTCCCACCAGGCATTCCTAAAATATAGTACTCGTGAGAATGGGAGAGACAAGCCAAAAACATAATGCCACTGGCCACGACCATCGCTGGTGTGGAAGCATAATGTGAAGACTTTGTCAGGGGAGTGCGGCCATTTTGAAAGCGGTTTGGTTTAGTTGATTGAAAGGTGTGCCTAATGTTTTGTTTCTCTGTAATTTGTTATGCAATGGGGTTGCTTCACAGTGGAATGATTTATTTGCAGTGCTGCTGTACTGTATGATATTGGACATAGCTGCATGCACCTAACAAACTGCCAACTCAAATGGTAAAAATGCAAAGCTATAACAGTCACTGTTAGCCTTGTTCCAGACTTATCGTTGTTATGAAATTTAACTTATTTGACCTGTAATTATACTGTAGCCCCTGTACTGGTGGTTATCACACACTAGAACAAACTGTCACAATGAGCCATGTGCTTTGACTTGCATTACAAAGACAGCTGAGCATCAGGTCTGACATCACAGGCCTCCCACTGACCTCGACCTGCTGCGACCTTCACTGACGTCTCGACTCCTCTCCCTCTCCCGCTCCCTCTCTCGCTCCTTCGTCCTCTCCCGCTCACGATCTCTCTCCCGTTCGCGATCACGGTCTCTTTCCCGCTCCTTGTCCCTCTCCCTCTCCCTTTCCTTCTCTTTCTCGCGGTCGCGGCGCTCCCTCTCCCGCTCACGCTCTTTGTCCCTCTCTCTCCTTTCCCTCTCGATCTCCAGTCGCTCCTTCTCTTTCTTTCCTTTTTCCTCCTCAAGTTTCTGCAGGAGCCCAACAGGAAGAAAAGGGAAAACATGTGTTACTAGACTTTCAATAGTGAAAAGACCATACTACAACACACATTATCAGCACGATACTTGAAATGATTTTGACTCCCTTGGCCAGACATGCTCACATACTGCCATGACTCATTGCCTTGGAGAGACTGGCGGCTGCAAGTGAGGAAGTCCTCTTAGCCCTGGTGTTTCCTCCAGGAAGAGTGGTCCGCTGTTTGAGCAAGTTTAATGCAGATGCCGCTAATTTAGGACACGCTTATTTAAAACCATAATTTAACAAGGGTCAATCTTGAAAGGTCAGTGTTGAAAAACACCTAAAAACTTCCAAGTAATTTGTGTTTAGGAAGGAGTTACAGCCGGAGAGGAAGTCCAAAACATCTTAGAGTAAAACATTTGTGTTTTATCAACACATTTACATTATTGTATTTTTGTTACATAAGTGTTATGCATAGATCATTTCCTGACCTGGCCCCGGTATCCGGCTTTCCCATTTATCACATACGCTAATATTGAATTCTTTTTTTTCACATATATTTAACATGTCAACTCAACCTCTGCATCTATGTGCTCTATGGTGATTTAAGATTATGCCCTGATGTAATACGAGGCCATTCCATGAAAACGTAGCTATGGCAAATATACTGCCCACTTTCCAAATCAATGTGCATTCAAGCAAATGCTGAATAGTAATAGATTTGACCTTACGCAAGGGATATGACATAATGTCTGACATGAAGTTAAGTTATACCACAACATCAACATGTCACTATGGTGCAAGTGGTCCTTGTTAATGTAATGCTTTACGCGCTTGGCATTAAATAATTCCTTGATTTTAATTCAAAGTGGGGTTACTCAAGCAACACTTAGGATAAAAGCATTACCAAGTCAGCTACGAACCATCAGGTCAACACGTTCTAACTATACACTTAAGATAACCGCTATATAACGCCCTGGTTTAGTATTACCTATGGGTGCCAAGTGGATTAAAACAAGCCAAAGCTTTATATGGCTAACGGCCCAACTAAGTGAATTACATAATCAACTCCCATGTGTTCTATATGCCGCTGTGTGACAGACCCGGGAACTGAGAGTACATTGTATTAAAGAAGTTGTTTCTTTTACAATGTAATCTTCTGTGGTAAATAATACAATGTTGGAACACAAATGGTCACATGATTACGTGGAATGGGATGAATGATCTGACTAATTATGTTGATATGTTTTTATTTGTTGAGATTCAAAGAGAAAGGTGACCAGACATGTTTTTAGATGTCATAGATTCTGTACAGCACTAGATACCTATTGAAAAATCATTTCCCTCTGGGCAAACACTGTACACTTGTGGTTTGAACATTTCCAATAGTGACAATTATTATATTTATGCCGGCTAATCTTGAATCTACTCTAAAGTATTGACCATTTGTCTGCTTTCTAACTAGATGACATAAAAATCATGGCATTTCTACAGACCGTTTTGGAGCTATTGGTGTGCAACTCACAGGTGATGAACTACGGTTTCAGCCCATCTCTGCCCCTACACATCCTATAGGCTACGTGTGGGAGGAAAAGCAAGTCATGTGTAAAGTCAACATAATCAGGAAAAATGCCCAAACGATACCTGTGAAGCAGTTTATCCAAATACAATTCAGCTACATAAACATCATCAAATTAAATCATGTCGGAAACAAGTCACATACGGTTATCCATTTGGTCACAAGGAAATTAGTAAAACAGTCTTACCTGTAGGTTGTCTTCTACTGTCTTTGGCTTCTCCAACCCAATAAATAATATAATAAACCTCAAACGAGTCAGACCCACAGTTCAAACAGTCTTCTCACGGATTTTACAAATGTCGACAGCGGTTAGTGTTAAATGCTGTCGGAAACGTGGGTCTGACAGCTGGTAATTGATAAACAAAAATAAAGAGGAGGAAAGGTTGAAAGGGGTCTGAACTACCGGCTCTTCGTGAGCTACATGTTCTACATTGTTATTTAGCTAAACTTGATTCAAGTTAGCATTTGTTAACCATGGTGAGCATGTGTTCCTCGAGTCCGGAGGGAGGGCTTTAACACACCTGGGCAATTCACAGTACCTCACAAGATGTCAGTTGACTATCATTAAAATCATTGTATAGTCCTGTTCTTTCTTATTTCCATCCTACAACTTACCTCGTTTGAAAATTCCGTTCATGGAAAAATGCTGATTTTGCAGCCGGTTTGAAGCATAATGCTTGAGAACAACTAAATCGACATTTTAAACACGGTCACCGAGGTGGGCTATATTAAGTTGCACGCAACTTGACACAAGTTGTCATCATCTTATCCCATGTTTCCTACTGCATGTCTCATATTTCACACAATTTATGTTCATCCTAATATGACCCACCACTGCAGCAGTGTTTGAAATCGGCTTAAAGTTGAGTTCCATGAGGTATTTTGTCCGTGTAGCCTTGTCCTCCTCATTCAAACACGAATAGTGTCAATTTAATTCACAAATCCACTTATTTATTTAATAAATGTCTTTTTTCTCTCATTATGTAACTAAAGAGATGGGAGTGGAGTCACTTAGACACAGAAGAGAATAAAGAAAGTGTCTTAAAACAAAATTTGGAAAAAAAAACAAATACAAGCACTTACCTTTTATGTCTTCAGACCACAGAGTGCTGTGGAGGGGCGCTCCCTGCTTTAGTAATACTACAGGCTGCAGTTCAAACTACTGCAGTGGTTAGACTAATTTTGTCTGTGTGTTCTTCAGACACATTATTTACCATCTGAGGACCTGCAGAGGTTCACTGAGCTGCCCTTGCTTTCTAAAACGTGACTGAGTACAAGTACAACATGCAATATTTGGGCATCACTAGCAAGGTGTACATTCCAGTTCCACCACCAGGGCTAGTGGCACTTTGTTTCCCCCGAATCCACACGTAAATAGAAATAATGGAAGTCAACTGAGAGCCAGTTGCCCCTCTGCACACCCTCCAGAAGGGAGCGCCCAACATAAGTCAAGAAGAAATGAAAGATCATACTTACATCCTATCCTCGCAACTTTTTCCAAAGCTGAGATTCTGAGATTCATCTTGATCTAGTCACCAAATGAACTCTACCACATTGGTGGGGTTTAATCAATAGATTAGCTTTAGATGGAATTTAACATTGTGTCCATGCACTCTGTGTGATGACTTTAGCTTGTGTAGAGCTCAAACCTTTAGTCTCAAATCAGTATTAGGAATAATAACAACAACTTTTGTCCAATTTGGAAACACTGACAGATTCTCTGAGTGGTTGATGTAGTATTCTAAACACTTTAAGTCTTTAATATTATTAAATATTTGAATCAACATCTACTTTTTATTCCTTTAATGTTTGAATTTCACTAACTAATCTATAAATGAACACACTCCCTCCTCACTATAGTTGACAGTAACAGAGCAATCTTATGGAGGAATTACCTCCATACATTATTAATTTGCAGCTCCATTTGCTGTTGAGGAATTTCTAATTACAAATATGGAGGATTTCTTCTCCAAAGCCTATGTTACAGAGTAATGACAGCAGTTTGATACATTACCTTGTGTGTGTCCCGGAATTTACTGATCTCTCTGGAAATCAAGTCTCTCTTGTCATCCTCCATCTCCATGGCATTGATATCCTCCTTACACAAAGAAGACAGACAAGAAAAAAAAAAAAAAACACTAAGTACTCAGCAGTTACCACAACGGTTTCATATCACAGAACATCTAAATCATGCAAACACTACCTCCTCTTTCTTTTCTTTCCGCTTCTTGTTGCGAGGTTGACTGTCAGGGTCCTGCGAGGGAGCATTGAGCTCACTAGCATACTCTCGGATGAGGACATCTATAGCCCCCTTAACCACCTGGTCCCGACGCAGTGTTTCTTCATCGAGAACCTCCTCGTCATCGTCATCCCCATTCTTAGAGCCACTACTGGCTCCCTATATGTTAAAGCCAGAAAAAGGGGAGAACCAAACTTGTAAACCCAATTTGTCAAAAGTAAAAGTATCAGAAATAGGTTTTTTTGCTTAGCAGGTGAACAGCATACCCCGTTGGCACTCCTCTTCTTGGCCTTCCACTCATCTAGCTGGGCCTTGGTTTTGGCATCTACCTTCACCAACAGCTTCTTATCACCTAAGAGCAACTCGTGTAGAAGTCTGAGGGCTCGCAGTGTGGACTCAGGCTCCTTATACTCACAGAACCCAAAGGCTACCAAGAGAGCAGATACAGAAAATTAGTTCTACACGTAAAAAAAACAGGAAACCAAAAAACTTTTTTTCAGCGAAAGTATATTGAATTTGATTTTAGATTTAATTTCAAATTGTCTCTTCCTGTTACTAAGTTCCAAAAAAGCTTTAAAATCTGTAAAAAGTAAAGTGGGATCACACTTTTTAATGTGATTACAGTGACTCTAATGCATTCACACGATGAGAAAATGATTTAAATGTGTTGTGCACATTTTACCTTGAAGTTTCCCAGAGGCACCTTGAACCCTTTTCCAGCTTAGAACAATACCACATTTCTGTATTAAAAAACAGAAAAAGAAAGAATAACTTAATTGCACATTACACAAGTTAATGTTTAATCAATGATCAAGTAATCACTGATAAGAAAGTTGGCCAACAGTATTTGTGTGTCCCTGAGACATGTGTCTGACATGCGAGATGAGTGATGGGCAGTCATGATCCAAACCTGTTAAGTAGGCAAAGCATTGTTTTTTTTCTGTAAAAGGTCTGCTTTGATGGGTGCTGCATACCTTGATAATGTGTTGGACCTTTTGGTTTGTACAAACACCAATCAAGTGTCTGTCACTTGCAACTCTTTTCCTAAGCAACTCACTGTTGCTGCCTATTATTTATAGCTTGACTTTCATTGGAGCATTTTCTGAACAACAGACGGAGTGGTTAAACCCTGTCAACTCACCGCTAGAAGCTGTCTGACCAACATGTCCGATGCCTTTTCAGAGATGTTCCCTACAAATACAGTGGTGGTGGGGCCACCGCTGTCATCCGTGTCCTTGGCTCTGATCATAGGCTCCTTCTTTGTAAGCATTGGCTTATGTGCTACAGCAACTGTGGTCGGGACAAGAACCTGCAACATCAAATTACATTTTAGATATCCAGGTGTTTTTATTGTTGCTCTGGGTAAGAGACTGAAGAAGCGAAGGGAAAAAAATGCAAAATATTAGAAGAATCTGATAGTAAGTGTAAGGTTCTGTTAAACTGCTGGTTGAGCAGCAGACTGGCCAAAAACAAACTGTATGAACTGAGCTAAACTGATAATGTGTAAGTATCATGTATTTAACAGCAGGTCATGCAAAACAGTTTCAACTGACAGTTTCTAACTTACTGTGGGTGTTGGGGTCACGACTCCCATATGAACCGGGATCATGGGAGTACCTGAAAAGAGAAACAAAATACAATATTTGAACAATGTATTGAGGCATACAACTACACACAACCACAGAAAATTACATAGTTGTGTGTGACTACCCAAGGTAATAACCAAAAAGGTTTACCAAACAAATGCTGGAAAATGTCTTGCTATTTTTTATGTAATAAGTTTGATTTGTGACATGTTTTTCGGTTTATTTCTTAACAACTTCCCTTACCATTTTCAGGTACGGATCGCTTACCTTTTGGGTTTATTGACCCATTTTGTTTTGACCGCAGTATCTCGGATAATTTTCAGAGATATTCTGTTTTTAATGGGTGTTTGTGTCTGACAAAAAAAAAGTGAGCCCAGTAGCCAAAGCTTTGTTACAGAAACACACAGACCGTCCCACTGCTTCTGCTCCTTCACTCTCACAGAGCTGGCTGAAGTTATTGAAATGCAAGAGACCAAACAGGGATTCACAGGAAACACACTTGGCACCTCAAAATGTAATTGTGCCCTGTTATGAACTAGTGTAGGATATGTAATTTAGGATTCAAATTTAGCCTTGTACTGTTATAAGCTTTTCATTTGGGTAATGCTAATTACTGACAAAAAAGGTGGATATTATCAGGCTAAACTTTATTATAACTTTTTTTTTTTTTTTTTTTAAATCACAGACAGGATCACGGGCCTGATTTACAAACACACCGCTGTTACTGCAGATGTGAGGTATTAAATAAGGTTACCTGGAGGGACCGTCTGTCCAAATCCCGCATACTGAGGAGGTGGGATCGTGGGATTGGCTCCTATGATTGTTTAGGCCTGGAGGTGTGAAACTTTATACAGGTGTTGTTGACAAGCTGTATAAGATATGTGTTATGTGGTATAAAGTATGCCTTGGTTATGAACTAGTGTAGGTTATGTAATTTAGGATTCAAATGCAGCCTTGTACTGTTATAAGCTTTTCATTTGGGTAATGCTAATTACTCACAAAAAAAGGTGGGTACTATCAGGCTACACTTAAAAAAATAAAAAAATAAATCAGAGACAGGATCATGGGCCTAATTTACAAACACACCGCTGTTACTGCCGATGTGAGGTATTATGTAAGGTTACCTGGAGGGACCGTCTGTCCAAATCCCGCATACTGAGGAGGTGGGATCCTGGGAGGTAACTGCGGGATGCCGAGCTGCTGGCGGTTGAGCGGAGGAGGGTATGACATCCTGAAACATACAGGAACCTATGAGGAAAAGATCATGTGAAAGGGGAACTGAAGACCAAGGAAACATCGTTGACGTTATTCACTATTAACGTAAAGTCCATCATAGTTTCACATTTTAAACATGGATAGCGCAACTGAGTGGCTTACGTTATAAACTAAGCAGGTTTTAGTCGCGAAGTGTGCTTCCTCCTCGTTTGGCTACGTTAGCTAACTAGCTAAATTAGCGCAAGCTAGCTAGCTAGCACGTAGAGTGTGTGGCCTTGCTAGTTCACGTTAGCTCCAGCGGTCATGTGCGAATTTACTCACCTGCAATAAAGCGTAAAATATAAAACAGTTTCTAATGATACTATGTGTTATCCGAATAAAATCCCATTAAATACGGTTAACCGAAAAACGTAACGCTAAAGATTAGCGTTGTAATTACCACCGGCGCTACAAGAACCACTAAGATACAAATAACTAGGACCTTTTCTTTTCGAAATGAATCATGGGATAGCAAAGCATTGATGTTGGCTTTTAGCCCTAAGTTCGGTCTCTCAGGCAGCCCATACGCCTAATCTCAGTAGTTTGTTTTACCCTTAGCTTGCCTCCCAGGCAGACCTTCCACTACATGCTGGCATTGTAGCTTCTACACCAGAGGTTTGGTCTATGTCCCGTTTGTGACTATAAGCTCATAAGAAGAGTCAGACACATGAAAATGACCCTTGTGCTGTAGCACTTAAGGTGTAAAAGATTTCCTGAGGGACTTTGTCAACTTTTCTGTATCCTGAAGAAAAAAAATCTGTTAACCGAGTGAAATATACTATTGGATAATAATAGTAATAATAATTGGATATTGGAAAGATGCAGGCAATAAAGTATGAATTCATTCAAAGATGCAAGATGGATGATTATATTCCAATGATAAACCTTAAAAAATCTTAAATAAAAAAATCAAAACCATATTGGTCATAAGGTTTTCACTTAAAGGAAATTTGCCTTAGTGTACAAAGGGAACTTTAAAATAATTTAGAACAATGACAAATGACACTTATCCAAATTTTTCTTAAATTTCCTAGATTATAAATGGGGGATTGGAAAAAAGACAGATAAACTGAATGAAAATCATTTTAGATGCAGCCCTACACTAAACATCATGTCACTTTTTATTTTTGCATTGTGCATTTCCATGCATCACCAACTTAACAAAAAAATAAATAATAAGTTTTACATTTTTCTAGGTACGTCTCCGTGTAGCTAATGCATTTGAACTAATAAAAGAGGAAAAGAGGCTAGAAAGAGGGATTATGAATAAATACACAAGACCTGCTAGTAAATCAAATAGTAATGTGTAGGACTTTGGTTGGCCTAGGAGTAGGAGGGTTGAGATTTGTATACATGGTGAAACGTTTCGCCTGACAGGCTGTGATAAGGGAATGTGATGGCGTTATTAAACTCTCGGTATTCTCCACTTCCAACGCTTGGTGGCGCCAAATCCCTTTTCTTACATTGAAGCGCAAGACCTCAAGCAAGCCTTTCATTAGCCCAAGTAATGCTGATTACGTCAGGCGTGTAGCCTGTGTGTATATATATATATATATATATATATATATATATATATATATATGTATGTGTATGGTCAGGGGACAAACACTTATTGGGTGTTTGGTGTCACTCAGCCAAACTAGCTTAATTTTATGACAGATTTAGACAGATAAGTCTGAAAAAAGACATTTATGTTTTTCCTCATTGTCAATAGTAAAATGTGTGTATTTAGCAAGTAGGCTACTGTACACAATAACCTACTGAGATACTTGTAGTACTTTTTAGAGTGTTTCCATTCTATGCTAATTTACTCCACTAAATGTCTCTGACAGCCATGGTGAGGAGTTCTTTTGCAGTGGGAGATACATTTTGTTATAATGCTTAGTCATTGTGAGCTTGCTTTTATAATAGGCTGCTGACTTCATGCTCTGTAGCTTACATTATTTACATTATGTTACAGTGAGTTCATGTGGGATAATATCCAACATAAAATCACTGTAACAGAGTTTTAGCCTGATGACCTCAGTCTGAGTGCATGTGTGTGTGTGTGTGTGTGTGTGTTGTGTGTGTGTGTGTGTGTGTGTGTCTGTTTGTGTCTGTGTGTCGTGTGTGTGTGTGTGTGTGTCTGTGTGTGTGTGTGTGTCTGTGTGTGTGTCTGTGTGTTGGAATACTAAGGCTATGCAATAGAGTGCTTACGTATAAACCACAATAAACGAGTGAGGAGGAAGGAAGTGGAGATACTTGAAGTATAAAGGGTAAAAGCAGAACAACATATCCTAAGTCATGACTTGTCAAAACCATGTTGAAGAAAGTTCACATAACATACTGAGTTACTGTTGGTGTGTGTTGATTCAAGTGCTAAAACTGGAGATGAAAATGCCTTCACATGGGTGGTGGCTCTTCACTGCAAGCATTCTATAAGCCTATATTACAGAGATATTGTGCCTACTGGTAAAATCTAATTAGTTTCAGTATTTTCCACAAGAGCAGATTACGATGACATACAAAACATATGATCTTTTACACTACACTACCCTGTTTCTTAAGCTCTACCTCCACCAGATAAACATCAGTGAGCTACAGACAGCCCACCCAGACGGATTTTTCATCATCGCTGGGGATTTTAGCCACGCAGATCTGAAGACCGTTGTCCCCAATATCCATCCACATGTGAACTTTCTACAAGAGAAAGTAACACCCTGGACTTGGTTTACACCTCACACAAAAGATGCATACAAAGCACTTCCCTCTCCCCCACATCGGCCCCTCTGACCACATCAGTGTCATGCTAATACCTGCATGCAGACCAGAGGTGAAAGTCACCAGACAGCAGCAGGGATGTGGCACTTCAGGAATGCTTTGGGACCACTGACTGGGACGTGTTTAAGCAGGCAGCTATATACCACCCAAACAGACATTGAGGAATATTTGTACACTGTCACTTCCTACATTAGCAAATGCATTGCTGATGTAACCACCACCGGAACCTTGACAACATGGCTGAAAGGAGAAGTCCACGGGCTGCAGAGCTGGGGACGCAGCTGGCCTGAGAACAGTAAGGGCCAACCTGTCTCTCGGCATCAGGATAGCCAAAGTCAGCTAGCAGTGTTTCTCAAATGGTGGTATAGTACCCCTAGGGTTACTGTGGAGTACTGCAGGGGGTATGGGAGATTTTTTTTAATGCATAATTCCTAAAATAACTATATTATAATAACAAATGAATTTAGAGATGGGTTCTAAACGAAATGCTAAACTAAAATGTAGATTAGCATTAAAGTGTTTCTGTTAGTTACAAGGTTGTTGTTTGGCCTAAACCGGTGCAGCGCTGTAATTGTATTACCACATTATATATGTTTTTTTTAAATCTTTTTTATTCTACTAAATATGTTTTGCAATGTTTAGGGGGTACATGGCTGAAAAAAATATTTCAAAAGAGGGTGCATTACTTCTTTCACCACAGATTGGCCCTAGACACCTGCTTACACAATATCTGTAAATATGTTTATAAGATGGTTTGTGTTTTCACCTTGACCTGAAATACGATATGTTTAGCCCGGGCCTCATGAAACACATGTTGACAAAAAAAAACTAGGCCAGCTGCTATCATGTAAACAATTCAGTCAATCCCGATTGGCTCCGTCTCTGGAAATTTCCACCTACTGTAGGTGAAACTGCAGCACCTCGCTTCACAACAAACATTACATGGCCATGACCCAGACAGGCCACGCCCACACAACGAACCCACTTAATTCGCCATCTCCTATTGGCTACACCGAAGGTGTGTCATGGCACCCGACGTCAGACGCTGTATATGAAACAGGACGCACAGCGCGGCCAGTACAACAGTTTGTAACCGGTCCTAAACTCTTAGCACCACTGAAAATTCCAAAAATAGTTCAACAAAGTTACTTTTTCTTCTAAGAAAAGGGTAGGGGGTAAAAATCTCTTCATTTTTTCTCCTCCTAAATCCTCCTTTTTTACCAGCTAATGAATATTAAGTAGGATTTAGGAGCAATAAGACCGGCCTCCTGCACCAACGCGGCCACATCCAGCATCCACCCGCGCGGCGCGCAACATCTCACAGCGCTTTCATCAGACTGCCTGGGATCGGATTGGTTCGGAGTGCACTGCGACAGTTTTGAAAATGGCTTTGAGAGGACCTCTATTCCGTCTTCTCAGAACTCAACTCGGCCACACATGCCAACAAAGCAGAGCTCAGTCTGTGGCTGTTCTTGGAGCTCCGTTTTCAAAAGGACAGGTAATACAATTTGTCAACGTGACTTTTGTTTTTTGTTGTTGTTAATCTTAACTTTCAAATAACATCTGAAACACCGAGCTAACTCCTTTCTGTTAATTTTGTAACAGAAAAGAAGAGGCGTGGAGCACGGCCCTAAGGCCATCAGAGATGCGGGGCTCATCGACCGGCTCTCCGCTTTAGGTAGGTACGGCGTGAAGGGAGGGGAATAATGGAGCGGCCGGTGCAGCTACGTTATGTAACAGTGGCTGGAAATGGAAACCATAGACATGTTGCCCGGGGGGAGCTGTTCCAGCACATGCTTTAGAGAACAAAGTGATCTCTGCTTCTGCTTAATCCTGTTGAAATCAAATCCTCCTGGCTTCTTAAGATCCTTTCACTGACATAATGTAGCCTACGGGGATATTATAGTGATATAACGTAATGGTAATCAGCCTGTAGGATACATTGTCTCCATTTAGCAGTCCTAATAACCTACATCACAAACGTGTCTTTTTCATTTTGTGTAGCCTTTTTTTCAAGAGATTCGATAGCAGAACAGAAATGCTAATGATGGTGTGAACCCTTAGTAAGGAAGTAATGGCGACTACAAACTCATGAAGCAGCCTTCAGTTCCCGCGGGAACATCTACTAAGGCCAGAATGCCATAAAGTAGTCTAGCCGAGGCTCGCGCTGTTAGAGAACAGTTGGAGGAGACTGTGGTAACGGCAGACTGCTCTCTCTCTCTCTCTCTCTCTCTCTCTCTCTCTCTCTCTCTCTCTCTCTCTCTCTCTCTCTCTCTCTCTCTCTCTCTCGATAAAGCAGCCACATGTCTGCTTTAGTCATTCTTGTCCCCGGCGCAGGGAACGGCCCGTCTGATGCGTTTCCACTCTGTCGTCACTGCAGACAGACTCTCCCACTTTAACACGGTTTGGGGTTTTTTTTTCGTTTCAACCGACACGCCGACAGTTTTCTGAGAGGGAAAAAACACAGAAGAGAGCTGCTTTGATGAGATGAAAGATGACAGAATAAAAAAGAATCCGTTCTTTATTTTTTATGCTCAGTTCAATGGTTGCATTGTGCTTGATATCTCACGCCACCTTAACAAAGAATATTTAGCAGTGAGACCGGTGATGTGCTAGACATGATTAGTAGAAGGACTTAGAAGCCTTCTATGAAGGTCACTTTAAAGTCTGCCCAGGATCCTTAAAGTCTATCTGTAGTCTAGAGACACAGATAAGTCTCTTTTAAATACCAAGGACACAGTGAAGATAAATAGGGTACAAAATTAGTATATGGTACACTAAAGTAATGAGGTCTTTAATACTGTTTTATATATTTGATCATTACACATGCCTGTTATAGTTAGCTCAAAGTAGTTTCTAAAATTTTTTTAAAAAAAAGTTAACAAAAAACTTTTTCACCATACACCTAGTCTGCTGTAGGCATTATCTTGCAAAATAGTATACTTATCCTATAAGACCGTAACATATGAACAGGTCACTATATTTATTTATATCAGTATATTTTATAAATATACTAAAGTATAGTTTGAGAGTTGATTTTATAATTGAATTTTATTTTATTCTAATTTTTTTAATGTATGTATTTCATTTTAAAAACAGTTTTAAGACAGGGGTGCCTGTTGACTCCACAGAAGATTTGAATAATGCTACATATGTAGGATAAGCCTACTATAAATACACTCACTAGAGTATAGCACAGTCTAAGTATAAATCTACTATTATTATACCACAGTTGACAGGAACACAGGCTCGCTATAAGCTCACTGCTGAGGACCACAGAAGGTTAATCCATATTAATATAATTAAAACAAATTACAGTATTTGTCATGGTTAACGGTGGCTTGGCACAACCCTTCACTCCATGGATGATCTAGGTGTGTGACGCAAAGGGACAGCAGGAGCCTACCTGTGTTGCAGCCAATTAAACAAACCGAGCAGTTGCCAGGCACTCCTAGGGTCTCTGGTCCCAGACATCTGCTCATCAGTTGTAAAAATCTGATATTGTGCAAAAGGTGTTGCCTTTTTGCACCATTTTTTAAACCCCTTTCATAGTAGGAATTTACATTGTCGAGAGCTAAATCTCAGTTAGGGGTTATTCAAGGCTGAGCTACAGTATCTAATATGCATTAAAGTTGCAGGGTCTTCCTTCTGGTGGCCTGATGTCAATTTGGCAGCAGTGAAAAGAGATCCTGCTGCCATGTCACTAGCGACTGCAATGTAGGAAACCAAACCCTAACTGAACTAAATACCATGGCATCTTTACACTCTCAGGGTTGGTGTAACGTTTGTCCAAACAGTCTCAGAAAAAACACGTATCGGTATATAATAATGAAAATAGAACAATGCATATCTACTGTGTATATATATATATACAGTATATAAAACAAAATCAGTAGTTACAGGGACTTATCTACTATAGTGTACAGTAAAGTACACATGGCAGCTATGATCTTGCATTTCCCAGTAAACAGAAGCAGAACTTGCAGCCTGTTGCTGCTTAAACATTTCTGAATTGTCCTGCAATAGATGCTCACAGTTGCACCAAGACAAGGGCTATTCCTGTCCTGTCTACGAATGGTAATGAACCACATTGGTTTCCCTTAGTTCAGCAGAGTAACACTACACTGCCATAACAGCTCATATTGCCAGATGAACCGCTTGTTTACTTGCAGTCTGCGTCTGAAAAGCAAGTGGAATTCTTTTAGTCTTTACTGCAGTGGCTATCTAGTAGGCTACAGGACGGAACCTGAGCTGACATGGGAAACTGGACAAGTGGAAAGTGCTTGGTCACTTATGTTCCACTGGCATTGAATGAATCAGCCTCCTCAGCAGCTCTGGCAGCCACAGATTCAACTGAAGACGGCTGCAGTCATCCAAGCACAAATGTTCCTTCAAAACAGACAACAGGGCGGTGTCTTAACAACTTAGACAGATGTCCAAAACCAAGAGATTACAGGTTGCTGCCATGCAACAGCCACTGTGTCCATCAACAGTTCCGTGTCCTGGTGTAGAACTGTGAACCGTTGCTCAGTCACTGTGATTCTCACCAAAGGAGTGACTCAGCTAGATGCCTTAAAGGCAGGGGTGGCAGGTATTTAAAGTAGCATCTCCTAGCATATATAAAAAAGTAAGTAGTTACCAACCCTGCCTTTAAAAGCATAAAGTGCTTTAAAGGTCTAGTGTGTAACGTGTTTAGTTGTTCATTATCAAAATCAGTGTTACCCGTTCACAAACTTGTCATGAATATTGACCACCACCACCAGTTCCAAGTACTCCTATTGGCTTGAAATTTTCCATTTCCATTTGCATGATGTGGGGTAGATGCTCCATATTCATGCGCCATCTTGAAATATGTTAGCCCGTGAGGTACATACAGGATATACTGCTCCGCCTTTTGCGTTTTTGCTCTATCACAAGATAGACTCACAGGTGCTACTGATCTGCTAATGGGTATCGTCGCTTTCCGGCAAGTTTGAAGAAGGAAACACATATTCAAAATCCAAATTTCAGGAACAGGACTCTTCTTCAGATGTCTTTCTTCTTTGCCCAGAAAAAGAATATTGAAAAGAGCAAAAGACCGGCTTTTTGAAGCGTGAAGGCTACCATAGCTGTGATACGTACTTTGAGCGGTACGGGACACTTGATTGCGATATATGATCTCAACACTAGATGGGAGAAATTCCCACACAGTGGACCTTTAAGTGATGGCAGCTTCTTGTCTTTGTGTTACTCAGACTACTCTGTCCATGACTTTGGAGACCTCAACTTCCAGCACCTTGAGAAGGATGAACCCTACATGGATGTAAAGTTCCCCCGCACTGTGGGTGGAGCAAATAAGATGCTGTCTGGCGCAGTGAGCAGAGCTGTTGGTGCTGGGCACACCCTTGTCATGCTGGGAGGGGATCACAGGTAATTATGTAACAATAACATGTATTGTTGCTAACAGCACCTGCCCTGAAATAGTGCAGTACAACTAGTACAGTATTTAGGTGGCCAACAGCTACTGTATAGTATTTGACCATATGTGTTAATGCTACGACTGCCTTGCAAAGATACTCTCATCCCCCAGAACTTGACCGATGAATAAAAACACCAGATATCCATAAGACTGTGCTTCTCATTTCATAGCCTTGCAATTGGATCAGTGGGAGGCCATGCCCAGCAGTGTCCTGACCTTTGTCTCATCTGGGTTGATGCTCATGCAGATATCAACACGCCAATGACTTCTCCATCAGGAAACCTCCACGGCCAGCCTGTGGCGTTCATGCTTAAAGAGCTGCAAGACAAGGTGAAGAAAATTAATAAAATACTAGGTGTCACAAAACATGTATGCAACGTAGACTGGATCTCTTTGCAGCAGGAAATCACTAGAACACAACGTTGTAACGTCAGAAGCGTATCATTTGCCTTATTTCGATGAAGGTGCAGTTTCATCGTTTCAACATCAGTTTCAGTGTATAGCTAATAAACTTTTTATGTTCCTCTGGATTCTCATTTTTACGGAAAAATGCATTAAGTAATCGAGGAACCCCCGTAAATGTATAACAACTGGTAGAAAGGGCAACAATGGGAACTACCTCTTATGCAAACATGGGCGGATTTTGAGATACTGGGCCTCTGTGCACAGACATGTATGGGCCCCACACCCCTCTTACGTAGGAACAAGACACCCAGACTGAAAAATTGGATTGGATTACTTTTGCCATGCTAACAATAACCTTTGTTATCAGTCAATAGAGTGTGGCAGGAGTGGCATGAGTCTTAAAACCAGGTATAGAAAAATACATCACTGCAACACAATGGTGGATGTTTTTTTTCTGTCCCTGCATACATATACATTCTATATTACATTATCTTTTTTTTTATCTGTCCACCACAGATGCCAGATATCCCAGGGTTTACCTGGACGAAGCCATTCCTCTCCTCGAGGGACCTGGTGTACATCGGACTGCGGGACGTTGACCCCGGAGAGCAGTAAGCACACGCTATCAATTGCTAATGTGAATGTAATTCTCCATGTACTGTATGCACTGTTGAAAAATAGTTCTTGATGTTTTTAATTTTTGTTTCTTACAGCCACATCCTGAAGAACCTGGGTATCCAGTATTTCACCATGAGGGATATCGACAGACTAGGCATCCAAAGGGTTATGGAAGTTACTCTTGACCATCTTCTGTCAAGGTACCTTTATGGATTATGACATTCGCTTACTGTTAAACACAATGATTCTGTGATTATTTATTAGGTGGAATACTTAACTTGTACTAAAAGTTATGTTTATTTGATAAAACCAAATGATTGCTTATGTCTGAGGGAACCTTAAATTCACTTTCAACTTTCTCACCTTCTTGTACAGAAAACAGCGACCGATCCACCTGAGCTTCGACATCGATGCGTTCGACCCGTCTCTGGCTCCAGCCACGGGAACGCCGGTAAACGGGGGTTTGACCTACAGGGAGGGCATCTACATCACAGAGGAAATCCATAACACAGGTACAGATGACTACAAATATGGTCGAAACATCCTGTAAAGACAGTTTCAGATACCTTGAATTTGTTCCTCTTTCCCCCCTGCCCTTTAAGGACTTTTATTGTCAACTTCCTGTATTTCACATGTGAATGTGTTGATGTGCAGGTCTGCTGTCAGCCATGGACCTGGTTGAAGTCAACCCAGTGCTGGGAGCCAACCGCGAAGCCGTAGCGGCCACCGCCGCCTTGGCGGTCGACGTCATCGCATCGTCTCTGGGACAGACGAGAGAAGGCGCTCACGCGGCCATCGATGAGATTCCCTCTGTGAAGGACGACACGGAGCAGCTTTGCCTCTGAGAGCGTGGAGCAAAGCTTTGAACTGTATCAACATCATCCCTGAGCATTCCGCAATTCTGAATACAAGACTAAAGACTGGATCTAATGGTTGCTAAAGAATTTGTTCTCTTGTTACATTTCATGAAGAAAACTAAATAATGTCTGAATCATTCATTTCAACCAGAAAAGGGCTTTACAGATTTGAGGAGAAAAGTTCACATTATTAATGCTAAAACTAAAAGCTTTTGATAAAATCAACTGCTACACTTATTCATTTAATTCAAAACAGTACTACTAAGTTATTTCGCTCCTGTTTAACACGTGACATGTTCGAGGACACAGCTGCCATATTTATTATGTATTTGGTTTTTGAAGAGAATGAACCCGCTTCAGGAGGTATGATAAACCAAGTTTGACTTTGTTAGAATTCCACAGTATAATGTGGGCTCTGACAACTGTTTTGTGGCTGTGCCAGTTACTAAAAAATAGAAATGATGCGTTTGCACTTTTGGACCAGCTGTGGTTACTGTATTTTCTTTAGAGATTACTTTTGTATTTTCACTATGAACCTACCAGTACATGTTCTAGAATTACTGTGTATGCATATTTATTGACGACATAAGTATTAATTGGCTTGAAAACTGTTAATGTCCAGCTTTGATTGAAAATCTGGCAAGAAAAAAAAGAAAAATTGCATAATTAAGCTTGAAGTGATCTAATCTTCGTCTTGATGTGGTCACTAACCGACTTTTGTCCTTGCAACAAAGAGTTTATATTTTGGTCTTCCATAAATGTGATTACATTTTTTGTTTGTGTGTACAGGTGTCTTACTTCCTCCATAGTATCATAACCTAATAGGTATATAACTAAACATAAAAGTAAACTGAGGCTGATGGGAATGCAATTAGTTGTGTCAATATATGGTCATAACCCAAAGAGTTTGACAAATTACATTTTGACCTGATGGTCATGCTAGATGATGAAAAAAAAAAATCTGACTATCACCAAAGTTATTACAATTCATCCTCAACAGATGTCAATACATCCAATGAGCCATTTCACTAAGACACAAATATGAACCTCTTGGTGACACTAGCATAGAAATAACAGGATCACCTATGTCATTACAATTCATCCTCTGGGGACAATTAATTATTATAGCAATCCATACAATAGCTGTTGAGATATTTTAGCCTGGACCAACTGACCATGGTGATAACACGTAGCTGAATCATGATTTAGGTACATTACGGAAATAATGGTCAATGTTTGGACGAATATAAATTATTAGTATTGCTGCATCATATAAACATTAGTTGAATGAAAATATTACGTAATTTGCATGCGTTTATTCAACCATGGTGTTTACCATTAGTACTTCTGTAGTAACAGCAACAACATAATAGATGTGCTTATTTGTTATGTTTTTTTAAGGAAAAGTGAACACAATATTTCAGATAAAAGCGTGACCCACACAAGCAGGTCACCAAACAGGTGTTTGTCCTTGATATCACACCAGGAAGGCATGGTACGCATGCGGAAGAAAAACATTGTGGCAGATGTGCCACTTCTAAAACAGCACTAAAAATAACCTTATCACCTATTATTTGCGATTTAATTCCATAGTAACAGATGCTGTTTACCAAGCACTAACCTGGCCTTGGGCTTTAGTCTTTAATAAATTTTGGTGACGTCACTCCTCAGCGGATGTTTTTCTAACTTTGGCCTGTCTGGCTGCTGTCCCTGGAAATATCAAATACAATGCAAAGGTTGGGTGAGGTTAAAGATAAGCTTTAATGAGGTGTAGACTGTCAAATAGGGAATACTGAACCCTAACAGGGAATATTGTTATACAGTGATTAGACAACATTAAAGAGAACATTGCTTGTATTAAGCGTTTGCATCCATTTTTCATTTACATATCTGACAAATTTGGCCTTAAGTCTCAGAACTCAAGAATTTGGAAACATGAGGTCATTACATCCATTTAGATACTGGGCATCACGGCGAATCAAAAATAGATTCAACTGGTGCCATTTCATCAAATACAGTTTAGTATTAAAAAAAAAGATAATTGCACAATACAATTGTATTTAGAACCAATCCTGAGGATTTATGAACCTCCCAGAACTGTTGCACCAATCGATCAGTAACATTTCACGAGTACAGTCAGCAGAGAATCTACATGTGGGAGTAAGTTGATCGTACTCAGGCATGTAAAAAATCCTACATCATCTCTGGGGTCTGTTGCAGTCAGCACACGTCCAGAAAATCATCCTGCAGGGCGTCATTGGCATTAACAGTCTGACTAAACAGTGCAAATCTTAAGTCACAGTGTTGTGAATGGAGTTCACTGTAAGTTTGGTCCATTAACAGGTTCAACATCATTCCTGTCAAATGAACTTCACCTGCCCATAGACAGAATCCTCTCTTAGTAAAATGTTCACTTTAAGACTGAATCGTCTCATTGTCCTTGTGTGCTCTCGTAGAAACAGTTGGCTGCATGCAGCAGAGGAGCATTATTGCTACTGGAAAGTCAGTGGAGACAGATGTAGAGAGTCCGTATGCCCTGGATCCAGAGCTTAAGACTGTTTTCGGAAGAACTTGAGATAAACCACAGCACCTAGAATGGCCAACTCCATTAAAATGATGACAGCTAACAGCAACTTGTTCGTCACGAGCCTAAAAGACAAAAAGAAAAAGTCAACAATATGCAGAGGTCATTGTTCCACAAACGTATTTTAATGAATTGTCAACTAGATGATTAAAAGATTAGTCAAAAGACAGAAAAGTAAGTGATAATTAATTCATCATTTTGGACGGCAAAACAGTTCCTGTTTCCATCTTCTCAGATGTGAGGATTTGATGCTTTTCTTTTTTTTATGATTGTAAAGTGAATATCTTCGGGTTTTGGACTGGTGGGCGAATTAAACAAGGTATGTGAAGACAAAATGATACTAGGCATTTACTGTATGACTTTATTCTGACATTTTATAGATTTGTGTCATACTATGAGAGCTACAGAGACAACAGGACCTCGTATTTAATGAAAGGCAAACAAAAGAACAAAGAGTAAATCAAACTCTAGAAAGATATTTAGCATTCCATCATTTCACATCAATACAAAAAAAAGATCATTTAAATGTAAAGCCTCTTCAGGGGAAGCACTTACCGCCGTGACATGGTACGAAGAAATTTTCTACTTCGACTGAGGTTCTCTCCAGTATTCACCAACTATAACATAAATAAAAGAAAAAAGGTTTAACAAAAATAAAAGGTCTGACAACAACAAACTGTCTTTTTTCACGTACCAATATTGACGTAAAAAAAAAATTCCAACTAAAACAAATCATATTTACCTAAATCACCAGTTTTTGCCCCTAAACTAATGACTAATGATGGCCTGCATTCAAAAGTTCTTCCAAATGTAAGAAACTGAATCAAGGTACTTATATATTTAACATAGAGCAGTTAAACTAATGCAGCACCACTATCTCATACACATAATTACAATTAGGTGCTCACTCTGTTTCTGGTGCGGTCCAACTGTTCCCTCTGCTCTCCTAGCTCCTCGATGATATCTGTGCCGATCTGATCCGTCTCCGCGGCAATGCGCTGACTTCGTTCAATACTCTGGGTGGCATTGTTCAAAGCGTCTGTGCCCTGGAGTAGCAAAGCTCTCTGGGACTGCTGGTGTGTCTGCATAGGTGGGCAAAAAACACAGAGGCAGCCGGGGTAAATTTTACCGATTGTGTCAGAAGAGCAAGAGAAATCATTTGCAGGACAAAAACATTTGTTATCCTTAAAATTCCTTTATAATCCGTTTTTTCAAATACATTCCAGAGGTTATTTGGCAGAAAAATTCCATCTTACTGTACAAATTTGTCCTCAAACTCCTACATGATTAATTTATTAATTTCCTGCATTCCTTCAGCAAAAAGAGATGTATGCTTCTTGCTTTCAATCTGTGAGACTTAGAGCCAAACTGATATTTAAAGGTCCCATGGCATGAAAATTTCCCACTATGAGGTTTTTTGACATTAAGTACCCCCAGCCTGCCTATGGTCCCCAAGTGGCTAGAAATGACGACAGAGCCCTGGGTATCCTGCTCTGCAGAAAATGAAA
Source organism: Etheostoma spectabile (assembly GCF_008692095.1). Lineage (NCBI taxonomy): Eukaryota > Metazoa > Chordata > Actinopteri > Perciformes > Percidae > Etheostoma > Etheostoma spectabile. The sequence goes on from NC_045752.1 coordinate 372,312, forward strand.
GCTCAAATGGGGCTGTCATAAGGGGCAAGATTCCAGATCGGCCTATCGGAGCTTACCTAGGTTACCTACCCTTTCTCTGCTTTGCCTGCCCAGAGAATTTGGCCCACCCATGAAAGAGAGACATCATGGCTTTCAAATGAGGAAAGTGGCAGTTGGTCAAGGCCACACCCCCCCCTCTCCTCCACAAAAGCTACAGACTCAGAAATGGCACACACTAAGGAAAGCTCATTGTGGGACTGGCTCTAGTGGCTGGAATTCTACACCAAGGCTGAATTTTGGGAAAGAGACTTCAGATACAGTATTAGGGGATCACTAAGGTCTATATAAAAGAGACTTCAGATACAGTATTAGGGACCACTAAGGTCTATATAAAAGAGACTTCAGATACAGTATTAGGGGACCTCTAAGGTCTATATAAAAACATCCAAAGATCACCATGTCAGGGGACCTTTAAGATAGCTGAAACATTTCCATTCTTCCCATTTTCCTTGCAACTGTGCTCAAACGCCATACTCAAAATCCCATAAATGAGGATGTGATCATGACTTAAACAAGGAGTTGCTGACATAAGAAAAAACTCATTAGAGTCTCCAGCCACACACTCACACTTTGTTGGTTTTGTGATGAATAGATGGCATGATGATTTCCTTCCATTGTTTGGGAAGAAGAACTAAAGCCAGGAGCAGAGTTTTTCATGTCCCTCTGCAGCTTGCCCAGATCCCTGCGGTACATGCGCAGCTTTGTACTCATTGCATTTCTGTAAGAGGAAGGGGCAGCACGTAGCTCTTCTTCCATTCCTTGTAACTGTAAACAGATAAGAAAATAGTGTAATTCCAGAGAAAGATCTTTCTCTGTAAAGTGTTTCAGAACACAGTGCATGTTAGTGATATGCAAAGTACACCGACAGAACAATTACTGGATCTGGTTATGCTTTTTAATTCCCTTGATACCAAAGGCAAAATGGAACCAGCAAGAGCTGGTTTCAATACCAGTGGTCAATAGAACTGTACACACGGTTTACATTGTATGTTACTTTATACGTCTACTCTACTACATTTCATAAGAAACATTTTGTAATTTTGACTCTAGTACATTATTGTGTAGCTATTGTCAGTGATTATTGAAGTGCGTAGCTAGCTAGCATGTTTCACTTATAAAACATAGGTGGTGTGTGTAACTTAAAACCGGAGTCAAATTGCTTGTACACTTGGCCAACAAAAACAACTTAACCCGTTTAAGTTCTACTATTGCTTTTAAACAAGTGAGTAAAAGCAGGCTTGTTTTACCCAATGCTGTTCAATTCGATAATGTTAAAGACTAAGAATAGCTGTTCTTGAAGTGCGTAGCTAGCTAGCATGTTTCACTTTCAAAACATAGTTGGTGTGTGGAACTTAAAACCGGAGTCAAATTCCTTGTATTGTTATGTGGAGGCTACATAACGTTATACTTGGCCAACAAAAACAACTTAGCCCGTTTAAGTTATACTATTGCTTTTAAACAAGTGAGTAAAAACAGGCTTATTTACCCAAGGCTGTTCATTTCGATAATGGGAAAGAATAGCTGTTGTTAAAGTGCGTAGCTAGCTAGCTAGCACATTTGACTTCCAATACATAAACAGGTGCTCACCACTTCCTCAGCCTCCCCCTGCCTCTCATCGAAGGTCCTCACCAACCTCTTCCTGTCCTCTGTAGAGACAACACAAGCTCCAGTTCCACAGCACAGAAAACATCTTCTGGTGACTTTGTTACACAGTTAACGCTAGCTATAACATTAGCAGGTAAAACAACAACATGAGCTGTTTTACCTCCGTGGCTTTTCAGAGCTGTCTCTGGCATTAGCTTGAGCTCCTCGTACAGTGATTTATAGATTTCGTGCAACTTCTCGAATTCCTCCGACGACATTTTGCATTGACTGTAGCCAGCTGCGTATTCGTGAAGAACTAATTTGTCTATTGTTGTAAAAACAACAAAAACAACACTAGTTACAGTCAAAACTGTAAGTTACTTATCTACTAGTTTTGCTTTGGCGATAATAAGATCCTCGGGACTTCCGCACGGTGGACCTCGTGATCAAGTGCCTAAAACTCCAGAACAAAAACAACAACAATCAAACCATTTTTCGATATTCTTTTTCACTAACCAAAAAATTAAGCATGCTCAATAATTACATTCCTATGGCAATACAAGCAACGAAGATGATGTCAAATTTTGGTGAAAAGGATTTAAAAAGCACCCAGATGACATTTGTATACAGGCACAACGCAGACAGCTTTCACCGCGCATTCTGGGAAATGAAGTGCAATTAACCACTATTACTTCTTACTACCTCAAAACTTTCAACACTTTTTGACAATTGTACAACCACATTGTTTGTATTACTACTCTACAATTATTAATACAATTAAAATACAAAAAACACTACTTCTACTAAAATATGTATGTGTGTTTATTGTAGATAGATAGATAGATAGACAGATAGATAGATAGATAGATAGACAGATAGATAGATAGATAGATAGATAGACAGATAGATACATAGATAGATAGATAGATAGATAGACAGATAGATAGATAGATAGATAGATAGATAGATAGATATACAGATGGATATGTTCAAATTTTTGTGTTATTTAATTTTAAGCAGAAACTTGATTTTCTTTTGTCTTTAAAGTTATTTTATATATTTAACCATTTACATATTTATGTATTTTGTTTGCTAGTTGTAGCCTTACTTTCATTTTCTTGTGTGTTTATTCTTCTTGATAGTAATGAATAGTTATTGTTCTTAAAATCATGTGCATCATTACGTCAAAAAAGGTTAATGGAGAGTAAAACTCAATTGAAAAACTGAAAATGTATTAATCATTCTGATGAGGTAATCTGAATTATTTAGGCTATAATATATAATAGCCCTACCCACATTCAAATTATTCTACAATTTACCTTTAAAAACCAACTGGTAAATAAAAAAACATGGGTGCAATTTTTATTTAAAAGCCTACCTTCAGTTCTTCTTTTGCCAGGATGTAAAAACTACAATCCCATGATGCCGTTCGTAGTGTAGCTTTCACCCGTGCTTCGCTCTTCTACACCCCTCTACGCTTTGACATCAGCTGTTCTGCCGACAGAACGGTGGCATTCTGCTGGGAGAGACAGAAAAGCGCGCATCCGTGGTATGATGGTGCTTTTAGTAATTGTCGCGGGCCTCGGAGTGGTGACGTTACTGGTGATTTTATTTGCACCACATATAAGGTAAGCAGCAAATCATACAGCCATTCATTTTCATGGAAATCCTGTGTTTAGCACGTCACGGATAGGTCGTTACTTGGTTGACAGGGCATTGCATTACACTGATGTAATTATTACGATGAGGTTCATTTGCATAATACAGAATACTGTCTGCCCACTTAACCCAACTGGTAGTCATTTTAAAGGATACCCCCCCCCCCCCCCCATCATCTATTATTTCACACGACGCTGACTGATATTTAAGAAGAAAATCAATGAAACAGTGATGGAGCTGTGGGAGTTTAAGCCCAGTGTTCCATCTGAGCTGCCCGGGCCTATCAGGAGGCTGAGCGTGGGAGGAGTTCTATCTGGATGCATTACTCCAACAGAGCTATTGGTTATGGGGCGGCCCTGCTCAGTGGCGTGGGTCGTACGACTTCAGTACTGTTCATCATCCAAGTTCCTCTGTGAATAATTAAGCCAGGCTGTCCATATGTCCAACCCTAAGGAGGACATCATCCATACTGACTGTAAAAGGGGCTGCTTGTCATGCTAATTGAGCCGCCTGCTGCAGTTCAGTGGCTACTTGTATAAATCCATTATGTTTTGTTTTTTTAAGATTATTTTTTGGGGCATTTTTGGCCTTTAATTGACAGGACAGATGAAGATACGAAAGGGGAGAGAGAGGGGGGAGTGACATGCAGCAAAGGGCCGCAGGCCGGACTCGAACCCCGGCCCGCTGCATCGAGGAGTAAACCTCTATGTATGGGCACCCGCTCTACCAACTGAGCTATCTGGGTGCCCATAAATCCATTGTGTTTTAACAGAAAGTATGCAGCGGGAGGAGTGTGCATGTCCCCGGCTAGACTGGATGGGAAGACAGTCCTCATCACTGGGGCCAACACAGGGATCGGGAAGGAGACTGCCCTGGACCTGGCAATGCGAGGTGACTCTTTTGTTTTACACAGAGCTCAGTGACAGTGACTGATAGCACCTCTTTACACCTGAATCTGATCCCTAAGTACTACCCTTGAGTACAAGAGAAAAACAGTAGTCTCTGTGGGGTTGTGCAAAAGAATGAAATCAGTACATGTTAAGAGTATTTGATTTATGCATACACAATGTCAACCAAACCGATGTGCAGAGAAATGATCATACAGAACTCTTCACAATACAATGAATGATAATACGTCCTCATTGGCCAGTCCTAATCTCTTGGCTGTGTGTTACAGTAGGAAAACCAGAGGTGTGTAAATGATAACAATGACTGACGGCTGAATTCCATTTAGCTGCTCCAGCTTCAGGGTCCTGACGTCGTGCCTGCTGGCTCACTGTCACAACTCACTGGGAGAGACAGCGTTGACGTCATTAGTAACACCTTTCAAAATGTCTATGTTATATTTGTGTTCACGTTACATTGCCCGTTAGAGCGGAGCCTTTTGGTTGTCAGGTTGGTGACCTACTGCAGGCCTTCATTTTGGTTTGACCAACCCGCTAAGATGTGTGATATTAAGTGTAATTTTATTCTTTTTTTAAAACTTAAAACTTTCATTACATGGGAAGTCTAAAGGATATGTAAAGTGCCCATATCATGAAAAATGTCTCACTCTGTAGCTAAAACAGAGACCTAAACACACAGGGGGAAAACAGGATCTGCAGCAATGTGCGGTACAACAAAAAGATGGTGCTTTATGAAAATGAAACCATGGAAACCTATTCTGGTACAACCTCAAAATCCAGTTATGGACCTGAAAATGAGCAGAATATTTAAAATAAATCAACAATATCCTCCTCACTGCACCAAAAGATGTTAAACCTCAGTAATGCTTTTCTTAAGGGGTGGGAGAAAAAAATCGAATGTATCTTGATTTTTTTTTTTTTAATTTCACTAGAATGTTTTTTTAGCAACGATTCACCTAAATCTCCTCCGTTTATACAGTACTGCTGACGGCGACTACATCATCTTTACAAATGGAATAAATGTCAGACCGACTGACGGACATGTGATGTGCATTCTTGTTAGAAAACAATTCATTTTTAGAAGTGTGTCATGATATATTCTCTTGAAGATTATTTTTCAACTTTTGCGGAGGAGTGATGTGGGTTAACTCTGACAAATACTAGCCTACATCCCTGAGCAACAAGCCTGGACCAGAGACCTCCTTCAATAAATGGCTTCCCACACCAACAGAAGCCCCCCCCCATCCCTTCTTCTCTTTTTATGATTTTTGTTCATAGTTTAGCGGCTGCTTGTCTGTCCCGTTCAGGGGCTCGGGTGATCATGGCGTGCCGAGATGTGGACAAAGGAGAGGAGGCTGCGGCCAGCATGCGAGCTGCGTATCCTGAAGCCAAAGTGGAGGTCCGGGAGCTCGACCTGGCTGACACCTGTTCCATACGAGCCTTCGCACAGAAATTCCTACGAGGTAACGGCAGAGTCCCACATCCGACGCCCGCCAGGGCCCCGTTTGGTTCATGTTTACCAGGTGTCACAGCTGTGTTGTTCTCTTCTTCAGAGGTCAACCAACTCCACATCCTTATCAACAACGCCGGGGTGATGATGTGCCCCTACACTAAAACAACTGACGGCTTTGAGATGCATATCGGAGTCAATCACCTGGGTGAGACTGCGCTGTACTCAGCTCTATTAACCCTCGTGTTGTCTTCCTGTCAAAATTAACTTTTGTTATGGCTTTTTATTGATGTTTTTAACTTTTTCTTATGTTTTTGTCCCTTTTTTTCAACACTTATGATGCCTCTTTTCAGTGTTTGTCACTTTTTTTACACTAACTTCTTTAGTTTTACAGTTATTTTTGGAATCTATGAACAATAAACCTCATTTATAGGAAATTATACCACATGTTTGAGGTAGAAAAGCAGACATTTTTGAATTATTTAGACTAAAATTAAAGGAATGGATGTTGATGGATAACCACAGACTGGAATATGTAAACTTTTTTTTTTTTTTTTTTTTTTAAATATTGCTCAAACCTAAATTATTACAGGCTGTATTGGGAATAACGAAGGGTAGCAGGTTTGACATTTTTCTTGCTTTTTAAAACAGAACATCCATTCCCACCCATTCCCTCCCTCCACCCCCTTTCACCAGAAACTGAACATGTATCTTCCATTCGTCTAACTTGTCAATTTTTACTCAATACCATTTCAAAACCACTTCAATTTGTTTTTTCAAATGCTATAACATTGAATAAGACCATTTTTACTGAATCTGCTTTTGGATCATGACAGTTATTCATTGGCAATTAAAATGCGGTTAATTATAACATTGTATGATAGCATCGTGATAAACTAGGGATCAGGGATGGGAATCACCAGACGCCTCACCATGCGATATCATCGCGATACGTGTGTCACGATTTTTAAACATAATGAAATATTCTGCGATATGTTGCAATTTATTACCTTTTTTCCAACTTCTAATCTTTCCCAATTTCAAATGACTTCCCCAAAAGGAAACTTTGTCAACATTTGTTTTATCTAAAAAGAAACATTTCTCTATTTGTTCATATCACTTTACTTTTATTGCTGCAAAATGGGATTGTCGAGCAGACAAACTGACCATCACACATATGATAATAGATCCATACTTGGCGTCTGTGTATCGATACGGTATTACCACGGGAAATATTGCGATACTATGCTGTATCGATTTTCTCCCCAACGGTAAACCACGATAAACAAGTTGACGATAACGATAACCGTTTTTATTTAAAATATCGGGAATTACCGTGGTGCGGACACCGTTTGTTTATCCCTTCCCAGCTTCATCCCAGTCTCCTGACGTTGCCGTGCAGGCGCGCAGCGTAGCCTCCGACGTGCCTTTCCTGAAGTTGGAATCATGGCGGAAGGAGGAGACGACAGCGCTCAGGACATTGATCAGCTCTCTGAGAGGACTAAGCACATTTTGGTCATTATGAGAATGCCAAAGGACAGTTTATTAAAGATAGTTATCCTGTCTGCAGAACGTTCAGCTGCTAAAGGCAATGGACACACTTAAAATACCGCAATAATACCAAAAACTGTGAGAATTTTTGGGCACTATAACCATGCGGTTATAGTTTCCCTATATTACATAATAGTTTCATCCTGTTGTTTTTTGGTCTACTTACTAGTGGTGGTGGGGGGGGGGGGGGGGGAATCAATACAGCATAGTATTGTAAGATTTTCAGTAGCTGTACTGTATTGATACACAGGCACCAAGTATCAATCTATTATTATATATGTGTTGGTCAGTTTGTCTGCTTGACTGCTTCTTAGATAAAACGGATGTAGACAAAGTTTCCTTTTGGGGACACCATTTGAAACTGGAAAAAATTTAAAGTTGGAACAAAGGATATAAATTGTAAAATTTGCAGAATATTGCAATAATATCGTATCGTGACAGGAGTATCGTGATGCCTCTGGTGGCAGTAGCTCAGTCCATAGGGAGTTGGGTTGGGAACCGGAGGGTCACTGGTTCAAATCCCCGTATGGACCCAAAAAGTTGGGAGTGTGGATTGGTGGCTGGAGAGATGCCACTTCACCTCCTGGGCACTGCCAGGTGCCCTTGAGCAAGGCACCGTACCCCCCGACCGCTCAGGGCGCTGGTTCAGCTGGCAGCCCACTCACTCTGACATCTCTCCATGTATAGTGTATGTATAGGTCCTGAGCGTGTGTGTGTATTTCAGGCCTGTGTGTGAGTACTAACAAAAAGTGTGTACACAGAGTGCAGTACAGTAATTTCCCCATTGGGGACTAATAAACAAATTATCTTATCTTATCTATTCCCACCCCCAATACTTACCGTAACCAACTGTCACTTTATGTGGAAAATGTTAAATATTTTAGCTATAAAATGCAAGAGAAAATGAAGTTGAAGTAGATTCACGCTTTATCCATTCTTGGTTGACAGGATGGGAATTTGAAAGCTGAAGGTCTTGTTTTGAGCGTTCAGCCCTGATTGGTTGTGGTTCTTACTTCTGGCCAGGGCACTTCCTGTTGACGTCGCTGCTGATCGGGCTGCTGAAGCGCAGCGCGCCGGCCCGGATCGTGGTGGTCTCGTCTCTGGCTCACAACTTCGGCTGGATTCGTTTCCATGACCTCCACAGCCAGGGGAGCTACAACAGTGGATTGGCTTACTGCCAGAGCAAACTGGCCAATGTGCTCTTTGCCAGAGAGTTTGCACGTAGACTCAAAGGTACACACACACACACACACACACACAACACAGGAGAATGGACGGATGAAACGGCGTTGTCAAAGAGAGATGACTAGAACAACTCGTCTGAACCAGCTTTTCTGGCGTTTTTAAAACCGTGTAGTGCACAAAAGTTCATCAAATGTAATATCATACAAGTAAATGAATGGCTCTGCTCTAAAATGTGACACCCATTACATTTGACCAATATTTAATAATATTCACAGATGGTGTGCCTCTACTTTATGCATTTTGTAAGTAAACGTATTAAGATATAGGCGATAGTAACATATTAAATTCCACAGGAGAATGCATCGTTCTGCCTAAAAATTTTATTTAATTTATACATCCCCAGTGGGGAAATTACAATTTACACTCTGTGTACACTTTGTTAGTAATCACACAGAGGCCTGAATATACACACACACACACACACACACACACACACACAACACACACACACACACACACAACACACACACACACACACACACACCACACACACACACACACACACACACACACAGGACCTATTCATGCACTAATGGAGAGATGTCGGAGCGAGTGGGCTGCTAGCTGGACCAGCGCCCTGAGCGGTTGGGGGGGGGGGGGGGGGGGGTACAGTGCTCAAGAGCACCTGGCAGTGAAGGAGGTGAAGTGGAATCTCTCCAGCCACCAATCCACACTCCGTACTTTGGTCCGCATGGTGACTTGAACTGGCAACCCTCCGGTTCCCATCCCAAGAGACTGCGCCACCGCCAGTAATGAATGGTAATGGAAAATAAAAGAAAACATGAGGGCGCATAAATGGGGCGCTATGCAGTTTTGGCCATTGCTTTTTGCTGGCAGGTTTCTCCATAGAACCCCCCCCCTACAGCTTGGGAATAGATATTTGACAGCTCCTGTGTCTACTTGTGTCTGACCCCTCCCTCGGTCAGTCGGCCATTTCCTCTTTTTTTTCCTCCGACAATACTTTCCTAGCTTTCTTCTTCTTTTTTGCCGGTGCCATAACGATAGTGTGAAAAACTCCATCGCTACCTTGTTAGCCGGTTCCTGAATGGCCGTAAGTGTTGCAAGGGGGGGGGGGGGGGGTCCCACTCACAGGCGCTAGAGGGGAGACTACCACCATTCATATAACCATTCCCATGACTGTTAAGGTCAATTAAGCTAACAAAAAAAACTACATAGTTCCCCTTCAACAATCTCATTTTTTTATAAGATTGATCTGCCTGCTTTTGCTAGAAAGAAGAAAGAATGTCACCCATAGTGGCCTTTAGAAAAAAATGTATTATTTGTCACATACAGTACAATGTAGAGAAATTGAATCACTGCATTTAACCCATCCTAAGCATTTGGAGCCGTGGGCTGCAGCCTACAGCATTCTGGGAGCAACTTGGGCTTCAGGGTCTTGCTCAACGACACTTTGACATGTGGTCGGAGGAGCCTGGGATCGAACCGACAATCTTGTGGTTGAAGGCTGAACTACTCTACTTACTACCCAAAACAGTGTTGCACTGGCCAAGAATCAAACCCAGGCGAGAATTCTACCACTGAAACACCAATGCTTACATAGGCCTGCATAGCTATAACTTGGGCATTTGGCTAGCCCACACAGCATTCTGGGATAGGAGAGCAGTCAACCATAGTCCTCATGAATCCACCGGAGGTTAAAACGCCAACACAAAGAAAGCAGAAGGTGACGGACATCCGGCCTACAAGAGGGACATCTGCTGGAATTTCCGGCGGCGCCTTAACAATTCGCTAGGTGGAACGTTGTCTACATAGACTAATGCGTACTCTACTCTGTTGTCCCCACAGGTACCAATGTGACTGTGAACTCGGTCCACCCCGGGACGGTGAACTCTGACCTGACGAGACATTCCACTCTCATGACGATATTTTTCACCGTCTTCTCCACGTTCCTAAAAACCCCGCGGGAAGGAGCACAGACCAGCATCTACTGCGCTGTGGCAGAGGAACTGCACTCAATCTCTGGGAAACACTTCAGGTAGGCTACCAGAGCTAGAAATATGTTCACTTCAAAGACCTGGGCATGGGAAATGGGTTCTGGATGCAAGTCTGCATCCGTTGGTTATCCTCTTAGGTGCACTCGACATTCAGTGTATGTCATTTTATGTAAAGATATCGTCGAGCGATGGCGTCCTGAGCCGAGCATGAAGTCCCGCTCCCTCCGCGTGTGTGTTGTAATCGGAGCATTTCTGTTCCTTGCACATGCACTAACATGCATGTGAGGGCCTAGCGCGTCATCTGACGCACTAGGCCGTAACAAAACGTGTTGGGGAACAGTCCTGTGAGAGCCGTAAATCCCACTCCACTCTTTTCTGAATATGGCGTACAGCCCCTTTAACTGTTAACCCTTTGCCATCTTTAATGACATCAAAGGTTCAGAATCAGAATCAGCTTTATTGGCCAGGTACGAGGACACATACGAGGAATTTTTTCTTTGGATCATCGTTGCTCACACTGTGCTTTCACACAAAACAACCAAAATAAAAAATATACACACTAATATATACATAGTATATACATACTCTAAACAGAAACAATATGTAGGCATGAGTGAACGAAGAGTTCAATAAAAATTGTTTAAATATGGAGCAAAGGATAGTGCAAAGGATACTGGGATAAATAGTATTATGTTATATTACAATATGAACAGTATGAACATTATGGACAGTTCTGAAATAGGAAATGAGAATGATGAATAAATAACAAATAATAAGTGAGATGTGAGAATGGGAATGATGAGTAAATAGTAAATAATAAATAAGTGAGATATGACAATGAGAATGATGAATAAATAGTAAATAAGTATTGAATTAGTACTTAGTTTAGCCATTAAAGTACTTAGTTTGGCCATTATAGACAGTTTGTCATTTTGAATGTTATCTGACCCTGTACTGGTGTCACCACGCCCACAGATCACCCTAACACATCATATTATCACAATCATAGCAATGATGAACAACACGACAAAACCTAAACACAACACATTTCCATTCATTAGCATCAGAAACACAGAAAATGAATGATGTTCTGAACATGAGGAATTAAATATGGCAAATCCTTGGCTGGTGTAGCTCAGTCGGTAGAGCAGGCGCACATATATATTTATTAGGTTTACTCCTGGACACAGTGGCCGCGGGTTTGACTCCAACCTCCGCCCCCCCCCCCCCCCTCGCTCCTCTTTCGCGTCTTCATCTGTCCTGTGGGTTTAAAATGCCCCAAAAATAATCTTTAAAAAAGGAAAATCTAAAAGAAAATGGCTTCAACAGACACACATTTGCCTTTTACATGATTTATGATTAGATTCTTGTCGTTTAGTTCTATCTAGAGCAGGGGTGAGCAGCCTTTTATAATGAAGGGTCTTTTTTTAAATGTTCTTGTTAATCAGTGATATCATCATCATCATCATCATCATCATCATCAATCTGTAACTAGTTCTCAGGTACAATTGCAGACAAGCCCTCATTTCCAATGTAGCCTACATTACAGACATTTAGAACACAATAAACAAATAAAAAAATTGTAAAAATTCAATGATGAGAGACAAGAGATGTTATTAGATAAGAAGGAAAACATTTGAATTATAGTAGAAAGAAAGGATAAGTTCCTCGGGTCTGATCTTCCAGATAAAAAAAAAAAAAACCTGATAAAATACTTTGATACTAAACTTTATTATCAAGCTCAACAGCAAAGAGAAACCGTGGAGGAATGGAACTAAGTAAACTGACTCAAGTACTGCACCAAGTACAAACCTGAGGTACTTTTCCTTAACTTGAATCTTCTACTCTATACTATATTATACTTTTTACTCCACTACATTCATCTGACAGCTTTGGTTACTAGTTACTTTACGCAGATTTCTGCACACAAACACACGTAGTTTATAAAATACCATGTTTTATTATAAATTAAACTACCCGACCGTATAAAGGCCTACAAGTCCAGCTGATGAGCTGATGAAACACGGGGTTGATTGACAGAACTGTTTGGATGGTTTTCGAAAATGGGGAGGATTTTTATGCATTGACTTCTTATGCTTTTAACATTTTAAGTACATTTTTTCTGATGCCACTTTTACAGGACTAGTATATTCTATACTAGTATTTTCACAGTGTGGTATTAGTACTTTTTTCCTGAGTAACTAACTCACTAAGTATTGTAATATAATAACATAATACTAGTTATCCCAGTATCCTTTGCACTATGCTCCACATTTAAATAATTTTATTGAACTCTTCATTGCACTTATCCTCTATATTGTTTCTGTTTAGAGTATGTATATATTGTGTATATATATTAGTGTGTATATTTTTGTTTTGGTTGTTTTGTATGTGTAAGCACAGTGTGATGCTCCAAAGAAAGATTCCTCGTATGTGTCCTCATACCTGGCGAATAAAGCTGATTCTGATTCTGAAATGATCGGAATACTTCTTCCACCACTGAAGAGAAATGAGATCACTGCAGCGGGGGGTGATGACTCACACTCAACATCATTAGCCCTCGTGTAATAATGGCTCCCTCTCCTTTTCATTGCAGCGACTGCGCCCCCGCCTTTGTCGCCCCACAGGGACGGAACGAGGAGACCGCGAGGAGACTGTGGGACGTCAGCTGTGAGCTCCTCGGTATCGAGTGGGACTGATTCGACTTTTAACAACCGCCTATCTCAGCTCTCAGAAGGAGTCCTTAAGCTTTCTTTCATCATTCATTTCATCATGGTTTTGATGTTCTGTACTTTGAGCATTTCTTACCTAGTAAGCAGTCAGGTAATCCTGTAAGAGGTACTATAATGAGAAGTTTTTTTTTGTTTTGTTTTTTGGTGTAATAATGCAGTAATTTACATTATAATAACTTGAGTATTTTTGGTGACCCACAACTCAAACCAAAACCACTCAACCGTATTATCATGTAACCACAAATAACTTTTTCACTCTATATTTTTGTGACACAATGTGAATACAGTGTAGGCAAAAAAGCAACTTGATGTATTGTAATGCTGTAGGATACTGTGAATGGTTAAGCCAGGGTAAATGACCAGCATCTTTATCAATGGTTTTTTTCCTTTCTATTTCTCCAAAATTTGCAGCTTAATTGCTTGACCTTTGTGCCAGCGTTTCGAAACAATTGCAGGGGTTCTTACAGTGTTTCCAGCTCAATGAATAATTAGTTCAACTAAGATGAGCAGCAGTCTGAGCCACGATTACCGCTTGAAATCGCATACATGTATTTTGTGATAATTGTACTCAATGTAGGTTATGAGAAGTTTTTTTTCTTCCATTTGAACCAAATTAGACTCCGAATCATGTTGTTGCAATATCTGCTGACAACTTTTTTTTTTTTTTTTTACATTTGCATTGCCAGAAACGGCACGTTCCCGGACGGACTAGAGTTTTACATTTATAAAGGATCTCCCCAGTCACACGCAAGGTTACCAAGAGTTTACATTCTGTGTTTTATACCGGTGAAACATGCCTTTTACTACATTTACATTCATGTTAAGAGTTGAATGTTTACATTTGATGTAAATAAAACGGAGATATTACTATAAAGGGGGCTTGGGTCAATCCTTTAAAATTCTAGCTTGAGATCAACAAAATCAAGAGAAGTGAGATCTGGATCAGTACACAAAAACAGAGGAATGGTTCATCTAAAGCCATATAGAGCAGTAGTGGTAGTGTGTCCATCCCCACCGGTGAGGTGCAGGGCAAAAAAAGGGGCTGGATCTAACTGAAAAGACAGAGGTCTACACTCTGCTAAGTCTCCCATACGTTTTATTGTGGTGCAACGTTACGACCCAGCCGGGTCTTCCTCAGAAAAATGGCACTCAGCACTGGCACAAGCATATACATTGGGCACATACATGCTCAGCTGATCTTTATTTGGTAATATATTGTAAAGGTGGCACTTAGGCCCATCAAGCCCTTGGTAATTAGTTTGAATGAGCTCAGCTGATGTATGATTATCTAAAGCCATGAAATGTTGGATAAAGTTGATTCGCTGCACAGACCAAATGAGTCAGAATTGGTCACAGTGTAGTCTCGCATTGCCGGACCTTCCTCCACAGCGCTGCAGAGGAAGGTGACAAGACATCCGGCCAAAAAACGAGGGACAGCCGGCGGAATTTCCGGTGGCACCTAAAGCAGTCCCCGGCAGTAGAACTTCGTCCATACTGACTAATCACAGTGTGCAAAGGACAAGTTCGACATTAGGGGAATCGTGCTTCTTCACTTTCTTGCCAGGAGTTAGAATATAGAACATCTCCTCATCCAGCTCACTAAGCATTACTAAAACTAACTAACAAAACAAGAAAGCAAATAAGTGTAATCCCCATGTCCAACTTGTCCTTTCATTTCAAGAAACTTGAGCTCAGCTTGAGTTTGTACATTACATTTTTGTTTTATTACTACATTTGTTCAAACAGGGGATGGAGAAATCGATTACATTTCAAGATCACTAGTCCCAGCAGTTACTGTTTTACATGTTTCACATTTTTTTACCAAAGAAGTTTATTTTTTATTTTTTTTAAACTCACTAAGTATAAAGTGCGGCAGTGATGAGACAACAGTCAGAGTTAAGAAGGATTAGAGTGCAATAAGTCTACACTGGCTTCTTTTCATGCCTTGTCATGTCCATCAACACTTACTATCACAGGAAGTTGGTCAGTCTCGGTCTTCAGACTAGTACAGCAGAACGAAGCAAGACCGAACACCTTGCCCATGTAATCTTTGAACGAGACAGAAAATGAACTAAAAATATGGTTTATGGTGACAATTTAATATGAAGTGTAGTTCTCTAGTTTTGGCCAGGATGTAGCTTTGTGAAAGAGAATAGGCAAACAACTAAATTAAACATCCAAAGAAAACCATATGGCAAAAGTTCATCATCAAAGTTTTTTTTTTTTTTTTTTACATGATTTGACTGTGTAAGTTAATTATTGTGGATGTATATGGTTCAGACAGACGTGTGTCATGTCTTCCATGAGAACAGAGTGAAAAGCATGATTTAAAATGAGCAAGATGAAACATAAAAACGAGCCGTCCACAGACTAAACTAATGACTAGAGAGTTGATATTGTGGATAATGAATTCATCTTGATCAATAACATGAACTAAAAGTGGGTCCCTTTTTTCCAGTATCCAACCTAAAACTTTTACATTTCTTGGAAATGTCTCAACGTGTCCTAAAGTACTTGCAATTCTGACTGATATTAACTTCCCTTACCAAAAGGGAATATATATGCTAAAAGATGGCCATACATGTGCTATACAATATCAGATAAAACAGTCAACAACTTCATCAGAATTACAAAAAAAAAAAAAAAAAGAGATTCTACATTTTTCAGTTTCTTGAACATATACCTTTCTTGGCAGAGGACATCTCATTGCATTTACATCCGAAGTCAATTTACACACAGGACCAATAAGGATGTACAAAAACAAACAGGCAACATATTTGTCAGAGGCCTTCCAGTCAGTTAAAGATATTTTCCCTTTTGGCTGAGGTAGGAGACTAATCTGAGTCAAATACTTCCATACAGATATGTTTTAATTGTGAAAGAACCACAGTTCAGTTTACGTTGCAGTTAGCAATAGTTTTTGTAACATTGTTCCCTCTCTAGAGTAGAGATTAGAAGTAATAGCAAACCTATTTCCAGAATGGAAATAAAGCACGGCGGTGATTTGTCAGTTTCACAGACAGGAAGGCTGCATAAACATAAAGAGAAAAAAGGGTTTCTAGATGTTTCCACTGAATAAGTAACACCAGGCTGAAAAACAGAGTTTTCACTTCACCGTTCCACCTCTGACCACCTGCAGCATCAATGACACATAACCACACACAAGAGTTGTGTCATGGGGTGAGTACATCGGTCCATCCCTGCAGCAAGGCTGGAATTTAACAACTTGGAGGTTTGCACTGCGTCATTCTAACTATTTAGTCGGATTTGAGTGTAGACACCAAGACGATCTGGACTCTGTGCCCCATATCGGCTCCTCAGCATGTACGCTGTCGAGTGATCGTGATAGTATGGGACTGTTCGGGTGTAAAGTGTGCTGTATGTCAATCATTCTAACACTCTGCAGCTTCGGGGCACACAACATGTGATATGTGCAACAGCTGCTCTGGATCCTCTTATTTGCGGCTCCCTTGTTTTCTGCGCGTGTACCACTTGTTGTGCCGACTGTGCCTTTACCTGGCATTGGGTCGGCCCTGGCGCTGCTGCGATGACTTGTTGTTGTGTTCAGAGAGCCACTGGCTGCAGATATTCTGCATCACTGAGTCCTGGGCTCCCTCGGCGGCCTGTAGGACGTCCTGGACCAGCGGTCCCGCTCGGCTCACCTCCAGCTTCACCGCCAGCAGGTACGCCGGTCGCAGTTTACTGCACAGCAGGTAGGCTTTGATCTGCAGACATGGAGATGATGTGATGAGAATTAGATAGCAATGATTTTTTTTCTTTAATACAACTTCCTGGGTGTCTATGAACATTTGAGAAGTGAAGAGGATCATTTTTGCTGGTTTGACATTCCTGGGCATATTATTCTCGTCAAGCAGCTAAAAAACAACAGCAGCAAAACAAAGTGATACCATTGGTAAAAAGGAACCATTAGGAGCAAAGGGTTAAGGATGACCTTAACAACAAGTATAGCTGTCACTCAACCAAAGTGACATATTTATAATATTAAAAACAGCCTAAGACAATGTTCACATCTTTTTTTGAAGCTGCCAGCATCTGTTTTACATTATAACCTATGGAGTAAACCGTGTTTTCATAAAAGTCCAGTTTCAACGCCACCGGTAACGATTTATTTCTGCAGCTCAGAGCGTCTTTTTGAAGTTGAAAAAAGTTAAACGTTTCGGTATAAAACTCCCTATGTTCAGTGCTTTTTCGACAGCTGACCAATAGCAAGCAGAGTAGCGAGACCTGTCGTTTCCAAAACAAAAAATGGAGAAGGTGCCAATAGATAGACTCGTTTTGCTAGAGTTGGAGCATGGTGAGTAACATGATATGACCTGGTGCTCATTGGTCAGGGAAGTGGCTTTGTTTTATCTAACACCGATAGTAGCACCGCTCCCTCTCCCTCTTCATTCTCTAGACCACTTTGCTTTATCTAGCACTCTTGGATAGTGTAGCAGTAGCTCTTGTTATAGCAACAAAAGATGGTCTTGGCTGCTTTTTGTAACCAAAACTCTGCCAGCTTCTTCTTTTTTTCACTGCAAAAGTGCCCTAACTTTTTCTTGTGTCAAACAAAGACGTCAAGTGTGATCAAATAAAAAGCCTTAGGCTAGAAAAACAAGCGGAGAAGTCAGTCAGTTTTCTGTTACCTTGCTTTCTGTGCTCTTGGTCTCCAGAATGAGACTCTCCAGCTCCTTGGCCTTAATCAGATAAAAGGACAGCGAAAGTCAGTCAGCACAGAGCCAAGTCACGGTAATGATGTTTTCACAGTACACTCGGTGACTCATCCTTGTCGGTCAACAAATCAACGATCCAAAAGTTTCAGTCACTCACATCAGCCGGTCCCTTATCTGCAACGGAGACGCAGCTGAGGATGAGGGCGTCGCAGTCGTCTTTGGTGGCGGTGCCCGATTCACCCACACATTTGAGCAGCTGCCGTACGGCTGCATACTGCCTCTGGCGGGTGAGCCTTTGGCCGGCCCGCATGTACACTGCCTGGGCCTCCAGCTGGAAGTCCTGGGGCAGGAGGAGAGGGAGAACATATGTGTACTTGGCTATATTCAATGTGGCAGACGTAATTTGTGGCTGTATTTCTTGTAGTGAGTCTAGTTTACTCTTTATGTTCTTAACCAAGATTACAAAATGGGTTTAATCTTCTCCCATTACAGCTGGATTTCAAAAAGTTCTGAATGGATTTATACAAACATTTGTGGGAAAACGTCTCACTGGTAAAGGACAAATGTAAAATGCTGGAAGAGCTACGCACTCCTAAATTTGAAAGGAAAAGAACAAATACTTGTACGAACAAACGCTTTATCAGAAAACAGATGCACAACATACCTGTATGACTCTATATGCAATGCCAAAGCCCTCTTCTATGTTTTTTCCTCCAAGCATTACCTGCAATAATACATAACATACATGAAACATAGAAAACAATCAGGTCTTTAATATAATAATAAATTCTTAATGGCATTTACATCTTACAACTTATTCCCTGTTATATATTGTTTTTATTCTAATTCAAGCAGTCAGTTTATAGGTTATTATGTTAATATTTAATAGTCATAGTCAATATTTAATTATGATCTACAGCACTGTTTAGTCTCTGCACTGTCCACTCTGAATCACCATTGCAACAGTCTACCATAGTACCTTACCTTATCATGGTCATTGCATTTCTGTGAGTGAAGTTGTGAGTTGCATTTTTATTTTTATTCTTATAAAAAGGGTTAGGGTCTCTGAAGTCTCTTTTATGTAGACCTTAGTGGTCCCCTAATACTGTATCTGTAGTCTCTTTTATATAGACCTTAGTGGTCCCCTAATACTGTATCTGAAGTCTCTTTTATATAGACCTTAGTGGTCCCTAATACTGCATCTGAAGTCTCTTTTATATAGACCTTATGGTCCCTAATACTGTATTGAAGTCTCTTTTATATGGACCTTAGTGGTCCCCTAATACTGTATCTGAAGTCTCTTTATATAGACCTTAGTGGTCCCCTAATACTGTACTGAAGTCTCTTTTATTTAGACCTTAGTGGTCCCCTAATACTGTACTGAAGTCTCTTTTATTTAGACTTAGTGGTCCCCTAATACTGTATCTGAAGTCTCTTTTATATAGACTTAGTGGTCCCTAATACTGTATCTGAAGTCTCTTTTATTAGACCTTAGTGGTCCCTTAATACTGTATCTGAAGTCTCTTTTATATAGACCTTAGTGGTCCCCTAATACTGTATCTGAAGTCTCTTTTATATAGACCTTAGTGGTCCCTAATACTGTATCTGAAGTCTCTTTATATAGACCTTAGTGGTCCCCTAATACTGTATCTGAAGTCTCTTTTATTTAGACCTTAGTGGTCCCCTAATACTGTATCTGAAGTCTCTTTTATATAGACCTTAGTGGTCCCCTAATACTGTATCTGAAGTCTCTTTTATATGGGCCTTGTGGTCCCCTAATACTGTATCTGAAGTCTCTTTATATAGACCTTAGTGGTCCCCTAATACTGTATCTGAAGTCTCTTTTATATAGACCTTAGTGGTCCCTAATACTGTATGAGTCTTTTATAGAATTAGTGGTCCCTAATATGTATCTGAGTCTCTTTTTTTAGACCTTAGTGGTCCTTAATACTGTATCTGAAGTCTCTTTTATATAGACCTTAGTGGTCCCTAATACTGTATCTGAAGTCTCTTTATATAGACCTTAGTGGTCCCTTAATACTGTATCTGAAGTCTCTTTTATATAGACCTTAGTGGTCCCCTAATACTGTATCTGAAGTCTTTTATTTAGACCTTAGTGGTCCCCTAATACTGTATCTGAAGTCTCTTTTATAGACCTTAGTGGTCCCCTAATACTGTATCTGAAGTCTCTTTTATATAGACCTTAGTGGTCCCCTAATACTGTATCTGAAGTCTCTTTTATATAGACCTTAGTGGTCCCCTAATACTGTATCTGAAGTCTCTTTTATTTAGACCTTAGTGGTCCCCTAATACTGTATCTGAAGTCTCTTTTATATAGACCTTAGTGGTCCCCTAATACTGTATCTGAAGTCTCTTTTATATAGAGACTTCAGATACAGGAACAGTCCACTCCTAAACAGTTCTACTAAGTACTCTCCCCCAAAACAGATATATCTCAGACAACATGAGGATTAATAATCCCCAAATTGGTCCAGTCGGAACACAAGAAAAAACGGGTTCTAGGAACGTTATGTTCTAGAAACTGAGTCTATAGATGTTGAAGGACAGGAAGTTAAGTACTGGGATAATCCCAACCAGAAGCTCACCTTGCAGGCAACCTCAACTTTTACGGGGCTTCCTCCAAACAGTGTAGGCGGTGAGCTGGATCCAGGGGACTTGGAGGAAGGTGTACTGGTCTTTGGTGACTTGGAGGACGCCGCGGTCTCACAGCGGTGGAGGAAACGGGTTACCTCCAGCTGAAGCTCTATTGTGTTCATATGCCTAAAGAAAAATGAGGCAGAAGAGGTCCATACTTTTAAACAACAAGACCTAAACGTCTATTTGACAGGTAGGAAACATGAATCCTGGGACTGGTTTTAAGTGTCTTTTAAAAACCCACCTTTATACACTAGCCTTCTTATAAATGGCTACATCGCCCTTCACGGTGCATTATGTACCGTAATTCATGTTTATTCTTATTTATTTGTTCATATGTATTGCAAACGTGTGTCAAGCACTTTGTAACAGTGGTGGTAGTAATATTATATGAAATATAAAAATAAAGATTGAAATAAACTCCCACTTAATGCTGATAAAAAGGATTTCTTTCTATCATGTTGAAATAAAGATGTATTGGACAACCTGGACACGTCACTGGATGACATCATCTTCCTGACGACCTGAGACTTCCTCCTGGCAGCGCCGCGGCCCTGCTGCTCCTGCAGGTACGTCCTCAGGTGCTCTTTGGCTCGGACCAACCAACGCTGTGCAAGGCCAAGGGCAGGGTCAACTTTCTCATGTGAGCAGAGATGTTTTTCACAAGGTTTTGATAACTGCATAACAGTGGAAAAACTGAAATATACATATACCTGGTGCTCTCCCAGCTCTAAGTAGGAACTTGCTCCATGGGTGAAGAATCGGATGCAGGTCATGGCCGCGCGAACATGATCCTGTCCAAGTAAAAAAACAAGCATTTTACATATTATAACAAAACAATTGATAATCTGAAAAACATCTTCCATCATCACATGGCTCTCTGATGCAAAATTATAAACGTTCAACAGATGTAAAATCTTTTTGTCTTGTTCTGTTTGGGACCTAGAGGGAATTAGATTGTCTGTATGGAGCAGTGGTTCTCACCCTGGGGGTCAGGACCCCTGCAAGGGTCAAAAGATTAATCTAATAGGTTGCAACATGATTATTGCGGTAGGAAAAAACAAAAACAAACACAATGTTGTTTCATTTATCAAACATTAAGTATTTTTTTTAACACATTTTAACCACAAGGCTTGGGACATTCATATTGTAATCTAAAGGCCTGCCTGAATGGGAAAAGAAATATTTTTAAGGTGTGCTAATTGTCAGCTGACCAGGTCCCTTTGATTTACAGTATTTCCATCAAAGCCAGGAAATTCCCCACTTTTTCTTTTCACCCATAAAATAATAATTAAAAGTGTACATGACCACAACAACATGAACGACTAACCATCATGAACTGCTGGAGCTGGTAGAGAGTGTTGTAGTATCCCCGCCTCTGGAGGAACTGGCAGGAGGCGATGAGGTAGCGGCTGCATGTTTCCAGGCCGGGGTCAAGTTTTTCCAGTATGCCCTGCAGCATGCCAAGACACCCCCTCTCCAGACTGGGCTGCAACACACCCTCTAGAAATACCTCATCTGGGCACTCCTGAGCCATGACAAAGTAGAAAAACTTGTGTTTAACATGTTTAAGGGTCTGATCATCCTAAAGCTTGCTACTTTGGTACAAACAGGGTACTAAAATGTAATTTAAATGCATTTTTTGCCTAAACCGGGACCATGTTCACTGGACAGAGTTTAGAGTTTAAGTAAAATCTTGGCAACAGCAGGCTGTCAAATCATTAAATTAGATTCAACAAAAAACAGAAAAGTGCAATGTGATATTCAAGTACAGACAGGTGTTGCATGATAATCTTATTGTTGATCTGACAATTAAATAAAAACAGGCTGGATGTTTTAATTAAAAAACATTCTTAATCTACCTCCAAAGCCTCACCTTGTTGAGCAGGTATTTTAGAGCCTCTGTCATGCAGTCATGACGCATATAGAAGCTGATCAGCGCCAGGTGAGTGCCATATGTGTTCAGGTAGTAGAGACACTCCTGGTGGAGGCTGGTGCTCTGTGTTTGACCCTCTGGTCGATCCACAGGACCGGCCTCGCACAGGAACTCCTCGAGCTGCCGCAGGGACGCCAAGATGTCCTCACCGAGAGCCTGCTACGGACACAGGAACACACAGACAACAGAAACACCACCGAAAAAGGTCATCATTTATAAGACATTTTTTCCCCTGACCAATAGAAGCCCACAATAGAAGCCCACATACACACACATGCCCGAACTTACTAGCATCCCCTCAATGCGAACAAACCATGACAACCCTGTCACCAAACAACACGTGGGAGATTCCCGAGGTGTCGTGGACCGCAGCTGGGGGTTAGAGAGGTCTTGTACATTCTGTACAGTAGGACTTCAGAGTGTCCATACTAGAGGGGTGTCTCTACTTGACTTCTACAGTGTTTTTACAAAATATACTACAGAAATGTATATAAATGGACAAGAGTGGAAAAAAAAAAAAAACTTCATTTTTAAGGATGTGCAGCTGAAGTACAGCACAATAAAATCAGTATTTCGCAAGTTTTTTTGTTTAGTATTAGTATTTGAGAATGATGGTGGTGGTGATGTCAAAAAGATGCAAGTTGGTGAATGTGTAACGGGCGGCTGTGACTGAGCGGTAGAGCGGTTGCCAGCCAATCAGTAGGTCAGTGGTGTGTGAGTGTTTATTTGATGAGCAGGTAGCAACTTGGATGGCAGCCTCGGCCACAGTGTGTGATTGTGTGTGAATGGTTCCTGTAAAAGCACTTTGAGTAGTTGAAGAGACTAGAAAAGCTCTACATAAGAACAGTCCATTTAACTTGTTTACAGTGTAGCACTTATGTAAAGCACTTGGAATTGCCCTGTTGCTGTGCTTTGCAATGTGCTTTACAAATCGAACTTGAGCATGGCTATACTGGAGGCCTAAGACCGTAACATGCCTACCACTGCAACAAAGATGGTGGCTGGATAAAGAATGAGATTGCCTCGTCTTCCTACCGTTGTCAGAGTGGGTTGGACAGTGGTCTCCAGGTGCTGGACAACCTCCTGCAGCAGTAAGGGACCTAGGTTGAGCTGGTTGCGGTCCACTGGAGCCTTTAAGAAGCGGCCAAACTTCTCCCTCGCTCCTGAAAGGTTACCTGCCTTGAGAGAAGCCATCCCCCATGCCTGCCACACGCCGCCAGGGTCCAGGCCACTCTTGGTAGACACCTAGCATAGCAGCCACATAACAGGTGACAATAAGAACAGATGGAATTGTGGATCTCTATTGTTTTCTGCGACAATTTTTTAAAATCGATTCTTTTCCCAAAAATCTATATTTTTTTCCCCAACGAATCACCAAGATATTTCCTCTGTATACGGTACGGGCACCCCTGTGTCGTCAAAGAATCAAATTTACAGCAATGGAATTTTATTTTGTGAGTCTGCATTTATCTAATTTAATCGTTAAATAGGTTGGGTTGGTTAACAAGCTGCCTAACTAACCAAATGTTACAGGTAAGATTTTACACAACAGCTTTTCTGCACCATAATGGTCTGAATGCCATTTTAGAGATTTGTCATCTCTAAAAAGATACAAAATGGTACACTGCTTTATGGACCAATATTCTAAAACATGTTGGCTTCTCACAAAATATACAGTGCCTTGCGAAAGTATTCGGCCCCCTTGAACTTTTCAACCTTTTGACACATTTCAGGCTTCAAACAAAGATATTTTTTGTGAAGAATCACCAACAAGTGGGACACAATTGGTGAATGAAATCTATTGGATATTTTAAACTTTTTTAGCAAATAAAAAACTGAAAAGCGGTACGTGCAAAATTATTGGGCCCCCTTGCGTTAATACTTTGTAGAGCCACCTTTTGCTGCGATTACAGCTGCAAGACGCTTGGGGTATGTCTCTATCAGTTTTGCACATCGAGAGACTGAAATTCTTGCCCATTCTTCCTTGCAAAACAGCTGGAGCTCAGTGAGGTTGGATGGAGAGCGTTTGTGAACAGCAGTTCTCAGTTCTTTCCACAGATTCTCGATTGGATTCAGGTCTGGACTCTGACTTGGCCATTCTAACACCTGGATACGTTTATTTGTGAACCATTCCTTTGTAGATTTTGCTGTATGTTTGGGATCATTGTTTTGTTGGAAGATAAATCTCCGTCCCAGTTTCAGGTCTTTTGCAGACTCCAACAGGTTTTCATCCAGAATGGTCCTGTATTTGGCTGCATCCATCTTCCCCTCAATTTGAACCATCTTCCCTGTCCCTGCTGAAGAAAAGCAGGCCCAAACCATGATGCTGCACCACCATGTTTGACAGTGGGGATGGTGTGTTGAGGGTGATGAGCTGTGTTGCTTTTACGCCAAACATATCGTTTTGCATTGTGGCCAAAAAGTTTGATTTTGGTTTCATCTGACCAGAGCACCTTCTTCCACATGTTTGGTGTGTCTCCCAGGTGGCTTGTGGCAAACTTTAGACAAGACTTTTTATGGATATCTTTGAGAAATGGCTCTCTTCTTGCCACTCTTCCATGAAGGCCAGATTTGTGCAGTGTACGACTGATTGTTGTCCTATGGACAGACTCTCCCACCTCAGCTGTAGTTCTCTGCAGTTCATCCAGAGTGATCATGGGCCTCTTGGCTGCATCTCTGATCAGTCTTCTCCTTGTCTGAGCTGAAGGTTTACAGGGACGGCCAGGTCTTGGTAGATTTGCAGTGGTCTGATACTCCTTCCATTTCAAAATGATCGCTTGCACAGTGCTCCTTGGGATGTTTAAAGCTTGGGAAATCTTTTTGTATCCAAATCCGGCTTTAAACTTCTCCACAACAGTATTACGGACCTGCCTGGTGTGTTCCTTGGTCTTCATGATGCTCTCTGCGCTTTCAACAGAACCCTGAGACTATCACAGAGCAGGTGCATTTATACAGAGACTTGATCACACACACAGGTGGATTCTATTTATCACCATCAGTCATTGGATCAACATTGGATCATTCAGAGATCCTCGCTGAACTTCTGGAGGGAGTTTGCTGCACTGAAAGTAAAGGGGCCCAATCATTTTGCACGCACCACTTTTCAGTTTTTTATTTGCTAAAAAAGTTTAAAATATCCAATAGATTTCGTTCCACTTCACAATGGTGTCCCACTTGTTGGTGGCTCTTCACAAAAAATAAAATTTTTATGTCTTTATGTTTGAAGCCTGAAATGTGTCAAAAGGTTGAAAAGTTCAAGGGGGACGAATACTTTCGCAAAGCACTGTACATACATTGATTCTAAAGCAAAATTTATAGTTAAATGTCTGATGAACTCCCGAGTTCTAAGAATATTCTTTTTGTATAGTCTCAAGGGACACACTAAAATACACCTGGCACATCAACATGAGATGTTACATAATAACAGAGGTGTGCTATACAAATTGTACAAACCACTGGTTTGTAAGAATCAAGGTTTCACAAGCCGGTCCCACTACTTTACAACATATGAACCTACGTAACAGAACTTGGATGGGACGGACGTTTATGTTGCATAACGTTGGGTGTGTGATTGAAGCATGACGGTAATTGTCTAAGCAAAATCTGTCACAATGCATTTGTTTTTGTTGGGGTTATTTCTTTTGCACACTCTGACATAAATGTAAAACAATGAGATAAAAATTAAACCCCCGCCTGCCTCACCTCTACTGCTAGCTGGTAGTGCTCTGCTTCCAACAGCTGGTTACGGAGACGTGTGACAGCAGAAGTTTCCAGAATGTCATCCAAAGAAGGAATATATTTGTAATTGGCCGTCACAAGAATTTTCAGCACATCTACTTTGCTGATGTAACTGTGGGGACAGAGGAAAAAATAAAAGAGGACATAAAACGAGAAAAATCAAGGATGTGTATTTGACACACAAAGCAAGAAACATACACAGTCAGAGACCTACATTCATACAGTACATGACATTGCTACAGTTGTCATGACCAAAAACCTTTTTGGCCTCAACTGTCCTAATTTGGTGAACCCGACTCATCTGGTAGGTTAAAAGCCAACAACAAGTACAGTGTTTTTTTTTTTTTAAATAAATCACATACATTTCATATAAATCTTTAATAAACAATAAATCCATAACTATGTGTCCTTGTGAAAAGTGGTATGAATTACAGTGCATCTCTGCAGCTCTACCAAGCATTCTAGCTCATTGATTTGCTTTTACAGCAACTAATTGGTAGAGAAAGTTGAACCTCTAGAAGCCAAAGAGTGAGTGAGAATTGGATCTATATTTATCAGGTGGCCAAAAAACATAACTCCTACGTGATGATAAAGCTGCTTATCTGCTGAATATGTAAGAGAGCATTTGTTTGTCATCATGTACAGTAGATATAACAACTTTGTAAGCTGATAAAATGTCAGATGTTGTGTACCTGTTTGCTTGTCTATGTGTTATTCTGCCCGCCACTTTGACTTGTGATAGTAGCAACAGCAAAGATATTACTAATAACACTGACTCAGGTATATACAGGAAGTGTTGCAGTAAGCCGTGACATTGTGACAGTGAGCCAGCATGCAATATACCAGGAGCTACAGTACACAGAATTCAGTCATTGTTCCTTTTAATGTTTCCTGTCACGTGTCATAATGAGCCCTGTGGAAAGAGGCCTGGAGGTTAATGCTGATTTTAAACCTCTACATACTGTACTCGTGTTCCGCCCACACAGGCGTTTCCACCTGCCTGCTAATAACCCTTCTGACACTGAGGTTATGTAAAGGGTGTGTGTTACGCTTGTTCGGGCAGGACAACCTGTTATGACTGGTTATAGTCTACACAGTTCAGTGGCATGACAATTCCTAGAATAGCTGTATCAAATTTTAACCTGACTCAAGGTCTATATGAAAAGAGCAGAGTCACACTATTTACTGCCATTCTTAAAGGAACTTGCGACTTACTGGGACTTTAGCTTATTCACCGTATCCGCCAGAGTTAGATAAGTTCATGCATAGCCTTTTCATCTCAGTCCGTGTCGTAACTCTGTCTGACACCCCCACAGCTAGCCTAGCTCAGCACAGGTCCTAGAGGTGACCGGCTCCAACTAGCTACTGCTCCCAATAAGTGACCAAATATCGCCAACATTTTCCTGTTTACATGTTGCGATTTGTATAGTCACAGCGTGTCCAAATAATGAATGAGCTAAAGTCTTAATAAATCGGTGTGTTCCTTTAAAAGCCCTGCAAACCCACACTGGTGTTTTCAGTGCTTTAAAGAATGCCAGTAAATAGTCAAGTGTTTAACTTGAGCAGTGTCCTTAACAAAAACTTTTTTTTTTTCTTTTAACGTCACACTGACCTGGATGTAATTATGAGACATCTTACCTGTCACATAAGGCGAGATCCTGGCTGCGGCCGACCTTAACAAACATCAGCTTAGCGCTGAAGAGCAGCTGCCGCATGATGTCGGTGAGGAGGCAGGCGTCCACCTCGGGATTGGTCAGCTTACGAGACAGAGAGCGGCAGTGGCTGATGAGCTGATGACCACAGGCTGTCTGATCACTGTGCAGAGACAAGATCGCCACGCAGAGGTACGCACTGGGAGCCTTGGAGTTTGAGGAGAAGACCATAATTAGTCTTACTATAATTTACTGAGTTATACTACAAGACAACTGAATAACAGTATAGTGGCCTGTCAACTATCTAAAATGCTAGAAATAACCTTAACTTTATGCTTGCTATACTGCACTTAATCATGAATTCTATTTAGCATAACCCATCACTTTAAGTAGAGTAGCATTCAAGGAATATAAGATTGTTAAAATGTTGGTGCACTTTGTACAAGTTGACTGTGATGAGCTGATAATGACTGATCTTGTAGAATGAGGAATGTTGGAATCCAGACCTGTTCATAGTAGAACTCGCTCCGCAGCAGCTGATTCTCTGCAGGCTTCGTACTGAGATGGATCTGTCGTTGGACCACTTCAGGGAGATGCAGCATCCCATCTAGATCTTCCTCTGTGACCACGGGGCTTCCAGCCACTGCATGGAGACAACAGAGTAGAGAGAGACTGGGTGGAAGCTCATCATTATAGCCTCTACTACGGATTTAAGAAATGGATGCATGTCTGATATTCCAGGTGGCAGGTGCAATTTGACATAGTGCATGTATCAGGATTTTATACAGGATCAATTCTATAATCTGCTTATACTTTTAAATAAAAGGTTTAAGGTAAAAACATTTTTTTTCCTCACTCTGATGTGGCAAAGCATCAATAGTTCATTTACAGTTTCTGTTTTTAATTTACCTTTATCTGGTTCCAGCTCATCTTCCGAACTAGTCATGGGGGAAAAAAATACAGCACAAATAAATTTCCAAACACAATAACATATCTAATATTCTATGAATCCACACCCTGTCCTGCAGAAGAAGATGCTCTGAATGTAAAACAAGTGGTAAAATAAAACCTGCTATATTCTGTGAAAATTAAACCATGTCAACCTATTCTACAACCCCAAAATACAATTATGAACTGGAAAATGAGCAGAATATAGACGCGTTAAGGTTCTTCTGTCCTTTCTAGATTGTGCCACTAAGACATTCAAGACTTTCCATGACTGCAGGAAACCCTTTGTGAAGACTATTTACAAGTACAGTTCCTGTGTTGTTATAAATAAATAAATTAAGTTGGCATGTGAGGTTTGCTTCATTTAAATCTACAGCGTCTTACTCTGGGTGAAAATAGGCGTAACACTGGTCACAGACTCTGACTTCTTCATCTTCTGGGCAGCCCTCAACGGGCATCTTATGCTCTGAACACGCATGACAAACCAGACGGCCACATCTCCGACAATGGTGCCGTCTGTTGAACTGAAAAAAACGAGACAAATAATAATTTAATGTGAAAACATTATTGTCTGACAACCAGTTCTAAAATCAGTGAAGTTACTCTCATTATAGTGTCCGTTCACTGTTTGTTATGCAAGTTTACATGTAACACATATACAGTATTAGACATTAGACGTCAGCATGGTATGGAAACCTCATGGTTAAACTAAAAGTAAACTTGCTTGTATAGTACACACTTCCATGAAGGTGATAGGGAGGACTGAACACCTGCCCCCTCCTATTAATTTACAAACAGTCTGTTCTTAGGCAAGCCCAGAGGATAGTGACTGACCCATTACATATCCTTCACACAGAATATGAGCTCTTGCCCTCTGGCAGACAATACAGAGTCCCTCACTGAAAACCATTTTAAATATTTGTTTGTTTCAACCTCTGTCCCTAAGGGGACAATAAGTACAGCGTATCGTATCATATCGTATGTTGGCGAGTACTTCTTTTTAATGTATCTCATCACCCTTTTGCACACTCACCATGGTGAACCTCTCACGCAGGCAGACCATGCAAATGTGCTGCTTGGTGTCAGGGACCCAGTCTTTGCGGGCTGGTGGTTGGTCTGGAGGCTGAAACTTGGCAGACGAGCGGCGTTTTTTCCCTGCGGAGCTTCGATCCCTCTCCTTGTCCGTGCTGTTGGAGGACGGGATGTGGGTAGGGGTGCTGCCTGTGACACACAAAGTGTAACACAATCAGAAGAATCAAAAAGAACACACATTTCAAACCAGGAACCATCAATCAATCAATCATTCACCAATAAAATAACTTAATTTGCATTTCTTTACATAAATATTTACATTTTCTTGGGTGACAACACATAACCTCCAGCAGTGCTGTTGTGATGCTGACTCTATGTAAAGGGAACATTTTTGTATGAAGGATCAATATCATGTTTTTTTCTGTTAAACAAGTGAAAATGTCTCACCTGTGGAAGATGATGATCCGGAGCAGGTGTCTTGAGCAGGACATTGTATCAGTGCGTCCTGGAGGCTGATGACAGAGTCTGAAAGAAAAATCAATCAAATATTTAGGCACAGGTTGCTGTGGTCATTGGCTGTGCTAAAATATGAGCTTAAGCTTGTGAGGGAAGCTAAGGACAGCTACAGGAGGAAGGTGGAGCAGAAGCTGAGGGAAAACAACATGAGGGAGGTCTGGGAAGGTGTGAGGACATCACAGGTCACAACACAAAGACCAGAACTACAGGGGGGACAATGGAGAGGGCCAAGGAGCTGAATAACTTTTTCAACAGGTTTAACCAGCCCTGCCCCCCCCACCCCCACCCTCACCGCAGCAATGTTCCCTTCCCTCCACACACCCCCCCTGACACCACCACATCCCAGTCTACACACCTCCCCCCCAACACCGCAATACCCCCCTCTTCACACCTCCCCCCAACACCGCAATACCCCCCTCTTCACACCTCCCCCCCAACACCACAATACCCCCCTACTCCTCAATACAACCCCCGCCCCACATCACCACAGACCAAGTCAGAGGACAGCTAAGGAGGCTCCGGCCCAGGAAAGCAGCAGCCCGGATAAAGTGTGTCCGAGACTGCTGAAGACCTGCGCAGCAGAACTGGGGGAGCCGCTCCAACGGATCTTCAACCTTAGCCTGCAGCTAGGGAGAGTGCCCACCCTTTGGAAGACATCCTGCATCGTTCCAGTTCCCAAGAAGAACAGGCCCAGCGAGCTGAATGACTTCCGACCGGTGGCACTCACTTCACACCTGATGAAGACGTTGGAGCGGCTCTTCCTCTGCCTCCTCAGACCTCAGGTACAGCACGACCAGGACCGCCTACAGTTTGCGTACCAGCCAGACGTTGGTGTGGAGGACGCCATCCTTACCTGCTACACCGGGTCCACTCCCATCTGGATAAGGGGAATGGCACAGTGAGGGTCCTCTTCTTGGACTTCTCCAGTGCCTTTAATACCATTCGCCCCCCTATACTCCAGGACAAATTGATCAGGATGGGAGTGGACCCCTATCTGGTGGACTGGATCAGAGACTACCTCACCGACAGGCCACAGTACGTAAGGCTAAAGGACATCATGTCTGACACTGTGGTCAGCAGCACTGGAGCCCCCCAGGGCACAGTGCTGGCCCCTCTTCTCTTCACCCTGTACACCTCGGACTTCTGCTACAACTCGGAGCTGTGTCACATACAGAAGTACGCAGATGACACAGCCATCGTTGGGTGTATTAGCGGTGACAGGGAGGAGGAGTATCGGAGTCTGGTGGGGGACTTTGCTCTCTGGTGTCGCACTAACTGCCTACAGCTCAACACCTCTAAGACGAAGGAGCTGGTCATTGACTTTGGGAGGTCCAGACCAAGA
Organism: Etheostoma spectabile; assembly: GCF_008692095.1. NCBI lineage: Eukaryota > Metazoa > Chordata > Actinopteri > Perciformes > Percidae > Etheostoma > Etheostoma spectabile. The sequence goes on from NC_045752.1 coordinate 403,924, forward strand.
CCACGACCGGTCCTGCTAGAGGGAGTTGAGGTGGAGGCAGTTCAGTCGTACAAATACCTCGGGCTGTGGCTGGACAGCAAACTGGACTGGACAACACACAGCAGCCACCTGTACAGGAAGACACAGAGCCGGCTGTACTTCCTGAGGAGGCTGCGCTCCTTTAACATCTGCAGCAAACTGCTGTGGATGTTCTACCAGTCTGTGGTCACCAGTGTCCTCTTCTACACTGTGGTGTGCTGGGGGGGCAGCATATCAAAGAAGGACACCCACAGGCTGGATAAACTGATCAGGCGGGCCGGCTCTGTGGTCGGCATGAAGCTGGACTCACTGGTGACGGTGGCAGAGAGGAGGACATTGGACAAACTGCTGGACATTACTGACAATGCCAGCCACCCCCTGCACACCGTCATCAGCACCCAGAGGAGCCGGTTCAGTGGAAGGCTGCTCCTTCCCAAGTGCCGGACCAACAGACTCAAGGACTCCTTTGTCCCTCATGCCATCCGACTATACAACTCCTCACTAGGGGGGAGGAGGAAATAGGGCAGAGAGGACAATACATACATACATATATACATACATACATACATACATACATACATACATACATACATACATACATACATACATACATACATACATACACACATACATACATACATGCACACCTGGACTTAAATTCACACCTGGTCAATTTATTTATAATCATTTTTAACACTGGACTAAACACTGACACTTTAATAATAATTTATGGTCTTTTCTTTGTTTATTTGACAAATGTTCTTATAGTTGTTATAATTTTTATTGGTATTTTGTTGATTTTGTTGTCTTATACTGTTTTTTATCATTTTTTATTTCTTTGTTCTTGCTAAAAACTGCTGCTGGAACTTTCAATTTCCTGCGGGAGTCATCCCAAAGGATCAAAAGAGAAGTCTAAGTCTAAGTCTAAGTCTAAGTCTAAGTCTAAGTCTAATACTTGTACTGTACAGTCTTCTTTAAGCACAAGCACATCCAAATACCCTACCTTATGGTACAAAAGGGAATGAGAGGACAACAAAGTCCTTCTCAGTGTGTGTATATTTGTATGAATTTGTCTCAGTTACGTGTCAGGACTGTATCTGTTCCAGACACATTTCGTTCAGGACTACCCACGTTTTTCTACCTGTTTTGATGATAGTCACTATACAATGTGCACTGACCAGATCGAGATCTCTCTCTGGGGGCGCAGGGGAAGTCGAGAGCCTTGCAGGCGTAGTCTGCCAGAAGCTTATCAATGTCCTCGGTACCAAAGCCAGCCTCCTGGGCAACCAGGAGGCTCCGCAGGGTTTGCACCGCCACGTCTACCCAGTCGACCTTTAGGTTCATCAACAGCTGCTCGAGCATCAGCAGCGGCTCCGACAGCAGAGGGAAATACTCCTGCCTGGCCGCTGGGGGCAAAGTCAGCAACACCTGGAGAATAAAACCCACATAACCTGAGATATGAATGGAGCATATTGAGCAGCTGTGTGAAAACAAAGCTGTAAATGGTACGTGCAAAACCAACATGCTTGACCAGAGCCATTCATTGCTAACAATAACTATATTCCTTGATCGTTAAAATAGTCCCAATACCCACACCACTATCTCAAACAGGACTCATCTTGTCATTTACTGCATACGGGAGGAGCTCATCCTTTCTTGTGCAATTGCAACATTTTCAATATAATATAACACAAGGCAGGGTTCCTCGAGGCATACAGGATTGTGTAGTTCTATCACAGTGTTAATAGTGTCAAAAAATGTTAGCTGACATTGTAGTTCAGTAGCTAGCTCCTTAGGGGCTGAGCCCCCCTAAAGGTCTGATCCTAGAATCGCCCTGGTTGCAGAATAACACATAGACAAGCAAACAGGTATACACCTCACAACATTTCATCATCTAACAAAGTTTTTATAGCTCATGATGGCAAACAACTGTTTTCTTACATATTTAGCAGATAAGCAGCTTTATCATCACATAGCAGTTGTATTTTTGGCCACATGACACATATAAATCCAATTATCACTCACTCTTTGGCTTCTAGATGCTGCAAGAACAGAACTTTTTATTCAAAAATAACATCAGTGAAAATTCACAAACCTTTGAGCCCAGATGGAGGGCGTGGATGTGACGCCGACGCGCTGGAGACACCTGCCTCTGGAAATGCAGAGTGAGGTAGTCAGCCAGGAAGTGACAGGCAGCCAAACCGGGGCGGCGGTCCAGAGCGCGCTCACAAACGTCTAGGCCGACCACAAAGTCTGAGAGGCCTTCCAGTAACTGGAAAAAATAAAGAGAGAAACTTTCACAGCAATGATTATTAAAAATCACAGTTAAAGAGGCTAAATGTGTGTTTAAATGTGAAATTATAATGCTTTCTCTCCTAAGGGGACTAAACGTTTAACAGGGTATATAGTCAGTAGGTGACTATGTTGATCCCTGACACATTTTACACAGCCTACAATGGATTTCAATCTATTTCTTGACCTGGAAAGCCTCATCTGTCTGTCCCTTCTCCAGCAGATGAAGCAAATGCTCAGTCTGTAGCTGCAGTCTCAGCTGGTCAGATACAGGGTAGAGCTCAACCCACTGTGTACAAAGAGCAAACTCCTGCAAAGAAAAGAGGAATCACATTATAAATTTAAAACATAAAAAAAGGTCTACACACTCTAGCTGTTATGTAGAATTCATTGGCACGTCCACATAGGTGCCCTTAATCACTGAATTTGCAGAACAAAAGTCTAAATCCTGAAATTTTCACTTACACGCGTGAGGTGAATTCAAAGTCACAGAAAAACAACACAAGCGCTCTCAAATTTGCCACTTCATACATTACGAGTACGCAGCCGTGTGACACACACCACACACACCACACACAACACCACACACACACACACACACACACACACACACCACACACACCCACACACACACACACACACACACACACACACACACACACACACCACACACCACACACACACACACACACACACACACACACACACACACACACACACACCACACACACACACACACACACACACACACACACCACACACACCACTTTACTTCATTATGCATATATACATTACTAGTCTTATTCATTTGCAATACTGTCTATGCAAATTGATTAAATATTAATGATTCATTAATAAATATAATGATTCATACCTTTTACCTAATACATATTTCATTGGTTTATATTTTAGCCCTATGTCTTCTTCCGATTTGGTTTTACTTGTGCGTTATTTCATGAGCATTGTTTGAGGTACCCGAGTCCTAAGAATTTCGTTGCCGATGACTACTTCTGTTAGTGTTGTGCACATGACAGATAAAGAACCTTAGACACCTACTTTCGCCTCCACCATCATAGATAACATGGACTCAGAGTTTGTCTTGGACTCCGTTCTCAGTTCCTGCCAAGTAGCCCATGGCAACGGAGGTTGTAAATTCAACATCTGTGACGAGGGAAGAATAGGACACTTTGTACGTCACAACATCGTCAAAGTCGAATTACGTCACTGAAGAATTTCATGTGTAGTCATGCAAAACTACTGTATGTCAACACCAGACTGACATAGTTTGGCATGACTAATACATACAAAAAATCACCCTGGAGCAAAATGACACAGAAGCCATTTCAACATAAAGGCAGCCAAAACTGGTACTGGCAAGTACTGACAGGTACACAGGCTCACTCCAAGCTTGAATACTACATAACAACAATCTGAGCTTTCATTTTAAGAGGGAATTCTTTAAAGCAATACCCCAGAACATGCTTGTCTGAAAAGACAAAACCGTTTTGGAGTTGTGAGGTCCCCTTCAGTGAAAAACCTCTATCAAGAATAGTGTGGATACATTTTGTCAGTCAATGTAGACGTCATGTACAATAATAAAGCTAGTTTGTGATTTAGGTGACGTATTTATGAAATGTAAGTCCTTTTTACTTGTGAAATGAATGTGAGTTAAAAAATTAGTGTGCTTTCAAATCTGTTTATATCATTTTTGTGCTGCTGTACACAGGGGCTGAGTCTGGAATAGAGGATTTTATATCCTGTACCAAAAATTTTCAAAAAGTTCCAATACATTTCTGTAGTTATAACAGCTCTATGTGCATTTATCTACTAGGTTTGAAGGCTTGCATGACCACTTTGCTGTAGTATGACATATCAATTTCCCTGGAGATTAAAAATAAGCAACAAAGTCTGAAATCAGCTCTATAAAATTACCCGGCGATAGAGGTTCAGTTCTTTATTCTTGAGCTCTAAGTCTGTTCTCAGCGAGGTCTCGGTGCTCGGGTCGTTGATGCAGAACTCAAGCAGCTCCAGGCAGGCGGACAGAGGCCAGCGCTCCAGAGCCTGCAGGGCGACCCGGGCTCGCAGGTTAGCATCCTGTACGCGGAACAGCTGACCTATACCGTCATCTCCATCTGAACATAAAAAGAAAAATAAATTTTTACTTAAATTTATAGCAACTGTAAACTAACTTCTGCCTTTAACATCCCGGAATCTACAACAAAAATAACTGTGAGAAGGTTTTAGAAATGGTAATCAGTAATAACAAAAAAGAAAGAGAGGAGCTGTTAATGTGCAGAAAAGTTCAAATAAAATAGTAGTCTGATCGGTAAGGGAACACAAAAAAACGCTCAGACTGGCAGCTGATTATTGTTGCAACACATTTCAAGCTTGGTGCTCTTCCTCTGGCAGTAGCCTGCATTCACTGGCTCCCTTCTTTTTTCTTTATGTCAAAATGTGTTAAAATTGGGGCCAGATTGGCTCAGAGGTTTATGCCTCGACGCAGAGGTCCAGGGTTCGAGTCTGACCTTTGACGATTTCCTGCATGTCCTCCTCCCCCCCTCTCCCTTTCTCTCTCTGTTCCACCTAGCTGTCCTGTCCATTAAAAGGTAGAAAAGCCCCCAAAAATAACAGAAAATGTGTTAAAATAGCAAAAAAATGCCCATCATATTTTCCCAGAACACAAGTAAACATCTACAATTTGCTTGTTTTGTCCAAAAATATAATGCCAATTTACTGTGCTTCTAAATGTTTGGCACTTTTGTCAATTATCAGTATTTATTAGATTGGATCTTAAATCTTTTATAACAAATGTCACCAAAGCATCCCTGCCTTTTGTGCATTTACCATCATTTCTTACCTTCTAAGGCAGCACAGGCAAGCAGACGGTCTCTTAGCGCCCCCTCCTGGCTGCCGCCTTTCCCATACAGCTCCAGCAAACTGAGGGCTCGGCCCAGGTCTCTGGAGGAAAGAGCCTTCTGGAAGGCCTCAGCAGCCACGGCCTGGGCTACTTCTTCTTGAGGCCCAGACAGCAGCAGACTGACGAGGGGTTTCCCACAAATAACCGCCCCTAGTCCAGCAGAACCTTCCTCGCACTCACTTAACTGAGTGCCCAGCAACGGTTCAGCCATGGTGTGAAGGTAAGCCCGGAGAATAGGGAACTCCTTAAGGAGGTTATCTGCTTCACGCGAAATCTGCTCCCCATCTAGGACTGCCTCTTTACGGCTGCTTCGGAAATAGCCAGACCATCCGGAGGATTGTGACCGGGCAGTTTCTCCTTTGCAGGCACTCAGACACGCCAGTGTGGCCAGTAAAGAGGAGCGAGACTTTAGGAAAGACAGGGCGGATGGTGTGAGGAGGAAAGAGCTTGAGGAAGAGGAGGATGAATGAGATGGTGGCGAGGTGGAGAGGATGGTGGGTGTCAGTGAGCGCTCCTCCACTGAGGCCTCAGACTCAGAGCTTGCATCAGACTGAGGCTCTGTGATTCCCAGGGAGGACATGTGCTCCTGAGCATGCTGTTGGAGCAGGACGGACAGACTGGCAACACCGAACACTCCGTCGTCTTTCTTGGAGTCTCGGTCATCACCTGGACAGGAGATCCACACAGGCAGAGTCTCACAGCAGCGCTGGACAATCACCTGCTGCACGCTCAGTCGCAGCCCTTCCTGCTGCAGCAAGGACAGCACTCTGAAATAAAGCATGAAACAGTAAAGTCAGCTGTTGACTTCACACAGCACTCACTTTTATCTTGTCACTGTTGTGTATCAGTGTATTACAAGCCTGGTGGCCCACCAGGCCAAAGCTGCCCCCCCACCAGGCCTAAGCCACTTGAAATTATGTTTTTCTGTATTTTTAGGACATTTATTAAACTATAGTGGGGCGGCTCAGTTGGAAACTTAAACATATTCATATTTTCAAATCTCCAGTTAGCTTTTAGCTCGGATTTAATGTAGGGCCATAATAGACATACTAAGTTATATGATAACAAATGAATGATTTCCTTTATTGTTATTGTAAACTTGGAGTGGCAGTAGCTCAGTCCGTAGGGAGTTGGGTTGGGAACCGGAGGGTCACTGGTTCATATGGACCAAAAAGTACGGAGTGTGGAATGGTGGCTGGAGAGATGCCACTTCACCTCCTGGGCACTGGCAGGTGCTCTTGAGCAAGGCAACGTACCCCCCCCAACCGCTCAGGGCGCTGGTTCGGCTGGCAGCCCACTCACTCTGACATCTCTCCATTAGTGCATGTATAGGTCCTGAGCATTTGTGTGTATTTCAGGCCTGTGTGTGATTACTAACAAAGTGTGTGCACAGAGTGTACATTGTAATTTCCCCACTGGGGATAAATAAACAAATTTAAAATAAATTAAAATAGCACAGGTATGACCTGACACCCCAATTAGCATTTCTGAATGGCTTGCAGAAAAACGTTAAGTGACTCTCACAATTACGGCCTGTAAAAAAAAAAAGTGACAGATTTGGATTTCAGTTCCATTCACATTAACCATTAGACCTTTTCTACAGTACACCAGCTGTGAGGAACACATTTTAGCTGCAGTTTAGGTAGCCGTGTGTAAGAAGGTGAGGAATAACATAGAATGCAAACTGCAGGCTTATGTATGTTCACATTGACCGTGCGTACCTGTCAGGAGACACCTGCCTGTCAAACAGCAGGTGGGAGAGAAGTTGAAATGGGGCTTGAAGCAACACCAGTAGTGGATTCCCAAGCTTCACTTCACTGCTCTGGTCTAAGAGAAACAGCAAGAGGCAAATCAGAACAAACCCAGGTAGTAGTAGTAGTAGAAGTATAGTTACTCTTAAGGTAGAATTGGCTTAGTTTGGTGTAAAAGGGAGCTTGTTAATGAAGATGGTGACTAAGACAAGATGATGAGGTCTGAACGCACCAAGATTGTTTAATAAAACCCTATAAAAGTACTATTGTACTTAAACTACTTAAACTTTAAAATAGCTGTTGTCAGAAGTTGCTGTTGCAGCTTCTGCAAGAGGGAGAATAATCTGAAGACTGAGACTTCTGTTTTCAGATCATGATCCCTTTATCAAAAGGAGACAGAGCACTCATCTCTCCTAAATGACACATTATTTTACCTTCCGAACCAAGGCTGCGCACTAGCACTGATGCTAGCGTGTTGACGTAGTCGAGGAAACTGCGCACATAATCTGGTCTGGCAAGATCTCCGTCTGGCTCGAAGGGGCAAAGCTGATCCAGAGAGCGCAGCAGCTGCTTCATGCTGCAGCGCACAGGGTGAGCGTCCAGCTCCGACTGCTTCAGACTGGACTGTTCAACCAACTGGGCCAGAAGAGCGCTGCCCACACTGGCCTCTGTTAAAACGAGAGTAGGGCTGCTCGATTATGGAAGAAAAAAATCATAATCACAATCACGATTGTTTTTGGTCAATATGGAAATTGTGGTTATTTAACACTCATTCTTTCAGAAAGATGTTCATTCATTCATATTTATTATACAGTAACGTAAAAAAGTAACATTATAATATAAAACGGGCCTGGCTCAGTTTAAAAACTGGTTTTCAGCAGGTTCTTGTTGTTGCAATAGTTGCAATTATTAAACTTAAAAAACAGTGAAAACAGTTTAAAAAATAAAGAGTGACAACATCTAGAACTGTGGTATTTCCCCTTAATACTTTTCCCGTTTGAACATTAAAAAAATAAATAAATTCAGAACACAATTATACTGTGTTGTGCTCATTAGGAGCCAAAATTGTAATCAATTTTGATTAATTGCACAGCCCTAAACGAGATGTAACAAAAAACATACAGAACATTGTAATATTCACATAGAATGCTAAAAACAATATAGGTCTTTAAGCCTGCAACATTGAATATTGAAAACATTGGAATATTGAAGTTATCCAAATCGTATCTGACATTACAAAAGACGTGGAAAAGCGTTTACATAATTTCTGGGAAACTTACAGCAGAGCTCCAAGACCAGTGAGGTTTACTGTGTAGTTCAACAAAAGTAAATGATAACTTTATTGCATCTAAAAATTCATGGTTCCTGTGCCGACCTGTGCCATCTGTCGCGGTGCTCAGGATGTGCAGGGTGGTTTCCAAACGTTGACCGAGACTGAGCCGAGAGGCCATGCACTCTTCACTCAGTGCTGGGTAGCAACACAGGAGCACTTCCTGGATGCAGCAACCAAATGGGCTGGCGAACACTTGGTCTTCCCCGACAGCTTCTATGAACAAGAGTGGATCCGTAACCAACAAACTATTCTGTTTGGGAAAGTAATTTTGTCTGCATATCATTGTGTGATTGGCAATTTCCATTATTGGAGCAGCCAAATGGCATGTTAATGTCCATGTAAACATTTTCTAATTAAAAATGTTGGGAGAATTTGTATTCACCTGCTTTGACAGAGCTCTTATTAGTAGCAGAATGATTCAGGATCTTGTTGATCTGCTGTAATACCATAGGAAATCCACAGATGCCCTCAGAATGGGGAACCTTAGAGTCAACTCTTACTCCTGGGGAGGCAGACAGGAAATGAAGATGAAAACTAAAATAACTACCTGTGCAAAGCTGCTAATAACCACATTACATTTTAGTTGGGTCTCTTTAACTCTCCATGTTCAAATATATCTGTTCTGTAACCTGCACCATCAACAACAAGTCATCAACATTGCTAAAAAAATCTTCCAAGAAAGACCCTAAAATTCATGCTGCATACCTTGAGCCTCCAGGCTGCTGTTGAGTCTGCGCTCTGCGGTGTCCAGCAGCTGTCGGGACGTCTTCCAGAGCTTACAGTGGCAGCAGGCTAGGTCGAAGGCAGCCATGGCTGCTGGGCTGAGCTCCTCCAGCAGTGTGTAAAGGAGGCCAGAGGGGTCTGAAGTGCAGCGGCTCTGCCAGTAGCCGTCCTCCAGTGAGGGCATGGGGTGTGCGGGGGTGCTGAGGAGACGGTCTGCTATGTCCGAGATAGAGTAGAAAGCTACGCCTGCAGAGAAGATCCTGAGTTATCGACTGTACACAATATACATGTTATGTGGCAATACAAACATTAAGAAATTAAAAATATTACCGCACATATTACATGAATAAAAGTAAATCTTTCTTATAAAAACAACAGTTCAATAATCTTAAACTGCTTTCCCACATCAAAGATAAACACAAACGGATCAAAGCAGTAAAGGCCAATGTAACAGATGGGTCCCGACACCTGGATATCAAGATAAAACGTAAATAAAAATTTGCGTTTATGATTTTTGCAACTTAGTGGTATTATTCCACTGTGGAAGTGGTTTTATTCCACTGGATGACTACATGTATAGAAAGTTACAATATGACATTCCCAGCAGAGCCCAATTGAATTTGACTATATTTAGCCCCTCAGAGTCAATCAAGGTTTTTTTTTCTGCAGACTCACCATGTTGAATGTTTTGAGTGTTACATTTTAACACGTGAAAAAATAAAGTCAATTCATATAAGCTGCTCAACTTGCTCTCCCTGCCTACATATATATGCCACAGCTGCTTCCAGTACAGCAGCTTTACATCTATTCTTTGGACATTGTTCAAAGATATTCCGCTAAAAGTGCTCTAAAAAACTAGAGCTGCAAGCAAGTACATCAAGGCTGAAAGCGCACTGCAACAACAAAGACGAAGTTGTTTGAAAAGGGCTCAATCAGGTAAAAAATTATACATGCATTTTTATTACTTAAATTAAGAATTAAAAGCAACATAAAATCCTGAGTGGGAAAAGAGATGCTGAACCTGCAGCAGCAGCACTTCCGATGGCCTGCAGGGTTAATCGCCCGCTGCTACCCAGCCGACACCTCCCGGAGGCGGACACAGCCGCTGTCCCCAAACCCTCTGAGGAGGATGAGGATGAAGACATAGACTGGCTCTCCATCTTCTGCTCCACCTGGTCCAACTCCACCAGGACTTCTTTGTAGCGCTCCATGAAAACCAGCTCACCACAACAGGCAGATGCTTCCAGATCAAACACCAGAGACACCTGCAGAGAAGCCAAGAAATACCCTATGTTAAAAAAGATTTACCACAATCATAATTAGAAGTAGTTGTAGTATAAATGCTTTTGGTAGTGAACACAAGAGTAAGGGGAACAATTAGTACTAGCAACAGTATTAGTTGTGGGTATCAAAATGAGGAACATTGACTTTGAACAAATGTTTTTTTGCAGAAAAACAGTTTTTTATGCCCAGCTTGCAACACAGACCTGATGTGCCTCCATGAAGTTCCCTCGGCGGATGCAGGACATGAGAAGAGACTCTGGAGGGGACAGCATGGCGGGGACTAGCCAGCTATGGGGACCTCCGCATGGACAGACCTCTAATTCCACGCAGCCTGTCCCTCCTCCACCATCTGACAAACGGTCATAAACCCAGAAAAAAATAACATACGTCTTAACACCTTTGAATTCCCCTAAAAGACAAAAGCCAGGCCCTGACAGTTTCTTACAAGTGAAATTTAGTTAAATTTAGACAGTTTCTTACATAACAGTAACATAAATTGTTCATGATCTCCAGTTCATTCTGTAAGACACCATTTCATTGGTGGAAAACCAAAAGATTGATCTGATTCAATGTGATTTGAACAGACCAAATCAAATGAAGTGCAGGCTATTATTGTTGTTATACCTTACCTGATGTGCTGGTGCTAACTTCTCCATTATATTTATCCACTGAGGTTTGCCTCTCTATAGCATGTCTCCCAGCTCTCTTCCTTCTCCTCAGGCTGGAGCTCTTGCTGCTTCCCAGAGGAGTGACAGGGCAGCCGACAGCTGACAGCTGGAGAGGACTTTCTAAACCTGCAAATGACTTTAGAGTTTACCATCCAGAATGAATGCCAAAATGCTATCACAATTTGGAGTCATGTACACAGGGACGCATTTTAATGTTAACAAAAACACATAAAGTGACATTTTCATGCCAGGTGACCTTTAAATGTGTTGAATAGTTTCAATAATATGAAATGTTTAATATTTAATATGTTTCATGTATGTTTTTAACCGTGTTGAACTGTGTGCAGGAGAAGTAGCTGTGCTTAAGGGGACAGTAAATGAAGATCCTATGATAAACTAAACTAAACTAAACACACAATAAATGAGCCACCAGTCAAATGTTTGTGAATTTTAGGTGTAGTTGACTCTTTTGTTACGTAATACATAGTCTACATCAACCACAATTAATTCAGGGGGTTGTTCCGGTGCCTCCGGAAGATAAGCCAAAGACCTCATTTTCGGCAAGGTAGGGTAAATCCAGACAGCTAGCTAGACTATCTGTCCAATCTGAGTTTTCTGTTACAACTAAAACAACCTTTGAACATCGTACACGTTTCACCAAAACAAGTTCCTTCCCAGGACTATTTTGCACCGTTACTGTGTCAGGAGCTTAGCACCGCCCTAGATGATTGTGATTGGTTTAAGAAAATACCAATAAATCACAGCACGTTTTCTACCATCCCGGAATGCTGTGTGGACTAGACCCTCCTCCGCATTGCTGTGGAGGAAGGTCTGGCAAAGCCAGACCATGTCATGCATGCAGAAAGAGTAAATCAAAAAACTAAGAGTAAAAGCTAAAGAGAAATATCCTGTCCATCTCACCACTTCCTGTGCCCTGATTGCTGGTGATGATCTGTAGCCTCCACTGAGCCTCTGCCGTGCGCTTGGACAACCTCTGCAGGCGAGCCCCGAATGTTTCAGCCGTCACTGAGCAGCCGAGGTTCTCTGCCGCTTCGGTCTCTCGAGGCAGCGCTCTTCCCGCCTCCTGTCCGTCCTGCTGGCCCACCACACACATGCCCTCCAACCCTTCTTTCAACAGCTTCAAAAATCCTGCCATGGCCGTCACGTCGGCTAGAAACCCCTTGCAGCCCTGGATAAAGTGTCCCAAGTCCAGGTGACTGTAGTGGCCTGCTGTTAGTGAACTTGAACGCAGCTTCTGGTTCTCTTTCCCGACGTACTGAGTCTCACCCGTCTTTGCTTTGGTTCCCGATTCTACATTTGTGTTTCTTGTATCTGATAGAAAATCGGACTGAGTGGCATTCCCCGTCTTCTGGTTCAAGTTTATGTCATTTTGGATGTGCGGGGCAAAGTCAGTGGTGGACAGGAAGAGGAGGGAGAAGATGTTCTCTAGAAGCTCCAGGCGGAAGATCGCAGGCACGGCCTCCAGATAGAGCTGACACTCTGACAAATAGTTCTGGAACAGAAATTGGCAACCTGGGAAACACAACACAGAGAGAAGATCAAAGCCAAGGTATTATTTAGAACTATATAAGAAAAGAAAACCAGCTTTAAACAAACAACGATTCAGTATTACAAGCACAATCAAGAAGTTAGGTAGGAAAAGTGGAAACATCATTATTAAAACTTTTTTAAAGAAAAGCTTTCTTTTCATTTGTGTGTAGGTGCTGCCATCAATTTGGATTTTGTGTCTCTTGACATGTGAACTATTTGGTGTGACCTGTTGAAAATAAAGCACAAAAAACTGGGTAAAAAAAGAAAAGGTCTTTGTTATCCAGATATGATTACTGAAGTTTAGAAACAAAAGAATTACCAATATTTTGCTTACACATTTCTAGTTTACTTTCAGTGGTATGAATTAACACTACCAAAACTAAAAACACTGTACATTTAAACAGCATATTACCTATGAGACCAATGTCAAGATTAAAATCAGCTAAAATGAGCAGACCGGAAACTTTTCTATCATCCGTCATCACATTAAAACTTCACCGCAGAAACGAAAGACAGCTTTCTTACCGTCGGAGGAAGTTGAGGTTTGGTTTTGGTCTATTTCTGCTTCAGATGGCGGGTGCTGCTGCATCGAGTCACACTCGGTACAATTGGAGTATTTATGTGCGTTTACACAGAGAGCATAGATGGCGTACTTCATGGCACAAAACCCCTGGAACAATACTATGTTCCTCTGCACACCCGAACTGAGATTACTGACGACCTCAGTGTCTTCTGCGGGGGGGAAATGTACATTATTCTCTTAGCAATTAAGTGCTAAATTCATTTTTTGACTCCAATAGGCAAACGACGACAGAGAGGACGATGAAGCGGCTGACCTGTTGCTGGTGAATTTGGCAGTTGCTGCAGCAGATCTAGTATCTTGCGCTCCTCAAACCGAGCCAAAGGAGTCAGGGAATGCAAAATATAGAGGGCAGAGTGATTGTCCAGAGTGTGAAGCTGTGCCAGCAATGCCTCCGTGGGAATCCCACTGCACAGAAACAATCACAAAAAAGTACATTTAAAAAAAAATAAATAAAATAAAAAAAATAAAATGGACTTAAATACCAGTCAAACTTTAAAAAGAAGGGAAAAATAGATGCTTACGGATTGTTGTTTTTACACCATTTAAGTATTCCAAGCTGAGAGGACAAAAGATTGGAAAACTCCTGCAGAACAGAGTCATTGGCTGGAGCCTATGTAGAAGGTAAAGATTGTTTTAGAGCTATATTAGAGGTGGAGGTGTATGTGGATATCTGGACAGGTGAATGATTACAGCGCTGACCTGCTCTCGGTGAAGGATGCTGAGCAGCGTTTGAGCCGAACTCAGACTGCGACAATGAATCCATCCCAGGAGCAACAGCAGACGGGATAAAGGCTGAAACTCCGACTTCAGTAAGTCTTTCAGCGGGGAAAACTCCTCGTGTTTAATCAGGTCAAGTGCAGTAACCTACAGAAAGGAACCAATCCTATTACATTATTGAATCGCATCACATGCCGTCGCTAACCAACTTAACTTGACTGTCACGATCCAGCAACAATTATGAAAAATACAGTCACGGTACTGCTGAAAGAAGACTCTGTGCCCTCTTTTTGGTCTAGTGAGAATTTAAATCTGGTTACAAAACTAGCATTCTACTTACCAAGACCTGCTCAAGGAAGTGCTTTCCACTACTAAGGCACTCAAAATAAATGGTCTTCCAAATGGATGGACGATCCTTGTTGCAACATAAACTCAGGGCAAGCTTCTCTGCTTCAGGAAGGTCCACTAAGAGGGGAGATCAAAAATAGTGGAAACAAGTTGATAAGGTTGACTTTTACTGTCTTAATGTGATCTTGTTTATTACATGGTCTCTTCACTTTGTTGTAAAGCACTTCGAGCGACACTCTCTGTATACAAGGTGCTTTATAAATAAAGTGTATTATTATTATTATTATTATTATTATTAATAATAATAGACAAAAACCTGGTATCTTAAAATTTTTAGTATTAAAAAGTAATATAAAATTAGGGCCAGATAGATATATTGGCCGATATTAGGCATTTTCAAAACTATCGATATCGGCATTTATATTGGCTGATAAATGAATATTTAAAAAATAAAATAAAAAACAGACTGAAGAACCTTCAACCATGTTCTGAGTGGTGTCACTGCATAGTTTGTCCACCAGAGGGCGCTCTACAACATCCCTGCAACACGGTCACTCCCCAATGTAAGTAGAGTGCAGATTTGAGTCGCACATGCGTCACTTTGCGACGAGTAGCATACAAGATGCTAATAAGAGACTTCTGTAAAGTCAACACAGTAAAAATGGACCTACTTAACCAAGTTGGTTCACTGCTGGCTACAAGTTAGAAGCATCAAACACAACAAAGGTTGTCAGCTGAATGGTGTTTTGAGCTAACGTTAGCAATCAAACAATCAGATAGCTAAAACGTTTTTGAAATTTTTCCCATCTTCTGTTGTTGTTTGTAATGAGAAAAAGTTTATTATTTCATGGATTTCACAAATTTCAGAATGATACGTTAATCTGAGCATACGCAACTCACATCTGCACTCGACTCACATTGGATAAATATTTGTATTGATATCAGCCTTAAAAATCCTTTATCAATCGGGCTCTAATAAAAAGTGCTGCGAGTAATGTAAATCTAATAATAATAGTTATGTGAGAAAATTCATAAAGTAGTGCAAAAGTAGTGTATTTCAGCAAAAAAATTCCCATTGTATCGTTACAGAGACTTTGTAGATAAGATATTATGAGAGGCATTTAAAGGTTAACCCTGGTTGAACATTACATTGTGAGTATTGTTCTTTTTTTTTCCTTAATATAAGCTTGGTTATTAGTAAAATACACAGAGTTGGAATGAGAATTAATGCCATCACCACTGTTTATGTACGCTAAACCATTAACCACCCATCAAATCACCACTATTGGTACAAATGCCAAATTGACAGAAAATATAAACTTTCAATCAAGCTAACAGATCTTTAGAAAACAAAATAAAGTTTAAGCAGATGCTAACAAAACTGCCGTTGTCATGACACTACCGAGAAGTAGAAACTGCTGCTGCCGCAGAAGCAGAAGTGTGATTAAAAGAGGAATAGAGGCTATGCCAACGTTTGTTCTTTAGAACTGAAATAACAAAAGACTAAAACCTCAGGTTATAAACGACAATGTGACCGCTAAAACAGCTCAGAGGAGGAACTGATTTAACTGGTGATTTGTCTGGTCAAACTAATTAGCATGAAGATAGCTAGCTTAAAGGGCCACATCATACAGTCACAGTAAAATATGTACTTTAGTTAAACAAATCCTAATGATCCGGGGAGAATTCTCAACATCAAATAATGTTTAACTGCCGGATGTCCCTCTTTTCGGCCGGACATCCGTCACCTTCCGCTGTCTTTGTGTTGGTGTTCTAATCTCCGGTGGTTTTCTGGTCCTCAGATCTCTGCAGGGTAAATCCAGACAGCTAGCTAGACTATCTGTCCAATCTGAGGACTATGGTTACCTGGTCCTCAGATCTCTGCAGGGTAAATCCAGACAGCTAGCTAGACTATCTGTCCAATCGGAGTTTTCTGTTGCACAACTAAAACAACTTTTGAACGTACACATGTTCCAACAAAACAAGTTCCTTCCCGAGGCTATTCTGCAGCGGCACCATTGCTCCGTCTGGCGCTCAGCACCGCCCAAGAGGATTGTGATTGGCTCAAGAAATGCCAATAAACCAGAGCAGATTTTTCTCCCATCCCAGAATGCTGTGTGGACTCGCCAAACCCTCTTCCGCAGCGCTGTGGAGGAAGGTCTGGCAAAGCGAGACTAGTATAAAAAAGGAGAACCAGGAAATGAGTTGGGGGGGGGGGGGGGGGGGGGGGGAGGATGTAACGCTACCTAGTAAAGACCAAGAGCCGTGCGCTGCTGCAACGTGTAGTTACATTTTTTGAGAGGTGCATGTCAGGCTATGGCGTAGGGTCAGGCGTAGACGCAGAGCGGTCTGCGGGGGTACGCCGTCAATTCTACGCACAACCATAAAACGGCCTTAATGGAGCCTTTAAAACCAGGGAAAAACAACACTTACCATTAGAGCCAACTGATATATTGGTGGGCCGATATTGGGCAAATAAATGATAGTATAGCATAGTTTGTCCACCAGAGGGCGCTCTACAACCTCCCTGTCGCCAACACTGAATTTTTTGTTACTGTGTTCAAAGGACTTTAAGTTTCATATCTTATGTTTGTATTTTTATACATTTTATTTATCAGAACTTTAAAAACAGCAATTAAAAAAATAATGAAGCCTACGGGGACGGGGGCCTGAGGCACACAAGCCGTTCCATGTGGGTGGCTGTGGCTCAGTGGTAGAGCGGTTGCCTGCCAATCGGAAGGTTGGTGGCTGCAGTCATTGTCGAAGTGTCCTTGGGCAAGACACTGAACCCCGAGTTGCCCCCGGTGCTGCGCATCGGAGTGTGAATGTGTGTGAATGTTTATCTGATGAGCAGGTGGCACCTTGTACGGCAGCCCCGGCCACAGTGTATGAATGTGTGTGAATGGTGAATGTTTCCTGTAGATGTAAAAGCGCTTTGAGCAGTTGTTAAGACTGGAAAAGCGCTATATAAATACAGCACATTTACATTTAATATATTTTGATGTTCCTCTGTTCTCTTGTGACATTAAAACAAATTATTATCATACTATTTTAGTTAGAAACTCATAAATAACTACAAATAACTAATATTAGGGAAATCTGTTTGGTTACGCGTTTCTGTTTTTTTTTTTTTTAATATACATCAGCCAATATATTGAAATATCAGATTTTTAGATAACCAAATATTCGTATCGGTATTGACCTTAAAAATCCTTTATCGGTCGGCCTCTACTTACCATATTACAACATACAAAATCTGAGACAATATCTAGTCTCATGTCCGATATCTATATAACATCGCTATATAGCCCAGCCCTATTTACATCCCTATTACCTTGTGTATCAGGGGCACTCCTTAGCAGCTGATCCCTCTGAAGTCTCAAAGCGGTGGAACAGTAAACAGAGATGAGAGCATCACACCGAGGGCGAAGCAACGAGCTCAGGATCCTCTCCTCTTTCAGGGGCCCGTCTCTGGCTGCCCACAGAGCCTCACACAGCGCCTCCAGCTGCCCGCTGCTTGCCCCAGGGCTCTGTGGCATCACAGACAACACGGTGTAGATCTCCTCCACCCATTTCTCCACTTCCGCCGGCCTTCTCTCCGGTTTTCCCAGTTCCTTCACCAGGTGTTGGATGAATGTTTGCTGCAGAGTGTGGTCCTGTAGGAGATGGAGCATGCTGGGTTTCTATCTATGCGTACACTCAAATTTGTTAAAGATGAACTTTAAGGATTTGCAGATTTATATGATGTTTAAAATAATTATAAAAAAAAGGTCTCATGGTATGAAAATTTCCCTTTATGAGTTTTTTTTTTTACATTAATATGCGCCCCCCCCAGCCTGCCTACGGTCCCCCAGTGGCTAGAAACGGTGATAGGTGTAACCGAGCCCTGGGTAACCTGCTCTGCCTTTGAGAAATGAAAGCTCAAATGGGCCGATCTAGAATCTTGACCCTTATGAGGTCATAAGGGGCAAGGTTACCTCCCCTTCTCTGCTTTCCCTGCCCACAAGAATTTGGCCCACCCATGAGAGAGACATCATGGCTTTCAAAGGAGCAAAGTGGCAGTTGGTCAAGGCCACACCCCCAGCCTCCACCTTTCCCCTCCCCCCCTTTCTCCTCCTTAATAGCTACAGACCAGAAATGGCACATACTAAGGAAAGCTCATTGTGGACTGGCTTTAGTGGCGGGAATTCTGCACCAAGGTTGAATTTTAAGAAAGAGACTTCAGATACAGTATTAGGGGACCACTAAGGTCTATATAAAAGAGACTTCAGATACAGTATTAGGGGACCACTAAGGTCTATATAAAAGAGACTTCAGATACAGTATTAGGGGACCACTAAGGTCTATATAAAAGAGACTTCAGATACAGTATTAGGGGACCACTAAGGTCTATATAAAAGAGACTTCAGATACAGTATTAGGGGACCACTAAGGTCTATATAAAAGAGACTTCAGATACAGTATTAGGGGACCACTAAGGTCTAATAAAAGAGACTTGAGATACGGTATTAGGGGACCACTAAGGTCTATATAAAAGCATTCAAAGAGAACCATGTCATGGGACCTTTAACATACTTCATGACCATTAAAAAACTCTCTGGCAGAAAACAATAGTAAATATTTACTCATTTAATATGTTAACGCCATTTCCCATGATCATTTTGAATTGAAATCCCCCAGAACAAGGTATATAATGTCATGTGTTAAGTTTTTCTTTGTTTCTTTTTTTTATTACGTACATAGCCATCAGTTGTTATATTTTAATTCATGTCAAAACATTGTGTGTTACTTTATAGTATTATTACATTACAGAATATGTGTGACTCTACCTGTAGGAAATGTGCGAGAGACTGGGCGAGTCTGGGCTTCTTTTTCTCCAACAAGGTTCGCAGGCAAGACTCAACAGCAGCACCTGTTGTCGTTGAACCCTCTGGGGCCTTTTGCCCAGACTGTGTCTCCAAGAAGGCCTGGTGCAACTCCTGCTGAAAGATAACTCATCTCATAGTCTCAACATGTAAAAAAGAACAAGTCAGCCGCATCTTAGTACATTGTGTCTTAATCTGATTAAAAGGTCAAATGCTTTCTCATCTAATTTTCACTACATCATTAGGGCTGATCGATCAACGAGATTTTTTTAACCGGGAAGTGTGCTCTGGTCACGCAACATTAAAGCAGTCTGCATTAGGAAGCATCAACTTGGAACGCTACTGTACCTTTCCCTGTTGTACAACCAGGCTCGACAGACCCTGACACTGCAGAAACTCTAGTGCAGGGGTCTTCAACGTTTTTAGGCCAGGGACCCCTTAGCTCAAAGAGAGACCGAGTAGGGACCCCTGCATATATTGTAAATAATTGAGTTGCATGTTAAACTGGGCCGAAAGGATGAAAAAAAAAATATTATTTACACATCATGTTTTAATGTTAAACATACATGTGTACACATACATGAATCTTTATGGCTACCATAGTGGCTACTTTACCTACAGTAAGTTTTTCTTCAATGTGTAATTTGTTTTTGTTTTTTAACAATTAGGCCAATTTATCTTGGTTATTGCGTTATATGTTAGATTCCCATCAATGTATATTGTCAGACATATTTCATTTAAAAAAAAAAAAAAAAAACACTTTCAAAGAGATATTTTTTTTAAGATTTTGGCAGTAACTGTGAGGACCTCCTGGGGGTCACGGACCCCATGTTGTGTGAGACTATTTTTGGCTTTTCAAAAAGAAGATGCTGAGCAGCGTAAGGTATTGTGCAAAACCTGCCTTGCTACCTTACAGGGGGAGACTACTAACTTGTATCAGCACTTAAAAAACACCACAGAGCCACACCATAGTTGTCTTTGTTAAATAATACAGAAGATAAAGAGCTTAACATTTTTTCACATTTTACGTCGCAATATTAGTAAAAAAAAACAATTTGATTATTTTCAAAAATTGTCCAGCCCTACAGTATACATCATTACAGCAGACAGTTGTAAAATAATAGAAGTAAATATAACCTTTAGAGCAGTCTCTGGTAAGCCCTCTGAGCCCAGTTCTTCCAGGAGCAGCAGGAACTCCAGCTCTCTCCTGATGTCGAGAGGAACCTGAAGTGGACAGTAACCCAGAGAGTAGTTATCATGTCACACTGCTGATGGTGTTTCAGATGTCTTTTCACCCCATTCTACAACACAACAGTGTCTGCTTTGTGAAGGAACCCTCTCCGATTCTAACAAAGATTTGACCAAAACATCCTCTGAAAGGTTACACAAACAGAGATGGTCTCAAATACCAACATATAGCATATATAGAGTCCAGACTCTAGACATATTTCCATTGTCTTGGACTTAACTTGAACTTGTTGATTTTTGCACTCAGACTTGGCCATTGGACTCGCCCGAGTCCATGAATATATGCTTTTTTCTAAAGTAACTTCCTCCCTCAAAACAAAATCATTAAAGAAACATGCCTGTTTAGGAAAAAAAGAGCTTTGGTTTAATTCAAAATCCATTCAGGACATTTAATGACATTGGATTCATTTTTGTTGTCTCTGTCTTTAATTTGGACCTCTTTGGACTCAGTTTTGACTCAGTCTGGACTAGTCCTGGTCTTGGGACTTACCTTGGACTTGACATAGGTGGACTACAACCCTGGCTTGAGGATGACGTGACTAAACATGTTTCAGAGTAAGTTAAATAAGTACAACCAACACGGCTGCAGGACTTGATTCTTTATAGTGTTACCTGCTCTTCCGTCCATTTCTCCAAAACCTGAAGCCAAAACCAAGCAAGTTTGTGTGGACTGCCCACAGACTCCCATCTGCAAAATAGGCATTCAGTAAATAGTAATAGCACAATAACACACAAATGGACCACTCAAGATCATTTTTGCAGACATAATGTATCCATATTGCATTAAATTTCAATTTACAAAAAATGTCTCGCAAGCAGCTGCGTGACTCACTTTAAGTTGTAAGGATGGCAGACAATAGCTTTGATTATGTCTCGAAGCTTTTCTGAAAGTCCTCCCGTTGAGTTAACCAGCTGTGGCACACAGGCATTGGCCAGCTCCCACTCTCCATGCTGCAGGCACCTCTTGAAGTACTCAAACAGCTCCTGAAGGGAGGTCTCAGCCTCACAGCCGAAGGGATGCATGGCTACTTCCACCGGGACACTCCTCTGCTTAGCCGTCACAACTGGAGACGCACCTTTACTTCCAGAAAGCCAAGGACAACGCTTGAACTTTCTTCACCTGAAACATTAAGAAAAAGCATTCTGAGTTTGTAGTTTCACAAACAAAGAAATGCATATATTATGTTCTTTGTAAAGACAATAACATATTTTTTTTTGGAATAAAAAGTATTTCTGTCTGCAAACAATGATCTAATAAATTGGGAAGCCTGTGTGTGTGTGTGTGTGTGTGTGTGTGTGTGTGTGTGTGTGTGTGTGTGTGTGTGTGTGTGTGTGTGTGTGTGTGTGTGTGTGTGACTATTGACTATTGGTGCTTTCACAAAATATTCACACAATGAGATTTTTGATAAATGATCATCAGTAATGTACATATAATGTCTAAGTGGGTAAAGGCAAATAATAGATACATACAATAGTCTGGTAAGTTCAGAAAATGACATCACTTTACTGTAATGCAGCCTTTAAAACCAGGAAAAGACATATCTTATGCCATATCACGATATCAATAGAATATTAATATATTGCCCAGCTCTACTCTCACATTCCAGAGCTGAATCCGTCTTTGTGAGTCTGTCTCTGTACTCGGTTTGATTCTGGTGGTTGATTAGCCTTCAGTTCAGCATTCAACACCATAAACCCACAACAACTCATCTGCAAACTAGACCAGGTGGGGCTCAACACCTCACTATGCAACTGGCTGCTGGACTTCCTCAGTGAGAGGCCACAAGCAGTAAGAGTCGGCAACAACATCTCAAGTAGCATTACACGGAGCACAGGGGCCCCCCAAGGCTGTGTGCTCGGTCCCCTGTTCTTTACGCTGCTGACACACCAACCTACAGCACAAATCACATGGTGGTTTTGCAGACGACACAACTCTGGTGCAACAGTGCATGGTGAACACAGCTGGGAAGATTATTGAGGCCTCACTCCCCTCCCTTCAAGACATATACAAGACCTGTCTCACCCGAAAAGCAACCATGATTGTGATCTACGACAGCCAACCCGCACACAGTCTTTTCAGCCTCCTGCCCTCTGGGAGGACATATAAAAGCCTCAATGCCCACTCCACCAGACTGGCAAACAGCTTTATCCACCGGGCTGTCAGGAAATTGAAATCTCTCCTTTGTGCATAGCATCTTTTTGCACAAAAACTCTGGACTCTGAAATTGCTGCTGTTGCACTGTTGCATTTTTTGCACATCTTCATGCACTATCACAACGCATCATATCATAACATTCTT
Source organism: Etheostoma spectabile (assembly GCF_008692095.1). Classification (NCBI taxonomy): domain Eukaryota; kingdom Metazoa; phylum Chordata; class Actinopteri; order Perciformes; family Percidae; genus Etheostoma; species Etheostoma spectabile. Next base: position 426,521 of record NC_045752.1, read on the forward strand.
GGGTTTTTTGTCTTATCTTATCTTGTAAATATTGTTGTCATTTACTGTCTTGTTAAAAATGTTCCTATCTGTTGAGCACTTTTGTTTTTTCTCTGTGGTAGGAATGTCTGTCTTATCTGTTGTGCATTCTTTTGTCTTTGTCTCACCGTGGGGATGGTGAGAAACAAACTTTCAATTCCTCGGCATGTCTAGTATATGTGAAGAAATTGAAAATAAAGCTGTTTTGACTTGACTTGATTAATGCAGATATTTGCTGATTGCTCTTATAACGGGGCGGATTTCTTTTTCTTTTTTTAATCGAGAATTGTTTTTGAATCAAAAATCGATATTGAATCGAATCGTGCCATTTTCTGAATGAACTACTCCCAACAGAAAAAGGGAAACAATGCAACATGGCAGAAAGATTTGTTTGATAAAATTAATTATGATATACTGTAAATTCACCTCCTTTAGAGAAATTCAATGCTTTCTTTATCCCTTTCTTGTTTTTTACATTATTTTTTGGGCATTTTAGGCCTTTATTATATAGGACAGTTAAAAATGTGAAAGAGAAGAGAGAGGGGGAATGACATGCAGAAAAGGGCCGCAGGTCAAAGTCGAATCTGTGGCCGCTGCGACAAGGACTGAGCCTTGGTACATAGGGCCGTCCAGGGGCCCCATCCCTTTCTTTCTTAATCATGCATATTACTCTCAAATAATATTGTTTTCCTCTCAGTTGAATTTGTTGACCTCATAGGCTAAATGATTCATTGGACAACAATATTATATTAGCAGATACCACAAAATCTGCCACAATATGATTCCAAATCAGTTCTATATAAGACAATATCATTTGCTGATTTAACACAATCACAATCATTGGTGCTCATTTATCGACATATCAATCCAGATTGATTTAATGTTACACCCCTATTAATAAGGGGAATGAAAGTGCTAAAATCTTAACAATTAATACACATCTTAAATAGATCATGAAAAGCAGGTCTTTAATATTTGATAAAAGTAATTTGTGGAACAGAATATCCGTTGATGTTTCTATAAGTACACAATATAGAGTGTAAACTGAAGTTTGAATTCATTAGTACAGTTTTGCAAAAGATCTTTTTTAATTGACACACTTCATATGGTTTACAGTACAATCTGAAAACACTACCTAAAATAGATTTTAGACACTTTCAATATCATGTCTTATAAGTTTGCTTTGTGAATTTAGGACACAATTATGAAAAATAATGAATTCACCTTGCTTGTTAGCAACTTATTATCCATGCATGTTTCTTTGATAACACACCAAGTCACTTAGAGCCAAGATTTGTGCCAAAGACGTCAAACTTTATAATACACAATGTACTTCTCGTTTGTTATCTGTACCTTCAACTGTCTGCGCAAACCACGCGAGTTGAATAGAAATGCCAATGTTGCCATGTTCACTGTTCGTCTCTCCTCACATTTCAAAGCTACCTTCATGTCACTAGTTAGCATTAGCATTAGCTAAATATCTTGCTGACTTGTTGTAGCTGACACATTCAGTTAGAATAGCTAGCTAACTTCCGTAACAGCTAGCAAGCACACACATAACGCATTTTCCAGCGAGCGAGTAGTCAATAAAGTCACTTACTCATTTCTTTGTGTTGTTTCCCCCGAACTGGGGACTATTTACTCTCCTGGCTCCTGCTTTCTCCTGACCTGTTATGCTAGGAAGAAAGGTGTATGTTATGTTAACGAAGGTCATGTGACAAAATCAGCTGACTCTTCAACGCTGGTTGGTCAAACGTTTTGGCACGAGGTGGGCGTTTTCTTTCACTGCTGCCTTCAGGTGCTGTTGGAAATACAGGAGTTCACCACCGATCCATTCCCTGATCCATTGAAAGAACGAGCTAAACCTTTTGTATCTAACCCTTCTATTTATTTATTTTTTGTTTTATTTTTATCGTCCAATTATTTCTTTTTTCATCTTAATGTTGATTTGTTATGTAAATGCTCCCATGTTTTGGTTGTATGCCCAACCCAAGGCAAAAGTTCCTTTTTTGAAATGGGTTTTGTTTATTAAAATGCCTTGTTTTTTTGTATATCTGTATTCTGAATGACTAATAATAATAAAAAAAATAAACAGCAAACTACAATGAAAGATCTGAATAGCTCTAACTGTAGGCAGGATGGCTCAGAGGATCATCGGCTCACAGGTCCCAACACTGGAAGAGATCTACAAAGTCCGCTGCAGCTTGTTAAATTAATCTTCTTTTATGTTTTTGTAACTTATAGGCTTCCTCATGTTTATAGTTTTAGGCTATACTTCATAGTTCTGTTCCTTAATTAGGCTTCTAGGCCAACAGGCTTGCTCCAAATGCCATTGTATTGTAGGTTACTAGTGACTATAAAGGTATCTTGGATCTTGTAGGAGTAGGCTATAAAGAAATACACTGGTTGTAGAAGTTGAAAGTTCATTGGGGAACTTGGGAAACAATTTCAACCTGCTTGTTCTGGAGATTTGTATCAGTAGCATACTTGAGTTTGCTCTGTTGCCGCAGAACTGTAGACGTTTGCATAGAATTTAACCCAGACGACACCGTAGCCTGAAGCCATTGCAATTTAGCAAACTCAGTGTGTTAATGAGAACCATGTGATGCAGCTGGAAACCTTCAGTTCAGATCGGTTGGTCGAGGCTGTTTTGGATTTTTGGTAGGAAAAAAATTGGCTGGAATAGTGTGTCTTTTGTGCAAAAAATCATTATGTGCAGCCCACAAGACCTGTAAACGGGCAAATGCTCCAGAGCTCACGGGTGACTGTCTATTATTTTGTGGTAATTTGATTAAATGTAAATAAGTTTGGTAAGATGCACCACTAAAGATAGACAAAGAAAAAGACCAACTGAATTAGTAAGGCCCCCAAAGTGTCTCCAGTCAAATAGAGGGACCCTTATGTCAAAATCTTTTATTTCCATTAACATGTCAACTGATATTCATATAGTGCATATTTTTACATAAATTCAAATTTAATCAAATTATAACCAAACTAATATGGAAGTGGGGTGGGTCTAAATTAGGCCCTCTTGAGAGTTATTTAACCAAGCCCTTCCTGCTTTTTCTCTTTCCTTCTACAGAAGGCCACAAATGAGGCTATGACTAATTTGTATTATTATTATTATTATTAGTAGTAGTAGTAGTAGTAGTAGTACTAGTAGTAGTATTATAAAGAGGAACATAACAGCACAATTAATAAAAGAAACAAGACAGTCTAAAGACAGGATGATATTATTGAGGTACCAGTTGAACGAGCGGAACCGTGACCAGTGAAGGCAGCATCAGGTGGAAGGTCGCGTCTCATAAAGAGAAGCGCACACAGTGTAGTCCCAGGCTACTTTACCCGTCTACATGTGAAGGGATGCCACAAAGGATGAACCCGCAGGTCCACATCCCTCCCCAAAAACAACCTTCTTTTACATCCGAATGATATGGCTATTGAACCGACATGCGTCTAATCAGCTTGTAATATATCCCCCTCTCTCCCTCTTTGCCTGTCTCCCACCACCATCGCTGCCAAATTGGGAGCCTGTCTCTATGACAACGTAGTTACAGGCGGGGTTTGCCAGCTGGAGGCTGAGTCAATCCGTCCTCAGTTGGCATCATCGCTCGGAACCTCCACACTGCATCACGCCCTGAGTGGAATGGAAGAAAACGACAAGAAAGAAAATGTATGTAGATGTGTGCTTTTTGCTGGATTTGTGGCATGCATGGCAACGTTTCATTCAAAATAGGTGACTCGGGCATGACTTACTCAAAGAAATAGGCTACTTGTGCAGCTGAGTCACTGATTGTTGAGAATGTGGATCAATAAAGCTATTGTTCCCATCGGTGCCATAGGTTGCTGCTCACCGCTAACTAGACAGCAGCAGGCTGCATGATGAGGAAACAGCAGTTTCCCCCTCCATCAACAAACTATGTGTGTGTAGCAGTAGGCCTCACCCTGTGTGCCCGCTCATCTGTAGACATGTCTATTGTTTCACAGGGGGAGTACACCGGAGAGATAAAGGGTGGGATGCGGCCTTCAATGAAACTGGTTGTTATGGGAATTATTAACAAAAAACCCAATAGGTAAGTGCACACACCTGTTTTCATTTTGAAATAAAAAGCGGACTATACATTATTGATATTGATGCCTACTGTTGCACATTTGACGTGGCAGCCAATTAAAGTTGTTGATAAAAAATAAGCCCTGGCTTGTTATAAAGCAGAACTGTAAAGCACATAGAGAGCTGTTGTCTGTGTTTGAGTGTATAGGCCACCCACCCAAGGACTAGAGCCCTGTTTTTGGCAAATATCTGTGTAATGCCAGTGCGTTTTCTAATTATAGGTTAGTATGTGAATGTGCGTGGGAGAGCTGCAAAATCCCATGAAATCTGAAGAGCCCCACTAGAATTCCTTGGTTGATAACATCAGCTGGCTATTTATTCATTTATTCATACAATCATAAATTAAGTTCCAGTGAAAGATGACAATTAGGCTGCGCAGCAAAAAAACATACTGTGCCAAAATAAACTATGATGCAGAATTTGTTTTTAATGTCAAAAACTTATTTTTAGCGTCCCTAACCCTAACCCTCCTTTTGTCCTCAGCTCAAATTTGACCCCTTTGTCTGTGTCTATATCAGAAAAATGGCATTCTTTTTAACCAAATTACCACAAAAAAGGATGGATTCCATGCAATGTTCTTTGCAAATACAAGTAATCACTTTCATAGAATTGTGGGTGAAAATTGAAATGGTTTCAAATCAATATCCTGACAAAACTCATCCACTCAACACACGCTCCTCTGATCTTAACGATTAGTCAAAATAATTCCTAATTTCTGCTTTATTAACTCAAATATTAGGGTAATAGATAAAAGCATAATTCTATACAAATGAGGGTTATTGACCATGGATTTCAAAAAGTAGTGTAAAACTAGTGGTAGTAAGTTAGTGTCAGTGAAATAAAAAAAAAAGAAATAATGTGTTGAAAATGTAAAATGTCGAAAAAAGGGTAAAAAAAAGTGTTAATGTTTTTGACCCAGGAGGACAAAACAAGGGTAAAGGACACATGTTCTTGAAGGTCCCATGACACGGTGCTCTTTGGATGCTTTTATATAGGCCTTAGTGGTCCCCTAATACTGTATCTGAAGTCTCTTTTATTTAGACCTTAGTGGTCCCCTAATACTGTATCTGAAGTCTCTTTTATATAGACCTTAGTGGTCCCCTAATACTGTATCTGAAGTCTCTTTTATATAGACCTTAGTGGTCCTCTAATACTGTATCTGAAGTCTCTTTTATATAGACCTTAGTGGTCCCCTAATACTGTATCTGAAGTCTCTTTTATATAGACCTTAGTGGTCCTCTAATACTGTATCTGAAGTCTCTTTTATATAGACCTTAGTGGTCCCCTAATACTGTATCTGAAGTCTCTTTTATATAGACCTTAGTGGTCCCCTAATACTGTATCTGAAGTCTCTTTTATATAGACCTTAGTGGTCCCCTAATACTGTATCTTAAGTCTCTTTTATATAGACCTTAGTGGTCCTCTAATACTGTATCTGAAGTCTCTTTTATATAGACCTTAGTGGTCTCCTAATACTGTATCTGAAGTCTCTTTTATATAGACCTTAGTGGTCCCCTAATACTGTATCTGAAGTCTCTTTTATATAGACCTTAGTGGTCCCCTAATACTGTATCTGAAGTCTCTTTTATATAGACCTTAGTGGTCTCCTAATACTGTATCTGAAGTCTCTTTTATATAGACCTTAGTGGTCCCCTAATACTGTATCTGAAGTCTCTTTATATAGACCTTAGTGGTCCCCTAATACTGTATCTGAAGTCTCTTTTATATAGACCTTAGTGGTCCTCTAATACTGTATCTGAAGTCTCTTTTATATAGACCTTAGTGGTCCCCTAATACTGTATCTGAAGTCTCTTTTATATAGACCTTAGTGGTCCCCTAATACTGTATCTGAAGTCTCTTTTATATAGACCTTAGTGGTCCCCTAATACTGTATCTTAAGTCTCTTTTATAGACCTTAGTGGTCCTCTAATACTGTATCTGAAGTCTCTTTTATATAGACCTTAGTGGTCCCCTAATACTGTATCTTAAGTCTCTTTTATATAGACCTTAGTGGTCCTCTAATACTGTATCTGAAGTCTCTTTTATATAGACCTTAGTGGTCCCCTAATACTGTATCTGAAGTCTCTTTTATATAGACCTTAGTGGTCCCCTAATACTGTATCTGAAGTCTCTTTTATATAGACCTTAGTGGTCTCCTAATACTGTATCTGAAGTCTCTTTTAGATAGACCTTAGTGGTCCCCTAATACTGTATCTGAAGTCTCTTTCCCAAAATTCAACCTTGGTGCAGAATTCCAGCCACTAGAGCCAGTCCCACAATGAGCTTTCCTTAGTATGTGCCATTTCTGAGTCTGTAGCTTTTGAGGACGACATCATAAGGAGCAAGATTCCAGATCATTCCATCTGAGCTTTCATTTTCTCAAAGGTAGAGCAGGATACCCAGGGCTCGGTTTACACCTATCACCATGTCTAGCCACTGGGGGACCATGGCAGGCTGGGGGAACTCATATTAAAGTTAAAAAACCTCATAAAGTGACATTTTCATGCCATGGGACCTTTAAAGGACCCTCCCTTTCCTAAAGACTGAAAGTAACACAACAGAGCTTTTCACTTTCATTTATTTTAAACTTTCTTATTAATGATTTTGTAAGCCGGCCTCTTAATAAAAACCTTTAATCTAAGCTTGGTGTTGCCAGGTCATTGTGATACCAGCATCACCAAAACTTTGCTGCCAAAAATAGGTTCTTTGTCATCTTGTCAAATGTAAATTAGCAACATTTGTAACAATACAATGCCAAAAATCCCAATAAAATGGTATATTTGTACAGAAAAATTGTAGTTTATTATGTTTCAGCGTAACCAGGGCCAAAGACAGAGCCGTGTACAGTACATGATCACTGTAAAAAGAAGTATTAAAATTATTTATGAGAAAAAGTAGTAATGCCACATTATAAAACACTCCCATTTAAGTAAAAGTCCTGGACTCAAAAGTAGTAATGGCAACATAAAGCACTAAAGTTAGTAAAAGAAAAACATCTCATTGTGCAGAATGACATCTGTTTGTGTCGTATTGATGCATTAACATGTAAGCAGTACCTTATTTCTAAGTTCTTTATGTAATTTTGGATAATTTAATGTAAAGTAGTGCACCATATTCTTTAAAGTGATCGGATATTGTGTCTCCAAAAAAGTATATGCAAAATAACTTTAGCGTAGAGATAAATGCAGTGAGTAAAAAGTACAATATCTCCCTCTCAAATGTAGTGGAGTAGACTTATGAAATAACAATAAATGGAAATGCGCATAAAGCGCACTTACCCACTTGCGCACAGTTTTTGAGTTAGTGTTCTTTCAACTACTGGAAAATTGGAAACAAAAATCAACAGTATTATAAATTCTCCTGCAGGTATTACATACTAAATTTAAACCATAAACTATATTTGTTATTCAGTCTTCTTTGTTTAAAGCCTCATTACTACATTACAGTTGTGATAAAGACCAGAAGATGTCACTGTTCTCCAAAGAATCTACACACATTAATAATACAGTTGATTCAATCAGAAATATAGAACAAATTAGTGGATGAAGTATTTCTTTCCTTAAGTACTTGAGTACTCACAACCCAAAGTAAAAATACCAGTCCCTGTTGTACTCTTATATTGTGGATTTTCATTTCTCAGGCAGTAATGTAAAAGCAGGATGTCACTATTGTAGTTGGCAAAGGTGGAGCATGTTTTGAACTATTTTTTACAGGACAGAAACAAATAATTATTTTCTCTATTTATCAATTGATTGATTGATTGATTGTTTGGTTTGTAAAAAAAACAAAAAAATTGGGAGAATGCAATCACAATTACCCAGAGAAGTGACACATTCACAATGCTTGTTTTGTAGTGTAAACCTCGCAACTGTTACAAATAAAATAAAACATTTGAAAAGGAAAAGCAGCTAATCTTCACCTTGGAGATGCTGAAATCATGAAGTGTTTTGCATGAAAAATGACTATATGGTTATCAAAAAGAGGCCAATCCATTTTTTTCGTCAATTGACTAATTGTTTCAGCTGTTTCATGTGCCAAAAATCTTAATATGTAAAGTAATTAAAGCTGTCAAATTAATTTAGTGAAGTTAAAAATGTCTCAAATTTGTACTTCAGAGCAGTACAAAGTTACATTCCACCCTAGCATCTTAGTCCAGGGCTGTAGTACTCGAGTCCAGACTTTTTTCTATGGTCTAGGACTTTCCTTGGACTCGCTGGTATTTGGACTCAGACTTGTCTCTGTTTCGGCCACTGGTCTTGCCAAATATGGCTTTTGGTCTGGACCGAGTCCAGGTTTAGTTGCTGAAATGCTCAGTATTAGTAGTACCTATCAGTGGTAATAGTAGTGGATTGGTGTTTGTATCAGTTCTAACACTGCTATTATGGGGTATCACCATAAGTCATTCAGTTTTCATTAGATTAGACTGTATGGTATCAAGGGGAAGGGCTATACTTCCATATCCTGGGCGTACTGACACTGTTTTTGCTTTTAGATTAACAAATAACCCAAAATGATTGTCTTGATACTGTCATGCATAAGCCTTTTTTTTCTGCCCTGGACTCAGTCTTGACTCAGACTTTTTTTGGACTCGGTCTTGACTTGGTCTAATCCTCTTCTTGGACTTGTCTTGGACTCGACAAAGGTGGTCTTGACTGCAACCCTGTCTTTGTCCTTTATTGAAATGTTGTAAATGTCTGTCAGTGTCTGATGTCTGGTGTGTTGGAACAGCATGGAGGTGGTTCTGTCCAGTGAGCCTCAGGAGGAGGACTCAGAGGGCGACGTGGGACTTCAGTTGAAGGTCAGCTTCATGGATAAGGCCGTCCAACGCAACGCCCGCATGGCTGGAAAGTGGGGAAGACCTGAAACTACCCTCTCTTATTTTCCTTTTGCACCTGGAGAATCCTTCAAGGTACATTTTTTTTTATCTCTGACATTTGTGTATGTATATGGCGGGGTGACACTGATCCAGAGTGACACAGTTAATTAAACTTGAACAGCAGATTTTTCAAGTAAGAATTGATCATCATGGACAATAAGTAAGGAATTTTTCCACCCTCTGATCCCTCAATGACACTGTCATAAAAACGTGTTTGCTGGAGTTCTCCCTGTGGTTTCTGCAGTCACACTCTGAAATACACAGTCAGCTTTAAACATGCACTATAGACAAATTGGTCTGTTTGGCATCCCCCTAATAACAGAAAGTAATTGGTCATTGTTCGAGTTAACAAGTCATCAAAAATGTAAGCTTCCAAGACCAAGAACTGAATCCAAGCTGCAGGGGATGTAAAAGGTAGAGGAGATTAACCGTTATGACTGAGCTCATCTTCTGAGACTGGAGGGAGCAATCTCTGAAGTCAAACAATCAAACTGTTGCAACTTGGGTAGAAAATGGTGTTTTCATGACGAACCTATGGTGGTCGAGACCGTTCAACACAAACACAAAAGCTACAACCCTAACACAAAAAGCTACCACACTAACACAAAAGCTACCACACTAACGCAAAAAGCTACAACACTAACACAAAAGCTACAACACTAACGCAAAAAGCTACAACACTAACACAAAAAGCTACCACACTAACACAAAAGCTACCACACTAACACAAAAGCTACCACACTAACGCAAAAGCTACAACACTAACACAAAAAGCTACAACACTAACACAAAACCTACAACATAAACACAAAAGCTACAACACTAACGCAAAAACCTACAACATAAACACAAAAGCTACCACACTAATGCAAAAACCTACAACATAAACACAAAAGCTACCACACTAACGCAAAAACCTACAACATAAACACAAAAGCTACCACACTAACGCAAAAACCTACAACATAAACACAAAAGCTACCACACTAACGCAAAAACCTACAACATAAACACAAAAGCTACAACACTAACGCAAAAACCTACAACATAAACACAAAAGCTACAACACTAACGCAAAATCTATCAATCAATTTGTGTTGTATCTGTTGCGTTTGTGTTGTAGCTTTTGTTTGTGTTGTAGCTTTTGTGTTTGTGTTGTGGCGTTTGTATTTGTGTTGCAGCTGTTTTATTTGTGTTGTAGCTTTTGTATTTGTGTTGCGGCTGTTGCATTTGTGTTGTAGCTGTTGTATTTGTGTTGCGGCTGTTGCATTTGTGTTGTAGCTGTTGTATTTGTGTTGTAGCTTTTGTATTTGTGTTGTAGCTGTTGCATTTGTGTTGTAGCTGTTGTATTTGTGTTGTAGCTGTTGTATTTTTGTTGTAGCTGTTGGATTTGTGTTGTAGCTGTTGTATTTGTGTTGCGGCTGTTGCATTTGTGTTGTAGCTGTTGTATTTGTGTTGTAGCTGTTGTATTTGTGTTGCGGCTGTTGCATTTGTGTTGTAGCTGTTGTATTTGTGTTGTAGCTGTTGTATTTGTGTTGTAGCTGTTGTATTTGTGTTGTAGCTGTTGCATTTGTGTTGTAGCTGTTGTATTTGTGTTGTAGCTGTTGTATTTTTGTTGTAGCTGTTGGATTTGTGTTGTAGCTGTTGGATTTTTGTTGTAGCTGTTGTATTTGTGTTGTAGCTGTTGTATTTGTGTTGTAGCTGTTGTATTTGTGTTGTAGCTGTTGTATTTGTGTTGCAGCTGTTGTATTTGTTTTGTAGCTGTTGTATTTGTGTTGTAGATGTTGGATTTTTGTTGTAGCTGTTGTATTTGTGTTGTAGCTGTTGTATTTGTGTTGTAGCTGTTGTATTTGTGTTGTAGCTGTTGTATTTGTGTTGTAGCTGTTGTATTTGTTTTGTAGCTGTTGTATTTGTGTTGTAGCTTTTGTATTTGTGTTGTAGCTTTTGTATTTTTGTTGTAGCTGTTGTATTTGTTTTGTAGCTGTTGTATTTGTGTTGTAGCTTTTGTATTTGTGTTGTAGCTTTTGTATTTGTGTTGTAGCTGTTGTATTTGTGTTGTAGCTTTTGTATTTGTGTTGTAGCTGTTGTATTTGTGTTGTAGCTGTTGTATTTGTGTTGTAGCTTTTGTATTTGCGTTGAACCGTCTCGGCCACCGTACGGACCACATCAATCATAGTAAGAAACAGAGGTCTGATTTGGGGCCTTTAAGTTGTGACCAACCTTTAGTGTATAAATAATTCCAGTGGCACGTGTAACTAAGTGAATGTACTCAAGTGCTCTACTTAAGTACAATTTTGGGAAATTTTTACTTGTGAGTGTTTTTATTAATGGAATTTTATACTTCTACTCATCTACAATTTGGATGTCTTCTTTGTTTACAATATAGGCCAAAATATGCTTGTCTTCTTACCTCGTCTTCCCTCTCCCTTACCTCTGACTGTTAGATGGAGATAGTTTGTGAGCACCAACAGTTTCGAATCTTGGTGGATGGACAGCCTCTGTGTGGGTTCAGCCACCGTGTCCTCCGGCTCGCCTCCCTCACCGCCTTACGAGTCTGTGGAGACCTACAGCTCACCAAGGTGGCCTAGCCCAAACAAGAACAACGTGAAGATGTTTGGGGACAGTATACAATACATACGGTTAACATAGAGCTCCCTTTTTGAGTAAAAAAAAGAAAAAGAAAAAATGAACCCATGATGGGGATGAAACAAAGTTACACCTGCCTTGTAATCACGTGTTAAGACAAAGTGCCTTCACTAGATTACCTGTTTGGGGACTTGAAGAAAACGACTGAATGTCAACGTCTTAAATCAACCGAGGAATGTGATTTGAACTGAAAGCAAATGTGGTCTAAGCTATGAAAGGACAAGTCTAACACTTGTCCTTCCTAATGAACATTTGTACAAACGTGATGTGTCACTGCTACACAAAAAGAGTGCTGCAGCCGTCTTTGTGCATTCAGATCTCAGACGTTAGTCTTTGATTTCTCTGGAGTTAACCTTTGAAAGCACTTACGTTTTCGAGCGCCAGCACGAAGATGAATGTTTCCGAACTGATTGTCATTCTGTGCCCGACTAAGTACTGTAATAATGTAAAACACTTCACGTAGCCTACATTAGTGCATGCCAGTATTACACACACTATGTTTCATTCCTCTCACTTTGCTTCCAGATTAAACTGGAGGGATTAAAGGTTATGTCACACCTTCAGTTATTTAATCATTGTTATCTTTGGAAAACTAACACCGATTTGTGGACTTTTCTTTTCTACCTCTAGCACTTTTATTTGTGTGAATGTTTCATATTGACTTTACTTCACTGCAATAAATCCCCTTTGTTGTTCTTTTTGTGGTCGAGCACCTGCTACCTGGATTTACTGTAAGACCTGCTGTACAGCATGCAATATCACTGCGGTGTTGTGTCACTTCTGATTTCACTGGAACAAGCCTGTAAAGCACCACCAGCTCAGCTTGAGTCATTCAGATAACAAAGGCTCGACTCAGCTTGCTGGGTGGGAGTGCCTGTCTGAGATGTGCTGATCTCAAACTTGATGATTGTGACAAAAAAAAAACAACCTGAGGCTTTTCTTGTCTCCACTTGTACTTCAGTTTGGTGTCAGATCCTTTACTTAAGTCAAAGTACCATAAAAACAAATGTCCCAGGGGTTTTTACAGGTTTGCCAAATTTGTTAGACTTTTTAAGACCTTTTCATTTCACATAGGATACATTTTAATACCTGTTTTAAACAACATACCAACCAAATGATGGAAAACCAGTAAGGATGAAAATGACATTCTTTCCTTTTTGTGAAGATGATTTTAGGCATTTATTTTTGACAGGACAGATGAAGACATTAAAGGGGAGAGAGAGGGGGGGGGGGGGGGGGAAATAACATGCAGCAAAGGGGCAGGCCGGAGTTGAACCCCAACCTGCTGCATCAAGGAGTAACCCTCTATATATGCGCCCGCTCTACCAACAGAGCTCTGAAGTCACCCAGGACACTCAATCCTGTACTTCCCTGCAGTATATAATAATTGCTCAAACAATTCATATTGGTATTAACGATTTTAATTCATTCAAGTTTATTAAGTTCTTTTATGTTTGCAACTATAAGAGACACACTTTCCCATTATGAGACTTACCATTTGCATCGGAAAAAACATTTTTCCCGGTGAAAACGTCATCCTTCACGTCACTGGGAAACGGGCTAGATGTTGCTAACGGTTTCCCAGTTGGTGGCGCGTTGTTGACAACTGACGCACAGAAACACGGCCGACGATCGCTCAGATGTGTTGAATGGTTAGAAACCTTTCCTGAACATAGAAAATTCATGCATGCATGTAATACATTTTGCCAACGTCTATAATGTGCTATCAATTTAGGTTGTAGTCGTCCATTGGTTTCAACAGAGTAACTTAAAGTTGTTGTGTGCTATTGTCAGTAACAAGTAATCTAATTCAACTCGAGTAAGCCTATGTTTTGAGCTCAAGTACAAACTGTAGTGAGGAAGGTAACGCGTAATTTAAGAGCTTTAGGGTGGCCTTTGTTATTGTGGCGTCCATGTTTTCACATCTGATCCTCAAGGCTACGCCCAACAGTTGGTGGCAGTCATGCAACAAGTTGTCATGCCAAACGCCCAATTTAACACAAGAAGAAGAATACGCATCGCGACTATGTGAACGCTGGCAGTCGGAAAAACAACGTAATCACAAGGGGCGGTCCCTGATATTCCCAGGTGGGAAAAACTTCATAAGAACTTCTCACCACGAGTGTCTGGAGTCACGTAAATATTCAACATGGAGAATAAAGTCAAAATGATTTATAGTTTAATAATGAACATTTTTATAAAATACATAACAAACTTTTACCTTAAATTGAATGATCACAAGAGATTTTGCTACGACTGTTGGGCTTTTAAAAGCCTTTAAATCCTCCATCTTTACTTTTAAATACAGAACAATGAAACTGAAAGCATTTTTAGAAATAAATGAACAGTAATGTTTTGTAACTACAAACACTTTCATCTGATTGCATGTCCCCAGTTTGTTGCTACAGTGTACTGTACATTCATGGAATGTGTATACTATAATACATTTCTTCTTTCACATCTAGATAAATGAAACATTGGTTATGTTGAGGAGTGCCGTTTTAACTTGGCTGCTCTATGTGTGCTCCCTGATTGCTTCTATCCAGTCCATCTTCTGCTGCTCGGTCGGAGCCTGGATGAAGTAACGCGTGTCTGACTGAGTGATGATTTTAAACAAGTTCCCTTGAACGTTGCCTTTCACACCTGTGTGGGAGAAGAAATGAGGGTCAATGAAGTAGAACTGTATTAGGACTGACACAATAAGGCTGCTTTGGACGGACAGACAGACATATTTTAGTTATAAATAAATTTGAAAAGCCAAATTACACATTCGCTGGAAAAAGTTAACAAATCCGAACACTTGACATGAAAGAACTTAAAGTGCTCATATTTTGCTCATTTTCAGTTTCATAATTGTATTTAAAATGTTGTACCAGAATAGGGTCATGTGGTTTAAATTTCAGAAAACACTATATATTTGTTTGCACACTGCTTCAGCTCCTCTTTTCACCCTGTGTGTTGAGCTCTCTGTTTTAGCTACAGAGTGAGGCATCTCCCTTCTGTTCCATCTTTGTTTGGAGTTGCACATGCTCAGTAGCTAGATAAGGACTACTAGCCAGTCAGAAGTAGAGTATGAGGGCGTGCCCTGACAGTACCTAGATAAGGACTACTAGCCAGTCAGAAGCAGAGTATGAGGGCGTGTCCTGACAGTACCTAGGTAAGGACTACTAGCCAGTCAGAAGCAGAGTATGAGGGCCCTGACAGTATCTAGGTAAGGACTACTAGCCAGTCAGAAGCAGAGTATGAGGGCGTGCTCTGACAGTATCTAGGTAAGGACTACTAGCCAGTCAGAAGCAGAGTATGAAGGCCCTGACAGTACCTAGGTAAGGACTACTAGCCAGTCAGAAGCAGAGTATGAGGGCGTGCCCTGACAGTACCTAGGTAAGGACTACTAGCCAGTCAGAAGCAGAGTATGAGGGCGTGTCCTGACAGTACCTAGGTAAGGACTACTAGCCAGTCAGAAGCAGAGTATGAGGGCGTGCCCTGACAGTACCTAGGTAAGGACTACTAGCCAGTCAGGAGCAGAGTATGAGGGCCCTGACAGTATCTAGGTAAGGACTACTAGCCAGTCAGAAGCAGAGTATGAGGGCGTGCCCTGACAGTATCTAGGTAAGGACTACTAGCCAGTCAGAAGCAGAGTATGAGGGCGTGCCCTGACAGTACCTAGGTAAGGACTACTAGCCAGTCAGAAGCAGAGTATGAGGGCTTGCCTTGACAGTACCTAGGTAAGGACTACTAGCCAGTCAGGAGCAGAGTATGAGGGCCCTGACAGTACCTAGGTAAGGACTACTAGCCAATCAGAAGCAGAGTATGAGGGCCCTGACAGTACCTAGGTAAGGACTACTAGCCAGTCAGAAGCAGAGTATGAGGGCGTGCTCTGACAGTACCTAGGTAAGGACTACTAGCCAGTCAGGAGCAGAGTATGAGGGCGTGCTCTGACAGTACCTAGGTAAGGACTACCAGCCAGTCAGAAGCAGAGTATGAGGGCGTGCCCTGACAGTACCTAGGTAAGGACTACTAGCCAGTCAGAAGCAGAGTATGAGGGCGTGCCACGCTAGCAGCTAGGTGAGCATTATAACGTGTGTTATAAAGTGATGCACGTTCATCTGTGAATAACAGAGCTGTTTGGAGCAGTTTGTGAACAGTGAATCAGTGAATCTGTTGGAGATGGTAAGTCCCTTGGGGGGGGGGAGGGTACTTTGGGCTTTTTCACTTTGTAAACACACAATGTGAAAAAAAAAAAAATATAACACTATAAAGGAAAGGGACAAAGCCAAAGAGCATAATATGAACACTTTAAAAAAACATTAACTTTAGTGTCAAATACCTAAAACATATTTCTGTATTTCCTGAAACAGCTGTCTGCTGTAGTTTTTAACAAATTTCATTTGCAGATGTTCTAGTGAAAATGTACAGTAACAGGACTTTTTTTTTTTTTTGATTGACATCAAATTAAACTACAGTGCCCAAGTTCATTGTGATAAAGAAAGGTTTTGGACAATAATGAGAGATACCAGGCTTTGGATTAACACCCAAAACTTTCTTAGTATACTACATAGTATAGTATAGTATACTATGTAGTATACTAAGAAAGTTCTGGGTGTAATATAGTATAGTATATACTATCCTACATCTGTGAGGTTGTCAGCTTAGTGTCTGCCTGCCGTGCTCTGTTCGTAGGATGGGTGATTTAATCGCCAGTCCTCAGCGATGTAGCGGCATGTGTCACATAGCTCCAAGGCCAGGAAGCTTTCCAAAGTTAGCGTTGGCTGCTTCTCGATTGCCATGATTGTTCTGCTACCAGCCTCTGTCAACTACCGTGTGGAGCTGGTGTCGCTGTCAAATCTATCACTGGGATAAGTAAAGCTGTGCCCAATTGAAAAATTAACTACGTTTTACTACCAAAGAAGTGCGTTACACTACTTTTTACCTGAAAAAGTAGTTACATTACTGACTATAGTACAAACAATTGGATTTTTTTTCACAGCAGCGAAACACTCTTGGTTTCCTCCATTTACCTCATCACACAAATTCATTTTCATCTGTTAGAAAGTGGCAAAGTTCTCTCCCAGACATATAACCACAGTAAAAAACAACAACATTTCTTCTCATCACCCGCCCTGTTTTGTAATCACTTGCATGAATAACTGTTTTTTAGAAGTGCACTGGCCTCGGAGGTCACGGTTGTTGAAGACAGTGACTCACCTGAGGGAACTCCGTTATCTTGCAGAGAAGACACCAGGCAGCCTCGCAGTGAGAAGCCGCCAGCGGGGCTGATGTCATCCTGACAAGGGACATAAGACAGGAAGTGAGTAACACGTATCAGTCATGGCCGTCTGAGGCTTAGGCAAACAAAACAACTGATTTGTGTGGGCCAGGATCTCCTCTGTTCAGTGTCATCATCATCATTTAAGAATGTATTAAGGTCATGTAATCGTGTGGTGAAATACACCTAAGAGGTTTATTAGATAAGCAAACTTCTCCAAAGTTGCTCCACCAATAGTCATTGACTATCTTAGACATCAATATTCTTCAAACCTGTAAAGTTGTGTTTAAAACGAAATATTTAAAAAAAAAAAGAATTACCTTATAGTTTTAGAGGAATATTTTGATAACAATTCATATTTCCATAACTACCATACAAGGCAGGCTAAGAATCTTCATCTTAGTCAGTTTTCTATCAAATGAAAAGGGAATGAAAGTGTACATTTAATGGATTCCTCTGTGTTATTCAAATAAAACAGGCTAAGAAATGCCCTGCTGTCTAAAACATTTGAAAAATAGATCACTCTTAGAAACTGGTATTATTACTTTAAAGGTGCTTTAAGCAATGTCACGCATGTTTTAGGCTAAAAACGTAAGAGCACCTTTAAATACGGTAATGGCTTCCTTTTCTCTGCATGCATTTCTCTTTTTTATCTCATTGTATTTAAAACTTTTGAACACTAACATTCTCAACATGTACTGGTGATTTTGCATTTTGTCCTTTGGGTGTGATTTTTCAGATAAGCCCTTACAGGTTTCTACCACACACTCACATCTATTGTATTTATGTGTGTGAAATACATGAACATAAACTTCTATAGATTTTTTTTAGGTTCTATCAAGTAATTGAATTACTTTCTTTAATGTATTTAGTATTGGGCTGCGTTGGCCCTCCATACCATGGGATGTCGACTCACCTTGGTGGGATCATAATAGTGAAGGTAAGAAGGCTGTGAACGCAGCACAAACAGTCGCACCTTCCAGTTCTTCCTTCTGTGTCCCTATGTTTATAAAAGTTGTTGTTAGTAAATTGTAGCGTTTATATGAACAGGTTTGGGGTGCCAGGTTGTGAAAGCCCCCTTTGACTTTTGGGCAATCTCATAGGTTTACCTGTTTCAGTAGATATCCTCTCTTGATCACTTTTCCACTGAGCTCTACTGCAGACAGCGACTTCTCCGCCTTCACACTGCCTCTCTTCTTTAAGCTGTCAGACTGGGACGAAACACAAACATGCTGTGGATGAAACACTACTCCAACCTGCTATCTGCCTTCTCGGAATAAATAGATTAACACTGGAAATCTGTCTATAATGTATGTGGTTATTCTTAGTGTGAGAGGTCAGTACGCAGAGACGGCCTGGTACCCACAAAGCTGTACAGCGCAGTGGAGTCATCCATGAACTGCTCACTGAGGCCGGCGGTGCGGTACGCCTCCACACTCTTCAGGCCGACGGTGCGCAGGAAACCCTCCTCCACCAGGGCTGAGGCCAGCGTCATGGCCTCCACACGGGTCAGAGCCAGCTGCATGAACACCAGCCAGTCCACCACCGCCGAACCTGCAGGGACATCACATTTATATATATATATATATATATATATATATATATATATATATATATATATATATATATATATATATATATGTATATATATATAGATATATACATATCTATATATACGGATATAAACTCTCTCTCTATATATATATCTATATCTATATATCTATATATACTGTATTTATATATCTATATATATATATATATATATATATATATATATATATACTGTATACATATACTGTATCTATATATATGTAGATACAGTACATATAGATACAGAAAAAATAGAGCTACAGTATATATATTTACATATATATATTATTATATGATATATATTATACATATTGTCAGGTATTGATAATAATATAAATATAAAAGACATGTACGTATACATAATTGTAGTTTATCCACAAAGCAAAGAAGACATTAAAGGGCGGCTGTGGCTCAGTGGTAGAGCGGTTGTCTGCCAATCGGAAGGTTGGGGGTTCAATCCCTGGCCCTGCAGTCCCATGTCAAAGTGCCCTTGGGCAAGACCCTGAACCCCGAGTGAATGTGTGTGAGTGTATGTCTGATGAGCAGGTGGCACCTTGTACGGCAGCCTTGGCCACAATGTGTGAATGGTGAATGTTTCCTGTATGATGTAAAAAGCGCTTTGAGTTGTCGTTAAGACTAGAAAAGTGCTACATACATGCAGCACATTTACTTTAACATTATATAGACAAACTCAAAGTACCATGACAAAATTTTACTGCACTTAAACTATGTACTTTGATGTCCATTTTTATTTCATTCTATTTAATTTTGCTTTAATTAATGTGTGTTTTTCTCTTTATTTTGTTTTTGGTTTGTTGTTTTGGTGCATCATATACAACAGATGCCATAGACATTGTTTGAAAATGCGCTTACTGCATGAATTTCAAAGCATTTTTAATTAATAATGATAAGATACAACTTAAATTGTAGAAGATAACTAGTGGCAAAAGTGGCAATAGTTTGTTCTGTTTATTGTCTTTCAATAGTACCTTTTACTGTCATTTAACCCTCTTTGGCTTCATGAGCAGCATGCAGGGATTATAACCATGAAGACAGAAATCTATGGGGGCTACATTCCCATTGTACAAGACTGGATGCATTTAAAGTGTTTCCAAGCAAAAAGCATCTGACACGATAGAGAAGACTAAAGATGTTGTAAAGGCTAACCTGAGAAACAGTTGCTGTAAGTGCTGCCCTGCTCCACGTGGTTGCTCATCCTGATACCACTGTGGACGTCATACATGGAGTCCAACACTTTGCTTTAAAAGAGACAAAGAGAACGGGGGAAGACGAAGTCATAAACAAGCAGAGACAAAAGTAAGAGGTCTGCAGGGTGAGGCAGTGAAAACACCAGAAGGTTTAACACGGGGGTGACGTCTGTGTGGTGGAAATGCTGTTGGTCACGCTTACCTCAGATTGATGTTGTGTAAGCGGGATCCAGCAGGGTCTGGCTGGTTCGCCACATTCCCACCTTCAGCCGCCCGCAGCTTGTTGACCGCAGCCATGATGTTACCGGCCCAGTCATCCCTCTCCTCCCGGGAACAAGCCTCCAAGTAATGATCCACCCCATTCTTTGTCTGGAGCTTGAACACCAACTAGGAAACATACACAGAGTAAGGGTGGTGATGGGAATCATTGCATTGCAACATGGTTGATTCTGCATCGATGCGGTGACAGACCATAATCGATCGTTGCCTACTGATGTTACTTGTTGAAAAAGTTTCTTTTTTCTTTCTTTTTTGTCTGTTGTGTGCTGTGTCCAGACTCCATTCAGGAAGTGTCTTTTTTTTTTTGACCCTTGTGTTGTCTTCCCATCAAAATTAAAAATCAGCCCTTGTGGTGATGCTTGTTCTCGATGTTTTTACCTTTTCCTTAAGTCTTTGTCCCATTTTTCAACACTTTTGATGCTTTTTTACGATGTTTGTCACTTTTTTCGACGTTTTCAACACTACGTAACACTGATTTATTACCTTTAGTTTTACAGTTCTTTTTTGAATTTATGGTCAATAAACCTCATTTATAGGAAATTGTATCTTATGTTTGAGTTAGAAAAGCAGAAATAAGGAATTATTTTGACTAAAATTAAAGGAATGGATGTCGATGGATTATCCCAGACTGGAATATGTCAACTAATACTCAACACTATTTCAAAACCACTTCAATTTTGTTTTTCAAATGCTAGAAAATTGAATAAGACGCCCTAAAATTAATGAAAGTAGAGATTTGTACTTGCCAAAGAGCGTTGTTATGTAATTTGGGGTAGTTAAAAAGAACATTGATATAAGAAAATGAGTCAATTTGACCCGAGGAAGAACATAAGGGTTAAAGCGCAGAGACAACAAAAAAGGGAGTTCATTTATATCTGACTGCTTGAATGTGTTGTTATACCATGCGTGGTAATTAGAGATGCTCCAATACCATTTTTTCCACTTTGCAACACTGATTCCGATACCTGAACTTGTGTTTCTGCAAGTTCCATACTGATAAGTTGCGTGTCAATCCGATGCCAGTGTGTTAAGAAAATACATATATTTATTGTTTCAACAGAAGTTGACTACTATCCCTGTATGGATGTGATAGGATTGCTATATTGTTAAACTCTTTCTGAAAAATGGACAAACAGTAAACGCATCATCCAGTTTGAAAGCGAGTCATAGCGGGAAGAGAACATAAATAAAGTACTTTGAGTAGATTTTCTTTAGGGCTAAATTACAGATCCCTATTAGATCGGTGCATTAACTTCAGTACGTTCCGATACCGGCAATAAAATCAGTATCCGATGCTTTTCCGATACTGTACATCTCTAGTGGTAATATGATAATATTATTGAGGAGCTGACGCATCGTGATATTGGAACCAGTAAATATTCACACCCTAGAGAGAAAGGCCAACAGATTTGGCCGACAAAACAGGTTGTTACTTGGAGATCAGGTCCTGACAAAAGAGTAACCTGAGGCTATGCATATCCGAGAGCCTCAGCTGGTGGAGCCGCACCTTTAATGGGCATGGTTTCTTCCAATAAAAACATTAACAAAGGAAAACCGTGACTAGAAAACGTAATGCATCCATGGACATGCCACATGTTGTCTATGCATGCGTGATCTAAACATATGAATTCAAATTAGTATATTTCTGCAAATACATTATGTATATATTGTTGTATGAGGTCTCAAACCAAATTACAAAGACGTTATAAAATGCTTTTTCAGGGAAACCTTTAACAATGAATTTCTTTCCTGAGACATCAGACTATTAAGGTCTGTAATGAAATGTTTGAAACAAAAATGTGTGAGTCCTTTGAAGCATCTATAAGAGTCTGGATTAACTCACTGGCCGATTTTCATACTCCAGAAAAGGACAAGTTATTACGCAGTCCTTCAGGAGGATTTTCCCCCGTTGACATGAGTCCTTTTGGCCCCCTTCATACTTGTAATACAGCAGCTTATCTGGCATCAACACGAACCAGCGTGCCTTCCAGTTGTGTACAACATGACCCTGTAATCACATGATCACAAATGATCACAAATGTGTTATATTTTCAGAAAAGCAACATACAGTACTCTTTTCTCTTACACTACATTATTTAGTTAGACATACAAGAGGGCACTTTAATTTTAATGATAAAAGTTCACATCAGCCAATGAGAAATCCTTTCCACAAATACATATATATGATTACATTTACCATCTGCTACGTCCCTCCCTACATGTCACACTGACTCAGTTCAATCTCTATTTTGCGGCATTTGTATTATTGTGTATTTCACAAAATATGCCTTACCCTTTTCACCAGGAACCCTTCTCTTAGAATCACATTTGTCTTGTCTGTATCCATTCTGCTCAGTGGGATCTCGGCAACTGAGCTTTCCAGCTCAAGTTATTGTATATATATATATTTTTTTTTTTCCTCATTAGGTGCGTCACCATGTTCACACCCAAACACACTCACACCTGTGACTCACACCTTGCTCAACAATCCAATCATGCACCTTCTGCCAATTATCACATGAGGGCGCACTGACTCCTCAGTATGGCTGACGATTGGTAGAAAGTTTCTTCATTGTCGTTCGCACAGCAAGTACATAAAAGCAGTTGTTGGCAAAACAAATCGAACTTAAAAGCTCAGGATTCTTCCAACAATACTCATTTTTATATATATATAAAAAGATCACTCTTAGAAACTGGTATTAATACTTTAAAGGTGCTCTGAGCGATGTCACACGTTTTTTTAGGCTACAACATTTTTTTTGTCACACACAGCAAACATCTCCTCACTGTCCGCTGGAACAAGAAGGAGTTGGTTGAGCCTAAAAAACGTGTGACATCGCTTGGAGCACCTTTAAATACGGCAATGATTTCCTTTTCTCTGCATGCATTTTTTTTTTTTAACTCATTTTACATGAAACTTTTGAACACTAATATTCTCAACCTGTACTGGTGATTTTGCTCTTACATTTGATATGTCCTTTGGGTGTGTTTTTTAATATATAAGCCCTTACAGGTTACTACCACACCCTCACATGTATTGAATTTATGTGTGTGAAACACATGAACATAAACTTCTATAGATTTGTTTTAGGTTTTATCAGGTAATTGAATTACTTTCTTTGGTGGTCTTAATTGTATTTTTCTGGAGTTGCGTTGGCCCTCTATTGCAGAAGAAAAAACACACAAATAAAAAAAAAGAGACATGAAGAAGTCAAAATAAAACTTTCCGAAACCTAAATGTAATTAATTTACGTGTGTGTGTGTGTGTGTGTGTGTGTGTGTGTGTGTGTGTGTGTGTGTGTGTGTGTGTGTGTGTTGTGTGTGTGTGTGTGTGTAAGCAGAAGCTCAAAATTAGTTTTCACATCATCAATTTCAGTATGTAAAGAATTCATGTTCAGGAGTTGAAGCTGGACAAACCATCCTCCAAACAGATTGGAGATTTTTTATCCCATTTTGATGAGAAAACAGCAGCTGGGGGTCTACCACAGCTCATCCTGCTTTGCAGCAGCTGGACCCAATAGGAGGACAAAGTGCACATGTACAGTACCTGAGAATGGGAATGATGTGGTTGGTGAGCCTGAAAGAGTATTGGTACTGAGACTCCTGCTTCTGCAGCCACATGTGGCCCTGCTGGACATTAATCCCATCTCCTTCTCCTGAAAGAGCATGAATAAAGGGATAGCTACTTTCAAAAAGGACTGCAGCTTCTTTTAAACCTCTTCACTGATCTATCTCTAAATTAATTCTTTCAGATCACATTGTTAGGAAAATAAAAGTTTTCTTTGGAACCTTAACGCTTACCCTTCAAGAAAGTATTTACTCTGCTTAAACCACCAATAACTGATTGTTTTACCACTTGGGGGCGGCGGAGAAAAGCTGGGAACACACCTTTCAAGAAAACATGTTAGCATACAGTGTCCTATTTACGTATCCTGCAGACACAGAGCAACATTGCCGTTCATTTTGAGTCATGTTTATGTCCATCTGATGAACGTCAGGCCAATATTCAGTCTCATTTACCTCTGTTTAGGTCTCCACCAACTCCTGGAGTAAATATCTGTTTCTTAGCTGCTAAATTCAGTGTCATGTGCACCAGCTAGCTGCAAAATGCATTAAACTATATTATATTATTATTATATATCCCACCTGGTTTCTTGGCAAGATCAACCCTACGAAGTAGCCCAATTGATTGGGGTTGGGACCTCGAGTAGCTGCTGATTGGTCAGGAGATAGAACTTGAACAAATCAGATTCCGCTAGCATGGACGTGTGACCAGTCACAGCGTGCGAATGCTGAAGGGTCTCGCCAAATTCAACTAAATTTAATTCAATTGTAAATAGTATCAAATCATAACAAGAGTTTTCTCAAGACACTTTACAGATAGAGAAGGTCTAGACCACTCTCTATAATTTCTCCAATAATAGTACATAATAATATAATAATAACTCCAGTAATTCTCCCTAAGTTCTTGCAAGAGCACAATTTGAATTTGCTCAGTGAGTCACTCTGGCATTGAGTAATGCTGCTCATGATCTATGGCCTTGTAGCCGAGCTGCACCAATCACATCATTGTATCATATAAAGGTGGGGCAAAGGGGATCTTAATGGATGAATGGATGATGACAGCAACTGCAACGTCAAGGTCAATAGTAAACATTGCAACATGGCTATGGACGGCGCTTGAATCATTCCTTTGCAAGGACGTTTTTGTTGTTTTGCCGTCTGGATTCAACAAGTTTGATCTACCAGTTAGCTCCGCTGGTAGCTGAGTGTATGGGACTCTGGATACGTCACCCTGTGTGTTGTTGTAATTGGTCGTAGTGTTATCTAATTACGTGCAGTGAGATTTCCAAATGCACGCTTGGTGCCGCCCCTCGAGTTGGGCGACTTTCATAACTCGATGCCAGACCCTTCTGGTCTGGAAGGTTTATATGTCTCCGGACAGATTTTGTCACTGTCCAAGATGCAGTCACAAAACTTTACAGGTAAAGGTACTATTATTGTCATGTACACATACATGTAGCAAAAACCATTCTCTGCATTTAAGCCATCCCTCAAGGGAGCAGTGGGCAGCTATGTACAGCACCCAGGGACCAACTCCAGATCCGGTGCCTTGATCAAGGGTACTGACTGGAGAACCTAGTACATGTTTTTTGATGGTGGGGGAAAACCGTAGCACCCAGAGGAAATCAACGCAAACATGGGGAAAACATACAAACTCCACACAGAAAGGCCTGGAACGACCTGGATTCGAATCCCGAACCTTCTTGGGCCACCATGTTGCCCAGTTGTTGTCTAGTTTAAATTAGTTGAAAATTAAAATGAAGGCCACATTCAAAAATAAGTGTGGTCAGAGCAAGGGCGCCACAATTAGGGGGGTAGGAAGTAGGGAAGGGGCACCCCTACATTACAACCATTAACCTGATTTGGTCAGTTATTGTTTATGTGGTGCTATTTTTAAAGGAATTATCTTCATCTCTGCATTAATCTGTCACTTAATATTTTCTGACTTCCCTCACTTTCATTTTTTTTGTTGACAACAAGAAATATAGCGAATATCACCAGACTTTTTGTGACATTTAAAGCAACAATTCTCATCAGTGTCATGCTTTGGAGACAGCTACGGCTCACCATATCCCTTTCTACAGTTTTCAATCTGAATATAGTCTGAAAACATACTGTCAAACAATCTTTTCCAGCTGGGAAATGCTTAAAAACAGCATTTCCGAAAAGATATCTTGTTTTCCAAAGACTTCCAAGTTTTTTTCCAACAGGTTGTCAGCAAATGTTAAGCTTAAAGGGTTGTATGTCATGTAATGTCACATAACCCTTTCTTTTGGATGAAACCTAGAGGATTTACCATCTTATGACGACAGAGGCATGAATCTTACAGCTCTGCTCTCTGCTGCAGGACTTCTGTAAACTCTCCATTGTGTCTCCCAGGTGAAGGAACCTGCACATGCAAGCATGTGGTTATGAGACAACTGGAATGTGCAACAGACTCAGCGTGGCATCTGGCCAAATCGCCTCAAACAGACAATCTCTTCAGCACATAGAGGAACAATAACCCCAAATCCTGCTTGTGAGAGTCAAACACCTTTTTTGAGTCCAAAACAAACACACTCCTGTGAGCTAAGAGCAGAATGTTAAGTCGAGTCACTGGTTAAGGTGTGTCTGGAATGCCCTCTGTGTAACATTAACTATAAATCAAACATTAATTACGTACAATAAAGATGATGGTGTTTTGGCACGCCAGGATATGAAGGGCTCTGACGCAAGCCAGCTCACATGGGGTGCCCGGTTGCCCTGGTCACACACACTTTAAAAGCAAACACTCGCCAGCCTCTGTTTTCTTGGTCCACAGACTTATTGTTCACTGGGTGTGTGTTTGCGTGTCAACGTCTACAGCTGGTTACACAGAGCAGGTTGGTGGTCAATCTCATGCTTTATGAGACTGCAATGGAGACAGGAATTCCCTGTGGGATGATAAACCCATGGCATGTATTACCACAAAAATATTACTTTTTGTTCTTATTTCCTGTAATAATGACTAGTAACATTGGTTTTTCTAAGGGAAAACGTTACAATTTTCAAAGTGAGGTCACATTATTTTCAATCAAACTCAACTTTTCAAAGTGCTGCAGCTGAAAGGAAAGTGGATTTTCCCTCTAAAAACAAATGTCCTTTTCTATTGTCCTCAAATATGACTGAGTGTGTGAGATTTAGACGTACTGTAGTGAAATTAAATGGCCTTTATAACAAAGCCTGAAACTGGAAAACAGGATGTTCCAGAGTCAGGAGAAGGGGAAGCACTGTGGTTCTTTTTCTCTTGCTGTTCGCCTTAAGATTTCTCGACCAGTGGCCGCTTCAATAAAAAGTGATGTGGTGACACAGTGCTTCATGGTTGTTGACCTATTTTACAGGTGCAACATCATGTGTGTAACAAGGGTAATGTACATGCTAAAGACCGTGGCCTGTTTTCATTCCATGTGCCACAAACAAGTGATCTTTCACAAAATGTCCCCTCCAGACTAAAACACACATTTCATTATTCATTACTGTACATTTACATCTACTGTCCTTTCTTTCAATAAACACACAAACAAACTTCAAATAGTCAAATGACCCCTACTTTTAATTACTAAACTATTAGACATTAATACATTAAATACATTTAAAAAAAAATTAAAGTGCTTTTATCAAAAGCGTACAGCTAAGGTTTGGTACTATTGTACAGTAACATGGTATCCTATGTAGTTAAATCAGGGTAAAGGGAAAACTGTGAGCTCATTTCTCAGGGAATTAAAGGAAAAGTTATTGTTAGCAAGCTTGATATTGCTGATTCCTCAGTGTCACAGAGCTCAAATAATTGTAGTCCAAAAACTATTAAAACATATTAGTTCATATCACATTGTTGCACAGGCTGACATGTTACTCTATTACAAAGAAGATGGCCACTGAAGTTTTTTCATCCAATATTGTGCACCGTCCTGCAGCCATAAACACTCACTAACAGAGTAAATGTGTATTAATCCACATGTATAAAATAGCCCCCACAAATACACTCTTCACTCCTGTTTAAAGCGGCTATGACTGATATTTTACGCAATTTTCCGCTTATTTTTCAGATGTCCGGTCTAAATGTTACTATTTTGGTTCACTCTCACCGCTCTCATGTCATTTTTCAGCAGCAACAAGTAGTAGTTTTCAGCAAAAAAGCTGTATAAACCCAGTGTACACTATCTACTCAGCATTAAACAGCAGATAGACACATTAGAGACCAGCTGGTTAACAAATAGTAGAGCATTTAGCAGCTATAGAGCCAGATATATCCCTCACGAGTTACTGTCATAGAGACCAAAAACAGAGCTAAAAGAGAGCAAATATTGGACTCCTGAACTGTGTGTAACCAAGTGTGCCAAAATAATTTAAAACGTGATATGTCAGTGTTGTTTCTGGTACCCCCAAGTGGCACAAAAGTCTGTTGACGCACGTTGAAATAGTGTTTGCTGAAAACTACAGTACCCAGCTGGAAGCAGGAAATTATAGAGCCTTAAAATTACTATTTTATGGATCTCTTTTTTAAAGATCTACTTCTTAAGTAGAAACCAATGGGATTAATCTGAGAGCTATAGACAGGGTAG
The DNA here is from genome assembly GCF_008692095.1 of Etheostoma spectabile. NCBI lineage: Eukaryota > Metazoa > Chordata > Actinopteri > Perciformes > Percidae > Etheostoma > Etheostoma spectabile. The sequence continues at coordinate 454,659 of NC_045752.1, forward strand.
GAAAGTCGGAAAGCATCTAGAAATAGTTAGTTCGTTTTTGTAGGTTTGTTGACAATAAGAAAAATATAGAATATTGCCAACCTTATCTTTTAAGATGGGTGTTAACAGACTGATAACATAACAGTTTCAATACAATGAGTTTGGCTTTATGGGGACTTTCTCTGCTTATAAACTTTCTATCCAACTGAAACAGCATGACAAGGCTTTCACTAAAAATGCATTTGAGTTGCAAAATACAGCTAGACTGGGCCCTCTCTGCCGGCGATTTGATTGAAACCTGCTTCAGTTCAAAATTTCAGTTTCACACCAATCACAAATTGGCGTATCTACCCGGCAAGCTATTGGCGGGTTGAACACAATGACAGAAGTCATTTAAACTATGCCCGTTGGTCACGCCTCTTGTGCAGAGAAAATACAGAGCCGACTCCCCAGACCAAACGCTCGATCTCAAATCTACCGAGCTTGGCTTGGTCTGGTGATAGCCAGACTAAAAACAACAGTATATGCAGCTAAACGCCATGAAGTGGACTAAGTTGTCAGTTAGTCAAATGCTCTACAGTTTTTTCAAAGAAGAAAATAATTAAGTGTCTACACAAAAACACACAAAAAGAAACAACTTTTCCAGCAATTACACTTTGTTCGAAATCCCTCTTTACCACCGGGCACCTGGACAGTGGATATGTGGTCTTTCAGGGCATTCAGAGCACGATCAGTACTTTACAGTTCGATCCGTCAGAGTTGACTCAGCTAGCGTACAGGACCGTGGCCGGGCGACTGGAAAAGCAAGCAGGCACGGCTGGACGTGCAGCACGAGAGCATCGTGTCTGTAGTGCGTAAAGAAGACGTTAGGAGAAGAGGGTTAAGCAGCACTCAGCCGGTACCACGATGTCACCACTTTCTCCGGGTGAGCCATCGTATCCTTCCACTGCTCCACCGCTTCTGGGACAGGGCTGTCGAATCCCAGCTCCACCTGCCAGAAACATTGGAAAGGCAATGATTCCTCAGCTTGTTGCATTTAATCTCCAAATATCTCCATATCTTCCAATCTCAGTATTGAAGAAAGAAAAAATAGCACAATCCTCCTTTTTAGAAAAGTGGGAAATTTGGAAGCAAGAAAACACACCCTCAATCCTCAATCCACTCAGGCGTTGTTCTCAAGGACTTATTTTGTCTGTTTTTGGCCAGTAGCTTAGTGGTTAGCTAACGTCAGCAAATTCAGATATTTTAAGTCAGTTTATTGACTTTATGATTATTTCTACTGTTACCCTATGTTTTAAGGGGCTGTACTTGACATTCATAATATTAATATAATAGTAAACAAATATTTGCCAAGATACAGTGGAGCAATGGCGTCCTCAGCAGAGAATGAAGTCATTTCTTGATTTGATAGCCGGTCAGATCACACATACATGTGAGTGCCTGTTGGTACCCGATATGTGCAAGATGTTTGCACATGTGCAGATTATAATGCTGTTTTACGCCGGCCCTGTGCTCCGTTGTATGTAACGGTTACACTTCCTTGAAAGGTTTTCAAAATACACCTCCAACTTTATTACCGTACAAAGAGACAATAAAGGAAATGGAGGCGTTAGATAAATATCCTACATTCTGTTGTGTTTTTTCCCCCCCAAATGTAATTTTCTCTAAAATAGCATATAGCATACAAAAGGTAATAAATCATATACTGGTCCTTTAAACAGACTACACAAAACATTGGCTTTTTTGAAAATTATGAAGGCTAACTTTCGTTGTGCGTTACATCAAAAAAGTTGAACAAAACCCAAGGACGGATGCTAATTATAGCCCAGAGAAGACAAGCTGACATTCAGTGAACTGTAGGCCGGGCTACAAGTCTACCATGCAACACAACATAACATAATAATTTGATATACTGTGCGTTTTTGTTTATTACTATATATCATCCGGTGAATATTTTCGATTCAGTGACTCAAGTACTTACATGTTTTTATGCTTACTTACAATTATCTATCTATATGTTCTTCATATGAGAATTTTCTTTTCTTCTTTTTTTGAAGGCAAGGTAGTTTCCGGTCTAACAGTTATCTGGGTTTCACTTGACGGAGATTTGTCACAAGGTACGGCTCGCGGGCGAATCCATTTTACAAACAGACATCTTGCGCATGACGGCTCGTGCAGGCAGCACAGATTGGTCTGTGAGAGCCGTGTGAATGCAACCCCGGACCCAAACTTCTTTTCAGGATTTTGAGTACAGAACCTTTAAGTATATATCACTGCAAGTCGCTGGTGGGAAACAGTCTTTTCATTTTCTTCATGTATGTATGTACACAAGGAACTGAATCTGAATCACAGATAAATCTTTAAATTGTTTCATCACAAAAGAAAATCAAGGCAAACAGTGTGCCAATATCCTGTAACAGTGGCCACTGTTATGTAAGAGTTATGTAACTCTCTTTAAGGCTGATCATTTTACCTTTTTTTCAATGTATATTAGTATTGAGGATGCCGCCAATGCTTTGTGCAGTTATAGACCTTTTTCACCGTGACAAGTTGATATGCCTCTGAAACAATTTAATTTAATGAGATACTTTTGGGGGCGTTAGCAGCTTCTTATAGTAGAATGAAAAATGGCCTATGAAGAATTAATTTACCAAAGAAATGTTTACCAGTTAGATAAATGATGTAAAAAAAAAAAAAAAACTTAAATTTCAGACGCATATGCTGATTTATTTATTTTACATATAAATTAAGACTCTTAAGCCAACATGGACGCAAAGTCCTTAAAGTGCTTGAAATCTCAAATGGAAATTAGAACTTCTACATTGCCATGACAACTTGGAAACCATCATATCAGCGGTATCAGCCCACTCTCCGTGAGGCATACACTGGGAAATATTCCATACAACAATCAATAATACATATTAGTAACAAACAAATAACAACAGCTCTAGGACATTAAAAGAAAAGGGAGTATTATTTCTTCAACTCACCTGTCCGAGGCACTGTTTCCTCCTGACCGAGCTCCGGCTGTACAGTTTGACTGACAGCGAGCAGGCGTGGTCAAACGCAGCCAGGAGGAAGTGAAAAGTCTCTGTCCACCTACACTGGCCCCCCGACGCCTTCAGGACACGAGTCTTCTTCTTCATCACCACCCGTCCCAGCTGGTGCATCTCCACTTTGACAAAAAACGCTTCAGAGGGGGAAACAACAACATGGTTACCCTCATGAGTCACATCGGTTTACGGTTACTCGTCATTCCACTGAAGACCATTTCCAGTGGCAGTACCTTGGGTGAGGGGTGAGGAGGATGCTGGGAGGTTTTGGGCGGCGAGGACCTGGAGCTGGATGCGCCCGTTGACTGGCTGAAAGCAGGTGGCGAGATGCAGCTCAGAGTGGCACACCTGAAAGAGAAATACTCAATTATTTCTTAATAATTATAGGCATTTAATAAGGACATTTAGATTGTTTTTAAATTAAGACACTTTTAACTTTTCATAACACAAAATAAATTAAAAAAACGTTGAAAAATGCATCTTCTTTTGGTGTTATTTGTGGGAAAATAACAAAATACAAATGTTACAAGATTATACAAGATTATAAAGCATGGTCCTGAAAGTAACCTGCACTACCCAGTTACCTAAAAATGAATGAAGAGCATGTTTATCGCATCTTATCTCAGACCCCAAGCATAAACTAGACATCTACTGATAGTACAAGGAAACTATGAGGAAAGTTATGAACATATGAATAATTTATTAAGTTTATTTCCCTTTGGTACATAGGAAGCAGGGCCATGTTCTCTGCAGGTTTTTGGTAATTGTTTTCTTTTTTTTAATAAACAGACTTTTGAGTGACCACTGAGCATTAAAGACATCACCAGCATCAAACAGTCACGTTGTCTTCCAACATGCATCATCCAGGTTGTAGCAGCTAAAGCCTTTCAGAGTTTGACCTTTTGTCTCAGAATAATCAGTGTAATTGTCAAGCCAGCTGTAAAGCTACAACAGTTCAACCTTTAATTATTGGCCAAAAAGATGTAGTTTAAAAAAGAAAGGCCAGACGACTGACAAAAGTGCATTAACAGTATACATTTTGGCATTAAACCAGCAGTTTGAGGCGCCTAATGTATGGTATTTTGACCTTTAAATACAGCACTCCATAAGGAGAGCTAACACCAGAACAAAGTGTGTTCCTCCATTTGTCTGAAATATTATATTTGACTTTAAAAGGTTGATAATTACACTGTACGGTCATTACTTACGATAGCAATGCTTCCATTCTTGAAAATCCCAAGTAAAAACTTTACCATGACTCAATTGCTTTAGTGTTGCTCACAGACATTATACCGAGCAGACCCCTTCTGATGTTGTTTTTAGCCAGCATTAGGGATTTTGCTCATGAATCCTAATGACTTTGGACTTCCCCCAACTTTCTTCTAAAACCACCAGAAGTTTGACATCTGTGGCTTTCAGTGAACTATGTCAACAAAAATGGGATGGGCTACCATCAAATTTGGCAGAAACATTCATGTTCCCCTCAGGGTGAATTGTTGTAACTTTGGTGATCACCTGATATTTTCTCTAGCTCGATCATCAGGTGAACAAATACCTGACAAACATGTTAAACAGTACCTGCTAAACGTGGCTGATTTTATTAATGGATACAAAAAACAAAAAGCAATCCCGGCGATAACATGTAAAGTGTAACCATTTATTTCCAATACGTTCCCCAAACTGACATTTGCATTTAGTTCAAAGCACTACTGTGGCTAATGATGGGTGTCCACATACGTATCGTTTTCACGGATGGGATCTTCCCGCTGCCCAGCATTGCAACCTAGTGGGTTTACAAGCAGTTGCAGCAGGTGGAGGGATCCAGGGGGTGGTGATGGCGCAGTGGATATGACACATGCCTTTGGTGTGGGAGATCTGAGTTCAATTCCCATTGCGATACATCAACCAATGTGTCCCTGAGCATGGCACTTAACCCCTAGGGTGCGACCTCTGACATATGTAGCAATTATAATTTGCTTTGGATAAAAATGTCAGCTAAATGACATCTAAAGTTTCTCTTCACTGACCACTGTCAACCTCCTACATTCCGATGGCTGCAGCTAATTGGACGAACACGTCATGTGGATCCGTTTCATTCAGAATACGGTCTTGTTTTTAACAAAAAATAGTTTTAAGCGAGAAAAAGGCCATGCAGTTGCTGAATCTGTCTTCATTTCAGCTAAACAAAGGTCACTTTAAAAGATTTTCGTCAGCTTTTGACAGGCTGCGAGTTGAGTCATTTGCATAAAGTTGGCTGGATTCAACTTCATGAATGGAATGAATGGGAGGTGGGGAACTACACTGACAATGGACACAGACCTTTAGTACAGTCTCACAGAGCCGCTGGTGTCTTGTGGTATGATTCAGACTGCCAGTCCCTCCGCTTCTTTTTTTTAAATGCTGCTGATATATTTCTTGTAGGATACTTCCACTATAGTTTAACTGTCGTGGCTCTAAAGGAGCCTCTACAGTCCCTGACAAAAGTCTTGTCGCTTGTGTACAAATTGACCTGAAGTGCCACTGAAATATATTTCTAATCAAGATTTATTTACAAGAAATGGCTCATTTTAATCACAACAGCTTTTGTAATAATGTTTCAGTGCAAAAAGAAACTGTCAAAAAGTATTCTAATATTCACAGCTTGGTAAAGCCCACTGAGTCCATTTTTGCAAAGACATAAGTGTTGTCGCCTTGTCATATGAGCTTCACCTGTGACTAATAATGGACCAATCAGGTCTCAGGTGTGTATAAAAACAACCCCAGTACACTAGACCTTCACATCAACTGCAACTAGACCTCTGCAAACAGGCCTAAGATTCACCCTGAGACTAAAGTTTGGATTATCAAGAGGCTGAAGACCAGATCCACTGCTGATGTGGCAGACACCTTCAATGTGTCTCAGCGTCAAGGACAGAGGATTAAAAAAACATTTGAAGACACTGGAGATGTTTTTGACAAACCCAGGTCAGGCAGACCCCGCAAGACAACTGCTCGAGACGACCGTTTGTTGGCTCGAAAATCCAAGGCCAGCCCATTTTCCACTGGAGCAGAGCTCCACCAGACCTGGTCCCCTGAAGTCCCGGATTCTGTCTCGAAATGGCCTCCATGGTCGAATCAGTGCCCAGAAGCCAGCACTAAACAAAAGACAATTGAAAAACCGTGTGGCATTTGCCAAGGCCCACAGCCTGCTAAAAGGATGGACGCTGGAGAAGTGGAAGAAAGTGGATTTTTCAGATGAATCTTCTGTTGAATTACACCACAGTCGCCGCAAATATTGCAGGAGACCTACTGGAGCCCGCATGGATCCAAGATTCACCCAGAAAACAGTGAAGTTTGGTGGCGGAAAAATCATGGTCTGGGGTTACATCCAGTATGGGGGTGAGCGAGAGATCTGCAGGGTTGAAGGCAACATCAATAGTCTCAAATACCAAGAAATCTTAGCTACCTCTTATATTCCCAACCATAAAAGAGGCCAAATTCTGCAGCAGGATGGTGCTCCATCGCATACTTCCATCTCCACTTCAAAGTTCCTCAAGGCGAAGAAGATCAAGATGCTCCAGGATTGGCCGGCCCAGTCACCAGACATGAACATCATTGAGCATATGTGGGGTAGGATGAAAGAGGAAGCATGGAAGACCAACCCAAAGAATAATGATGAACTCTGGGAGGCATGCAGGACTGCTTTCCTAGCTACTCCTGATGACTTCATCAATACATTGTATGAATCCTTGCCAAACCGCATGGATGCAGTCCTTCAAGCTCATGGAAGTCATACAAGATATTAAATTTGAATCTCACAGCACCACTATTTAATTTTCTGACATATTTTAGCATTTCTAGTAAATTTGTTCAATTTATGTATAGGCGACAAAACTTTTGTCTTGCCAAAATTTGACCTTTCTGTCTTGTTTAAATAATAAATCTTTTTTTAGTGAAACTAATTTATTTCAGTGCATTGAACATCATTTGGGAGGGTTTGAGCTTTTCATATGAGCTATTTCTTACACCAATTGATTAATTAAAAGTCAGGTTAATAGCAGGTGTTTCTACAAAATAGAGAAGCGACAAGACTTTTGTCAGGGACTGTACTGACTGTCAGTAATTTGTGCCTTTTGTGTCCACGAGATAAAGTAAAATCACTCCCTAAATCTAATCAACCCTCTGAGAACCTAATGATGATTCACTCTCTGATCCAGTAAGTGCAGAAACAGTTCACGTTTTACTGTCACTGCCCAGACATGCTTCCATTTATCCACAAAACCACTCTCTGCTGTTGAGATGGTTTGAGGTTTGAATCACTTTCCATGTCTTACATTTCCAGAATCTGCACTCTGGTTTCTTCTCTCCAATAAAAGCCTGTTTCCAAATTCCCCTCATTAATGAATCTCCTTTCTCTTTTTCCTGTGATTATGCAACAACATAAAGTCTGCCTCAGCGTGGATGTAACCCTGTTAGGGCCAAGAGCACGGTACATGCCAATGGGCTACATCACACGGACAGTTTTATGAGGCATACGCAGTGTTTTGTTCTTACTGTGCACATACAAAGGGGTGATAAAAGACAGCAGCCAACAGAGGAAACGGTGGAGAACAAGTAATAAAAAGTCTGGGATATTCCCACACTTTTTCCTCTTGGCCACAACAGCTGGACAGCAGGTAAGAGCCCATCAGATAGCCCTGCTGACTGGGCTGATCCTCTGACGTTCCTTCTAGTGCCGACATTAGAGTTGGCGTGGAGATTTAGGTCAAATATATCAACAACTATTCAATGGGTTGTCAGGAAATTTTGTACAGACATTCATGTGCCACTCAGGATGAATTGAAATAACTTTGCTTATCATCTGCCTTTTCACCTAGCTCCATCACTTTGTCAAAACTTTAGTTTGTCCCGTACTTTGGGTTATGTCCAAATACCTGCAAAACTAATGACCTTCCCATCAGCCTCAGTTGTGATTTGTGCTAATTAGCATATTTTCACATGCGACCATGCTAAACTCAAATTGCGAACGTGTTACATTGAACGTTAACATGTTATGTGCGCATTTGTGTAAAGTCTAAAACCAAATCCCTTCTTCAAGTTGCTCTGGTTTGAGATAATAATTATTAAATACTGGTAATCCTGTAAATGTTCTCAAACAGTGTTACCATTTGAAGAACCAATGACAGACAATGTAAAGCGGACTCCAGCCTTAAGACCCAAAACAGACTTTACTGCCACAGGCTTGACTCATAACATGTCATGCGCAGTGGAAGAAGAAGTATTTAGATCCTTTACTTTAGTAAAAATACTAATACCACAAAGTACAAATACTCTGTTACAAGTAAAAGCATGTAATGTATGTATGTATTTCAGAAAAAGTTACTTAAAATATTAAAAGTAAAAGTACTCCATGCAGAAAAATCCTCACATTTTAGAAACTGGAAACAAAAAAGCGTTGAAAGTGTCACAAAAAAGTGTTCTGTGTTTAATTGGCTTATCAGTACAGCTTTGGTAGTTTAATTTATAATAATACATTGCATTTCCTAAACTAGCTACATGTGTTTTGGGTGAAACAATCCTAATGTGTAAAGTATGTGCGTCAGATGAATGTAGGGGTGTAAAAACTACAATATTTCTCTCTGAGATGTAGCGGAGTAGAAAGTAGCATGAAAAGAAAAGACTCAAGTAAGGTAGAAGTACCTCAAATTTTTTACTTAACCCTTGTCTTTTCCTCCCGGGTCAAAAAGATTAACACTTATTTATTTTTCTTACCCTTTTTTTGACATTTGACACTTTCAACGCATTTTTTATTTTTAGTTTTATTTCACCTTACTACCACTAGTTTTACACTACTTTTTGGAATCCATGGTCAATAATCCTCATTTGTATAGAATTATACCTAATCTTCGAGTTATCAATTATTTTGACTAATCGTTAAGATCAGAGGAGAGCATGTTGAGTGGATGAGTTTTGTCAGGATACGGATTTGAAATCATTTTAATTTTCACCTGAAATTCAATGAAAGTGATTAAATGTATTTGCAAAGAGCATTGCATGGAATCCATCCTTTTTTGTGGTAATTTGGTTAAAAAGGCCATATTTCTGATATAGTCATTTTTAAAAGGGGTCAAATTTGAACCGAGGACTACAGGAGGGTTAAGTACAGTACTTGAGTAAATGTACTCAGTTCCGTCACTTTTCAGGTATCAACACTCACAGAGGATTTGGACGGGAAGTTGAGCTCCAGCCAGTGCTCTGTCTCCTGAGGACCAAGTTGCCGTAGGGACAGGACGCACTCCGCCATCGTACGTTTCTTGGGGACGTGTGTCTGCAGGCGCAGGACCAAAGCGCTGCACCGCAACTGCTGGAGACGCAGCGCAAACACAAAGGTCTCCATGAAGGACACATCCTGGAGGGACAAAGCACACAGTAAAATCAGCTGCTTTTTCTCATTCAGTAAAAATTAAATCTATCTAATGCAAAGTATACGTGTAATAACTGGAATAACAACCCTGCAAAGAACAATTTAACTTCATAGCACTGAGAAAGAATAATGTGTAGCTATTGTAGAATGTATCCATATACAAGGGTGAAAATTGTGATAAGTCAAATGTTACAAAACTGTGTTTTAATCTTCTCCTAAAGTCCGGGCTACGACTTAATTTATTACTATAAATATGAAAGGTCAAGTTTTAGACAGCGGCATTCAACATTACCTGACGGCAATCCTTAATCGAGCTCTTGAACTGTATCGGTTTGGGAATGGTGATGATCCCTTTAAATCCAATCTTTTGTTGCTCCACTCCATCCGGACCAACGTTGAGGTCTGAACACTGATAACAAACGAGGGGAAAAAAAAACATTATACCCGAGGAAGGTCAACTATTTATAGGCGACAGTGCTCTTAAGCAAACAGGTTTGGGACAAACTGCTCTACTTAGCAGAAAAGAACATAAATATAAAAACAAAAAATCAAGGTGTGATACATCAAGACTGTGTCTGTGTATGCAAGTATTCCTTGGTTTTTTGATATTTCCAGAGTTAACAGGCTGCTTTAATGGTTGAAGTACTCTTGAAAACATTTATTTAAGCATGATTTGTTTCAATATGCTCCAGGAAAGACTCAATTCTGGACATAATGTCACACAAGGGTATTTGTGCAACCCCAGTGCCTTACTTGTTCACCCAAATGCCTCAATGGATAGTTCAAGTGCCGCACTGATGTAATCTTGGAACAAAAATGAACCCTAAATAAAACCAAAACCCAAATCTTGGGTGGAAAAGAGGCGCCCCATTTTCATTTTTGCCCCTGTTCATTGAGGAATAAGTGCACACCTCTGCAATAAAGTCTTAATAAATAAAACAAAAAAGCTTGAATGTATACACACACTCTCACTGTAGGTGTTGCCTTTCGCGTGAATGCACAGACACACACACATCACTGTGTTTCAGCATCGACAGCTCTGCCTCCTTAAAAAAAACAACCTTTATTCTCCTGAGTGTCCGAGACAAAGTTAATAGAGCACTGAGAGAGCTCACTGAGACCTTTTGGACACACAGAGGGTCTATTGAGAAATGCTGTAGAAGAGCACAATGGAGCTTTTTGAGTCCTCATTCCCACCCCCCCACCCCTTTCCTCACAGCATGTAACCTTACCTGAACCACAGTGATCCACACCTGCTCCAGAGCCTCCTGGTAGTTCACTCGGACGCACACCTTCCCCAGCTCGCGCTCATCCCCCGACAGGGTGATGGAGTCTGTAACATCAGCAGCACGACAGGAGCAGTGTGAATGATGAACGATGCGACTGGTTTTATTGTTATAATGTCGATTTGAGCCTAAAGTAGCCATATTATTAAGTATTTGTGTTAAAAGCTGATACAAATGGAAATGCACATGCTTTTGCAACACATATAATCTATCATTTCAGCTTTCTGGATTTTCTCATTTATTTCAGTTCTTCTTTGCGTATAGAAGTAAAGTTTAGATGCGTTACACAGTTCAACAAACTCGATATGTATGCTGTTTTGGGCAAGAATCTGACCTTTTCTCCTCTTGTCATCACCTTATTTGTCTATTTCATTAATTCTTTCTTTCCAGCTCTATTAAAGCAAACTTTCAATAAAACTGCTCAAGCAGGATAGCTTTCCAGAGCTCCATGTGATTCTGCTTATGATCACATAAAAAGCAGCGTTATTGTTAATTGTTGCATAGCATATGAAGTAAAAGAGATGGTAATTTGTCAAGGCACTGAAGGACTTACAGAACTTTTCTAACATAGTTTGCAACTGAAAGAATTAAATACAAATAATGTGTCTCTAATTATAAGAAAGCTGCATCTCTTCTTGGAAAAATACGGTCGTTACGCACGAAGGCTTATCTCTGAAGCTCAATGGCGGACCTGAGTGAAAACATTAGCAGGTGATTACTGTGTCTGCCCTTTCATGACTACACAATGCAGAGCGATTTTAATCAGACTTAATAGAAAGTCTGAAAGGTAAAGTGTTTGCAGACTGAGACAAAGCTGTAAGTTACCCAGGCTGCTTTCAATGGAGCCAATCATGGAGGACGTGCTGCTGGGGACGCTGGAGACGGAGTCGAAGCGCTGCAGGTGGACCCAAACACAGACATGGAGACAGTTAGGATGGCATGAAACCCAAAATTGTATCATTTTACAAGAGTCTACCGCCACATGAGCAGCTTTTTGAGGCTGTACTCAGGTAGCTTAATGAGTGAATGCTAATAATGTTTAGCTAATTTTCATTATGTGTGTCTTAGTTTAGCATGCTAACAATTGCTAATTCACACTAAACACAAAGAGACGAGGCTGATGAGAATGTCCTTTGTTTTTACAGGTATGTAGTTATCAACCAAAGTATTGAAATAAGTTGAAATTTAAGTCAAAGATATTGCAGTTTATCCTCTGGAGACCATGAATGTCTGTACCAAACTTAATGCAAATCTATCCAATAGTTGCTGAGACATTTCACTCAAAAACTACAAATGTCAATCGCCTTGTGGCGCAAGAGGAAAAGTCAGCGGGTCACTAAAGTCTTTGGGATTCGTCCTCTGGGGACAATGAAGGTCTTTACCAGATGTCATGCCAACACGTCCAATAGATGTTGAGGTATTTCTGTTTGGACCAAAGTGGGGGCAACGATCGATACTGCCGTCCCTAAAAATCACTCAACATCCTCTCGTTTCCACCTTAAATTTGCTTAATTTGTGTTGAAAACACAGTCTCTCACTGGTTCCTTGCTTTTATTACGTTTCATTCTGGAAACCCGGGTTCATTTGTTTACTGTTTGATGCATTGCCGAGGTACTGTGTCTTTCATGCTATCATTGCCTACTACTGTTTACTTAGCATTTGGGCTAATTGAACTGTAGTTGTACACGCACTGCATGTTGCTCTTGAAATGAGCGTGTTGGGTTAGCGTTGCTCTGATGTTTTACAAAGTGTGCACCCTCAATGAGATATTGTAATTTTTATCTAGGTTTTGGGCGAGACGTTAGATTGATTGTTTGTAACAGAGCCTGGACCAGTAACAAGGAGCTGTCGAGTGGCACACCACACCACATCCTGTATAGAACAAAGACATCCACCCCAACACACTGATCCTTTTACTTGTTGTAATACTGATTAAAAAGCACTTCGTCCAAGACAATCAACAGCTGAATCACACGTAGCAAACACAGATACGTTCAGGGACAGCCGCTGAACTGGAGGATTGAGCGCTGAACCTGAAATTAATCTCTAGTGACCTTTTCATCACTTTGAAATTTCCAATACCTTTCAAATCAATTTTTTAGAATGACTCACAAGCGCCATTATTTACTTTTTTCTAATAAATACAGGATCTCTTGAGGCTTTTTTGAACTTTAGGTTGGACTTTTTAAAGACTTAAAGAAGTTATATAAAGGCCCAATTAAATATTTAAATGGCAAGCACACTGTTGTAAAAGAGATTTTAATCTGAAGTACTTCTCCTTGTTAAATAAAGTTATACATAACAGTCAGTGTTAATGATGTATAAAAGAAAAAACTTTATATATAGCGCTCTATTTACAGTATTTATACAGTATATATTTTAGCTAAGATAACTGACTGCAGCTTCATATTTAGTGAGTTTTGTCTAGAAAGTGAATGAGCGTACTTCTTTTCTGGACTTAAATGTATTTTTTTCCATTTATGTACTGTATTCCCTTTTTTCCCATGCAACATTTAAACATGTTCTGTCACTGCCTTATTTAGCATTTGGGCCTCCATACTTTTAAAATTGCTGACATTTTTTTGTTTTTGATAAATTCATGTCAAGTATCTTTTCAATTTCAATTTCAGTGTCAATAAAAATTAGCTTTCTTTTCAAGTCTTTGTGATGAAATGAGTCCCGTAACTTTCTCCTTTGAGTCAAAATACCAGCTGCAATGTTCCGCTATGCTGCCGAGAACTGTGGAAACTAAAACACTATATTTAGTCTAAGTTGACACAGGGTGAGTAACACTGTGTGACTACAGATTAGATAGAGCTCAGTCCCACCTGCATGGGAGGGCTGGACAGATCCAACATGGAGGTGCTCAGTCGCTGCTCCCCGCCCGGCTTCAGAGTCCGACCTGGACGCAAAACATCAGTCCACATTCATCGTCTGTACTGTAGGACTCCGTCATTAAATCAGGGATACCATGTCTGATTCCTTTATTTAAAAACACTTTTAATTCTGTTTTTTGTTGTTGTTTATTTTATGAATCGAGACTGTAGAATAGGTTTCTATTCTAAAAAATAAGTATATCATGGTGACTATGCGTATGGCCTGTGCAGAGACAAACTTAATAATTTGATATCTAGCATCTCAAACATATAGCCAACAAGTTCCTGCTTCAGGAAACTCTTTAAAACATGACAAAAAGTTAGCAACCTTGTGATGTGTAATATACAGATGAGTGATTTTGGATTGGCATTTTATTTTATGTTAAATATTTGTCACAATTTTAGTCATATACATTTCTCCTTTTAAAATACACTCACATTCAGATTCAGATTAGATAACTAAACAATGTAATGTTCTGCTCACATTTTTGCATTTTTAAACCATTTTGATTTTGCTTAAAGAGAAGCATGGATGACGTTTTATGATGCGTCTGCTACCTGGACTTTGGGGACTGGAGTCTCTGTTCTTCTGTGTGTCTCGGCGGGGGGTTCCCGAGGACATGTACTCAGTCCACTGGCCCTGATGGAAGCTGGCCTCTGGGTTGTAGGTAAATTGACTGGAGCCCAGCAGCTCTGCTTTTCTCTCTGCATACCTGCATCGGGCTGAACCTGCAGACAAGAAAGCAGGGCCGCAGGTCAGCATGTTTCCACTTGACTACATGCAGTCTTTTCAGCCCGTCAACTGAAAAGACTGCAGCTATTGGTTTAGAATCAGGACATCCTGGTACTTGTGGAGTCACATGTCAGGTCATACCTCAGTGACCTCTGAGCTGATTTTAATGACCCATGAGGCATTTGGGCAGCTGGCTCTGTGAAGCGGGTGATTAAAATGTGTCAGTCACCCTAACTTTAACCTTAACCTAAGATTATGGCAATGTGTTATGCACCCTAGTTTAACCGTGTCTTAGTGCTCCATCTTTCAGAATGGGGGATGCTTGCAGACTGACCTAATTTACTGGGGGGACCAGATGAGAATGGGGGGATGACGTCTGACTCCCCCGTGGGAAATACCAAACTTCTTCCTACATACATTGCAAAATGCTTTGCTGCATCATGTCAAACTGCGGTGATCCAGGGGTATCTCGCTACCCAGTCCTCTCGGTACCTGCAGATGTGTTCATCGGGTCTAGCTGCAGGACAACTCAATCACCATCAACAGTTTTTAATGTTCTATCAGACGAGAGCTGCTCGAGAGTCTGTTCTTGAGACTTTGCTCTAATTTTCAGGACAATAATAGGGCAGGGTTTGGGATTTGAGACAACTGCTTGGATTTCGAGACATCTGGTCACACTATATTGTACAGTAGTTAAATGTCATAATGTCAAGTTCTCATGGGCAAAAAATTCTATACCCTAAATTTGATGGGAAACTTTCTTCACACATCCAGCTGATCATAAGCCTCATGGGGGCGCTGTTAAAGTGAAAATATGTCGCACAAACGTAATTTTGCATATTTTAAATTTGTCACACTACCTAAATTCAGTATTGCTCTAGCAATGGAGGACCAAATGTTAGCTCAGGCCTATACTGGATACTGAGTGTATCTGCATTAATTGACATGAAAGACAGTTTGCTATCAATTCTACATAAGCAGACAAAAAACTTCATAAATCATTTGAATATTCTGTGATTTTCTTCTCTAAATCCCCAGGGAAACAAAGACAAAACCTATGATGATAATAGCCATTTTCAGCCATTTGATTGGCCAGATATGGGCCAATATTTCGTCAGGTTCTCGATATGAACACTGGCCCAAAGCTGGTCTGACTGACTGCTGCCAAACTGGCTTTCACCTTAAGGTCCCCACCCTCAAAATTTAACCAATTCTGGCAGCTATAAAGTGCTTTATGAAGCAGAAAATAAACAAAAAGGTTCAATGTAATTTCTGAAATACAAAATTTTGAGTTAACTTTCATGTATCATGTGGTTGGGGACCCTATGGTGATAGCACTGGCATTGTTTACCAACCAAACCTTTAGGACAACACAAACACTAGGGCAGGTTTCTACAGTATTGCTCATCACGGTTCATGTATATGATGGTGAGATTCTGCCAATAAATGTATTCCCTAAAGATATGAAAGCATCTTTTAATGCAAGCAAAAAGGAGGAACTGCATTTTTTTCGGTCTGTACATACTCTGCGGCCCAGACTGTAAATTGGGATAGCGGGAGCCTCGGGGTTGGACGTAGGAGGCCTTGAAGGTGGGCAGGACAAACGGCACCTCCCTGCCATCCGGGGGCAGCTTGGACAGGAGGTAGTCTTCTGTGACCCCCCTTCTGCCTTCATCCGGCTCCCATCCTGAGGCCGCTGCTTTCTTAGGAGGCATCTTCAGTGCGATCACTTGAAAGCAGAGGAAATCACACAAAAAGAAATAAAACCCTCTGTCTGAGCTGTTTGATTAGCAGCGGTGCAGGGGGCCAGTTTACCTTGGGTCTCCTGCTCCTTCCCCTTCTTCCTAAGGAAGTTTTTGCAGCAGTCTTTGAGGCACTCCATGGCTGCTACTAGAAATATTCCAAAGATGAGAGAAGAGGTGAAGGTTAGAGTTGGTTACAACAGGGATAGTAGCCAGAAAAATACCTGTCTGGGGATCTAATCAGGAGTTATCAAAAATGTGTTAAGGGTGCCCCTAAAATGTGTCATTAATCTGGAAAAGGCAGTCTTTTTTTATAATCCCAAACTTTCTGATAGTGTCCCAAACCAATGTTGTTTTTTGTAATCCCAAATGTTGTTTTAGAAGCCCTGAATCAACAAAATCTTGCATATAGTTTGTCTAATTAATCCCAATTTCTGTTGTAGTGCAGCCTGATAATCACAATTTGCATAGTGCTCCAAAAATGTGTTGGCATGATCCCAAAGTTTTAAACTAGTTCCAGAAAAAATGTTTTAACATTTGTTAGTTGTTATGATCCCAAATCTGAAATTCCACCCAAATGTGGTGTAGGGTACACCAAAATCTGGTTCTTGATATTATCCCAGATTTTGCAATAAAGCTCCACCATTGCAAAACTTTGCTATGGATATATTTGCAGATATATTCCTCAACTGTGTTCTACTTATTAAATATTTAGGAGAGCACCTTTAATATTTGCTTTTGAAAATGTGACAGAATTTCCCAAATCATTT
Organism: Etheostoma spectabile; assembly: GCF_008692095.1. Taxonomy (NCBI): domain Eukaryota; kingdom Metazoa; phylum Chordata; class Actinopteri; order Perciformes; family Percidae; genus Etheostoma; species Etheostoma spectabile. Next base: position 471,501 of record NC_045752.1, read on the forward strand.
TATTTCCTCACAAATACCCCAAAATAAGCACTGAACACAAAACGTCTGAGAATCCCATAATTTGTTGTAGTGCCCCAACACTGGCAACAATAGGGTTTAATCTCCAAGGATATGAGCTTATGTGAATGTGTTTTATTCCACCCCCCAAAGTTTGTGATTTGATATACAAAAAATGCCTCCAAATCCTCCAAATCTTGTGTAGTGACCACTGCGTTTATGATTATTATAATCCCATTTTTACAGTCCCTTAAAATCCCAAAACTAGACTATGTTGCCAATCACTGGCTGTAACACCCAAATTTGTCATAGTGCTCTCAAATCCTTAATTTAAGTCATGGCTGGGAGGATATTTAAGGGGTTCTAATAAAAACATTTTCTTTGTTATGCAATTCTGACATATGTTTGGGGAAGATAAGATGACAAACACTCAGCTGCAAACAAAAAATGAAAAGTATAAATGATTTCTTTTCCCTGTACACCTGTCAGCCAACAAACGCTGCTCTGTGCTGCGGGCATATGGAGGAATTTATGTCCCTTGCGTCCCAATTTACACAAAATAGCAATTCATCAACTATGACTTCAAATCATCATGACTTCACATCCCTATGACTTCAAATTCCAAAGCCATCCAAAAAAATGGACACTTACCCCTGCGATGGTTTCACTGAAGAAGGATAAAGTTTGTACATCCGACGGCGCAGGACACTCTCACGGTAAGACTGGACTCTCCAGTTACAGTTACAAGTCCTCACCCTCCTCCTCCCTCTCTCTCTCTCTCTCTCTCTCCAGACTCTCTAATTCCCGGACTGCCTCTGTGTGTTTGCGCTTCCTTCCCTGAACTGCCATGAGAGCAGCTCTTTGGTTGGGTTTTTTGTTTTGTTTTTTTGTTTACCCCACTTATCATCACTGTGTGCTAGCTGTAATTTGATTTAATTCTTCCTTAGTCAATATCTTACGCCCCGTAATCAGATGTGAAAGAAAAACTAACCCGTGCGCACAGAATACAAATCTGGTCCCTCGGTTTAATAAACGTGAGCAAAGTAGGAAGGATATTCCCAGATTCAAACTTCTGGGATTACTCTATAGTAAAATGATATTAAACCACAAATGACTTGGGTTTGGGTTGGTGAGGTTAACAATGAGCTACACACTCCTTTTCATCTAAAGGAGCCGTCCTCCAACCTGGAGAAATGAGACTGGTCTCTAGTAGCAGCCGTCTGTAAACTACAAAAACAACTATTCCTTTAAGCATTAAATAGTGTCTCCAAACTTATCTTTTAACAGTGAGTGCTGTAGTACAACTAAGAGGAGGCAAGTTCCAATTGAGGTAAGTTTGGAGACATTGCCTTATTTAATGATTGTTAAAAAGTTTTAATCCTAAAAGTTGTTATTGTGCACAAAAATCTACAAGTTTTAGTCCCAAAGACTGTCTTTTGTTATGGTCTCAAAAAAGTAGGATTTGGAGTGTGCCAAGATATACTAAAAGAAAAAACGGTATATCAGCACCAGATATTGTTAACTGATATAATCCCATTTTTTCCATATGGTGCTCTATAATTGATAAAGCCCCATATAGAGCTGGGTAATGTATTGATTGTATTGGATTGTATTGATATTGCGATATGAGACTAGACGTTGTCTTTGATTTTGGAAATATTGTAATATCATAATATAATAATATACATTTTATTTAACAGCGCCTTTCTAACACTCAAGGACGCTTATATATGGTATATGTGTTGTTTTTTCCTGGTTTTACAGGCTGCATTACAGTAAAGGTATGTACTTTTCTGAACTTTCCAGACTGTTCTAGCTGTTCTATTATTTACCTTTATCCACACAGTCATTAAATCATTTCTGGAGAATATTTATCAAAAATCTCATTGTGTAAATAACATTTGACAAAAGTCAACCCTACAATATCGTCGCAACATCGAGGTATTTGGTCAAGAATATCGTGATATTTGATTTTCTCTATATCGCCCTACCCCCATATATGGTATATTGTCACCAAATTGTAATTGCTATTTGATATAGTCCAAATATTTTGTAGTCCCTTGGAAATATTACATTAATATCCCCAAGTTAGCTGTATGTATTAAGAGTTCAGAAGAGTTTGAGTTTCCCAAGTGACCCAGATTTGGTTTAGCGCACCCAAGATTTGCTGATTAATACTCCCAAATTTGGGATATGGGTATTGTAGTGTTCCCAAATGTTGTCATCAGATTGATCCCATAACTTGGTATAATCCCCACAAAATGTTACATAATAATCCCAGAATTAGCTGTAGTTTGAGGAGTTCTAGGGCCCTTTTATGGCAGGGACAGTCATGTAAAGACATGTCTGTTATTATGCATCCAAATCCCACAAATTTGCCATAGCTGCCCTAAAAGTTTTACATTTGCATTGATATATTTCCAGGTTTTGTTATAGAAAAATTGGTATAGTGCTTTAAAAATGCTCAAATGAAGCCAAAATGGTTCTTTTTATCCCAAACCCCAATATTTATCATTTTACACAATCCCATTTTATTTGTTACAGCACCCCCAAATCTGTTTCCCCAACATTTGTTGTGAATAATGACACAATTTGTGATAATACCCTGAAAATATGACAATATAATCCCATTTTTTGCTATAGTGTCAGGTGTTTAGGGGCCTGCTCATGCCAGGGACAGTTGTGTCCATAAAAAAAACATTTAGCGTTTTTATTGTGTGCCAAAATCCTACAGATGTGGTGTCGCGCCTTCAAAATGTGATAATTCATATAATCCCAAATTTTGTTTTAGTACTTGCTCCTCCCAAAAATGGGTAAAGTGCTAATACAGCAAAGTGCTGTTGTAAATAAGATGTACTTTCTGGAGTTCAGGGGCACGTGCTCATGCCAGGGACAGTTGTGTGGTGAAGACATTTATTGGTCGAAAAGAAACCGTGATCAATAATTCAGTTAACGACTGGTTGTTACATCATTTCAAATATTGCCACTGCAAATGCACAATAACCCTTCTGCTCAGATACCCATCTCTCCTCCCGTCTCATAAAAAACAAACAGTGATCTGCTGGCATTCATGATACAATGACAGTATTTAAATTCAGGCATATGAAAGTTGCTTTCACAGCTTATCTGAAGGGATAAAAATTCACAGACAACTGCTGAAAATCGTGAGAAAAAACACACCTGTATTGTATGTATATACTTGTGATATAGTGAGGGTAATTTCCATCATTTTTTGGCTCATTTTCTAAATAGAGGATGTCAGAAATTGTACACCATAAATATATCTCTGTGTCGAAAGTCCTTATTGCAGCCATAAAAAGCTCAGTGTCCATTAAACCAGGGCGGGGATTCGAGCACGGGGGGTGCTTTCCCATCAGCCGGACATGGCTGAGTCTTTATCGGACGTGTCTTTCTTGAGGATGACACAATGACTTTTAAAAAAAAAAGAAAAAAAAAGGGCGATGAGCTGTCTCAAAGGAACATTACATCAATGCAGATGAGTGCAGCTTGATCCTGTGGTGGGCGCTGAGGTTGGTTGGGGACGCTCAGAACGGGTGCTCCGACACAAATACCGTCAGACGTATGATGGAGCTGCCTCTGAAGTTGATGACGTTGTTGACCGTGACCATCTCCAAGTCCAGCACCAACTCTCTGGGCCCCTTGATCGGCCGGGACAAGACGAGCGTGGCGCTCACGTTACTGGTTTGCTGAAAGATAAAGAAAGACAGGAGAGGCGTGTGAGGAATGAAAGTGCAGGAAACGCTGGAATCTGACAGCTGCACATGATGGACCAGATCCAAGCCCCAGGGATTGGTCGTATCATTTACATCTAGCAAACACAAGCACAAAAACCAAAAAGTTCCATAGTGTTTTTTCATAGAGAATAAAGCCAGAACAGGGTTGGATTAAAGAAAAACAGAAGGTAACTTGATAATTTAATTAATCATTTTATCATTTATACCGTTTATTGATCCCCAGTGGGGAAATTACAATTTACACTCTAACTGTTTTGTTAGTAATCACTACACACAGGCCTGAAATACACACACACACACACACATGCTCAGGACCTATTCATGCACAAATGGAGAGATGTCAGAGTGAGTGGGCTGCCTGAGCGATGGGGGGGGGGGGGGGGGGGATTGGATGGAAGGATATTGTTAAAGCCCGTGGTCTTTTAATCATGCCACAGAGAATCTGTATAGTATACCTTATGCTAATCGTCCTAACAAGACACTTTTAAGTCTGTATTTATTCTAAATCACCCTCCCAAATTCATTACACACACTTATTGCTCCATCTACTGGCCGAAATCGGGTGCATCATGTTTTACATCTTCCCCTTTCTTTGCAGCCCTTGTGCCCTACATATTTACTTTGTATATATAGTCCCTTTTTCACAGCAGACATGTTGACGTTGCATAGTAGGAAAAGTACAGGTGTTACTAATAACATCCTATACACATAACACTCTGTTGAAATGTCTCAAGCCTTTAGGCTTTATTTATTTTATTATTCATAGCGGTGGTTTTCCTACTGTGACATGACAAAATGTGGGAAAAGCCCCGTTGGTATGTCAACAAATGATATTAGAGCTGAAGAATTTCCATGGTGTGTATTCAGAATCACACCTGTAACACACCTGTGGTTTGGCTCAAAACTTGACTTAAGATCAGATGATAGCTCTATTTAATCTTTTAATGCAAGATGTTTAAACACAGACCTACCATGTAAAAATTAAAGAGAACAGAAAGTTGTTTGTGGGGATTTTTCATCTTTTGCGACTGAACACATTTACCATTTACACATAACCAGGCACAAATTTGGCATAGTGGTATACATAAATGTGTAATTACCCCAAGTCATGCTTTATTGTTTGATCAAATCAGTCCGTTTCTGGTAGTGCCACCCATGTATAACTGCATGGAGTTACAGCGCTTAAAGGGTCAAAAACATGTTCATTATTACAGTTGCCCAATTCAGAAAATTTGGTATTACTCCAAAATATGCTGTTTGATGTAATCCCAAAATGTGTTATTAGCTGGGAGGATGTTCAGAGATTTGAGAGCCCAATACACACTATAATAAATGAGGGACTGTGTCTTTAAATTGCTAAAAACTAACATGTTTTTTTCCTTAATGAAATGATGCTTGTGCTGAGTAATAATATTTGTGAATTGATTCTGATACAACTTGCTCATTGCAAACCTTGTGCATAAGCACCATGAGCACATCAGATCAAGCCAAGACTTGATATTGTTATTTTAGCAACATCATAAGGTAATTAATCAGCCATGGCTGTTCTGTTTCTGCACTACTACTGCACTACAGCAGTTTCCTTTCATGGCTGCAGTTACACTGGATTCTCTGGTGACTTCCTGCAGCTGGCGCTGTTTTCTCGTCTGTTTAGCCATGGGAGCTCTTCCTTACAATCCAGTTCTTGCTCTCTTTATTGTAAATAAACTGTTATTTGTAACTTGTACTAACCGTGCTGCTGTCAGTTACATAAAACCTATTAAACCTGCTTTTTTATCCCAGAGGATTTGCTTAAAACAACAAATGAAAATGTATTTACAACAGTATGTGACTGTCTCATGATCCGGCCTGCATATCGATTCAGGTTCATGAGGATTTTTGGCCTGCTTAATTGTGCATCAAACCAAAAAGACAGCAAACTGTTTTACAAACTGCAATTCACAACACTCAAAGCAGAAGACATGGAAGACTCAGAAATCAACCACCAGAGAATTTTCATATTCAGGCTGTGAAACAGGATGTTGTTTTGCTTGATTTGCTAAATTCCATGATGGCTAAGGAACTTTTTTGCCGACTTTTGGAGTTTTACTTGGACCCAACTGTAAGTGAGAAGGCTATGGCACTGCTACTACATTGCACATATCTATACATGTTGTTCATACACTGTTCATATTACATAGCCATATTTATTCTGCTCTTATAACACAGCATTATATTTCTCGTCCTGCCTAAGCACCAACTGTCCTATACTTGAACATCACATTGCACTTTTCTGCTTTTTTGCACTTCTGGTTGGACGTAAACTGCATTTTGTTGTCTTGGTACTTGACAATAAAGTGTGAAAATGACAATAAAGTTGAATCTAATCTAATCTATAAGAGACATGCATAGTCTTTTCTTAATTTAATAAAAGCATGTCAATGCACTATACATTTCTTGTCCTTGATGAGATTCTCTTTTTCCAGTGGGGCTCTTAGTGAAAACGTGTTTGACACCTCTGCTTTTAGGGCGTCGATGTGACGCTTCAGCAGCTCAGGGAGACCTGGAGTACTCACCCTCATGTAAAACTCTCGTCCTTCGTTGCCCGACTTTATCTGGAAGATGTAGAAGGCGCCGGGGTAGCGCGTGGTGGCCTGCATCTGGAAGATGTCTGCAGGCACACTGCGCCCCGACGACAGGTCCATGTGTCGGTACAGAATAGTGAAGGGTTTGTCCCTGCAGGCAGGGTTCTCAGCTGAACACATACACTGACTGCAGAGGAGGAGGAGGACACACACACACACACACAGAGCATAAAGACAAGCAATTAATGTAACTGTGTTACAGTAGGTGATGCTGTGTGATGATGAAGATACATGTTAGTAAGTACTCACTTGTCACTAACTTCGATGTAAGGAGAGTGACACTGTAAAGCATCCAGGCATGTATAGCCTCCCTGGAAATTGAAACATACTTGTGCTGTTGTACAGGTGTTGTTACCAGTGTCACATTCATTGATGTCTTTAAAATCAAACACACAACAAAGTCAGTTAAAACGTCCACATCATCATCATCATCATCATCAGAGAAACAACATTGAGAAAGCATCAACAGTACAGTTCATGAGAATGACCATACAAATGCAAAGAGATCACATACTAATACAACTGTTTTAAACATTAGCTGGTGTAAAAACAGATCAGTAAATATGCTATACATATTTGCAACTAGTCTAAATGCTGGATTAATATTCCTTAAATAAGTGTTGCAGGTGTGGGATTTTAAGCAAATAAAAAAAAACTTAAATATGACACATTTTAGGTGACTGGTGGAAAGTAGTACTGGCACAAATGGTCAAAGCAAGCAGGCTTAAATTACATTCTAAGCTTTTCTGATTACAAAAGAATTACAATACACAACAAGACAATTCACAGCAGCTTTTTGAATAATGTTTGCATTCATAGTTGCACAAATATTTGCATCTAAACTGCGTCCAAATTGACATTAAAAATGAACATTTATTCAGTTACCTTCACAACTCCTGCCGTCCTCATATACATAATATCCAGGCGGGCAGATGCAGGAGAAGGAGCCGGGGGTGTTCACACATCTGTGCTGACACAGAAACTCAGAGAAGCTGCACTCATCCAAATCTGCGAGGAATTAAAAAAAAAAAAAGGATTAATACTGATCAGAAAATGATTGTGAAGGCCACTGTGGAGGAAAAAGCTAAGTGGGTCACTTGTATAACTTGTTGATTCACTGTTTTATAACCATTATTATTATTTTGTGTTTCATTTATCAATTGTATGTGTTTCATTTATCAACTGTATAATTGTTTTGTGTTTCATTTATCAATTATATAACCTGTTTTGGTCACGTATCGAGCTCATGTTTTGAAAAGTTTGATCATGTTTTGAGGACGGCGCTCCTGTTTTGGAAACATGGTTTCGAGGCAGGTGCGCTGGACTCACCAAGGAATGGGCTGGTATGGGTTTTCCCCCCCCCCCCCCGCTCACACACCATCCTTGTTTGTTAAGAGAATAAAAAGACGGACAGTCTCTCGGTCCGACAGAGCCTGCCTGTGAGTCGCGTACGAGACGTCCAGCCACGTCGATGCGGGCCCTGCCGGACTGAACGGCTCTCCAGTCCTGTGTCGAGGTAAGAGCTCTGAAGTAGTGTATACTATGCATCACGTATGGAGTGCATGTCTGTTGCATGCTGTTTGCTTTGCTGTATTCTGTGGGGAATAAAGAGACATACAGTACGACCTCTGAGTGTTTGTCTGTAAAGGAGAGTGTACTTTACAGTGTGTAGTGACAGTGTGAGTTTGTTGCTCACAGCTGTGCCGTATTCTGTGGCAGGATAACGGGACAGTTAATCCTAGCAGAAAACGGTGTTTTGTGTTTATTGACAGTGTGAGTTTGTTGCTCACATCTGTACTGTATTCCGCGGGGGGATAAAGGGACAGGTTATCCTAGCAGTGTTTAGTGCTTATTTGCCTGCAGCCGACCACCCCGCGATCCTGTCTAAAGATTTCACAAAACAGCCACTCTCGGGCTCAGCGGTCACAACTACTGCCAAACAGCAACAGGGTCCTGGGTTTGAACCTAACCGGGTCAACAGAGACCAGATTTCCTACAGGTGCTGCCACAGTCCATAGACATGTTTTTATTTTTTATAACATTTTTTTTTTTTAGATCAAGGAATTGATCACCCATCACTAAAATATAGAAACCCTAAGCAGCTCGTCTCACCGATGCATGAAGTACCGTCGGCCGCCAACTCAAATCCCTCGTCACAGTTGCACATGAAGGAGCCGTAGGTGTTAAAGCAGCCGTGGCTGCACGGTTCATCTTCACACTCATCCACATCTGCAGGAACAACAGCGTTTAATACAACATTGGTACCCGCCATCGAAGTGTCTCTCTGTGTGAAAGCCACTTAAGAAAAGAAACAATGAGCCTGTGTTTCTTTACACAGGGAATTTATTGAGGCTGTGTGTGTGTGTGTATGTGTATGTGTATGTGTATGTGTGTGTGAGTGTGTGTGTGTGTGCGTGTGTGCGTGTGTGCACCTTGACAGGTCCTGCTGTCCGGGTTGAGGATGAAGCCGGGGTTACAAGAGCAGGAATAAGAGCCGGGGACGTTGGCACACAGCTGTTGGCAGTAACCATAGCGACATTCATCAATATCTGGTCAAAAAGAGAGAAACAAACTGGTTATGAATCACAACATACACATCTATCTACACCTATATACATGGGGGGGGGGGGCAGTAGCTCAGTCCGTAGTACGGACCACAGTATGGTGGTGGACTGGTAGCTGGAGAGGTGCAGTTCACCTCCTGGGCACTGCCAAGGTGCTCTTGAGCAGGGCACCGAACCCCCAACTGCTCGGGGTTCCTTTCCATGGGCAGCCCCCCCCCCCCACACTCTGACATTTCTCCCTTTAGTGCATGTATAGGTACCGAGCATGTGTGTGTAATTCAGGCCTGTGTGTAATGTGTTTAATAACAATAGAGTGTAAATTGAAATTTCCCCTTGTGGGACTAATAAAGGATACATTATTATCATTATATTTATTATTATTCTAATAGTGTAGGTCTGTGATATGAACCCAGCATCAACCTTTATTTTCTCACCTTCACGACTTCACTGCACAGAACATGAAGAGGGCGCTGTTCTAAAGCTTTTAGAGCTTGTAGAGCATTTTGTAAAGGAAGACAAGAAGCAGCATGGTCTTCTCTACACTACCCCACAGTGCTGAGTAATGTGGTATTCATTTTGGGACCTACACTCATACGCTTTCTTGGCCATGGTCTCACTTACTTTCAGTACAAAGTGTATCCACTATACTGCCAGATCAACTTTGTACCTTCAAGGCTGCCGTTGCATTTATTACAGTACTTAAAAAAAAGAAGAACAAACCATAAACCTCCTTGACAGGAACAAACCATCTCAATGAATAATTCCTCCCATAGTAATATGGTATGATAATTGTTCTTTTTGGAGATTTTAAGCAAAACCTCACAGACGTTTTGAATGCTAGAAGTCACTGAATATACATGATCCTTGTCACAATGGTTAATCACTGTTTGCCTTTCAGATTTTTTTCTCCAAATAACATGGCTTGTAAATAAGATGTCTTTTAGTCAACAAATGTTTGACTTTCAAATGTCAGAGCTTCCTTGAACACACCGCAATTTAAGGGAGTTGAACTTTAGTAATGACAGTAGTGCACAATAACAATGTTGGCTATGATGGATTAGCTTTCTCAAGCAAGGTTCATATGCAAGTCCAATTTTACAGCCTTCAACCCTTGTGTTGTCTTCGGGTCAAATTTGACCTGTTGTCCAAATGTCTTTATCAGAAATATGGGTTTCTTTTTAACTACCTAATTTTGATTCCCCAAAAATAACACAAATCATTCTATACAACGTGCTTCGCAAATATAACAATATCTGCTTTCATTGAATTTTCTGTTTTGTTAAATTTTGTGGCATTTGAAAAAAACAAATTGAAATTGTTTTGAAACAATATCTTAACTGAACATAGACACATGCCTTTCAGTGATTATCATTCCTTTAATAATAGTCTAAAAAAATCATAATGTCTGCTTTTTAACTCAACAATTAGGTTTAATTTCCCATAAATGAGGTTTATTGACCATGAATACCAAAAATAAGTGTAGATCTAGTAATGAGTTTGTGTCAGTGGTGTTTATACATGGCAGGGAAAACGTTATGCCAAAAACTGATTTTCAGTTTCGACCTGGGAGGACGATGCATGGAAGATGAATGAAAGACAACACAAGGGTTAATAAACTAACTGGTATACTTAGGACTTGTTCCTGGAATGGGAACATGCAAAACCACTCACCCTGGCACTGCCCCCCAATGAGCCAGAACCCTTCAGTGCAGGAACAGGTGTAGCCCCCTGCTGTGTTGATGCAGACCTGGGTGGGGTTACAGTGATGAGAGTTCGTCTCACATTCATCGATGTCTGGGACACAGAAGGAGCAGAGAAAAGGGGGGGGGGGGTTATTATTAATTGTTTCTTTTCTGTAGAGTGGAGAACGTAATGAACTAGATAGCTGGATAGATGTACTGTATACATACATATATACATAGAGTACATCCTTCATCATAATGTCAAATAACATTGTTACAGCAGTCAAATCACATAGAAGAATCCCAAAACAACATACGGACGTCAGTGTCCAATAGAAACATGTAGAAATAAAATCCTGACTATTTATACACTGTTCATTGATAGTGTCTGGTTGTATTCTGTACATGGTTGTTATTGTAAAATGATGGGACATTATGATGGGGACATTAGGAAAACCTATCAAATAGACATATAGCACATTAACTCCAAAACACATCTTAATAAATCATAAAACTCCGTTAGTTTTTCAGTATAATTATCTAAACAGGTTGTTTTTTTTGGAAGTTAGTCCTTAGATTCTACACTAAAGTGACACCCAGAGAGCCTGCTTATAAAAGGTTGAGTTAGGAAAAGTTGCTGCTTATGGAAGAATGTTGTACTGTATAGGATGTTAGAACAGAGGAAGAAAACAAATTACAGTGGGCGCATATTTCTGACTGAAAAGGATGAGTAAAAGGATAAGGTGGAAGCACATCGCTGATATTGATTTCCATGTGTTATGCTTTTGTATTTTCTCTCAGAAGTGTATTGTCTCTTTAGGTTTTGCTTTACTTCCAAGCAAGCCCCTTTATTAGTTTGACCCCTCTTGTTTCTGTGTTTGATTGGAGTGAGGAAGGGAACTTCTGTTTGGAAATAGGAGGTCCTTTTTCTATTTTACAGTTCTGATGCCATAATCAAATCAGAAAAGCTTCAGAGGCTAACTGTGAGGCTAACTTGAGGGTTACATGCCTTGCTCAAAAGCCTCCAGACTTCTGGCTTCACCAACGATCTTCTAGTCAAAAGTCTGTTTTTCCAACATTCGCTTTTCACCACCCTGGGTTTAAAATTAAACTCTTAACACAACAGCTAACATTTCGTTCCACCATCAATTTACAGTTGTTGTTTTTGCACAAGATTAAAGCCTCTCAGAGTACAATCTGAATTCCTTTTGACGCAGCGCACACACTACACCATAATAGCCATATTTCCTTATGAGGATATGACAAATCATAAATTCCAACTTCTGTTTATGGTTCTCAGACCATGAAGTCACCAATCTCTAGAAAAGCGCTGGGGGAAGTGGGTGGGAGTGTTTTCTTTGGACAGGCAGCTATGATAAGCAATAATGTGGGACTACTGCCCTTTGTGCCAACTTGGTTATGTACAGTATATATATATATAGATATACATACACTGTATATCTATAGATGGATTTCTATCTATCTATAGATGTACAGTATATATGGGTATAGAAGGCCCGGAGTGCTTGGCTGCTAGCCAACAGCTACATTGCCCCTGACACCTGCATGCAGTTACCAGTCAAAATCTCTCTGAATGGTCTTCATCTGCACCCCATGTGTAGCCCTACTGCAGAGATCAACACACACACACACACACACACACACACACACACACACACACACACACACACACCACACACACACACACACACACACACACACACACACACACACACACACACCCACACACACACACACACACACACACACACACACACACACACACACACACACACCACACCACACACCACCACACACACCCACACACACACACACACACACACACGAGCGTTTCAGTTCATCTCCTTATATGACTGTTTTATGAGCTGCCAACAAGCTTTGGGGTCACCGCTGACAACCCTTATCAGCTTCAGGGAGACATGACGGCCACATGTAGGACAACTGAGAAAACTTGAACAGTTGAAAGAGTTTGACATGAAATTTGTACACAAACGCATTCAAAATAATCCCCCGGTGACTTTTGATGCCAGGTCCTCTTAGTTACACCCATTAACTTGCCGGCCGTGTTCCTCATCTGCTCTCAATGCGCATGGAAAAAACACTGAATGTGCTTTTAGGCAACTTATAACTGTGATGAGAAAAATTTCACAGTCTTCTTAGATCTATTAACGTGCATTTTTGGTTTCAAAAACCTAAAGAGTTTGGACAAAAAAGTTTTCTCAAGCCACAGAGGAGCATGTAATCCTTAAGTGAAAACATGAAAATCCCCAAAACTGGAGTCATGAGCGGAAATGAGCAGCACAGTCCCATGTGAGAAGACAAAAAACTGTATCTGAACTCTGGATATGCATCATTTGACTTACAACACTCTGGGCTGCTGGTTCATATGACGGTGTGTAAAAGTGTGCTTGAGCAATCCATCTCCTGCTTAAAGGATCAGTTCACCCAAATCACAAAAACATTTTATCTGCCATTGTAAGTGTCTGGTTCTGCAGGTAGATTTGGTTTTATGCGCAGATGTTCTGAGGTCTACCAACACCAATAATACAATTTCATTTGTAGTATTAAAAAAGGATATCTGAAAAACTTTACATCAACATGTCTTTCGCCGTTATTCTTGATTATCTACAGACCGTTTTCATAGGGACTATTTCTTCAGGAGAAAGTGAAGCCTGTGTCCACATACTTCTGGTCTAAAGGAACAGTTCAGAATTTTGGGAAAGACACTTATTCGCTGAGAAGATTGATAACACTCTTGTATCTGTGTGTTACATAAAGATGGAGCCAGGAGACGATTATCTTAGCTTAGCATAAAGACTGAAAACAGAGGGTTGACAGCTAGCTCAATTTCGTCTTTTAACAATAATATCCCCCTACCAGCATTTCTTCATCTTGTTGGTTTAATCCATACAAAAACATTTCTGGTCGCAAGTTGGGCCATACTATTTTTTTTAATGTTTATTTTTATTCTTTCATTTTTGTTTGGATTAAACAAATGAGATGCACCGCGATATGTTACGTGTTAGTTTTTCCTTGTTTCCTGTAGCTTCATGTTCACCCTACCGACATGACAGTGGTTTCAATCTTCTCATCTAATGCTCGGCAAGATGGCAAATAAGCATGTTTGCCAAAATGTCTGACCATTGTTTTCAGGAAGATCTTATAGCATACAATGACTATTTCCAACTTTGAGCAAACAGTTTGGGGAAGACTCTTTCCTGTTTCAACACGACAATGCACCCATCCACAAAGCCAGGTCACCAAAGACATGATTGGTGAGCAAGAACTTGACTGGTCTGCACAGACCCCATCCAACAATTTTGGAACTCTTTACACTGACTGCAAGCCAGGCCTTATCACCCGACATTCTTCTTCTTGCTAAAAACGGATGCCGGATATTTCAATTTCCTTGCGGGAGTCGTCCCAAAAGGATTAATAAAGAGCATTCTAAGGCTGAATCTCATTTCTCTATCTTACACAGATAACATCGGCCTCTGCACCACCAAAGTGAACATAAAATATGTAAATATATAAATGCATGTGACACTGTTGTCAAAACCCACACATTTGACAGACAGAGACGGCATCATGGAAGTCTGTGATCAATACTGTATGGTGATGTAACCAAGTGGTGTCCCATTTCATACGGGTACGTTTTCACCCCTACCCCTTACCCCTTGGTTTCAAGGGTCAAGGGGTAAGGGGTAAGGGGTAAGATGGAGAAATGGGATTCAGCCTTAGTCTAAGTCTATTATTGGCCAACCTCACCAATACTCTCGTGGTTGTTGGGTGCAAATCCCTGCAGCTTGGCTCTGAAATCTATTGGAGCTTCCTCCCACAAGAGTGGAGGCTGTAGCAGCAGATTAGCGCACATAGTTTTAGAATTAGATGTTCAACAGTTGGGTGTCCACTTAATTAAATGCCATATAGTGTATCTGCATGGTTAGATAGCACACAATGTAATGTATTTTTGTAAAAAGTGTGATATGCTAAACAGATGGGCTCCAGAAATTAGTCAAGAGAGGGATGGGACTATTATTTAACCATAGCTCTGCTTGTATAAGGGCTTTGTAGTGCTATCTGACCTTGGAGAAAAAGAAACCCACAAATGCATAAATGCATAGCCGAGGCCCGATTTGTTTTGTTCTCCCAGACTGGTGACAGTGATATTAGTGGAGCGTAGTGCCATTAACTTAAAGACAAAGTCAGGTTTGTTGCAGGTTCAGACAGGAAGTCACAGTCTGTGTAATTTCTGCCCCAATGCAGCCTCAAGGAACAACCCATTACATCACTACACAGAAACACACACTCACAGAAACACACACACACACACACGCCCCCCTTTAGGGGTGTGAGGACTTGTTACAAATGACCACCACAAAGATTTGGCAACAAATGACCTCATCTTTGGCACTGTGATGGTGTAGTTTACCCAAACAAGGTTGTGAGCTGATCCCTGACAGGCCTTCTCCCCCACAAAAGAGAAACAGTCCGTATTTGTGCATGAGCTAAACTCTGAAGCTCTCTTTTGAGGGAAGAAACTGCACTATATGTGTATATATGTGTATATGTGTGTACATTTTCCACTCATTACGTGGTCACGGCTGATTTACCTAAAACACCACAAATGGACTTCGAGGAGGTTGTGTTAAACAACTTGTCTTGGCGGGACACACTGGGGAAATGAGGTTAAGAAGTATTTAAGACAGTTGTGGGAGGAGGGGGTCTCTTGTGGTTGTAAAATCAATCGCAAAACAGAAATGTCTCCACCGCGAGGAGCTGAAGGCCCCTCTGCTCCGGCTGGGTGTGGGCAGACATGACGCGGCACCGAGCATCAAACAACACGTGTCCCTGTGATCTGATAGATTCATGCATTTCCCTGGAGTTCAACCATAATCTCCTATGACATGTACTAAATTCCTGGCATCGCGTCACCACGTCCATGTAGTTTCACTCGAACACGTGATTAACAGCAGGAGGCGGCAGATGTCGGGAGTAACTTTCTCAAAACATTCACATCTTCGGAGCAGAGTCTCTGCAGAGATTCAGCAAAGGGACAGGACGCAGCAAACAGCTGCAGCGAAAGACACACATCATCCACTCTGGCAGCTAATAATGCAGTAATGATGAAACTCACTACACATGCATTCTCTCTCTCACTACAATATCTCCAGGAGAGCAAATTTGAAAACAGTTCCTATGATGCATGTGTCCCCAGTTACATATGCAAACGGTGACAAAGGGGTTTAACCCTCCTGTTGTCAAATTTGACCCACTTTCAAAAAGTTTCTATATCAGAAATATGGGTTTCTTGCAACCAAATTGTCAAAAGAAATAAGGTGGATGGTTCCATACAACGCTCTTCACAAGTAATATGAATGATCAGTTTCACTGAATTTGGTTGTTTCGTTCAATTTTATAGCATTCCAAAACGTTGGAAATCCCGATGAAGTGGAGAGAAAAAAAAGTGTTGAAAAAGACGACCAAAGAAGTTTTCGTTTAAAATTTTGAAGCAAAAAAAAAACAAATAGTTACATGGTCAGCGGGGAAGACAACACAAGGGTTAAGGAGACGTAGCGTCATTTGAATCTGATCCCGCTCCTCATCGGTAACCACGGCGGCTGCAGCAACAGCAAACTGACTTCAGGCTCATTGGCTGCACTCACTGTCTGTGATGAATGGGAGAATATGCTGACCCACTGTGAATAACTAAACAAGGTCTGTGTGTGGCTGCTGTAAACAAGCAACTGAAAAAACACTGAGCAGCACTTTTGGGAAATGCTGAAGACTTTTAATAAATAAGATCCAGTGGTATTTCCTCCACATTCTTAAATCTGTTTTGAAGACGAGAAAAGTGAAGGTTGCAACACTGCCTGTTTCTGCATCAGTGTTATTTGACGTTTTTCTCCTGCTTAAAAGGACCAGTTCACCAAAATCACAAAAAAAAACATTTCCTCTGCCATTATTAGTGTCTGGTCATGCAGGTAGTTTTGGTTTGATGTGCAGATGTTTTGAAATATCTACCAATCCAGTAATCCAATTGAATTTGTTCTTCACAGATCATTACAAAATATCTGAACAACTCAACAGCAAAATGTCTTTTGTCCTTGTTCTTGATTATCTACAAACCTTGATGTAAACGGTTTTCATAGGGACCGTGTATTTGGGAGAAAGTGAAGTATGTGCATTATCTGGTGCACCCCTGTCCACTTACTTTTTGTCTTAAAGGTCCCATGGAATAAAAATGTCTCTTGTCTCTTGCTGTTTTTTTTTAACATTAATATTAGTTCCCCCAGCCTGCCCATGGTCCCCCAGTGGCTAGAAATGGTGATAGGTGTAAACGAGCCCTGGGTATCCTGCTCTACCTTTGAGAAAATGAAAGCTCAGATGGGCCGATCTGGAACCTTGCTCCTTATGAGGTCATAAGGAGAAAGGTTACCTTCCCTTTCTCTACTTTGCCCGCCCAGAGAATTTGGGCCACCCATGAGAGAGAGACATCGTGGCTTTCAAACAAACAAAGTGGCAGTTGGTCAAGGCCACACCCCAGCCTCCACCACCTTTTTGGCTTGTGACCGCTTGACACATTTCAGATGTCCATCATCAAAAAGAGACATTTCCCCTCTAAATTTCTCAGCTGGTTTCATTTAAATAACTGTTGGAGACCCAACGATGTGATCCAATATTTTACAACAAAAAACAATATTAGAGTACAACTAAAAAATGTGTCATTTAGAACTTAGCTTTTTCTTCATTCCATTAACCATCTCAGGACACCTTAGATTTAGCTTGTGACCCCCTGGACTAAAATACCAAACTATGTAAAGCAGTTAAAAGTACTGATAACACATTTATGTCATTCATTGTAATGTCTCAGTCACAGGTCAAAAAAGTACTTTCACTTTTTAATTTTACTTTTCTAATTCTTAAAGCACATTCTGCTGATACTTGTGATTTTTTACTGTAAGTATGATTTTGATTGCATGACTTACTTGCAGTAGAGTGTTCTTACATTGTTGTAATGGCACTTTTACTCACAGTTATGAAAGGATCTGAGCACTTATGTGTGCAGTTATCACTCACCATTACAGGTGCCATCCTCTGCAGGAGTATATCCCAGGATGCACTGCGCAGTGGTCCTCACTCTGGGGTAGCTGGGTTCCACAGACCTGGGAAGACCTGGGAGGAAGGTGTCTCCGCCCGATGGGTCCGGGTAGACTGACTCAGGCAGGGCCGGGGTCTCCGGTCTGTACGGCTGGTTGTACAAGCTCCTCGGGATGCACAGGTAGCCTCCGTTCTGGTTCACACAGCGCATGTCTCCTCGGCAAACATCTGGCAGGGTACGGCACTCGTCCACATCTGGAATACAGAGCGGCGCACAGATAAGGGCATTCCTGCATCCAGAACATCAAGGGGCTTGTGATCCATTCGCTTGTCATTAGGTTAGTTTGGGAACTCAGTTCTCTTCCCACTCCACTTTGTTTTACTCTATAAAAGTGTCTCCTATGACATGCCCACAGGGTATCAAAACACAAGAACAGATGTCACTCACCTACACACTGTCTCGCCCTGCGGTCATAGGCAAAACCTTCTGTGCAGGTCTGAGGAGAGATGATCAAGAAGCTCTTTGAGTGTTTGAAATCTCTGACAAACTATCCATGAAATAGGATTTAAGCATGAAGTTGTATGTTACATTTTGCCATGCTGACTTTCTGACAGTTTAATCACAGTTTTCTTTGATCATTAAAGCTATTCACTACATCAAAATGAGATGGCACATTTCCAGACCATGACCCTTAGGTCTGGATGAATGAAATCCATGAAAACACTGAGGGAAGGTGCTGTGTTACCTGTCCATGTCCAGACTGGATGCAGAGCAGAATAAATACCAGAGCTGCCAACATCCTGCAAAGAGGGAAATTCAAGTTAGAGACGAGCAAAGACCAGGAACTCGGTCCAAGCAGCTCGTTCCATATTCATTCAAACACATGACGAAAGCAACAACTCAACTAACTCCGTTGCGCAAAGAAAAAAGACAGATTACTGACCTTGCAGAAGAGCTAAACTTGAAGCCACGTATTTCAAAAAGCATGCTTTATGGTTTCTCAAAATAAAGATTTAGATGCCCTCGCCACCACCCTGCAAGTCTGTCGCTACCCCCCAACTATGCGCCTTTACGCGAAAGCCGAGACCAGGTTCTCATTAACCGCTGTCTGGTGGAGCTGAAGCTTCGGGTACATTGACCAAGTGTCGCAGGAATGCCTTTTTCAAAATGGACTGGTCTGTTTCTGCTCCACTCTGTCGGCTCTACACATTATTTAGCAATGCAAATTGACTGGCCCCCTCTGAGCACATTCACAACAGCTGGATTCAATCAGGAAGAGCCAGCCCCCTCCGGTCAGAGCGCAAAGACAGCGGCGCACTCACTCCAACAAGCTGCTACTCCAGCGCTGAAAAAGGCATAAAGCATACACAGTGGGTGTCTGTTGTCCTAATACCATAAACAGCAGCCCCGCCCCCGACCCCCATCCTCATACAGCTGAATGACACTGCACATCTGGCGCAGACGATCCACGCTGTAGTAGCCACATCTGGTTTGCCTGAATGCGCGTTAGAGGGAAGAAAAAAAAAGACCAAACGCCCAGCAGTAAAGGGTCAGCAGCAGTTCCTTTATTTGATTTGAAATTCCAATTAAATCACAGATACTAACCTTGGTTAAAGATCATCCAAGTTCAAGGTAATCCAACTCCTTTTTTGACACGTCTGAGTTTCAGATTTCACTTCTACAAAAATTATTTTACAGTTTTACAGTTTTTAGATTGGATCAATACACCTGGAGAAATCCTGTAACATTCCTTCTGCAGCACCTGATGGATGTTTATACAAAAATGTAGAGCAGCTCAGTTGTGCACTGGCCAGCTCTGGTCAGGTAAAACCTTTTAAATGTGCAGTTTTTACATTTTGTAAATATATATTTATATTAACCATTTACAATCCTGATTATACAACTATCTAATTAGCAAAAATGCAGGCACTTATCTTCCAAAATTCCTTAGTGCCTATAAATAGGAAAAAAAACGCCACCCATTACATATATATATATATATATATAACTATATAATAGTACTTTAACATATGAGCCGTCTCAAGCCTCTGATCTACCACAATCTGCAGTTACAGCCATAATTACAATGCTTGTTGCATATCACAGTCTGGTCGTCTGGAAAAGACAAGATTTAGCAAAAATGTCTTTATGATTTCAACAGATGTACTGAACCACATAAATCTCTACGCAGACTACTGCTGCCAGAGATTTTAGGCAAGTCCTGGATCAGAAACAAGTCACTGAAATGTTGAAAAGAAACACACAAAAAAGGACTCAGAAGACGAGAAAATAAAAGTTGTTCAATGCAAGTCGAAGGAGGGAAACTGAAAGGCGGGAGACGTTTACTCTTGCAAACAGAGGTGATGATTGGACTCAACCCCACATGGATAGAACTGCACACAGCAAGTTTACACGGTCACTTGTGTTCAGAACTGGTGCAATGAAGAAGGCTTAACTCATACTAGAAAGGGCTGTTTCTATGAAAATCAACAGCGGTGTTTCTGTAATACTGGATGAATGACCCACGAATTGAAATCTCATCCTTTTTGCATGTAGAGTCCTTTGATTATTTTCAACTTGTGGATCAACACGCAAAAATAAAGTTGAGACGATTGTGTTAAGAGAGAGTGTTGCATAGAACAGTAACCGCAGGTAAAACTGAATATAAAAAAACTAAATTTTGTTTTAGTAAACCCAAAAAAGGGGACTATTAAGCCTTTAAGAATTCTCTGATCATTTTTATTTAAAAAAAGAAAAAGAAAAAAAGGAAAAAGAGCAGCAATAAGTAGCAGAACTGCTCAAATATCTCAAGTCTGCGTAGTGTAAAGTTGTGATGGATGAATTAAGATGTCTATCTGGAACTGGTTCCGGGACCGGTCACTGCTTTAACAGGTCTTTGAGCACAGCGCCACCGCTGGCCTCGGCTGAGACGGGCACAGGTGTGAAGGTGGGCAGGTTGTCAGAGATGGGCTTCATGAGCAGGTGACCTCCTGAGCCGCCAGAGCTGGAACCGGCCAGCAGGGGCACCGCAGCAGAGCGGGGGGCCAGGAAAGGATTGGACTCGCCGGGCCGCTTGCTGAAGGCTCCGCCTCCTGTCAGGAGAGAGGTGGACGAATAAGGTTTGAAGTGTTTTAAAGATGAGAAAGAACAATCTATTTTCTTTTATTTCTGTATGCCCTTGTTGTTTCATGTGGCCAACCTTATTCATAGCTTTTAATTCCACGCTTAGTTAGTTAGTTAGTTTTTAGATTGTAGAATTCAGTTAGTAATTGCTTACGGAACATTTGTTTTTCACTTGCTTAGGCGAGATTTCTGTAAGTCCCTTAGGGTTTTCTTAATCTCACCTGCACAAGCTTTCATTTTTCTTGTGTTTCTGTTGCCTTGATTTTACTGTGCAAAATAAATACTACTACTACTAACAACGCCTCCTGTCTTGACATGACTGATTAATCCCACGAGAGGAAGAACCATCCTGGAGGGTTGTTTACCTGCAGCACCGCTGGAAGCAGCGCCGCCGGTTCTACCCTGAGGGGGGGCGTTTAGAGGCTTGAAGTCCTGGAATGGAAGCTTTGGTGCGGGCATCGAAGGGGTCGACTCAATCTCCAGGAACTTCACAAACATCTCGGAGAATGACTGCAACAACAAAAAAGGACAGGACAGTGTGACATCGCTGCTGCTGAATTCCTGAGGTATTTTCAAGAGGACATTCTGCTTTCCATACTAAAACAAGGAGTCCAAAATGAAGAGTTAGCTTCAGAAGAGCACTGTGGTATGGATTCAGTGTCCTTTTCAAGAACATCATATCGGAGTACACAATTGCCAGATTAAGAATTGAATGGGTTTTTTTTACCAGCTACTCTGCTGCCATAACTGTCTCCCAGCACAGGTGGGTATGAATACTGCAGTGGCTAGATTCAAATTCTGGGTTTGTGGGGTAGTGTGTATGCTGCTGTGACTTAATTTGAAGGGCACATGTTAACACATAAACAGTAATATGTATCCTTTTTTTTTTTTTTTTTTTTTACTTCTTGAAGTGTTGAAGTGAATATATTTTAAAAGAAGTAAATATGTTGCAATGTATTATTTTGAATGCTCTTTCTATAAAAATGAAATGTTTCTTTGACAGAAAGTAGAATACACTTACATATACACTTATATTTTACAGGACTTACATTGGAAATACTTCATTTTCTTCCCTTTGTTTACCTCCAGTGTTCTTGCTGTATAGGTGACTTTATGTTTTAAAGTAAAGGTAGTAATACTTTTACATGTTTGGAGCAAACATTTTTAATTTCTTTTAATACATAGATAGATGCAAAGTGTTTCAGAGCATGTGTGTGACAATGCTGCCGTGTAACTTGCAGTGCAAGTGAATTGCACACATTGCTTGTTACCATGTTGGCCACCCTGGAGCATTGTGCGACTGTGTTACACAGCAACAGAGAGTACGTATGCAAACCGGACATTGTAAATACTTTGCTTCTCAATTGCAGGCGTGTCAGGTTATGTCTGGATTATTTTTATGCATTTCATGAGAATTTCCCTTATCATTTTTGCAATTGATGGTGTGCATATTATGCTTTCTTCTTCTCTTTTCACTCTGGGAAAGCATAGAGACCGTGTGAATGCTTTGCTTCTCTGTAATAGCAGGGAAGTTATGCTGGTTCCATGTCTGTAGCCTTGTGATAACGTGCTGAAAGAAAGTCCTGGGAAGTGTGGTCCGTGCCCATTATACAACAAAAAGCAGAGTTAGAGCTGTGTTAGGGTATAGCATGCTCTATAAAGCATAAACAGTGTGCTCTGTTTTAAAACATCTGAATGAGGAATTTGTTACCGTGTTGAACCCTTGGCCACTGGTGGGCCTTGGGGGGGTGTTTGGGGCACTTTGTGCCCCTCTTCCTCCCAGCCAGTTCGACATCCATCCGGTGACACCGTGCCGTCCGTCCTCCTCTAACATCTGCAGATGGGAGGTAAGGAAGTGCAGACAAATACTATTGGATTCCTAGAAAGTCTCCAAATCATTACAGACACCTAATATTTGATGAAGTACAAGAGCGCAGGTACAGTAAATGTTAAGAGTCTCATACAGTTCATTTAGACAATTTTATAGAGTAGTTTTACTTTGGTTTTCAAAGAGGCAGTCAGATTATTTCAGTTCTAATTGCCCTTGGTTTCCTTTCTGCCTGCCACCACTTTCTGGAAAATTATTTTGTGGATCCACTCACTGGTTAAGCTTATATACAGACTCTTTGCTGACAGTCCACACTCGTATGGCTTTATTATTCACTGTCATTCATACTCCCTAATTATCTGCCCCAATTGGATTCAGTTTGAGGGACCCCATATATAGAGTGTACGGCTCACAGCTTCGGGTTAAAAAAGGCAGCAGAGAGGGGATACTAGCCGATCCAATGAGCCTGAAAAGTCGTCTGGTTTTGTGGGACACTTGGCTGCCGTAAATAAGGCTTGAGTGGAAAATTTAAATAGCATAAACAGGGGCTGAGGGAGAGATGAAAAAAAAAGAAATGGAACAACCTCCAACACAATAAAAAAAGGGTCTTCTGAGGAGTTGTAATCGCATTTGCCCACTCACTCTGTTTTCCTGTAAGAGTATTGGGTAATATACTCTGGAATAGTTGGACGGAGCCCCTGAGGGCCCCTGCCAGACGATCTGGATGAGATAATGCTTTCGTTTTCAGGACAGAAGATTTTCAGGGGCTGCCGGAGTTAAATGTTACAGAAGAACAGCGAGTTTTGAGGCTTGACTGTTTATCTTTGCAGGACGTGTTGAACTAATTAAACAAAAGTCGGTTGTCTAAAGACTGACCTGGGACAGGGACACTATGTACATACTGGACTTGCCTCAGGATTAGGCCAAAAGCCTTTAAAGAGTTTTGGAAGTTCTGTTTAGCAATTATCTTGTTAATTGTTTATCTATCTATGTCGGCAAGCGTTTGCCTGCCAACGCTGTTTGTCATTTAAGTCAGTCTCAGGACATTTTTCATATACAGCAGGTCTAGATCATGCTCTTTAATTTACAGAGAACCAACATTTCCCCATGAGAAAGAATTTGGCAAGAGGGCAAGGAAAAACAAGGAAAGGGCAAGGAAAAAAAGTTTCCTTTTGGGGACGTCATTTGAAATTGGAAAAAATTTGAAGTTGGAAAAAAGGAAATAAATTGCAATATATTGCAGAATATTGCAATATGTTTAAAATCGCAATAATATCGTATCGTAGCATAAGTATCGTGATGATATCCTATCGGGAGGTGTCGACTGATTCCCACCTCTAGTATGTAGTTACGTTGTGTTTTATATACACTGTGGCCCAACCAAAGATACTAAACTAATAGTACGTGTATTTGTTAAATACATAAAAATGTATATAATGAAATTATTATACACTTAATGTATTAGTGTGGTGATGCGTCATTCATTTATTCCCAATAAGGCACAATGCCACAAACATTGCTCACTGACTGTTAATGCCATTATACCGTAATACATTTTTTTTTATTAATAGCAGTTGCTGCCTAAAAACATGATTATGTGAATATGTGATTGCTTAGGTAAATACTTTCAATACGAGTCAAGGACGCTCTCACCTTATCAACATCTTCTCTGCTCAGTCCCAGAACACTTCCCATGAGCCTCAGCACATCGGAACGCTTGGCTTTAGGTGTGTGGAAGTATCCCAAGAACAGGTTACGCATCAGGACTCTGGAAACAGAACAAGATCAATAATAAGGCATGAGGCAGTTCAAGACCTCAGTCCCATCTCTATACAGCTGCCTGCATTACAAATACACGTGTTCATTTCAGTTGTTTAATGTGTTTCTCCAGGGAGACTGAGAAGCACAAGCTTTATTTGGAGTAATTCAAGGGCTGTACAAAGCGTGAGAATACATAGTTTTCCCAAAATTGTGGCTGTCCTGTGAAAATCAGCCATCTCCAACTTTTCAGGAGCTAAAACAGCCCTATTTTCAGTTTTGTGACAATTTATTTTTGCAGTAATGGTCAATGGCTTTTGTAATGGTTTATGTAGATAAAAAAACACCTATTTCATTTAAACAATGAAATATCCCCAAACTTGGAGATACATGACCTTCTTAGCTGCAGTTCCAGGCGGGACCCAGGTGCGTAATGAGTAATGGGTCAGGGCGGCCCGCCCACTTTACTCACTGCCCCGTCCAGCCAAGTTTGATCAAAATACGTTTTGTTATGAAAAATATTCCAATGTATGTAAAAACATTTTCACACTGCAGCTTGACTTTCTACAATCCCTTGAAACTATGGGAGAGTAATAACGAAAAACCATAAGTGTTCTTAATTATAATCTCATTTAGAGGACTAAAATTAAAATGTAAGATTTAACCCAGATAGGACTGAACTCACTTGTCTATCTTCCCCTCCGTGTTGTTTAGGAGGTTCATCAGTTTCCTCTGCGCCTCCTCCAACATCTCCTGTCTCACTTCCACTGAGACACAGACACACAGACACACACAGACACACACAGACACACACACACACACGTTTTTTTTAATCTTCTGAAATGATGTCCCTGTAGCTCATAACGTTTAAGTCAGAGCACTAAGCGGCCGATTTTAAGAAAAAGAAATACTCCACAATCTTTGATGAACTCAGAAAGTAGTTTAACAACTCACTGCTGTTCTGAATGTATTTCAGAAGCATCAAAGAATTTTCTCACCATCTGGATGGCTATATAATACATATGATACAGAAATTCTTCCAACCGTTTCATGTTGCGAATATATTGCCTAGCCAAGTACTTGGACCTGGCCTTGCTCAACACAAGCAAAATATGAACTTTTTTTTTTGGATGAAAATATAAATGTTAGAAAGTCAATATATGCCAACATAATTGATGACACTAATACACTAAAATCTTTTTATATTGTGCTGCGGACAGAACTTTTTTCCCCTCCAGGTGGTTGAAAGAATCTGGAAATACTGCTGTAAGAGAATAAAGCTCTAAGACTTGTTAAGTGAGCTTCTGAGTTGCAAGGTCATCGGGTATTTATTCATCAAAATATTGGATTCTTTGCTTCTAATGTTTGAGAGGCAAAAACCGGGGCTATGTGGCACATAGCAACGTTATCCTCTCATTGGCGAGGCTGTGGATCAGAACATTCGCACGGCTACCCAACTATTAATAGATCCAATGTAAATGTTCCATAGGTGACTGATTTGTTAAGCAAATATATGGCTTCATATCGGGTCTGAACAAATGCAATGTCTGGACAGGCAGAGAGGGGTGAAAAAAAAGAAACAGTCTAAGAATTTACTGTGATGTAACGGCCAAGCCAGAGAGTGATAAGAGTGAAATCTGCTGAGGGTGACACAAAAAATAACACAGGAGAACATAACCCAGGAGGCGACTAGAGTTTCACATGCATTCGGACTATAATAAGGACACGGGCACACTAAAATGAAAACATAAGCCTGGGAGAAAGAAAAAAGAAGTCAATGTTCTCAGACTGCCTGGGCCAGAGAAAGGCAGCGCAGGATGGCAGATGCACAACATTTGAAAAGAAAGTGGTACAGTGGTCTTTAAACCAAGCCGACATTATTGCAACCATGTGAAGATACTTTGATTTTGCTGTAAAAATAGAAGGCAGACGTTTATAGGGAGTTTTGTCAAACATTTCTATTACTCCCTTAGCAGACGTGTAGGAGTAAAAAAAAAAAACAGCTCAGCTGCTGCTCACCTTGTTTTTTCAGCTCTTCAATTTGCTCCTCGTTTAGATCGAGCTGATCGGTGAGGCGCGACGCTGACTCCAGAGCAGCGTTGGCTTCATCGAGGTTGATCTGACAGAGGGAGAGGGAGAACACCGTCAGTTATAGAGCTCAACAGCGTGGCTCTGGAAATCAAAATCCGGTTGATTTTCTCCATAAGGATTTAGATCATTAGGCATGTCTAAAACATCCGAGGCAGACTGAGAACAAGCTACGAGGTCGTGTAACAAAAGTTACTGTTCCTTTAAAAGCTTTGTGTCAGTATGAAATCAAACTTGTATACAGAAAAACGTGTTTTATTTGCAATCTTATGGAGAAAAACTACACCTACCAACAATCCTATGGGCAACAGTAACGTCTCTGATTGGTCCAACTTGCAGTGACCATGGAAACATTTTCAGTACTTGTGCAAGCAGCTAGATCGAGCTTGTACCATTCAAGTCTATTATAGTTTGTACCTTTTTCAAAATGTTTTTTTGTGTGCACAGAATCAAATGTTTTACATTCAGGAGCATCTTGTAGCTGTCTGGCTTGGTATCAAGCTTAAAACTCTTTATATGAGGCATTTTTGAAACTTCAATTAAAAAAATTGAATGGGGAAAAAAACACTTCTGGAACCAGAACCGTTAAAAAAGATGGCGCTCTATTATGGCTTTCATATAACAACAGCTTCAGCTGTCATCAAGAAATATGTCATATGTGGTTACTTTGTGGCCTTGCTACTGCTACGTGTCAAATGTAAATAAAAGGGAATGACTTCTCTGATCTGTTATTGATTGCTGGTTTACCTGAAGGGCGGATGCTTGATCTTCCAGCCTCTGAGCTTTTCTTTTCCACTCGTCCTTCTCCTTCTTGTGCCTATCAAGCTCTGCCGAGTACATGGCTTTCTCTTCTAATGGGGGAAAAGACAATTATTACAGGTTACATGGAATTTCATTGCAAGATTGCGTTACAAGATTGCCTCATCATCACTACCACAAGGTTCTCTGTAAAACCAAAATACTAGACACTATTAGACTACCAGAGTCGTCATGTTGAAGCCGCTGACTTGCCTTGTTGGAACTGCTCTAGCACCATCTGCAGGTTGGAGAGTGACACTGCATACTGGTTGACCTGCTCCTGGGAGGTTCTGAGATGGATGAGGGCTTCGTCCCTCTGCTTCACCGCTCCACTCAGCTGCTCCTGCAGAGACTCCACCTGCATGCTGGCCTGTTGGCTGGAGCCAGAGGACCAAAGAGCAGAAAAAATGTCAGGAAACCGGCTAACAAGGTAGCGATGGAGTTTTTTTACACTGTTGTCATGGCCGGGCCCGGCAAAAAAGAAGCAGAACTAGGAAAGGAATTGTCGGGGGAACAGAGAAAGAGGAAACGGCAGACTGACTGAGCGAGGAATCAGACACAAGCAAACATAGGAGCTGCCAAAAATCTATTCCCAAGCTGTAGGGAGGGGGGGGCGTAGGGAGGGGCGGCTCTCTAGAGAAACCTGTCAGCAAAAATGAAGAAAACGGCCAAAGAAGAAATAGACAAAACTCCATGGCGCCTATTTAATACACATTTGTTTTATTTTATGCTAACCTGGCATTCTCCACAGCACTCGAGGACGTGGCCAGTTTCTCGTCCAGCAGTGCCACCCTCCTGCGTAGTTCAGTCTCCCTGTCCTCTGCACTGAGGGCTTCTCTTGTGTACGAGTCCTCAATCTCCAAGAGGTGATTCCGCAGCCTTTCCAGCTCCAAGTTGAGACGCTGTTCTTTGTCCCTCACATGCTGAAGCTGTGAAGGAAACCGAAACATCCTTCCATTTGTAGAGCAAGATAATACCACAGTAACTTTGATTCCTGAACTTTTACTGTTTCTATGCTGTTTCTATGTTTATGTTACTGGACAACATGGCAAAGGAGGCCACACTCTAGTAAAGGAACTAATTGTCTAACATGTCTTAAGTAAAACGGTACAACAAAGTAATGTGATGATGGAAAAATACACCAAACTTGCAAGATTCTTCTACTTAAATACAATTTGCAAGAGATTAACTTCACATCCAAGCAGGGTAACGTGTTTTTCGGTTGACTTTAAATAAATGTAACATGGATTGACAACTTGTAAAAATTTTAGCCAAACAAGAAAAGATGACAGAATGCCGTAGAAGGCATGCGTTGAATTTGACTTGCAGATAAAACCCAGTAGTGAGCAAACACAGATTCATATATTCACAGTTCAAATGAAAGGCTAGTGAGTGAGTATCATCTGTCCTCCTACCTCAGTTTGTATCGCAGTGGTCTCCATTTGTTTTTGCTTGAGTGCCATCATCACCTGATCTCTCTCCTGCTGGAACGCCACAGCCTTCTCCTGCATGGACTTCAGTTCATTCAGGAGTTGATTCAGCTCACCAGACTTACCCTGCATTACATCATCAACAGAGTACACCACAAATGGAACCGTTTGAAGAATAAAGGACAAAAGAAAAGCATTGTTTCCAGTCTTCATCAGCGTTTCTGGATACATGTGTTCATCAGAAGAGTTTTAAATGACAACAAAATAAATGTTGGCATCTTGCATTAAGCTACACAAGACAGATTCTCTACAAAAAAAAATTCTATTTTATTAGAAAAAAAAGCTCAGCTCACTACCAAAAGTATCAAAATGTGTTCCTATTACAGTCATAACAATACAATAAAAATTAAAGAGAAACAAACGTAATCATTCTGAAGTTTTAGTTACCCACTAACCTGCTCTTTGTCCTTTAGCATCCTCTCCACAGTTGCAGACTTCTCACTCACTGCACTCAGTTCAAACTCCTTTTCTCTCAGCAGGAGGGAAACCTGCATGTTGGTTTCCTGCAGCGCTCTGAACTCGGACTCTTTCTCTCGAGAGCGCGTAGCTACCAGCTCGTTCTCTTCCTTCAGCTTCCTCACGTCCATTTCTAGAATAAGAGCCCGCTCTTTCAGATTGGTCACCGCCTGCTTCAGCACCTCGTTGTCGTTCTCACGGTTGCGTAGTGCCTCGCTGACGTGACTCAGCTGGTCGCTTTTGGTTTTGATTAGCAGATCTTTCTCCCTCACAGACCTCTGCATGGCTTCCAGCCGCTCTTTGACCAGCCGAACATCCTCGGCCTGACTTCTCTGCTCGCTCTCTGTGGCACACGCCGAGTTCGAGAGCCGCTGGTTGTTCTCCTTAAGAGTCCTTATCATGTTCTCCCTCTCAGCCAACTGAATTCGCAATCGGAGAATTTCTTCTTGTGGTTTGTCACTGTTTGCTGTTGGAGACGCCTGGCGGCTTGGAGCGTCGGCCGTGAGCGAAGGGCCACTGGACTGAGCAACTACGACGTCAGGAGTCTGTCCAGACACAACAGCGACGCTGTCCAGTTTGCCGAGCAGGACGTCCTTGGTGGTGCTGAGCTGGGTGATGGTCTGCTGGACCTGAGCCAGTTCCTGACTCAGACTCCCAAGCCGCCTTTCCTTCTGCTCGTAGCTCTGGATCAGTCCAGCGTAGTCCACCGACAGCTTGGAGCTGCAGTCGCTGTCGGCCGAGACCTGACCCTGCAGTTTGATCAGCTCCTCCTGTAGCTGAGCCGACTCGTGCTGCATGTTCTTGACCGTGGTAATCACCTGCTGCTTCCACTCCTCCATCTTCTTCACCTGCTGCTTCAGTGTGTCCCTCTCCTGCAGCAGCTCCTCAAACTGGTTGCTGCTGACACCTCCGGAGCCGGAGCTGGAATCCCCCACTGAGGACTGCAGGACGGTCACCAGGGTTTGGCACTTCTGGGTCAACGCGTCAATCTCGATGTCCTTCTCCCTGATGATGCGGGACAGATTCTGGATGGTCTCCTTGAACATCTCTTGGCTTCCTGAGGGATCGCTAATGTTGGAGAGGCGTTGGTTCTCCTGCTGAAGCTTCGACAGTGCCGCCTCCTTCCCCGCCATGATGTCCATGAGACGGTGATAGTCCGAGCGAAGCTGGCTGTTCTCTCTGGTCTTCTCGTTGAGCACTGCAAGCACTTGCTCTCTCTCCACGGCGTACGCCTGAAGCTGCTGCTGGAGGAACATGACGTCCTGGCTGTGTCCACCCCCTCCGACCATGGACACTCTGGCGTGGAGCGCCTGGATCTCCAGATCCTTCTGCAGGACCATCTGGGACAGTTTGCCCATTTCGTCGCGAGACACCGCCAGCTGATCCAGCTGTCTGGTCAGCGAGAGGTTCTTCTCGTTCAGCTGGCTGATCTCAGTCTCTTTCTCCTTGATGCCTCTCACCAGCTTTTCTATTTCGCCCTTAGACAAGTCGTGTTTCTCGTTGCCGTTCTCCTGATTCAGAGTATGGGTCTTCTCCTCCTGCAGGATGACTTCTCCCTGCACAAGGGGGAAGTCAGCACGAACGCCACTGTCACTAAGCTGATCTACTGTGTGCTGTAAGCAGGCTATCTCTTCGTCTCTGGCATGGATGAGTCTGTCGTAGTTAAGTGTAACCTGCTGATGGCGAGCGTGAGCCTGGTCCAGCTCAGTCTGCTGAGCCTGTAGGGACTGCTGTGACACAAGGACAGAGGCCTGGAGCTCCTCCGTGGTTCTCCTCAGAGTCTGGACCTCCTCTTCTAGACCATTCCTGGAGGACTTGAGCTGTGTGATCTCTGTCTCTAGCTCTGTGATGATGTCTAAGGTCCGGGGCTCAGTCAGAGGTGGCGGCCTGCTCTGCTGATCCCTGAGTCGGTCGATCTCTTCTTTCAAATGACTGTTCTCCTCCTTCATACCCCCCAACTGTCTGTCCTTCTCCTCCAGGAACAGTTTGAAAGCATCCGCTTCCTTTGTCAAGACTAAAATACGGTTCTCCATCTCCTGCTGCAAATCGGAAGCATTTTGTTTCAAAGTGTCCAGGAAGACGTCCTTCTCCTGCAGCAGATCGGTCAGTTGCTTCTGCCCTGAAACTGTGATGGAAAGCATCTCGTTGGTGTCTCTGTGGTCGGACGCCACTTGCTCCATGTCTCTCTTCAGCTGAGCTATCTCCATGTCTTTCTCCTGGTTGAGTTTGATGGCTCGCTCGTGCTCCTTCTGTAAAGCAGAGGCATCCATGGAGCGGGCTCGAGTCAACTCCTCGATGGTCTGCTGGTACTGTCTCGCCTGCTCCGTTAGCGTCCTTTCGGTCTGACCCAATTCCTCCTCTAGCTGACATTTCTCCAGCTTTAGAGCTTCAATACGAGTGTCCTTCTCCCGCATTGTCCTGTTCAGAGTTGCCTGGCTCTCCTTTATCTGCTTGGTCACTTCCTCAGCTCTACCCAGAGCCTGCTCCTTCTCTGCCTTCAACCTTCTTATCTCCATCTTCAACTCATAGTCCTCAGACATCGCCTTCTCCAGAGAATTCCTCATCTCGTCCAATTCTCTCCTGAGGTCTGACAACTCCCTCTCCTTCCCTGCTAGTATTTCTTTAGTTCCCTGTGCCTCCGTTCCTCTCTCCCCTGACTGATCCAGTTCTGCTTTGGCAACAGAAGATCGCTCCTCTAGCTCCTGAACAGACTTCCTCAGCTCTGTGATTTCCCGTTGTGCTCCCCTGCTCTGCTCCTGTGCATGTCCCAGTTTGTCTTTCAGCTCCTCCACTGTCCGTTCCAACTCTTGTTTGACCATGTGCAGGTCGTTGAGTGTGAAAGCGCTCTGGCTAGTTTTCTCTTTTTGCGTGTCCAGCTCTTGCTCCAGTGCCCTCTTCTGGTCTTTGGTTGTGTTCAGCTGTGCAGACAGTTGCGTCAGTTCTGCCTCGGCCTCCTTCAGCTGTCCAGAGAGCTGCTCCTTCACCGAGATCATGTGCTAGAGACAGGAAAAGCAGAAACAAAACCCAAAAGTAAAAATCAGAACATTTTTTTAAATTGTCCTCATGGTGTTTTGTTGTGAAGGGTTTCCACAAGTTTTCCATTTTTAAATGTTATACTTCTTCATGTTTTGGCTTGATTTAGTTTGGCTTAGTTTTGAAATGTTTTGCTTTTTAGCATTGTGCCTTTACAGTCAGTATGCTAAATAAGTAAGTAGTATGTTAGGTAGGTATCATTTCAGAGTTTAATATTACCACAATGTGAGCGATGTCATTGGTTTGAAAAAAAAACAAACATTTGTAGTCTTATGTACATAAAACTTTTGTAGCCCTTAGACCTGCATGTGAACATAAGAAAAATAACATAACAGTAATGTGCATGTATATGTACTATGCAAATGTATGTGTACATAAATGTGTTTTGGGTATTTTAATTTGTCCTTTGTAACTAATTCCTCCGAACTGTTATTTTTTGACTCAGTGTATTGCCTTAAGCCTGCTGATTGTAAAGCACTTTGTAATTACAGAGTTTTACAAGTGCTATATTAAAAAAACTAGGATTATTAGTAGATAATCGAGGGCCACCATGGTCAGTCAGACCTGTGTTGCTTCCTGATTTTGCCGGTCTAGCTCCTCCAGCTCAGACATCAGAGTGTCCCGTTCCTCCTCAGTGTTTCTCAGGGCCTTTGCCTTTCTCTCCAGCTCTGCCTTTAGATCCTCCAGGGACTCGGGGTCACCAGACACCGTTTCATTATTCCTAACTATTTGATTCTCTGCCATTTCTAGTCTATCTTGCAGATTAAGCTGTGAAAAGACACAAAGCGTTACACTTCAGGATTGTTTTATACAGTATATAATCCAATAGACCTCAAGTCATTAAGACTGTCTTCTTATAACCATTATATCAGGAACCAGTGACTCCACATTTGCTACTCTATATGTCACAAGGGACTCATTTACTCTAAAAAAGTGCATACAGACACATGCAATAATTGTATCAATTAAGCTAATACAGATATGTTGAAGCCTGTGGGGGAAAACTCAGACTGCATCAGATAAACAAACCTTTTCTTGTTCTAGACTTTCCTTTTCTTCCCTCAACGTCGCAATAATGGTGTTCAGTTCTAAGATGTCTGCATGCTCAACCTCTTCCTTTGGTTGTGCCTAATTTTACCAAAAAAGAAAGATATCAAAGATAAGTCATTAAACGAGGGGATTAAACCATGAAAATCTACCACTAAATACATTATAAATATTCAACATGATTCATTATTTCTATTTACACTTACCTCAGCCAGGCTTTTCAGTCGCTCTATTTCATTTTCTGCAGCTGGAAAGCAGAAATTGAAATCAATATGCATGTAAATCATTAGGGGAAAACCTCATATGGCTTATATCCATGACAATATTCTACCTCTATGCAATATTGATTTGAGGTTGCTACAATACGAAAAAAAAAATAAGAGTATTGCATTAAAATAAGGAAGCACAATCAGCTTTAGCAAAGTGAGTTTCTGACAACACTGAATAGCTTTAATTAAGCGGTTCAATGTTAAGTATTCATTGGCTGTTTTCAGCATAAAATCAAAATAAGTTAAATAACTGTAAACCTGCAAGATTTGTTCTCAACATTTGGATCTCGAGCTCTAGCTGCGCTTTTTGCAGAGACTTCCCCTCCTGCTCTTGTACTCGAGTCTGAAGCTCGGCGACGGAGGCCTGCAGACGCGTGTAGTTCTGCAGCAGCCCCGTGTTTTCTTCCTGGGCCTCATCTCTCTCCTGCTGCAGGGACGCCTTTTTCGTCTGTGCCTCCTCCAGACTGGCAGACAGCTCGGCCAGCTGCTTCTCCCGCTGATCTGCTGCTTCCTGCAGGGAGCTTATGGTTTTCTGGAATTCTGACAGCTTGGAGGCATCGGATGGGGAAGAGGATTGACTACCACCTGGGCAGAAGGAGGACGGGGTTCATTGTGTGTGTTGTGCACCTCAACATTTTGGGGGTTTTAAAGCCACGATTTCTTCAGTAAAATCTCTGAGTTTATATCTTTTCCACAAGCCACCCTAACAAATACAAAAGTTAGGCTTACCACTCTGAATCTGTTCCTCCAGCTCTTCTATCCTCTCCTCGTACTCTGCTAAGTCCTCTCTATGCCGGCGTGTGATGTCGGCCATCTTCTGTCGCTGGGCGTCCTGCAGAGCTGCCAGTTCATGCTGGTGTTCATCCACCTCACGGCTCATCTCCTCTCGCAGCTCCTGTTCCAAAGCAGCAATTACATCAAGGTTAGAGTCCCAGTGTCAATGCCGTCTGTGGAAAATGTTATCTTAAATGATTTAAACCGGCATTAGTTGAAACTTTCCAACATGGGGACATCATAAACAAACTGTGAACACAACGCTGACTGGTACAAAGCTCCACAGAGCGATGAGGAACTTCTAGGGGTGGGAATCACTGGGCACCACGATTTGATTCCGATTCAGAGACCAACGATTGGATTCTAAACCGATGCATCTCGATGCAACAATTCTTTTTATGTACATTTCCATGCGTGATATTTACATTTTTGTATAAAAATATACATATAAATCAGAGTTTTTTTTAGATTTTGACATATGCAGTATTTGTCACACACAAGTTGTAATGAAATGTTTTGTCTCCCGAGGTTGTTTTTTTGTAGTCATTCCATGCTGAAGCCTTAAACATGCTGAGTCACCTTCTTTCACAGTGATCTTCCATGTCAGAGGCTCAGTCTTGTTTAAAAGATAGAGAACATGAAACATGAGGTGGTCAGATGAAATGTGGAAGTAGATCAACAGCGGTATGTGTTTTGGCAAATTATTTCATGTATGTCTTATTAGATCATGTGTGCATATTCATTTTTTTTCCCCCATTAGACCATTTTTGTGTTTTTTTCTTCACTCTTGCCTAAACTCTAAGTTGTCCATTATCCCATCCTCTTTCAGTCACTCTGTTTTCTGATTTGTACATGTCTGGAGACAGTAACTTTGAAATTTAAAAATCAATGCCTTTAAAAACTATATATATTATTACTAATATTATTACTAACATTATTATTGCTCAATATGCTCAATGCAGATAATGAACTTATCTGTATTGAGCATCAAATCATTCTAGAGAGAGTTGCGATGCATCTAATAATCGATTATTTTTCCCACCCCTTCAGTAGGGTAATATGAGCACCCCTTTTAAATACACGTTGTCATATAAACCATTGCTAATGTAAAAAAAAATAAAAACTAGCCTGCAGCCTAAGGTTGAAGATTCTTCCATAAAATATTATTTATATTGGCAACAAAGAAAAATTCACCTTAATAGTTCTTTGAAGTTTGAGAATCTCTCCCTGGTCGCCGTTACCAGCTCCTGCTGCTGTTGATGCCTGTAATAAAAAGAAATAAAAACAAAATCAGATCTCATTCAAAACACAAACGGAATTAAAGTAAGTAAATTAAAGTTTAGTTTAAGCTAGGTTATTTTATACTAATGTACAGCTATTCATTGGGGTTTCTCAGCATGTGTTTTTAACGTGCTTGGTGTGTCATAAAGATGTTTTCCAAATCAAAACAATCCAGATGAACTAAAATAAATATAAAATGGTGATTCTCGTGATTGTCTAAACCTTTTAGCATCTGGCACATTGTTCCATGTTAATATTTGTTTGCACTCTTTTGTATAGTATCAAAGTGTTTTTGTCTTATTTTTATGTACCTTGTATACCATTTTCCTATTTTAGTCGGTGTGCGTTTCTTGTTACTTGACTCGAGGAGCCTGCACAAAAATTCCTATGGGCTTGGACTGTTTGGTGTATGCACAAAATGGCAAATAAAAATCTGGAATCTATGTAGCAATCATGATGCATTTGGTAACAAAAACTGTAAAACTAAAAGCATTTAGTTGAAAGTCTCTGATAATAAGGAACATGCTTTCAAGGCATTAAGGTGACCTAGCTATAGTAAAAACAATACTTTAGTTTAGGAATACCTGAATACCAGGCCAGGAATAGTTGGGACATTTTTGGAAATAGGTTTCATTGTTTTCTTAACGAGAGTTAGATGAAAAGATTGATGCGACTCTCATATCTGTATGGTAAATATGAAGCTACAAACAGGAGACAGATAGCTAAGCTTTGCATGACGACTGGAAACGGGGGGGATGGCCAGCGTATCTCCTCACCTTTAACCCTTGTGTTGTCCTTGGGTCAAATTGACCCGATTCAAAGTGTTTTATATCAGAAATATGGATTTCTTTCAACCAAATTGCCCAAAAATAACATGGATGATTACATATGTTCTTCAGGTAAAATTAATGATTACTGTAAATGAATTTTTTGTGTGTTTTTGAAATCTTTTTTTTTTTTTTTTTTTATGGTTTCAAAACTGTATCCGGACTAAACTTTGACATATAACCATGTGTGATCCACTCAACATCCTCTGATCTTAACTATTAGTCAAAATGATAAAGTAATTTCTGCCTTTTTAACTAAAAACGAAGGTATAATTTTATATAAATGAGGTTTCTTGACCATGAATTCCAGGAATAAGTGTAAAACCTATTATTGAACCAGCTCAGGTTTTAAAAAAAGCGCCAAAAGTTAGAAAAAGTGACAAATAAATCAGAAAAAGCAACAAAAACATTGGAAAAGCACAAAAAAGTGTTTATTTTATTTTGACCTGGAAGGACAAGTTCATGGTTAACGGGAAGACAACACAAGGGTTAAAGCTTAGTTATTATTATAGATCCAGGCACGATGTGTTTTACACATTGGTTTTTATAAACAAGATATATTGTGTAAATTATTGAGCTAAGCTTCCCATCTGAAACAAGAGGGGCATCAGTTCTCTTATCTAACTCTTGCAGTGTTTCCCCTAGGACGTTCTCCGGGGGGGGGGGACGACTCTCCCCCAAAAGGTTGTTGGGCGCTGCTGGTATGTGTGAACCAGCTGTATCTCGCACATCTGTTATTTGGTTTTTGTTTTTCCGTGTGTGGAATATATACCATAATTATATAATTTTGTCACTCTTTCAGGGGGAGGTGGGGTTGTTTTGGGGGTGGGGGCGTCCCCCATTCCAATGCTAGAGGAAACACTGGTTAGAAAGTGAAAATGGTGTATTACTATTCCTTTAACTGAATGACCCAGGTGTAACTCCCTGCACCAGACCCATCTCTCCTGCTCCATCATTACCTGAGACATTTGCCTCCAGTGCACCACCTCTGCCTCCAGACGCACCACTTCTGTTGACAGCCTGTTGATCTCCTGCTGCGACCAGATGACGTCACTGAGGTCCATTTCGTCGCCGTGGAAGCCCTGGTGGGCCCCTAAGGGCCGCGACAGGTAAGAGGAAGCAGAGGAGGAGGTAGTGGTTGAGGAAGAAGTGGTGACAGGCAGCATGGCGGGGCCGGCGGAGGCAGACTGAGCCGACAGCTGCAGCGTCCGGACTTCTTCCTGGAGGCCTGTCTGCCGAGCTTTCAGGTGACTGATCTCTACCTACGAGGATGGAAGGAAGGAAGGAGGAAGCGTTAGGGCCGTATTATACCGAGCACTAACATAAGCTTCACAGCCACATACTGTCTTGACAAGACTTAGGTTTTGTTGTGTGAAACAAAGTGCACAGAGATTCCTGTGGGGTTTCTTACAGAAAGTATATGGACCGTTTATGATTAAAGCTGAGGTAGGTGGTATATTTTGCTCAACAGTGTCGCCCACAGCAGGTTCCGGAAGTAACAAGAAAATGCAATTTCTCCATTGACAATTGGAGTATAAGCCATAAAATCGTAACGATTGATGGTAGACTTAAAACCAGCTACCACATGATTAAGCGATTGTATATGCTCATATAGATGCCAAAAGTTCATGGGGTACTAACCTTGTTTTTAGATAAATGTCTTATTTGTGATGTCTTGGATAAGTACTTAATTACCCACAATCTCGAACAATCCCCAGAGATGCATCTGATTGGTGGAACTCATGCAGGTGAGGAGGGGGAGCTGTCGATACCCGATCTGTGAGCATGCGCAAGATAATCCAGTTTCAGGAGGATTTACGACGCTGCACGAATCACGATCTGTTCTC
Organism: Etheostoma spectabile; assembly: GCF_008692095.1. NCBI lineage: Eukaryota > Metazoa > Chordata > Actinopteri > Perciformes > Percidae > Etheostoma > Etheostoma spectabile. The sequence continues at coordinate 509,865 of NC_045752.1, forward strand.
ACACTTTTGGGGGATTTTCTGTTCGTTTTTCACTCTAAATGTTATGTTGTATGTTTATGAGTGACGTGGGAGCTGGTTAGCCTAAGGCATGGGCTAAAACTCTTTATATACGGATTTTTTCAGACGTCAATGTGTGAAATGAATGGGAAATTTACTTCCGGAACCCAAGGTCTCTCGGAGGAGGGGCGGGACTGTTGAGCTCTGTTGAGTTGAACTAGACATGTTATTTAGTTATGTAAATATGGGGTAAGACACAGCTTTGACCTTTCTCTCTTAAAGGATATATTTGAGCAGACATCATCGAAATGCTTGCATTATCAATACAAATGTACATACATCTTTCTGTTGCAGAAGGCTTCTGTACTCTGCAGACTGTCCATTAATCTGGATCTCCGATGCTTCCAGCTTCTCCTCGAGTTCTGCATAGAGCTTTCTTAATCTGTCATACTGCAACAGAGACGGAGAAGGGAGGAGGTCAATAACAGAATAAATATGGAGGAAATTGTCATTTTCCTTATCTGATATACAGTACTGTGCAAACGTTTTAGGCAGGTATGAAAGAATGCTGTAAACTAAGAATGCTTTAAAAAACAGAAGTGTTAATAGTTTATTTCATCAATTAACAAAATGCAGTGAATGAACAGAAGAGGAATCTAAATCAAATCAATATTTGGTGTGACCACCCTTTTTCTTCCAGACAGCATCAATTCTTCTCGGTACACTTGACCACAGTTTCTGAAGGAACTCGGCAGGTAGGTTGTTCCGAACATCTTGGAGAACTGACCACAGATCTTCCTAAAAACCTTCTGTCTCTTCATGTAATCCCAGACCATGATGTTCATGGCTCTATGGGGGCCATGTCATTCCTTCCAGGTCTTCTTGTTTTTCTTCACAGTGAAGATAATAATAATAATTACCTTGGGGTTGTTGTCCTGCTGAAGAATAACTTTGGACCCAATCATACGCCTCTCTGATGGTATTGCATGATGGGTAAGTATCTGCCTGTATTTCTCAGCATTGAGGAACAAATGTCCACCACCACTTGGAGAAACGCAGCCCCAGACTTGCATGGAACCTCCACCAAGATTCCCTGTTGCCTGCAGACACTCATTATTGTAGCACTCTCCAGCCCTTCGGGAAACAAACTACCTTCTGCTACAGCCAAATATTTCACCTGCTGCCATTTTTCTGCACCCCCGTTAATATGTTTTTGTGCGTAGTTGAGTCGCTTGGCCTTGTTTCCATGTCAGAGGTCTGGCTTTTTGGCTGCAACTCTTCAATGAAGACCACTTCTGGCCAGACTACCAGACAGTAGATGGGTGTACCTGGTCCCACTGGTTTCTGCCAGCTCTGAGCTGATGTCACTGCTGGACATCTTCCCATTTCAAAGGGAAATAAGCTTGATGTGTTTTTCATCTGCTGACCATTCTTAGTTCACACCATTTTATCACACCTGCCTAAGACCTTTTGCACAGTACTGTACAGGAAGGTGGTCAGAGCTCAGAGAGATGCTAAAGGGCTCTTCAGCTGGATGGATGTGTATTAACAAAGTGATCTTCACCCATCCCATAGAATAAAGCCGGAGTAGTCCAATATTTTGCTAATATTAACAAATTCTATGAAAAGATCAAAAACAATGCGTTGGTCCATCTTTTAATACTTTCCGACTTCCGTACCCAGCCTGTGGCCCAGAACAGTTGCACAGTCTCTTTTATATAGACTTTAGTGGTCCCCTAATACTGTATCTGAAGTCTATTTTACAGTGGTGTGAAAAAGTGTTTGCCCCCTTCCTCATTTCCTGTTCCTTTGCATGTTTGTCACACTTAAGTGTGTCGGAACATCAAACCAATTTAAACAATGGTCAAGGACAACACAAGTAAACACAAAATGCAATTTGTAAATGAAGGTGTTTATTATTAAAGGTGAAAAAAAATCCAAATCATCATGGCCCTTTGTCAAAAAGTGATTGCCCCCTAAACCTAATAACTGGTTGGGCCACCCTTAGCAGCAACAACTGCAACCAAGCATTTGCGATAACGTGCAATGAGGCTTTTACAGCGTCCTGGAGGAATTTTGGCCCACTCATCTTTGCAGAATTGTCCTAATTCAGTTACATTAGAGGGTTTTCGAGCATGAACGGCCTTTTTTAAGGTCATACCACAACATCTCAATAGGATTCAGGTCAAGGCTAGGCCACTCCAAAGTCTTCATTTTGTTTTTCTTCAGCCATTCGGTGGTGGACTTGCTGGTGTGTTTAGGATCATTGTCCTGCTGCAGAACCCAAGTTTGTTTCAGCTTGAGTACACGAACAGATGGTCGGACATTCTCCTTCAGGATTTCTTGGTAGACAGTAGAATTCATAGTTCCTTTTATCACGGCAAGTCTTCCAGGTCCTGAAGCAGCAAAACAGCCCCAGACCATCACACTACCACCACCATATTTTACTGTTGGTATAATGTTCTTTTTATGAAATGCAGTGTTCCTTCTACGCCAGATATACTTGGACACACACCTTCCAAAGAGTTCCACTTTTGTCTCATCGGTCCACAGAATGTTGTCCCAAAAGTCTTGGGGATCATCAAGATGTGTTATGGAGAAATTGAGACGAGCTTTGATGTTCTTTTTGCTCAGCAGTGGTTTTCTCCTTGGAACTCTGCCATGCAGGCCATTGCCCAGTCTTTTCCTGATGGTGGAGGCATGAACGCTGACCTTAACTGAGGCAAGTGAGGCCTGCAGTTCTTTGGACGTTGTTGTGGGGTCTTTTGTGACCTCTTGGATGAGTCGTCGCTGCGCTCTTGGGGTAATTTTGGGCGGCCGGCCACTCCTGGGAAGGTTCACCACTGTTCCATGTCTTCGCCATTTGTGGATAATGGCTCTCACTGTGGTTCGCTGGATTCCCAAAGATTTGGAAATGGCTTTATAACCCTTTCCAGACTGATAGATCTCAATTACTTTCTTTCTCAATTGTTCCTGAATTTCTTTGGATCCTGGCATGATGTGTAGCTTTTAAGGATCTTCTGGTGGACCTTACTGTGTCAAGCAGCTCTTATTTAAGTGATGCCTTGATTGTGAACAGGTGTGGCAATAATCAGTCCTGGGTGTGGCATGGGAAATTGAACTCAGGTGTGGACAACCACAGTTATAGTAAGTTTTAACAAGGGGGCAATCACTTTTTCACACAGGGCCATGATGGTTTGGATTTTTTTTCACCTTTAATAATAAACACCTTCATTTACAAATTGCATTTTGTGTTTACTTGTGTTGTCCTTGACTATTGTTTAAATTGGTTTGATGTTCCGAAACACTTAAGTGTGACAAACATGCAAAGGAACAGGAAATGAGGAAGGGGGCAAACACTTTTTCACACCACTGTATATAGACCGTAGTGGTCCCCTAATACTGTATCTGAAGTCTCTTTTATATAGACCGTAGTGGTCCCCTAATACTGTATCTGAAGTCTCTTTTATATAGACCTTAGTGGTCCCCTAATACTATATCTGAAGTCTCTTTTATATAGACCTTAGTGGTCCCCTAATACTGTATCTGAAGTCTCTTTTATATAGACCTTAGTGGTCCCCTAATACTGTCTCTGAAGTCTCTTTTATACAGACCTTAGTGGTCCCCTAATACTATATCTGAAGTCTCTTTTATATATACCTTAGTGGTCCCCTAATACTGTATCTGAAGTCTCTTTTATATAGACCTTAGTGGTCCCCTAATACTATATCTGAAGTCTCTTTTATACAGAACTTAGTGGTCCCCTAATACTGTATCTGAAGTCTCTTTTATATAGACCTTAGTGGTCCCCTAATACTGTATCTGAAGTCTCTTTTACATAGACCTTAGTGGTCCCCTAATACTGTATCTGAAGTCTCTTTTATACAGACCTTAGTGGTCCCCTAATACTGTATCTGAAGTCTCTTTTATATAGACCTTAGTGGTCCCCTAATACTGTATCTGAAGTCTCTTTTACATAGACCTTAGTGGTCCCCTAATACTGTATCTGAAGTCTCTTTTATATAGACCTTAGTGGTCCCCTAATACTGTATACCTCATCAATACCTCATAAGGAGATTTCCAACAATTACATTACCAGAGCCATTGAGCCACACAGGAACTACTTAAGATCACAAGTCAAAAAGTATATACTGTAGTGAGAAAAGCATATAATTTTACTCCTTGACTCTGAGTTTGTGCACAAAGAATCTCACCTCAGATTTTTGAGTGTTAAATGCAGCCTCTATGTCAGCCAACTTGGAATTGGACACCTGCAGTTCTGTGGCGGCATCTACAGTACATGGACAAAAACTGCATTTAATATATCGCAATATTCACAAGTTAACAGGAAGAACAGGCAGCATTCATTTAATGCATAAAAAAGCATAATCCACAAACATATTTTGTTTTTTCTCATGCACGCAGTAAGAGATACATAAAGGGTTATTTTATTGAGTTTTCTGATAAAAATGAGAAAAATGTTGACGTTTATCTACAATGACACGCCGCAAATTCAAGATATACCAACTGGTGACTTTTTTTCCCATTCTCTACCTGAGTCACACATAGATCTGCTTTCCCAGGCTCACATGACAAACAAACATGCCCGGTTGAGCAGGGTGACATGTCTAGAGATTGTATGTGATGTTAACAGCTGATGAAGCTCAGCCACCACATTCCATTACTACAGGAACTAAAATAAAGCCTACAGGCAAATCTAGTTGCAGTCAATAGCCTCTGTTTTTAAAAATATTCTTAAAAGATGGAGGCAAGGCCTGGCACACAGAGTGCTTCACAGCTGGCCCATTGCTCCGTACTCAGTGATAAGACTTTATACTTTTTGTTATGCTGTGAGTTGGAGATCTGCGGCCAAAGTTCTCCAAAGCTTTATCACTCGCTTCTGTTTGCTTAAGAATGATGATACTTTGGGGTTAACTGTGCCAAATGAGATGGATAACAGAATAGAAGTTCTTTAATTATTGCATTTTTACATCATAAAATACTCTTGAGAACAAACTTAGGTCTAGAACTGGAGCTAACCAGGCAAACTGGTGACTTACTGAATCATTACATTCAGAATGTGGCATTATTTTGAAGGGGCTATCCCTAGCATTTGATTTGATCATGAACCCTGGCTGTAATCGGTGAGACTATCAGTCTGTTAGCAGCTCCACTGACAACGAATAAAGGGGTGACTGCATCGACTGCAAATATTTGCTTGGGATTTTACACCCAAATAACTTATTTACGTTGAACTGTAAGTTCTGTAGCTGAAAATGCTCGACTTTAACCATCATCTATCAAAATAAAGACTTCTGATGGGGATAAATATATATGTCATATGAGTTCAACCAAAGCATGTGGGTTGCATTGAAAACTGGCAGAACCATATCATTAACCCCCGCCAGAGGTAGGCGGTGTACAGGCATTGGGATACCATGCATCTTTTAAAAGCACCTTAACACTTATGACCCAAGTAAGAGTTCTTCAGTCTGTTTTCTAAGTCAATACTCTGGCGCTACTAATATTTGTGTTGTTCTTGGGTCAAATTTGACCCATTTTGAGAAAAAAAAAAAAGGAATCTTTATCTGAAAAGTGTCTTTCAACCAAATTTTCAGAAAAATAACGCGTATTGTTCCACACACCGCTCTTCACAAGTAAAATAAATGATCAGCCCACTGCTTTCTTTAAATGTGGATGTTTTATTCAAATTTATAGCATTCAAAAGCCTTTATTTATGAAAGACCATTGAACAGAGTGACTAAAATGTCCAAAAAAGCTTAAAAAACATAGGGGGAAACCCACAAAAGGCACAGAAAGAAAAAAAGAAAGAAAAACATCAGGGGGGAAAGCAACAAAAGGTTTTATAAAAAGACGACCAAAACGTTGAAAAAAAGGTTTCAATTTTGAGCGAGAAAATAAAAAGTGTCACGGTCGACAAGTAGACAACACAAGGGTTAACCTGAACCGGACAGGAAAAGTTTGACTATTGTGGAACACACTTGATTGATTGCAAATATGTGGCAGACCGTCCTATCTACACATCGGCAGGTAGGTACAGTAGACTCACACCCAAAAGCAGTGCAGTGGTGGTATAAGAAAAAGCACTACACACTGTAATGAAGCTGTACACTGTATGTCACCTTGGCAGTCTTGAAGATGCAATAGCTAAAAGCTGCAGAAACAAAGAAAACTAAGAGGCACTCAGATTTAAATGCTGACATTCAAATCTGTGGGCGCAGATATAAAATGCTGAAGGTGTGATTCACAGTCGAAAGAGGTACTATTCTAGTTCACTGCTGATGAAACAGTTAGGATGCAAAACCCAAACAAACACTGTCATGCAAGTAGTCCAGCTCTCATTCAGCGTCAACAGAGCTTTAGAAAAGGGAGTTCTGGGTGTTGTAATGTTTACATATGTCCGCTCATCCACATGAGAACAACACTATCTTTAAAACACCAGATAAACAAAGCAGCAGTACATTATAATACGTGGATAGACATTCAGTGCATCTCTAACTGCCTACGTAAAGTTAGCTTTTTCCCCATAATTGAGTCACTGTCACATTTTTCTTAGACTGGGACATGTACATGGTCAGTCATAAGTCTTCAAACAGTTCATGTTTTACCAATGTGATTACAACATCATTGCAATTAGTTCAGAATAGAGAAATATCGGTTATTTATTTGACTGCAAATGACCTAGATCTAACTATTTTTTGAACGGACACTGATAACTCTTATTAATCCCAGGTGGGATTAAACATACTGTATATATACAGCCAGTTGCCAAATAACTCACAAAAGTTACAAAATTCAGTTAGTTTTTGTGAGAAGTGTTGATTTAACTTTATGTATTTTTTCTTAAAGTGTAATTTGTGGAGCTGTTGAATTGCACTGTGTTATACTATACTGGGTACCAAAAATCTGGTTCCACTATGGAACCCGTTCCTACGCAACCGGTAGGAATCAGACTGGATTAGAACGCAAATTTTGGTTCCAAAAGGTGTGGACTGAAATATTTTCTCTCTGACGCTCCAAAACGGACATAAAAATATCACTCTCTCTCTCTGTAGTCTACCGTTAGCTAGCTGTAGTAAATGCCAGAGTTTCCCTCCGGGCTCTGGTTAGCATACCAACTCAACATTTATTCTGTGGTTACTTGGTAATAGTGTAACTGTTATTTATTGTTCAGTTAATGTAGTTGTGTGTAAAGTGACTTAGGTTTACTTATTATATATATTTAAGTACTTAAATCGTTAATACATTGTTACATTTAAATTAGTATTTTTTTTTAATATACGAAAAGATCCTTACTTTGATGTCAGAATCGTTTAAAAGTTTAAAAATTTAAAAGTACTAAAACTAACCCTACTTATACTGAGAGGTGTTTCCGTGATTAAGGCTATAATATAAATATTAGAAACAACACTTAATATAACCACTACATTGAAGTCTTCTCCAAAGCCAAAATAAATTATAACCTTCAAAAAGGTTGAACTTATTGCAGGACTGTTATATTATTGTGTTTTAGACTTATTGACCTGTTAGTTTTAGACGGTTGTACCCAAAAATTGGCAACTGAGTCTATGCCTTACATATTAGTTCAAGCACTGTCTACTTATTACATCATTTAGATGTTAGAAGTCATCTTTCAGTGGTCAGTTTAATAAGCTTGCCTTTCATCTCTTGTTAGCGGACATTTGCTTTCAATTATGACAGCTGAGTAAAGTCCAACATCTTTATATTTCAGGTCCTAGGCTACTTAATTCAGGGGCCTAATTGATACAATGAAATAAAGAACAGCCAATGTAAACATCTTTATAGATTTTATCACTTACAGTTAATCAGCTAAAACTTTTTGGTAGTTTTCCAGTTAACTGGATACTTTTTTATTAATGCAAGCAATAGTTCTTTATGATATTGTTTCAGTTAATGGCAGTTTTCTTGTAAGATATCTTTAACTGCTCAATGTAATGACCTTTATTATTTTCAAGGTTGCTGCCTCCCAAGACAGCAGAGATAGTTTTTACAAACTTCCTAAAGGACCAGTCAGGTGGTAAGACCAAGGAACCTAAAGGAACTCGTAGTGGGTGCTTTTTTTAAATGTTGGTACACACTGGAAGTATTAAGCCGTGATTTCACATATGTACAAAATACATTGGAAGGAAAAAAGTATGCTCTCTACTACAGTTGTGTGTAATGCACCAACTTGTGATTATGTGACACCCAGAGATTAAAAAAAAAGACATGAAGCAGCCTTACCTCCTACTTCCTCCACCCCTTCCAGTAGCATGTCTTTGGTAAAGTTGGATATCTGCCCGGTGAATGAGGACAGGCTACCACCGACCTGGCCCAGCGACTGGCCGAGGCCGGAGCCGAGTCCACCCAGCCACGATGACATCTCGAGGAGGGCTACAAACAAAAACAAAGCAGGGCCGAAGAGGACCAGGGGGGGCTAGCCTAGCTTTGACTCCCGAGGTGACACAGTAAACTAGGTCATGAAGCTCAACTGTAAGCTCTACACCACAAACACCACTTTAACTTCCAAATCCACTTTCATCTTCCGAAACCAAGTCGCTTTTCGGGCTGACAGACGCTCATTTAGCAAAGAGCCCGGCTAATAACAGCTGGTCGTTTGCCTGAAGGAATTTTTTCGAGACAAGCTAGGCTATGCTAAGCGTCGTTATATCCCAGTCAAACAGCCTCTACCTTAGATTACGGCCTTATGTGGGGGTCTGTGTCGTCTACGGCTGAGTGTGAGTGGTATTTCAGCGGTTTTTAGCCGGTCTAAACAACACAGCACCCAGAAAGTGCCACCTAGACTGCTGCAGCCGATATCAGGTCAGCTGCAGCGATGGCTGTCAGGTTTGACGTGGACACGGAAACGGTGCATTGTGGGATACTGGAGGACCAACAAAATCAAGTTGCGTTCAAGAACCAGATAAATTAAAGATAATCTTTAACTACAGTAAACGCATCTAAATCATAGACGATCTAAACGTACATTTACATATTTTAAGATTATGAATAGTATCACTGTAATTCATTTGTAATGTTAATGTTTAAAAGGTAATATAAAAGCCATATTGCATACTCTGTTATTTGTATTTTTTCTTTTACAGTGATAACTTGTAACTTGTGTGCGTGTGTGTGTGTGTGTGTGTGTGTGTGTGTGTGTGTGTGTATTAAACTTTTTGGGGAAAACGTATTTAATACATAAACTACATTGAACCTAAATGTTATATTCACAGTGTGTTGCTTTTTTAAGAGAGCTAGAACATTTTACTTCAAATTTGGTAAGAATATCCAATGTTAGACCTGGAGTGAGTATACTATAGTTTATTTAACGGAGGGCAGAATGTCCCTGCTGCATGAAAAGTATCAGCTGCCTACTAATGGGGTGTGTGTGTGTGTGTGTGTGTGTGTGTGTGTGTGTGTGTGTGTGTGTGTGTGTGTGTGTGTGTGTGTGTGTGTGTGTGCTGGATGAAAGGGATCAGCTGCAATCAAGCATTCAGACTCCAGAACCACTTCACATAGTGTTAAGTTGAACATGAGAGACCAGCTCCAGTTTACAGAAAATAAAAAAGATCCATGTATAAAACTTCCTATTTTTAAAACACAAATGGATAGATTAGGGATATTATTAATTTTTTTTGTTTTATTTCAATGATTTTTCTGTTGTGTCAGGAACACCGGATCACCCGGAGTACTGCCACGCTTGCTTCTCCTTGTTGTGAGGCTGCAGTCCCAATCACTAGCTGCCATGTGGCCTCAGAAGAGGAGGGAGAGAGGATGGATGGCAGCTAGATGGCAGATAGATGATGTCCAGTTCACACTAGACTTTATCCCAGACTTTAGAGGAGGAAAGTCTGGCGGTAGAGGGTAGTGGGGGGGGAAGGGCTGGGGGAATAGGAGTGAAGATAAGAAGGGGGGAAGAGGAAAGAAAGGAAGTCACTCCTCTCTGCTCTGCCTCCTCTCCTGCTTTTTTTCCTCCTCCTCCTTTTCTTTTTTCAGTCTTTTCAATTCCTCCTCTCTCTTCTCATTTTCCTGTTTGACTTTCTTCTCTCTCTCTGCATCCTCCTTCCTCGCTTTCTTGTCTCTCTTCTCCATCTCCTCCTTTTCTTTCCTCTGTCTTTTTAATTCCTCCTTCTCTGCCTTCTTTTCCTGTCTCCTCAGCTTGGCCTTCTCCTTGTCGGTTTTCAGGGCGAGCTCCTGGAGGCTGATTTGAAGAACCTGGAGCTCGGTGTTGTTCTGGGTGAGGATCTTTATTTCTTCTTCCTTTTGGGCCACCTTGATGCTCCACTCGTCCTCCATCTTTCTGTTCTTTCTTTCCAGCTCCTGTGCTCTCTCGGAGATCTCCTGCGTTGCAGCCATGTCGCAGCTCACCTGATCTTCCAGAGCCGCCAGTTTGGTTCTCCACTCGGCCTCGCTCTGGACGAGCTCGCTTTCTTTCTTCTGTAGCTTGGCCACACACTCCAGTGTCTCTGTTTGAAGCACCTTCTTTTCAGATAACAACCTGTTGATGAGATCGTACTTTTCCAGAACGACCTGGCTTAACTTCTTGTCTAAGGCTACTTGGGCAATTCTGATGTCGTTGAATTCCTGCTGCTGTTTTAAAATCAAGCCTTTTTGTAACTCCTTCAAATCCCTGTTTTCCATCATCAACGCCTTGTTTTTTAACTGGATTAAATTGACCTCGTCCTGGCAGGCCTGTCTCCTCCTCTTGTCCTCCTCTTTTATGGCTGCACAGAACCGGTGGGACTCTGAAGTCCAGTGGTTTTGGACTGACTCTGTGAGGTATTTCTCGTTGGTCACCCTTTCCTTAAGGAGGCGGATCTCTTCTTCTTTCTCTCGCTCCTTGAGTTTCTGCTCCTTCTTTAGGTTTTTCCTAATGGTTCTTTCGGACTGCAGAGTCTTGTAGATTTTCTTCTTCTCCTCCAGCAGGCCAGCATTCACTGAGACCAGCTCTTCGTTTTGGTTTTGGACCTCCAGAAGGGCTTTCCTCAGGTCCTCAAGCTGTGCGCTGGCTGTTTCGGGAACGACGGTCGCCATGATAGCCACAAAGAAATATCTTTGAAGATATTTTAAAAATATTTCTTGCAGTAGTGGAGTGTTTTGTAGTAGTACCGCTGTATTGCAGTTTAGTACAAAAGTGTTTCAGTTTTGAGCTCTGTTCCAACAAAGATGTGTCTCTTAACGGAGGGCAGGTTTCAACTGAAAGGTTGTGTTTCTCAGTGAGATACAGGGTCCGTGTTCCAAGCCATAGAACGTCATGAAAGGATGTGTGATGTCACACATTCTAAACCTTCTATGAATCTTCTCCAAAAGAAAAAAAGGTAATTATAATTCCTTCTAAATAAAACTCCAGTTAAAATTAAGCATGACATCATTTGCATAGTGTGGAACCCACTTTAAACATGAACAGTATCATAAATAGGACATACATATACATTTAGTTTTCATGACAATGTAATCTCCAATATTACAGTATAACTCCAAAGAATATTGGAATTACAAGCAAATAAGCTGTGTGATCACATGTGATTTTGCACTAGCACAAGACACAATAGTAGCCCACAGTTCCAATGAGAAAGGTGGCATTAGCTGCTTATAACGTTACTACGGCTCCCTTTTCCCAGGGTGGAAACAGTTAAGATAGATGTTAATAAAACAGACCCAAAACTTGAACTATGTTAGGTCCATGTGTGTTTGTGTTATGTGGTGAATGTGGTTAAGAACTCCTACCTCCCTGTCAGCTCTAGCCACTGAAAGAAATGCTCGTTGAATATTAAAGACAACTGGCACCAAAAGGAGCTGGTCGTCCTGCAGACTTTCTATACCATACCCTAATACCGTACCTACCATATCTGTAAACCCTACTACCTAATCATACCATACCATTCATATTATGAAAAAGTATATGACGGAACATTTGGGCCTAATTTTTTGGGAAAAAAATATGAGAAATATGAGAACAGGCACGCTCGTTTTTACCCTGTTGAGTTTTAAATTCTCATCAGTAAACTTACTTTACCTTTAAAGTTCCCATGTTTTTTGTGGCTCAGATAATTATTAGAAAGGACAGGCTGTGTTGTTTCCCTTTTAACTCTTTATTAAAAGTCTTCTTTTTTTTCTTCTCTTTTTTTTTTTTTTTACATAGTGTTAAATACAATCTCTCAAGAGACAGATACTAAAAAGATGATTAGAAGAACAAATGTGAACCTGTTTGATTTATTGTCCTTTCAGCAGACCACCATTACAATAGAACACTTTATCACATTATTCTAAAAAATAAGCAGAGGAATCCTTAATTATAGCATTCTGTGCAAAACAGGGAGAGTCGGACCCAGAGTCCTATTCCAGCAGCTTGTACCATTCCTACATTGAAGGCTATGAGTTGACTCTAAAATTTAAACCTTCTATCTTCCATCAGGATACGTGGTGCATTTCGGGTGTGAGTCAGGAGAACAATCAGACCCACAGGTGCAGCACGCCTGTTAAAATTGAAATATAGTATATGAAATATTGTTCATTATTTTACCCAAACGGAACAGGACATCATATTTTCAAAAACTAAAAAATGACGGATAACAAAAAACTCGGCAAGGGGGGGCCCTCAAAAGTACCCATCTAATGCTGAAAAGAAAATTTATGTTTTCACTGGGGATCATTTTCCAGGGGAAAAGGTGGAAATCATAGTAAATAATGGTGAGGAAAAAAAAAAAAAAAACTGTGAAAAGTTCGAAACGGGCAATGGGGGTGGTGCCGGTTTTGCCATACACCGGTGTCTGATCCTGAAAGAATGGGGGTTTTTTTGTGGCATGAGATAAAACACACAGAAGGCAGGGGGGAAAGACTTTCTATACCAGACCATATATACCGTACCATACCATATCTGTACCATACCTACAGTGGTGTGAAAAAGCGTTGCCCCCTTCTTCATTTCCTGTTCCTTTGCATGTTTGTCACACTTAAGTGTTTCGGAACATCAAAACCAATTTAAACAATAGTCAAGGGCAACACAAGTAAACACAAAATGCAATTTGTAAATTAAGGTGTTATTATTAAAGGTGAAAAAAAATCCTAACCATCATGGCCCTGTGTGAAAAAGTGATTGCCCCCCTTGTTAAAACATACTATAATTATTGTGTCCACACCTGAGTTCAATTTCTCTAGCCACACCCAGGCCTGATTATTGCCACACCTGTTCACAATCAAGGCATCACTTAAATAGGAGCTGCTTGACACAGTAAGGTTCACCAGAAGATCCTTAAAAGCTACACATCATGCCGAGACCCAAAGAAATTCAGGAACAATTGAGAAAGAAAGTAATTGAGATCTATCAGTCTGGAAAGGGTTATAAGCCATTTCCAAAGCTTTGGGAATCCAGCGAACCACAGTGAGAGCCATTATCCACAAATGGCGAAGACATGGAACAGTGGTGAACCTTCCCAGGAGTGGCCGGCCGCCCAAAATTACCCAAGAGCGCAGAAAACGACTCATCCAAGAGGTCACAAAGACCCCACAACAACGTCCAAAGAACTGCAGGCCTCACTTGCCTCATTAAGGTCAGCGTTCATGCCTCCACCATCAGGAAAAGACTGGGCAAAAATGGCCTGCATGGCAGAGTTACAAGGAGGAAAACCACTGCTGAGCAAAAAGAACATCAAAGCTCGTCTCAATTTTTCCACAACACATCTTGATGATCCCCAAGACTTTTGGGACAACATTCTGTGGACCGATGACACAAAAGTGGAACTCTTTGGAAGGTGTGTGTCCAAGTATATCTGGCGTAGGAGGAACACTGCATTTCATAAAAAGAACATTATACCAACAGTAAAATATGGTGGTGGTAGTGTGATGGTCTGGGGCTGTTTTGCTGCTTCAGGACCTGGAAGACTTGCCGTGATAAAGGAACTATGAATTCTGCTGTCTACCAAGAGATCCTGAAGGAGAATGTCCGACCATCTGTTCGTGTACTCAAGCTGAAACGAACTTCGGTTCTGCAGCAGGACAATGATCCTAAACACACCAGCAAGTCCACCACCGAATGGCTGAAGAAAAACAAAATGAAGACTTTGGAGTGGCCTAGCCAAAGTCTGACCTGAATTCTATTGAGATGTTGTGGTATGACCTTAAAAAGGTTGTTCATGCTCGAAAACCCTCTAATGTAACTGAATTAGGACAATTCTGCAAAGATGAGTGGGCCAAAATTCCTCCAGGACGCTGTAAAAGCTCATTGCACGTTATCGCAACGCTTGGTTGCAGTTGTTGCTGCAAAGGGGTGGCCCAACCAGTTATTAGGTTTAGGGGGCAATCACTTTTTCACACAGGGCCATGATGGTTGGATTTTTTTCACCTTTAATAATAAACACCTTCATTTACAAATTGCATTTGTGTTTACTTGTGTTGCCCTTGACTATTGTTTAAATTGGTTTGATGTTCCGAAACACTTTAGTGTGACAAACATGCAAAGGAACAGGAAATGAGGAAGGGGGCAAACACTTTTTCACACCACTGTATATCATACCATTCATATTTATGAAAAGTATATGTCGGAACATTTGGGCCTAATTTTGGAAATAAAATATGAGAAATATGAGAACAGGCACGCTCCCGTTTTTACATGTTGAGTTGTACTTCTCATCAGTAAACTTACTTTACCTTTAAAGTCCCCCATGTTTTTTGTGGCTCAGATAATCTATTAGAAAGGACCAGGCTGTGTTGTTTCTTTGAACTCTTTATTAAAAGATACTTCTTTTTTTTCTTCTTCTTTTTTTTTTTTTTTACATAGTGTTAAATACAATCTCTCAAGAGACCAGATATCTAAAAGCAGATGATTAGAAGAACAAATGTGAGATCCTGTTTGATTTATTGTCCTTTCAGCAGACCACCATTACAATAGAACACTCTTATCACATTATTCTAAAAAATAAAGCAGAGGAAATCTCTTTAATTCATAGCATTTCTGTGCAAAACAGGGAGAGTCAGGACCCAGAGTCCATATTCCAGCAGCTTGTACCATTCCTACATTGAAGGCCATGAGTTTACTCTAAAATTCAAGCCTTCTATCTTCCATCAGGATGAGCGTGGTGCATTTCGGGTGTGTAAGTCAGGAGAACAATCATGACCCACAGGTGCAGCAGCGCCTGTGAAAATTGAAATATAGTATATGAAATATTGTTCATTATTTTAACAAGACGGAAACAGTACATCATATTTTTCAAATACTCACAATGTACAGGATAACAAAAACTCTGGCCATAGGGTAGCGCCTCAAGAAGATACCTAGTCTAATGCTGAAATGACAACATATTCATGTTATCACTGGGGATCATTTCTCACACTGGAAACGGTGTAATCATAGTACAATAATGGTGAGGACAAAAAAACAACAACTGTGAAATGTTACCTGAAACGGTCAATGGTGCTGGCTGCCTGGCGTACTTTGCCATACACTCCTGGACTGTCCTGATCACTGAAAAGAACTGGCGTGTTTCTTTGTCGTGCCACTGAAGATACAACACACAGAAGGCAGTTGCCAGTGGAAAGAAGAATGAAATCTGATGAACTATTCAACTTAATGAGACCCAGCATTCATTAATCAATCAATCAATCAATCAATCAAAATTTATTTATATAGCACTTTACAACTACCAGCAGGTATCCAAAGTGCTTAACAAAATGAGTAAAATCACAACATACAACAGAAAGAGTAAACATAGAAAACAGTAAAATCAGAAAAAGGTTACAAAGAAACAAAAGAATGAAATTGTCACACCACTGCTACGTATTAAAAGCAAGACTGAACAGATATGTTTTGAGTTTGGACCGGAAAAGAGCAACATCTGTAGCAGTACGTATATCAGGGGGTAACTTGTTCCAGAGTCTTGGGGCAGCAACCGCAAAAGCCTGATCCCCCCACCGTTTATACCTGGACCTTGGGACTTCTAAAATCAACTGACTTGAAGACCGCAAAGACCGGTTGTGTTCCCGCACAGTTAAAATTTCCGACAAATACTCTGGGGCGAGACCGTTTAAAGCCTTAAAAACAAACAATAAAATCTTAAAATCTATTCTAAAACGCACCGGGAGCCAATGCAGGGTGTAGAGAACGGGAGTGATGTGGGCACGTCTAGGTGTATTTGTTAAAAAGCGAGCAGCAGCATTTTGAACAAGTTGAAGACGTGAGATTGAGTCTGATTCAGACCAACATAGAGGGCATTGCAGTAGTCCAACCTTGAACTAATAAAAGCATGAATAGCCTTTTCTAGGTCGTGCCTGTTCAGAAAGGGCTTAACTTTAGCCAGCAGGCGAAGCTGGAAAAAGCTCCTTTTAACAATGTTACTGATCTGCTTGTCAAATTTCATACTGCAGTCAAAAGTAACCCCCAAATTTTTGACAAAAGATCTCGTGCAAGATGCCAGAGCTCCCAAACTAACAGCCGGGCCATTCTGCATGGCTGGAGTACTGAAAATAATACACTCCGTTTTATTATCATTCAAATTAAGAAAATTGTCTGAAAGCCACAACTTAATTTCAGCAATGCAGTTTAGCAGGGAGTTTAGTGCAACACTGTCATTTGCTTTCATCGGCAAATAGATTTGTAAATCATCTGCGTAGCAATGAAATGACAGGTTGTGCTTCCCTATAATCGCCCCTAAAGGCAGCAAATATAAAGAAAACAGAATAGGGCCAAGGATGGATCCCTGTGGTACCCCACAAGATAGAGGAGCAACTGACGAGGAGAGGTCCCCAATCATAACAGAAAAGCTCCTATTTGACAGATAGGAGCTGAACCATTTGAGTGCCAAACCTTTGATGCCTACACAATTCTCAAGGCGTGAGAGGAGGACTGCATGGTCCACTGTATCAAACGCCGCTGTGAGGTCCAAAAGGACTAAAACAGTAGGATTCCCGGCATCTACAGATAGGGCAATATCATTATGTACCCTCAACAGTGCAGACTCAGTGCTGTGGCGTGATCTAAAACCAGATTGAAACTTTTCAAAAACACAATTCAGTTGTAAAAAGACTTGTAACTGTATAAAAACATTTTTTTCTAAAACCTTTGAAAGAAAAGGCAGGTGAGAAACTGGTCTAAAATTGGACAGCACTGTAGAGTCAAGATTAGGCTTCTTAAGTAGGGGCCTGACCACAGCATGTTTAAAGGCAGCTGGGACAGAACCTAAAGTAAGACAGGAATTAAAAAGAGTAAGAAGACTCGCCCAAATGGTATTAAAAACCTCCTTCACCATTTTGGCGGGGACAATGTCTAAGGGACAGTTGGTGGGTTTCATGTGATGTACAACCTCACTAAGTAACGTCCGAGAAACTGGCTTAAATTCCTCAAACACAGCTGAGTGTGTAGGAGAAGCAGGTAAAAACACCTTAAAATTAGCACTGGTGATCTTCCTAATAGATGCTACTTTGTCAATAAAATAACCAAGAAATTTCTCACATGTACTGAGTGACACATCTGTCGCAGCAGAGGAGCATGGATTTATGACTGAGTTAATAGTATTAAATAACACTCTAGGTTCATGGCAACTGCTAGCTATGACAGAAGAGAGATGCTGCATCTTCGCCACCTTTACAGCACTCTGGTATGTGGCTAGACTGTCCCTTAATACACCCAGTGACACTTAAGTGATAAAAAATTATCAAATGTTGAAACGTCTTCTCCAACCGTTTTGCTTTATGGTGTTTCTTGTCTGCTGTGGTCTCATAGAAGCATTGTGTAAATATGTCATTGTCAAGTTAGTATTGGGGAAAGGAAATCCATATCACTGCCTCTTAAAGTGCCCATATTATGAAGAAAAAAAAACACTTTTTCTGGGATTCGGGTTGTTATTTTGTGTCTCTGGTGCTTCCATGTGCATACAACAACAACAAAAACTATCCATGGTGTTTTGAGTGAGATACAGGTTTCTGAATGTCCTCTTTCTACGTAACTAGCCAAGACGAGGTGGCTAACCGTAGCACATGCTAGCACTAACATGCTAGCTCCTTCTTAATGTCAAAACACTGCTACAACACCCACTAGTTGACCATAATCTCCAAAAGAACTACTTCCTGTCCCTGTTCTACAGGTATTCCACAAGTGTCCCTGGTCTAGAAGAAGTCCCCCAGTTAATCCTGCCTTGGACTGACCAAAGCTGGAGAAAGAGTTATCTAGCTGATGGGATCTTACCCAGCTACTGAGCATGTGCGACTCCCAACAAAGATAGTATAGAAATAAGATGTCTCACTCTGTAGCTAAAACAAAGACCTAAACACACAGGGGGAAAACAGGATCTGCAGCAATGTGCAGTTCAACAAAAATATGGTGTTTTATGAAACTGAAACCGTGTAAACCTATTCTGGTGCAACCTCAAAATACACTTATAAACCTGAAAATGAGCAGAATATGGACGCTCTAACAATCGTCCGTATATTAAAACAAGAAACACTTATCTCTCATCAAAGCTGTTCCTACCTGGTCCCTCCAGACCGCTCATGTTGATGGCCGGCCCTCCACTTTGTCCTCCCTGAGTGTTCTTCAGCTGCTGTTCCAGACGCTCCAGCTGAAAGACCAGGGAGCTTTTTTCTGTGCCCAAAGCCTCTAGCATCGTCTGCTTCTGGATCAGCGTCTCTGTCAGCTGGTGGAGACGATTCTCCAGCTCTGTTTGGCTGCTGCTGCTGAGAGTCTTGTTGGTCAACTGCAAGTACATCATCAATATTGTTTGTCAAATTGCATGCTTCTGTCTGTCTGTCATAAACCAGATGTTGGCCAAGCTCTGACCAGGAAGAGGGTTCTGGATTTACTTGGACTGTCAAACTGTAAAGTGACGGACCTGGTTCCTGAGTTTTTGGATTTCATCTTCTCTGTCCTTGATTCTGCTCTGCAGAGTGGTTTTGGCTCGATGCTGCTCTTCCTCTAGGTACTGCAGCTCCTACAGCACAACACAAACGTCCCACAAACATTAGGAATTTGATCAGACATGTCAAATCTAAAAAAATATCTGTGATAGTTGGTCATTTTCTTAAGCTGCCATTCTAAGAAAGCACTGCGCTCCCCTTACCTGTTTGTACCGCTCCACCTCAGCCTCCGCCTCCTGCTTAGCTCTGTTCTGTAAGGCCTGTTGCTCCTCTAACTGCAGCTGCTGCTCCCGCCAGGTTTCTGCCTCTGTCAGTGCCTGATTCTCCAAATCCTGTGAGAGAAAAACATGACTCACTTTTCCAGCTGAAACAACATTTCAACGGCAGATGTTAAATATTGCAGCCGTATCCAAACAATAAGCTATACGATACATTTCCAAACCTCCCGGGGCAGCCATCAACCAAGATCTTTCACAGAGGGATCCTTACATCATCACATTACTATGAATCTACACCCCATCTGTCAGCCATGGAGAGCATCTCACCTGGATTTCTATCCGAAGTGTGTGCACTTGTCCCTGTAGTTTCTGGATGTCCTCCCTCTGCAGTTCCTTCTCGTGACGCAGGTCCTCCAGCTCCAGAGCCATGGCCCCGCTGCCGTCCAGAGTGTCCAGACCAGATCCTTCCTTCAGACTGCTGATCAACTTCTCTTTGGACTACAAGACCATTTAAAATATCATCAAAAGGAGTTAAAGCTTACAGGAAAAAAAACACAATCTTAAAAAAAAAGAAGATGGTTTGAAAACAATAATTGTCTACACTACACTGTGTATGAAAAAGACAGCGAGTCTCACTTGTAGGATGCGTGTAGCTTTGTGCTTGTAGTCTGTAACTCCTGTTTGGCAGCCTCAGCTGCAGCTTTGGCACTTTTAAGTTGCAGTTGGAGGTCCTCGACCCTGATCCTCTCCTCTGCAGCTCGCCGTTCGGCTGCGGTCACTGTCTCTGCGAGGGTCTGTCTCTCAGCCTCCACTTTGGACAGACGGCCGGCATTCTCACTCTACACAAGAACAGAGTAAGAAGTCTAATCCCTTCCATGTGTCCAGTCGGTTAACGGTTACATGCAAAAGGAAGATAAATAGCATCCTTCACACCTGCATCTGCCGGTAGTTGTCCTGTTCCCTTCTGAGGGCCAGCTCAACCTCGCGCAGCCTCTGCTGTATCGTTTCAAGAGCTTGGCACTGCATGCTGCTCCCTTCTGTGTGGTCTTGCATAATTCTAAAATAAAAAAATAGAAAAGGAAATGAATATCTGAACCAATTCATAAAAAGCTAAATCTAATCTCTCTCTTTTTTTTTTTTTTTTTTTAAATGGTTACAAAAGAGCACCTTGACCGTTCCTTCTGTGCCTCCTCTAATGCAGCGCTGCGGGAGGTCAGCATCTGATCAGCTTCATCAAGTCGAATTTTCAGGACTGCAAGTTGACTGTCTTTGGCAGAGAGGGCTTCTGTTAGGTCATCAACCTTCGACCGGTGTTCCCGTAACATCCGGTCAGTCAGAGACTGCTCCGAATTCCGTCTGTCTGCACGTAGACGAGCCTGGTTCAACTCTGCGCGAGTAGAGAAACCACTTAATCATTACAGAGCGAGCGATGGACATACTGAAATGTAGGCCATCGTTGTCACTGACCTGCCTCATCCCTTACCATCTTGTAAGTCTTTTGCCCTCTGGATGACTGAAGCCATCTCCTGGTTGAGGGAGGACACCTCACTGCGCAGCAGCTGGTTCTCCAGACGCAGACTGGACAGGATGTGGCTCTGTGGCTCCTCTGTGGGGGGGGGAGGAGGAGGAAGAAGAGGCTCTTGAGGGACAGCCAAGCCTGAGTCGGAACTCTCCGGTGTGTCTGTGGTGGCCAGGTAGGGGTGAAGAGAAAACACACAAAGATCAGATGTATGGCCTACATTTATGTAAATAAATTGTGTTGTACAGCCATTTATCTACAGTGTGGCAATAATACACAGTATACACATTAATAATATCTAGATATCTTATAAAAATATAATCTTGATATAGTGTCAAAATAGAGTGCCAGTATAAAAACAGCAGCAACTACTTAACTCATGAGCAATGAGCACTTTAGATCTAGTGTATTACAGACATCAAACACAGTTTTTAAAGAGAAATATTCTACAATGGTATTTCTACTCCTTTATGAATAAGGAACAATTTTTCCAACACTGACTGAAAATATTGAATATGACAACTGTAATATTGTGGTAAGGTCTTAATTAATCTAACCTTGACACTGTTCTTTAGCGGAGCTCTCCTCTGAGGTTTTGATGCTGTGAGCAGACAGTGAGCTCATGCTTGAGGCCCTGGATACACCCCGGGTGGAGGGGGGCGTCGACGGGGCTGAGGAGGTGGTATGAGGAGCGATGGAAGGCGGAGGTGTTGGGTTTTGGGCCTCAGTAACTGGGAACCGCTACTTTTACGTGTTCTCTTCTTGAATCCCTCCTGTTGCTGTCTGGAGGGTCCGAGCTGTTCAGAAAGTCAAAGAGCATGTCATCGTCCACATCCTGCTCGCTCTTTTTGGGCCTCACAAAACCAGACGAGGTCTTGGCAGAGTTGGGGGCACTGCTGCCAGAACCAGGGGGAATACTGGCCATGTTGGCAGTACCAGCCAGCAGGGTGGCACTGGACCTCTTAACGTTGCTAGCTGCTGCAGAGACGTAGCTGGGTGCGTCGATGGATGCATAGGCATGATGTTTCACAGCTGCAGGGGTCTTGTACCCTGCAGTGTTATATTCGGGTTTCACAATTGAGTCTTTTTCATAGGATGATGTAAAGGAGGATGTTCTTTCCTGGCTGATGGTCAAGGCAGTGGCAGCTCCCTGGTCCACTTTATTCAGGAAGTCTTCAGCTTTCCCAGCCAAGTCAGCAAACCAAGACATTTTGTATCCTTATGGCAGAAACATAACAGTACAATTTGAGGATGAAATAACCCAGTTTTTGCTGACTACAGGTTCCAACATGCTATGGTTTAGTTATTAGATATTGATTTCGGCAGAGTTTTAACATATTCCTAAAGGATTTTAAAAAAAGAATGTATTTTCTAAATCATTTCAAAGTGTGACTTTACATATAATGAATCAGAAGGTTGCCAAGTCGACCCCCAGACTGACAAAATAAATCTGGCCAGGGAAATTGAAAGGGAAGCACTCATTACCACCACTTAGACTTGACTCAGGCCCTTAAGCCCTTAGGGCTCAAGTGCCATCCAGATCATACTGTGTTGGTACTGGGCACCTTCCCAGTTTGGTCAGGGCGTTCCTTACAAGAAAACGTGGCTCTCATCTGCTCTCAACTACCATGAATAAACAAGGTTATGTCAATATACCAAAGGCAAATCAAGCTGTAAGGGCCACACTTCTATTATAGGTATGTCCAATATAAAGTCATGATTGCTGCAAAGTAACATTGGGTAAATATACAGTTCACACAGAAGGTATGGTTAAAAAAAAGGAACTGATTTGCAAATGACATGAGTTAAACATTTAACAACTGACTTGCATAATGACTCGGACATAAATATATATTAAGGTTCATTTTGTTCCATACTTTTAACACACATATATGAAACATCAGGTAACATGTGAATTGCTCTGACTGGGTGAAGAAAACATTTATATTTTAAAAACTTCACATTTTGTATTAATTGACCATGCCTGGGCCTTATGAAATGCCATTTCAATCTGCGTCACACTTTTCCCCATACATCCAATTTGACATTAAATTAATTAACGCTTTTGTCGATAGAGACTTACAGTAGGTGCATTCGTACCACACATTAAGCACCAGCTAGGTAGCTACACATCATCCAAAATTAGCAGTGTCATTCTTTTTAACGAACAGAATTAAAACAAGTGATACATAGTTAAGGTTAGGATTGCGTTCGAGCCACAGTTAAGGACAGTGATCCTCCGCTCTCTGTAAGCAGTCTGAGACCCTGAACTCCCCAGTTTTCACACAATTTCTGCACAGCTAACGTTAGCATGCTAGCTTAATAACTCAACAGAGCCAAAGCTAACTAACTATAACGACAATGTTTGTTTCAGGTACAAATACATGGGAGTTACATATGGGAGGTACATTAAGGAGTAACTACAGGAGTCGTCAGCAACCGGGATGAACCTTATCATAATGTAAACAGAGTTGGTTCAGGATAAACTCCATCACTGCTAAAGCTAACAGGCTAGCTAGCTACTAAAGGAAAGCCTCTGACGGTACGTACCGCTCGAATCGACGTCCAAATCCCAAAATGTGTCAGGTCACCAGGCTACCGCCGGGGTTTAACTTGGGGTCATGAAAGAGAAATAGCATTTGAATAAACACGGTCAAATGTCATTATCTGTCAAAGAGGATGATGATCTTCTCAATACGTGGACCAGGAAGCCCTGCGAGCAAGGACCCAACAACAGAGCGACTCCAGAATGGCCTGATAGAAAAGAAGAAAAAAAAAAACGCTGTTTGGCATTTTAATGCACCTTTACCTACTAGACCTTGTTTAATATTAACGTTTATATAGACTTTTTTTTTTTTTTACATTTTGAATTTTTAAATTAAAAAAAAAAGTCATCAAAAAATAAATTTAAGTCTTTATAAATGGTGACATTGTTTCCAATGGAAACATTGGAAATTTCAAAATAAGGAACACAAAGCCAGAGCAGTATGTAAAAATCTCTACACATCCAATATCAATATCTCATGCGTGTGAGAACCATCACTTGAGGCATAATAATGGATGCTGTGTTAGGTACAGTAAAATTGAACTTAAAAAGAAAACACCAAACTTTAAACAGAAACAAAAGTACTTAATCACACAAAACAACAATAAAGTAAAATCTGGGAATTTAATTCTGGTTAATTAAATTCCATGCTTCAATCTTAAAAAGATAAAACAACCGGAGCAGGTGACAATGACAAAATGACACAGAATTTATGAAACGGTGCCTCTTTATTTTTTGCGCACTCACTCCAAAATGCATATTTACATGGCATGCCACATCAATACATAAACTGACTATGGACACAATCAAATAACACATAGAATCTGCTCTGGGAGGTAAGGGCAGGGGAGTTACCCCTCGAACAATTAACAAAGCGATAACAGAAATTAAGCAACACTTTTATAACCAGGCCAGTCATAGAAAAGGTTCCTCTTAAAACGGGTCGTTTCAAAGACTTAAAAAGTGATACACGTCCAGTTGACACAAACTGAACTTTTCCACATTTGCCATGGAGGGCCGGCGTCACGGTCGAGTCAGAGATGGTGATCTACCCAAAAAATCACGACGCTGTCAAAAATTCAGGATGGACTGCAAGGCAGCGATCACATAGAGTTGGGAGGTAGGGGTGGGGGGGGATTACACAGTAATATTTATTGGTGAGGACAAGCTGGTCAGCTCCGTTAGAAATCCAGTAATTTCGAAATGCCTCAACAATCTCAGTCTCCTAAAATAGTGTCCTTGTCGAAAGATAGTCAAAAGCCTGTCATCCTTCAGAAAAAAAGTGGATTTCCAGAGAGCTCCAAAAGAGATTGGGAAAAAGTAAATCACACTGCAAAAAAAAAAAAAGCAACTAATTTTTGGGTGTGGTGATGCAAAATACAAACACAAATATCTTGGACAAGTTTCTCCGAGATCCTTTGAGAAAACAGTTGTCTTTTCCTGTCGAAAGTCATGTAACGTTGCATCCTTCTGTTTCAAAGTTTGGAAAAAGTTATACTACAATAGGACATCCAACAAGTTCTCACCACACAGTTCTCACACACAGTCACTCACACACACGTTCTCAACACACGTTCTCACACACACGTTCTCACACACACGTTCTACACACACACCCACACACACACACACACACACACACACAACACACACAGCCAAAACAACAACATGCAATGTGGTTACTGACTGATGGACCACCACATCAGATCAGCCCCCTTCTCTTCTTGTAGTCTTCCAGGTTGAGGGACCTGCGGGGAGCGCCGTCTTTCACCGGCAGCGCGTTGGAACTCACGGACAAAGACTTTGCCTCTGCAGAACACAAGAGCAATATTCATACGTCTTGCTGTGGTTAACATTACCAACATCCTTTGTACTACAGCCAAGTAAAATATACATCCAGGCCGAGCACTGGAAAAAAGAACTCCTCTCACCGGCATTAGGAACCTGTAGGTCAATCTTAACGTCAAAATCGTGAACTTTAAACAAGTCCTCTGAGAGGTCAGTGTTTGGCTTGGGGCCATCTTTGTCTTTTGAGTTTGGTAGACCCTGGAATATAACAAAAAAAGGAAAAATTAGACATTTTAGATTTTTTAAATAAAAAAAAAGATTTATTTCCTTCTGCAAAAGCAGAAAGTTATTTTCTGCTTATCCTTCCCTTTACAAAAAAAACTTGTCTGTTAAAAATGCATTGTAAACACATATCACATTAAAGTTTTAGAATATCAGCTGAGGCCTTAAAATGTATTCTTGTCCATCAAGTCTTTAAAAAAAAGTCTGCATTTTTATTTCTGATAATACAAAAAAATATTCCTGATAACGCTTACCGGACAAACTCTCCGTCGTAGCTATATATCTAACTGCATAAATTTATTAGGAATACTTTTATTTCATTAGAAACTGGACTGTCATAGTAAGACTCAATTTTGTGATGACTCAAAATTAAACCAAAACAGACAAAACGGGCCCCAGCTGGTGAAACAGGGCAGCAATAGTGCAACAGGAACAGGACTACAATCAGGATTTGGGCATTTTCTGCACAAGTAAAAGAAGTAAAGATCTCTGACTTTACATTTCAAAACATCTTTTATGTCTTTTGGGGCTTGTCCTGCTTACCAGTTTGTCTTTGTCAGCGCCTTGTGGATCTTGTGCTGACCCAGAGCCGTACTTCTGGTTCAGGTGGGCAAGAATGGCTGCGTGGACGGACGGGTCTCTGGCCTGCAGGACACAAAAAGGAACAGGTTGACAGGTAAGCAAAATTAGATTCAGCAGGGTTTATTACACTGTCCAAATATGGAATATTTTGTAAAATACACATAGGAATCTTACATTAGACACCATGGTGGGTTTGCACTGTCTTCGTGTGAACGGGTCCATTTGTTGGTTTTTGGCATTTTGTCCTTCAGCCTGTATGAAAACCAATAAAAAACGGGTTATTTTGGGCTGCCAGATAGCGGAGGTGCCCATATGTGGGGCTTGTTCTACGGCGCAGGAGGCCCAGGCTCGGCTCAGACCTTGCTGCATGTCATTCCCCCTTTCTGTCTTCATCTGTCCTGTCAAAAAGAAAGGCCGAAAATGCCCAAAAAATAATCTAAAAAAAAAAAAAAAGGGATATTTTAACCGCAAGATAGCTAGGACCACTGATTGATCTATAATGGTAAAAAAAAAACAGTAAAATCAATAGGTCAATCATTTGTTCCCTAAACAGGCAATAGGTGAGGTGGTCTGGAACCTGACATTTTAGCGGTGTAATGTTATGAACTAACACTGGAGTGCTGCTGCATAGGAAAACATCTGAAGTAAGGCAGAATCTTAAAACTGTGGTAGGTACTTTGGCGTTGTTGGGCAAAAATTCAACAATAATCTTTCAGCATATTGTAGTTCAAGTGGTCTGAGAGAAAACTAGACTTCTGTATCTCCTCTTGGCTCTGTTTTCAGGCTTTAGAAAATCTAGCCTGTGACGGAAGACTTCAAATTCTGGTGTTTTTTGCCTTCTATCCACTGCAGCTTTAAGATGCTGGCGGGTGGTAAATATACCAACCAGTTTAACCAGTTCTCAGAAAACCCAATTCATTAATCCAAAGCCTGAACCTTTTGTTCAGCACCATTTTTGTTGTACTTGTGTCACACACCTGTTCAGTGCAAACAGAAACTACAGCATGTGAACAAGTCATGGATGTTTTCAATCAAATCCATTTTCAGGCCCCTCCAACGGCTTACATTTGAAAACACAGTTCCCGTTTAAACTATAAAAGCAACAATATATAATCAATAATTTTGTTGCAATTAAATAATCAAGTCCTACAGATTTTTCATCATCCCAGTGTTATTATTAAAAAGCAATCAGTCGAACAAGAAGCTTCAGGAGGCAGACACTTACCACGAGGGCTTTCTCAGATTCAACGATGTTCCAGCTTCTGTTCCTCTGATTGATGTAGCTGGATGATAAATCAAAAACAATGTCTTAAAACAAAGAGTCATTATATGTGAAGCATTGGGTTTCTAAAGACATGAAACACTCCTCAGGTAAATGTATATATTGGATATATCCACGTTCTTTGTGTTGTATTGTGTGACTGTGGAACAGGTTGTGGAACTAGTTCTAAACTAAACTTGTTTTCCTTCCCAGCAAACTGTAATGTTAATATCAACCAGTGAAAGGTTTTAGGTGACATCAGAGAACGTCTAATAAGGGGAGAACCTCCACTCTCGGAAAACTTCTGGCTTCTGAACTGGTTGCAGTTCCACTCTGATTCCATATGAGGGCGCTCACGGGCAAGTGCAGGATGAAAGGAGGGCTATTGAGCTATTCCCAATAAAAGTGGATTTCAAAATCCACTTTTCTCAGGATATCCTTTTTTGTCTAGTAATTTGAATGTTGCACTCGAAAGGGGAGGCAAAGAAAATACACACTGCTGGGTGTTAGATTTTTGTAAAGTCGCTTTTTTGTTTTGTTCTAAAAAGCCTTTAGTTCAGATAAATGAATATTTAAAAAATGAAATAATAAATGATTAAACACCCTTGGACCATGTTATGAGTGTTGGCGTTACATAGTTTGTCCACCAGAGAGCGCTCTACAACGTCCCTGTTAGCAACACTTTTTTTTTTGTTATTGGGTTTTTGTTCCAAGGACTTTAAGGGCATCTTCATCCTGCCTCGGACCACGGTCCGGATAAATAGACTTTTTGAGTGAGAGATTTTGGTCCGATCAAAAAAGGTGTTCTCGGATCGGACCAAACTGAACCATGGTCCAGTTCGTTTATAGGGTGAAAGCATTTTTTGAATGGTTTGGACTTTTGGACCAAATACAAGAAACTCTGGCCGCCCTCCTTGTTTTAGAGGCCGGGGAAGCTCCTTTAAGGAATAGCTCGGTCGTGCTTAGTGCGTTAGGTTACATGAGAGAGTGAGTGACGGTGAACGCGCTCAGAGCAGACAGCTGTCGGCCATCAGAGCAGAGAATACATCAGCAGTGTACTTGTTATGTGGTAGTAAATGTACAGTTTTAGGTTTCGGTTTGTCTCTGAATAAATGTTCCAGAAAGAAAGTTCCCGTGTCTCGCTTCTCATCATCGCAACAAATAAAAAAGAGCGGCGGCGTAAGGTGAGAGCAGCGGTCAACAGAAAACACTCTGACACAGTGAGAGGAGAGGACGGAGAAGCCCGTCTACAAACCAATCAGTTCTAAGTATCTGGAGACGCAGCTCACGTATGTGATGACGGCAGGACGTAGTTTTGTCACGTACAGATCTTTAGTGTGCTTGCATAACTGCAGTGTGAAACCAAAACTTACCGGATCAAATGTGTACAGTGTAACAAAAACATGGACCTTGGTCCGGACTTTTAGGTGTGAAAATGGTTCATATCTTCGTTTGTATTTTTATACATTTTATTTAGCAATACTTATATATCAAATATATTTAATGTTCTTTTGTGACAATAACAAGTTTTTTTTTTTTTTTTACTTTGTCTTATTATATTATTTTAGTGAGCACTCATAAATAACTAACGTTAGTGAAATTTGTGTATGTTTGGGTTTCACATTTTGGGGGCACACACACACACACACCCCCCCACCCACACCCAAACCCACACCCCACACCCCACACACACACAACACAAAAACAAACCCCCCCGGGGTTTTTGCAGGAAGCCATCCCCTTGGGGTTTATAAACTGGAAATTGGGGACTGTGGCAGGTGCCTTTTGGCCCCGGGCTGTCGAGGGGGTTCGCCCTTTCCCCAATCGTTTAGTCATCCTGGGGAAATTTTACTTTGCACCTCTCCCTCTCTTTCCCCCATGGCCTTCAATTCCCAAAAAAATAAAAAAGTGAAGCCCGCGGCTGTAGCCCCAAAAAAGGACAAACCCAAAGACCCTTTCTGTCATTTTTGGGTTAACCCATCTTTTAGAAAATGGTTTTGCATGGCATAAGGGGGGGGCTTTTTGGAAATTAGTCCTTTTTTAACAAACTGCAGAAGGAAAAAACCCAAAAACAGTTTTTTTCACTCTAGGAGCATTGGCCAAAGCGGTTGTAGTGAGTCAAAATTTTAAAAACCAAAATCAAGTCCTGAGTCCCCAAATTTGACCCCCAAGTCATAAAAACGAGTCCGGTTTAAATCACCATTTCCTGAGTTGCGTCCCATTCGGGGGTCCCAGTCCAGGGAATAGCCACACGGTTGAACTCAAATCCAATCTAGGCTTTGGGGCCCCGTCACTGGGGCCAGAAAAAAAAATTTTAAAGAGAAACAGATTTCACCCCTTTTGTCTTTGTCATTTTTAATATAGTTCAGAGCTTCTTTGTGTTTTTCCTTTTTTGGGGATTTTTGTCAAGAGTTTGGGGACTTGGGATTTTCCCGCAAAAAATATTGGAAAAAAAAAAATAACAAAAAGTATCTTTCTTATGCTCCCCTGGTTCCCAAAAAAAAACTTTTAGTTTTTTAAAGTGCTTAAAGGGTTTCAATTAAAAAATTTGGGTTTTCAAATAAATTACGGCCTCTTTCCACCCTGAAATCGGTTTTCCATAAACCTTATTTGAAAAAAATCAAGGCTGAAAAACGCGCGGGTCTTTCCCCCAGAGAGGAAGATTTTCAAAACAAAAGGTCACTTTTGGAAACAGGGCCAAAGGAAGGTCGTTAACGGAGGGCTGCACTTTTATAAACATTTAATTTTTAACCCTTTTTGTTTGGTGGCCCCAATTTGGGAAAAAAAAAAATTTGCGTCTTACCCCATCCCAATTTCAGCAAAACCCTTTTAGCAAAAAGGGAAAAAAAAAAAAAAATGAACCCGACCCAAATTAAAAAGACTTATTTAAAATATTTTTTAAAAAGTCCCAAACTTCTCTATCACCTTATTTAAAAACACATTCTCTCCAATTTTTAAAACACTGTCCCGGGAAAAGTTTCCTGGAGCCCCCGCTTTCCCTAGGGAAAGGGTTTCTGGCCCGTTCCGATCCCAAATTTACAAAGAAACCAGTCCCAGGCTTAGCCCAAAAAAGGGCAGTGGAAACCCCCGTCCCCGCTTTTGTCTGGGGCAGGGGGCCCCGGTTTAGCTTTACTGGGGAGTGAAACGGGCTGCGACTTTGGGGGGAGTTTTTTCTTTTCTGGGAGGGGAAAAAAGTCAAGACGTTACTTGAAATCAAGAAGAAATTGTGGTGTTGTATTGCTTAAAACAGCGGGAGCAGAATGAAACCTACTCATCGTCATCGTAGGACGATGAACGGGAACTCCGATCACTTTTCACTGATGACTTGTCATCGTCTTCCTCCTCTTCCTCCTCGTCGTCAGAGTAAACCTCACTCGTCTTAAGGGGCTGACGTTTGGCCAGCAGCTCCGCTGCTCGCCAAGAGGATGAAACGTCAGCGTTTGGAACGGACGGATTTGTCACAACAGCCGGATCGCAAAGAAGTCAAAAAAAAAAAAAAAATCACACCGACCTGTTTTGTTTTTCTTCTTCTCGCGTTCAGCTTTGAGCTCTTCCATGGCCTGGGACTTCTTGTCCAGTTTTTCGTCGCGTTTGGATCGTCTCTCCTTGTTGTGTGACATGACCTAGAGAGCGGTGGACATTGCAATCGGACACAAAGACAAACTCAGGATAAGGTGTAATGCTGCCGCTGCATCAGCATTAAGAACAAAAAAAGCAGTGCAATAAATTCAAAAAGAATGTATAAAAAGGCATTGTGAGACATTACCCAAAATACTGACAAAAATTGTGCACTATATATAATAATATATGGTAATAATATGTTTTTTATTTATTTTAAGATAATAATTGTTTTGGGCACTTTCAGACCTCACTCCTGACAGGACAGCTGAAGACATTAAAAGGGGAGGGAGAGGGGGAAGGACACGCAGCAAAGGGCCGCAGGTCGGAGTCGACCCCTGGCCCGCCGCGTCGAGGAATCAACCGCCACATATGGACGCCCACTCTACCAACTGAGCTTTCCAGGCGTCCATGAATATATATTTATTCATAATACCTCCAGCATGCCTCTGAGGAGCAGAGCGACGCACATTTTTGCCATGCAACATCTGTCTAATATTGTTTTAACTAAGACTTACCACTTGTGTGTCTTGAACCTGAGATAGCTTCCTCTTTTCTTGTTCCTCCTCCTGCTTCTTTTTCTTCTCCTCTTTCTCCTTCTTCTTTGCCGTCTTTAGCTTCTTCTTTATTTCAAAACTGTCAAAACAAACGTAGTCTTGAGTAGATAAACAGACACTCAGCAAGGATAAAAAGGCCAGACTGCCTTATTTATGTATGAATGATGTCAAAGGAGAAAAAATGCAGAACTAGTGCTCTTTTCAAAAACATTAACATTCTTTCAAAGCAGGTACATTTCACTGATTTTTATTTTTCTCCTTTGTTCTAGTTCCCTGTCCACATCTCATGTGTTATGCTGAAAGTAGGGCTGCATTATATGAGAAAAATATGTGATATCCATATCGTTGATGAATATTGCAATAACGATATTACTTGCAATAAATAAAGGGATATTACAGTGTACTCAATTCTGGATTTTTGCTGCTTTCAGTGTTCTGTTAAAATACAACAAATAGGTTATTGAAATAATAATACAAATTTATGAAAGAAAACCATTTCCGACATTCTTTTACTGCACAAATTGAATTGAATATAAAAGGCTAAATAAAGAATGAGTTGTATTTTAAATGCAGTTTCTACTGATATTTTAATTCATTTGACAGTCTTGCACAATATGTCGCAGCCTTTTGCAATATGGTAATTGAAGCAGTTGATATCATGATGACGATCAAAGAGAACTATATTATGCAGCCCTCGTTGAAACCAATCTCTCTTTTTTGTTTTTAAAGATCATTCCTGCTCCTCTCTCGCGTCATCCCCACTCACCGTCTCTTGAGCACCTCCCTCTTCTCGATTCTGTTGAACAGCTCTTGCTCTCTCTCCTTCTCCGTCATCTGCTCCAGCCGAGCTCTGTCCTCCGCGTCTCCCATCAGGTCGTCGTCATAGCCGTCCCTGAACACCTCGTCCTCAGAGGAGTCCGAGTCGGAGCTGGAGGACGAGCTGTTGCTCTCCGAATCGGACACCTCGCCTAATAAAGAGCAATTCGTCGGCACAAAACAGCTGACTTTAGTTCACATCCGGAGTACAGTCACAGTATGTCCTGATTGCTACTGGCACCGTTAAGCGTGACCAAATTCTCCTACTATTTTACCCCATTGTGCTCCATTATCATATGTCTCCTACAATATTTTAACTATTGGCAGTGAGACATGCATTTAAAAAATGTGAAATGACTAAAAAGGAAATGACATTAAACTACATTTAAACTGGCAAATGAGGGGAACCTAACAGCTGATTTGTGACACTTGGGCATTGTAACCACCAGGTGGCAATGGCAGCTTATTTTTAACATGAGTAATATAAGGTACTGATATTGAGTTATCCAAGTTTTTTTTATGAAAGCAATTCGAGACTACAATGCATGCAATGATTTTTTTTCTTGCAAATCATATCTTATTCATCTTGGATACTGGTACTGAATTCTGACTAGATTTCCAGAACGTTTGCCCCTGTTTCAACAGATCCTTACTCCCATCGTGTGAAATACGGACACTTGGTCAGGTGCCTTTGGCGTTGTTATTGACACTAAAAGTCTTGTTTAGCGTCATATCGAAACGCGCTTTATCTAAATGCGATTGGTCGGGACTATTGGCGTCACTTTTGACGCAATTAGGTTGTGGAAAAGGTAGTGGGTGGTCTTACATTTCCATGACACACGGGAAGAACAGGACAGTTGGGTTTAGGTAAAGAAGAACAAGACGGTTGTGTTTAGGGAAAGAAGAACAGGACATATGTGTTTAGGGAAAGAAGAACAGGACAGATGTGTTTAGGGAAAGAAGAACAGGACAGATGTGTTTAAGGAAAGAAGAACAGGACGGTTGGGTTTAGGTAAAGAAGAACAGGACAGATGTGTTTAAGGAAAGAAGAACAGGACGGTTGGGTTTAGGGAAAGAAGAACAGGACAGATGTGTTTAGGTAAAGAAGAACAGGACATATGTGTTTAGGTGAAGAAGAACAGGACAGATGTGTTTAGGTGAAGAAGAACAGGACAGATGTGTTTAGGTGAAGAAGAACAGGACAGATGTGTTTAGGGAAAGAAGAACAGGACGGTTGGGTTTAGGTAAAGAAGAACAGGACAGTTGTGTTTAGGAAACGAAGAACAGGACAGTTGTGTTTAGGTAAAGAAGAACAGGACAGATGTGTTTAGGTAAAGAAG
Source organism: Etheostoma spectabile (assembly GCF_008692095.1). Taxonomy (NCBI): domain Eukaryota; kingdom Metazoa; phylum Chordata; class Actinopteri; order Perciformes; family Percidae; genus Etheostoma; species Etheostoma spectabile. The sequence continues at coordinate 543,252 of NC_045752.1, forward strand.
AACAGGACAGATGTGTTTAGGTAAAGAAGAACAGGACAGTTGTGTTTAGGTAAAGAAGAACAGGACAGATGTGTTTAGGTAAAGAAGAACAGGACAGATGTGTTTAGGTAAAGAAGAACAGGACAGATGTGTTTAGGTAAAGAAGAACAGGACAGTTGTGTTTAGGTAAAGAAGAACAGGACAGATGGGTTTAGGTAAAGAAGAACAGGACAGATGGGTTTAGGTAAAGGAGAACGGGACAGATGTGTTTAGGTAAAGGAGAACGGGACGGTTGTGTTTAGGTAAAGGAGAACGGGACGGTTGTGTTTAGGTAAAGGAGAACGGGACAGATGTGTTTAGGTAAAGGAGAACGGGACGGTTGTGTTTAGGTAGCGTGACACAATCCCCAGACTCCTGGGTGAATGTCCTGTGTTATTGGACCCATCCTCCACCCAAACCAACCTCCCTATGCGTATTTTCCGCCTTTCATACTACTCGCTACCGTAGTTGTTCTTAGTGCTACGTCATCCTCAAACCCCGTGTAGCTGCAGCTCTCTCCGATGCGTTCTACACACGTTGAAGGACACTTTTTGTGTCGCTGACAGCCACGGTCCAAACGTCTGTATTTTACAAGTTCGGAGTAAGAACGGGCTGCATCCATATCTATTTGGACCCAGTGTAAAACCAGACAATGTAACACAAATAAACAACAGCTTAGATGCAAAACTGTGTGCCAGCTGATGAAAAAGGGGATGACCCTGACCCCGGAGATATGTATAATCTACAATTCAGCATATTTCTAGACAAATCTGCTGTGTACTTTAAAAGGTGTTTTTCTATTTTCAACTTGGACCCTACTTTCCTATAGTATCGTGTGTAAGTGACTGAAGTAACTGATTGGAACAAGAATCTTTAAATTGGTCCAGTATTTAGCGATAATGCTGTGCCGCAAACCGGGCTGCCTTGTAACCCTATAGGGCAAATGTGCATCGTCAATTTCGTCCACTAAAAGTGCTGGTTTTGCCACTGACAGGCGCAGATTATTATTCTATCTGACAACATTATAGAAAAATCCCATCAGAAGTTTTTTTTTTTTTTTTTTTTTAATTGTAAAATCCTTTTTATTTGTATTTTTTTCCCCCTTTAACAAGAAACAGCTCAGAGACCGCTAAATCCACCAGACTCCAGAGCCAGCACATTTGTGCATGTAAACAGGTAACATATGTGTTCATTTTAACGTAAAACTAGAGTGGTGATTGTTGGAAGAGTGAAAAGACGAACCAGCTACAACGGCTTTTTATAGTTTTATTTTGTGTCTGTCGACTTTTAATGTATCGTATTTTACGTTCCTATAAATTATGTAATAATTGTTTTTTGTGTGCTTTTTTTATACATAGAGTCTGGCGGGTTTAACAAACACAATTTTGATTGCAATTTAACAAAAGGATCTTACTCTTTAACAGAAAGGTTGACCTCCTTAGGAATCCTTTTCATGATGTTGTTAGACACTTAGAATTTACAATGAACAAGAATCTGAGCGTGTCAGTTGCAAAACAAGCACATTTGCGGGCGAAAATTACAGCTGCCCAATAACTTACATTGTAGCTTGTTCTGCAGCGATCTTGTTTAATACTAGATCAATGTCAAAGACTGTTCTTCCCATCAGTCACTTAGACACGCAGACATGAAAAATGAGTAGGAAAGTGAGCCTGCCTGGACAGTACAAAGCATATTTCCCCCATCAACCCCAAAGATGTACCCTCTTCCGGTGCAGAGCTCTCAGCTGAGCTGTCTCCATCTGAGCTGCCAGACGCCGTTGTTTTATGAACCTTCTTCTTAGTAGCGTTCTTCTTCTCAGACCCTTTCCCTTGCTTAACCTTCTTTTTGCCTTTGGTGCCACCCACAGTCCACTAAACAAAAGGAGTGAGACATTCAGTAGAAGGTTATCACATACTATAGGCAGTACGTCCCAAATGGAAACGTGAAGTATTTAAGAGGGAATACTAGGACTGCCATACCTCATCATCACTATCCGATGTCTCGGAGTCTGTAGAAGCGGCAGGTTTGCTAACCGGCTCTTCCTGGTCCCCCGAATCAACCCTCTTCCTCTTTGCCAAAGACAAGAGCTCCTGAAAATGAGAAGACGGCGATGTGGTTTAGAAAGAGCGCCCAGTAAAATCCTAATTACACAATAGGGGCATACGGCAATATATCTTAGTCCTCCAACACAAGAAGCGATACTCTGGCGCCAAATATCCATATTTTGATTAATAAAATAAAGCGCTTGTGTCCAGATAGACACAAAAACAACTTTGTCATTCTTTAAAAGTCCAAGCAACAAACTTTGTCAAAGTTAACACACAAGGAAAAGTTGGTTGAGCTTTTTAAAAAGTATGAGCATAAAATGTAAACAGGTTTTACATACACAGGTTGGTTTTGAACTAAAGCACTAGAATATGCATTTTTATGTGCCTTTCATTGAAAATGTTTTTATAAAACAATATAATAGTTTATTTATAGTTGTAGTATTGTAATTTGCAGACTGAAAAAAAACTTGCTGTTTTCTAACAGTTTGGACTTGCAGCAAACAAAGAGTGAAAACCTGCACTTAACGTTTTCACAGGCATTTTGTATTCTTAGTTCCACTGATAATGTGATGTATCATTATAGGATTATCTCGCAATATATTGTGATATCGGTATTGTGAGCCATGTATCGTGAGGTACCCAGTGATTCCCACCCCTATTCCACAAAGTTGAAACTGACGCCCTGCTCGGACTTGCCAATAAAATGTGTCTTAGATGATCCAATCCTAAATGGACATCTCTGAATACATGTGGAAATCAATCTGAAAAGCATGGAGGATTTCTTGGAATCCCATATTTAAAGCTACATTCAGAGTTGACATGCATATGGCCCCTGATTATATTTAAGGACTGAGTCAACTTTGGAATATGCGACTAGCAAGACAAACCTCCTAAACACAGATGATTTGCCAAGACAAGAGTATGAAAGCTTACAGACTAGCTGAGTGGGAAGGAGCTAATGTGTATTTTTGTACCACAGGTAGAACAACATGTGAGCAAAGAAGCAAAATCCAGTCACAAGTGGTCATCAACACACATTCTCATGACAGCAGTGAGCAGCAATTTGTCTCAACTGGATCTAAGCAGAACTTTGATTCAAGATACTAGTTCTTAACGGGGCCTGAATACACCTTGAACAAGGTCACCATGCACAAAGGAGAGAATGTGAAGATAAATAACAGAACCTTGAAAATATGTGCTAACAGCTGAATTATGTTTCTGCTATAAGCAGGTGGAAAAGCTGCAGTCCATTGAGATACTGATGTGACCAATTCACATTACCATACATTGTTACTTTGCTTGTGTCATGACAGAATACAGTGTTTCTGCCATCACTCACAGCAGGCTGTTAAATCAGTTTATAGTGCCACTCAAGTCTCTGGCCTCATGTTATCTTATATAAAAGTTATTCTAATGACTTCCACTCATCTAGGTTTGCGGATTGTACCGTGTAAGAAGCCATGTTGGATCAAAACTTTGTATTAGCCGACTTGAGTTATCGGTAGGGCTGTGTGATATAGTCAAAATCTTCTAACCCCAATATAGGTCATTTCACATCTTGATAACAATATATACCCACATAACATTTTATTAAGAACTTTTGTGACTCATGAAAACAATTTGAAATGATAAGAATGTTAAGCTTAATCCAAATAAAGTAAATATTGTAATAATATTTCAGCTGCTGGTTTTTTCGACATACCTATAGAAACAAAAATATACATGATATTTTTATATCGTTTAGACAGTATACATCATATCGCCCAGCCCTAGATATCGGGATCAATTTGGGATTGACCAAGTTTGATCCCTATCTCAAACTATTTACTGCAGTAGTTAAATATAAAACTTAATACATTTAGTCCACATAGCTGTTTTCATCAAGGTGATCTCCAGACAACTGTAGAGCACTGACCAGCCCTACACATGAAAAACACAGATGATTTGGGCAACCTAGGAAACAAGTCTTACTGAACTTGTATGTTTTTACTAGCTGGTCTGTCTCTGAGCATCAACTGTTTAATAGTGTACTGTCAGGTAATGTACATGGGGGTTTCATGTACAGACTGACAATGTTACAGTGGAGAGCTCCTCAGTCAGCCTGCCAGAGCTTGTTTGACAACAACACCGAAATAGAACTACAGCTCTGCGCCCATGACGTCATGCAGCAGATAATGTTCTTTTAGCTAATTCAAGTGCGAGTCCACAGTGTGCAAACATGTCCCGTTGTCGTTCAGTCTGAATGCTAACAATCAAATTCCCCAACTGTGCACGACCGTAGTAAAGCAGCTTACGACTCGAAACCTACGAAAGGCCCATGGCGCGGCATTTTGGTGGCAACATAACACTGCATGATTGCTAGCACTGAGTGCATCTTTCGGAATGTAACCTTAACGGTAGCTAGCGTAACTTAGCTAGCGGGCTGATGCCAAGACAGTTTCTGTAACGTTACAACCACACACTATCCTCCGTCCCGAATACCTTCCAGAAACACTTGCGGAGAATCTAGACATTTGGTTTTATGAATGGCCTGTATACTAGGAAAGGAAGCAATGAATGTAAATAAGATAATAAGGCCCATTCTTAGCTTTTTGAAGCGAGGCAAACCACAGCGCAGTCAGTTAGCTAGCATACATTAGCCTAACCTCGAAACTGTTGACAACTTAACGTTAATAATCGATATGTTGTAACAAAATCTGAAAAACGCGCACCTACCTGATCTAAATTATCGTCACTAGCACTGTCCTCGGAGTCCGAGTCAATTACGACTCGACCTTTCCGCTTCTTTACATTCACCATGATTAGCTGGACGGCTAACCTGCTAGCTACCTCTGTGTCGTCTAAATGTTTGAGGCTAGCCGATGCTGCTATCGAGCTAGTTGGCTCTGCAGTCAGACACACAAAGGCAGTACTGAGCATGCGCGCTAGTCCTGTTACCATAGTTGCGGCTGGATTTTATAGCTCTGTCATTGAAAATAAAATTGATAATACTGCTCATATTCATCCATATGTATGTACTTGTCATATTACTTTGTTTAACTCAAGAAACGTTTGGCCAGGATGCGAGGACACTGAAAGTTAGTTGAAGGGGCTTCCAGTCATTACTATGAGGGGAAGGCGGCAGAAGGGGAAGCGGTTGACGCAAACAGAGTTCGTCGTGCTGAACCATGGATGCATACTAGTAACATGCTGAACTCCTGCCGGCGCTTGCCGCCAGGAATCGCTTTGGTTTTTTTTTGTTAAACGCTCTTGCTCGTGGGCGGTCGTCAGCGCGGTTTCTGCACGGCGGTGTGAAGAAAGGAACTACATGTTAACAGTAAGTGCGTCAGTCAGGACAGGAATCTTTGGTGCACTACAGCTACATTCAAGGTCCACGATAAATCAACCTTTCACGGTTGTAGCTAGCTAAACTTGTTGTCCACGTCCAGCCCTTGATTTGTAAATTAGTGTACACGACCAGTTTCTAAATGTTTTCATTCCATAACAGATAATGTAATGGTTTTGTCAAATTAAAACAAGAACAGAAGGCTTCCCCGCCATAGCCATCCGTCAACTTTTGACACAACATGATCACCGTGAGTAGAACCAGATTATGCTAAACACGTATTCACTATCACGTTAGGTCTTCAGAGTAATGGAACGTTAAACCACATGGTTATGTAGTTAAATAATTACAAAAATGTAGTGTTAAACGTGGCTGAACCTAATGTCTGGCCTACCATAATGCTATAATTCATGTACTCAATAAAGGTGACGCAATTAGGACAAGTCGTATTCAAAAGCTAGCGTCACCTGATTCAAAAATAGATCAAAAAAAAATAGACTTAATGCTTTGCATTTTTTTTAATATGTGAAATTAACAATTGATTAAGTAACACAACTGGAATAGATTCTCAGTTGTTCAGAAAATACACCATTTGATTTATCACCAGTGGGGAAACTGGTTGGCTCCATATAAGCAAAGATAGAAAAAAATAGATGACATTATTATTATTATTATTATAAAACAATACAACTAATACAAACAAACAACTCTTATTTCAAGAGAAAATAAGTAGCTAAAGAGCCCTTAACATTTTAATGTAGGGCTGGTCAATATATCGATATTATATTGATATCGTAATATGATTTTAGATATCGTAATATGGTAAGTTTGGTCTTTTCCTGGTTTTAAAGGCTACTTTACACTAAAGTGACATGATTTTTTGAACTTACCAGGCTGTTTAATTATTTGCCTTTAACCACTTAGTCTGCTATCAACATCACTGATCTACTATCTATTTGTGAAAACACCAATTGTCAACCCTACAAGATTGTCCCAGTATCAACATCAATGTTTTTGGTCAAGAATATTGTAATATTTGATTTTCTCCATTTCACCCAGCCCTATTTGAACTTAATCTTTGTAATTTATAACCAATCTGTAACTCCACTGTAATGACACCACTTCTCTGTGATGTATCCCAGCAGTGAATCGTCCATATCGCTACTGAAATGTCTCTGCCAAAGATCACCCGTCTCCCCTCAGTCAGGCTGCTGAGCTCCATCCACCACCAGCAGCAGCAGCAGCAGCTCCTCCCCTCCATCCTCCCTCTCGCTGGGCCCAGAAGAGCTGTGAGTCAGGGTGAATACAGACGACCCGGCCAGCCCAAAGTAGACAAGTTTCCATGGCAGCCGATTAACTTTGGCTTCTCAAAGGGTTTGGATGGGGTGAAGAAGCATTTCGCACTCCTGAAGAAGGAGTTTTCTGACCGCTGGGTTGGTCCGAAAGGCAAACCGATCCTTGAGCACATGTTGGAGCAGAACCAAGTGCTGTGGGAGTTCAGAGGTCCGGAGAGCCTGGAGCATTGGACGGTGTCCTCAGATCAAGAGATAGGAGGCCAAAGTGAAGTTCACTTGAAGCTCGGCAGAAACCATAATACCTGTTTACTGTACGGGACTCTGAGCTCTACGCCCCCAAGGGATGGGGAAACACGCTACAGTGGCTACTGCACCATGCGCTCAAAGCAACCACTGGTTAGTTTGTGGAATCATGTATTCATTTCTAATGATGGTTGGGAAGTTACTGTAAGAGTACCCAGGGCCATGGATGATACTGAGGTCATGTCCTAAGTATTTTCCCTAGAAACTTGGCGTTTCAGCAAACCTGGGAGATGTGTGCATAGGGGGATTTTTTGACTATAGATAAATATATAGGTAAATATAAATATCATTTTTTCCCTACCGGAACTTTATTATTGGCAGTTAAGGAAACAACTTTCAAAACAGGGTTTGGAAAATAATATTTACAGAAACTAATTTGCCAGTTAACTGATTTTTTTGGTATGTTCCCAATTTTGGGAGTATGATTTACGGCTACAGTCATTTTTCACTTTAATATCATTATAGTAAATATTACATGCTTTTTGGTGGAGTTTTATGTTTTAGGCCCTAATGTTTTTACTCTTCGTCTAATGACAGGTAATTCCACAACTAAACAGATATTTAGACATATATACTGCATATCTAAGAGAACTGTTCCGTTGCCTACGTCTACCACTAGCCACTTTGGCAGGTGACCAAAAATCAGGAATATCTGGTTTGTGGTTTGTATTGAAATGAAAACCTGCCCACACCCAAAGTCTGGAAGTTCTGTACTGTTCTGAAATTTGTTTTGGTTACAGGACTAAGACAGCTGCACTTATCTCCCTACTTTTTTTTGGTCTCTCTTAGGCTTCATTCGATAGAAAAGAGCACTATGATTGGTCCAGTTTCAACACCCTGCATTTGCGAGTGCGTGGTGATGGCCGCCCGTGGATGATCAACATTGCCACAGAAACATACTTCTCTCACCAGAAAGATGACATATACAACTATTTCCTGTATACCAGGGGAGGACCTTACTGGCAGGATGTCAAGGCAAGCAAAAATGCTGGGATATCTGTTGATATACCAGAAGAAACACCTGGACAATATTGTTACATTTGTTGTGATTTGTAGACCTCACTAAGAGAGCAGAAGCCAGCACGCAAGTGTTATTTAAATAAAATCCTGGTGTACTTACAAACTTTACAATCCATTTATTTTTTAAATATTAATTTACGAGATATTCAGTTGGTTCCATTAGCGCCTGTACTAAGCCGATCAGCTGCTAACGCTACCTCGCCCATTGTTTGACCTGGCCTGGCTGAAAAAAAGCTTCAGGGGGGGGAGGGGGGGTTGGCTCGAGATTGTGGTGCGAAGGATCCTAGGATGAATAAAAGACTTTGAACCATCACTTTCATGAGTTTTTTCTATTTTGTCCAATATCATTTTTTAGCAGTCCTTCTAACAGTGTGTGTTCATCATTTACAGATACCCTTCTCCAAGTTCTTCCTTACACATCGTGGGAGGATACAAGACGACCAGCATCCTCTCTGGCTGGACAAGGTAGAGCAAAGGGAAAAGTTAAACTGACATGGCATCAAATACCCAACTAAGACATTACCAAGTTACCCTGTTGAGTGCAATTGCATTATTACCTATGGCTATTTTTTTTAACCGTAACATTCAAATACATTTTGCTCACCTAATTAGTTCATGTTTACCACCACATCTGTTTGTATGAACAGGTTAACACCATTGGATTTACCTTGGGGGATAAAGCAGACGGCCCATTCCAGCTGGAGATTGATTTTATTGGCGTCTGCAAAGATTATGCACACACTGAGGAGTTTGCTTACGAAATGTACAAGAGGAATCCTGAAATTTGAGAGCAAGTGCTACAATACTGCAGATGAATGGTTATGGAATAATGATGGCGTTATATTTACTACCAGCAAATGTACCACCTTCTTGAGGTGGACAACATAATACACCCCATCCACCATTGCTGGTAACACTTATTTGACGACACGGTATATTTGGATTCTAGCAAATGAACTGTGACACTGAAGCACTGAAGAAGTATTTATGTGGTTATAAAAAATAAGCAAATGTGGCATATTCAGAACTTGTTAGAGGAGATAAAACATTTGTAGAACATTTACAATTTTCTCATTCCAGTTCATTACATCTCAAGTAAGAATACATTTCTTTTATAACAATATCAAGTTGTTTATTGTGTTCAAGTCCTGTATGTGACCCATGTTCTGTACATCCAACAGATCATGTCAGCCAATGAGACTAGATCCTAATAAGATTGTAATAATAAAAAAACAGATCGTAATAAAAATATTTCTAATGTGAATTCTTACTTTTTTGCTGGAGAAATTTAATTTTAAACATAGCAATATCGTGCATACAAACGTCAAAACTACAATAGCAAACTTATGTCTCAATGTCTGTCATTTTCACAAGTAAAAACAAAGCAAAGCACATTTTTAAGAACAAAATTTACCAGTTTTGGCAAAATGCAGGAAAACAGGACATCAATTCTTTACACATTCAAACACAAATCATTTAGAGCTGTAAGGGTTAAATCTATGCCATGAGTCTAATCTAAGAAACACTGCACAGCAGGTTGAATAGAAGCAGAAAATGTTAGCTTCCTAATAGTAGGCTAGAAATGTCCACTGAAGACGACAAAATATTTACACGGGGAAAAAACAGGCTATACAAAGCATCTACAAACAACCACGATATTTTTACATCATGACAAGGCCTCTTCTTGCCCCAAGCATGCTCTCTTTCTTCTGCTTCCGGTCTTCCACATGTTTTGCTCTTCTGTCCCCCCTAACATAACATACAGAAACATCTGTAAGAGGCTGATGTTGTAAGAGTATTTTGTTTATGAGAGACTCATCAATACAGCCAGCGTGTGCTTTCATTTTAAACGTACCTTGTCTGGACTTGGTGCTGTTTGTAATTCTTCTGATGCGAGTTTGAGATCAGCGACTTGTTGGCCACCGTGTTTTCTTTGGTGTCTCCAAACGGCATCAGTTTGCCTATAAAAAAAAAAATGTCAGGGATTTGTCAGTCTACTGATGACATATTTCAAGAAGCAGTGAAATTTAAAAAAAGTGGTTTTGTACCTGTATGGGGTTTGTAGGTGAGGGGACGAGACAGACTCGCCTTCAGATCAAAGCCGGACTTCTGTGTACCGGGGGTTGTTGAAGTACTCGTGTTGCCGGTGAAAACAAATGCTCCTTAGGAATTAAGCGGGAGGGGAGGCAAATGTAAATCACTCACTCTACATATATATGGGCAAATTTGAATATCACTCCAAGGATCAAAAAAGTAAAGCTACCTGGAGTTTTTGTGGCAGAGAAAGTTAAAGTCTTGACATTTTTGGGCTTTCCTCCATTACGGGGTTGATTTCGTGGGGTGCTCGAGGCCACACAGAGTGACATGCGCGCTGGCGTCTTCACCAACGACTTCTTCAACCCACTGTCCCCAGGGGCTTCTGAGAACCTGCAAACACGTGGTGGGTAAAGTGTCACATTAGACACAGTGCCAAAAAGATGTATACACCCCGTTTGAAAATTTTCATATTTTACAATATTGAATCAAAAGGAGATTTAATGTCGCTCTTTTGACAGTAAGCATTAGAGAAAGACCCTTTAATATAATGTGAAACGGGTGTGAATGTTTACGCTGCATTTGCAAACACAGAAGTGGACAGTCTCTTACGCAAACATGTATTTTTATTTATTAATTAAGGTCAGTGAGAATAGACCTCTACAAAATAATTTAAATTAATACAATATTTTTTCTGTTGATCAGTGTCAAAAAGGCCAATATCAACTTCTGTTATAATATTATGGCCAAGAAAAGGCCAAGGCACAAACCAATCTATCCACATGTGTGGGATTTTAACACTGGAAGCTGGATGTTTACTGACTGCGGCACAGTCTCAGTGGCGTGAGGAATTTACAATACGAGTGTGGCTTGCGAGGTCCAAAACTTAACAAGTAACAGCTGGTTACTGGAAGATTTAACAGTATTTGGGTCAGGACATTTCTGTCCCAACAAAAGCCGGAGAGAGAAAGTGACTCACCGAACATTGATCCTGCGAGTGGACAGGACAGACGGTCGGAACAGAGCGTCTTGCTTCCCAGCTGGTTTATTTGGAGGAGCTTTGCTGGCAGAGAGCAAAGTGTGTCTGTGTTTGTCCTCAGCTGGTCCCTTGCTCACCAGGACAGGGCTGAACATAGAAGCACGACTCTCATTTGCCTTCTGTAAAAAACATGCATATAGGTCATCACCTTCAGTGCACTCTAGAAATAGACGATATCCTCCAGCTGTAGTGCCTGTGCAGGTATGGCTGTTCAACAGGAGATGAGACATACCACTTGAGCTTTGCCATCAACTTGCTGCAGTTTAGTTTTGTCAAAAAGCTTCTGAAAATACAAAAGGGAATATCATTTTAAAAACAAAGTCAATTGAAAATTTCACACTTAAAAACGGTTCTGCATAAAGTCAGCCAAGACTGTTAAGGAGCTTTTTGTAGCCTACCTTCAGTCCTTTAACTGAACTTCTCAACGTCTCCATCTGCTTGGTCTTCCGCTGGACATAGGAGTCAATCGACTCCATCTTGTTAAAATGGGCCTCATGGAGTTTTTTGAAATCTAAGACAGAGGAACAATTTACAAAAGTGGTTTTACGATTTGTAGGCAAAACCACTTCTTTACAGTTTAATGGTCTCTGGGGCTTTGAAAAAAAAAAAAGAAAGCATGGTGGGAAAGAGGGAGCAAGGGGAAAAAAAGAAAAAAGAGCTTACTAGGAGTGACTGGCTTCAGCAACGGCTTGGTCTTCTGCTGGAGTCCTTGGTAACGAGGGATTCTACCAGCTCTGGACACTTTAGGTGCTTTTTAAATGGACAGACACAAAATGTAAAAAAGTATGTGATAATCAGAACTAAAGACACAGCGGAAGAAACAGTTCAAATTCATACTACTGACCTGTATCACCATGCACAGGTGCTTCATCCTTAATGTCGGGCTGCTTCTGCTCTCTGTCAGTGTCCTGGGACTCCTTAGGAGGCTCAGTTTCACTTCTGTCAGTATCCTTGGCAGAGGACACTTTCCTCTTTTTCGTGGTAGGGGTGTTAGATGCAGCTCCTTCGGTGTCACCCTTTAAAAAGCAACAACCGTCTTTTTAAATCTTTAATCCTCCTCAATGCAAGAATAATTCAACCATAGGTATCCATCCCTGCATGAGAGGAGGATGCTGTCCAAACTACATGTCATCTTGGACAATGTCTCACACCCACTACATGACTTGCTGCTTAAACACAGGAGCACTTTCAGTGAAAGACTCATTCTCCCAAAATGCACCACAGGAACTCATTCCTGGCTATGGCCATCAGAATTTATAACTTTTCCCTCTAAGTGTCTGACACACACAGACATTTAGTGAGGTTGAAACTGGACAATAATATCTGTTCTGTGCAATAACACTGGCTTGAAAGGTGTCCAATACTCTGCGGCTACCATTATTATTATTATTACTACTGTTTACCATTACAACTCCCTAATTATGTAAACACCGTATCATAACATTCCTTTAACTATGTACATTTCTTTATTTATAATTTTTAAAACTTGTGCAACTGCAACACAGAATTTCGGAGATCAATATAGTGTTTCTGATTCTGAACGTTGCATATTTTACCAAGAGTAGTGTGTGTGTGTGTGTGTGTGGTGGGGGTAACCCATACACAAAAACACGTGTAAACGCCGTCCTATTTACTTGCAGCTTTGTTGATGTCATTGTATTTTATGATGTGAAGTAAGTTACCTTAACCTCTGCAGCACTTGGAAGTAACTCGGCGTCACTCTCAGGCATTGCTCTAGTATCAGAGATCTTTCTCTTGGTACAGTTTCCTCTTCCCCGGCGTTTGTTCACAAACACAGCGGGGCTGAAAACGTCTTCCTTGCATGATGGGTCTTTATTTTCCCTAGTACTCTCTTGTGTGGCAGTTACGTCTTCCTGAACAGCTGTTACATCTTTCTTTTGTTCCTGGAAAAACAAAAAACACTTGTTTAAGTTACACATCAGACATTAAAGTTAAGAAAAGGCCTTTAGACTGATTTAGCTATTAAGCGGTATAATGGATCAGGATTGACTTACCTGCTCTTCCTCCCCCTTGTCTTGTTGATAATGGCGCTTGATCGCTTTAAGGAGTTTATCGGCCTGTTTTCGAACAAAAAAACGTTAACTTGTTGCAAAGAGGTTAGCTATAGGTATAACTTATTTGCATGTTGAGTCATCTTCAGCCCATATAGTGCTGGTCTCCAACAGCTTCTAAGGGTATGCACACAGTATGGTGTGGATTTTGATATAAAATATAATGCTAAAAAGAGTAAGATTATGATTATCAGAAGTAGAGAAGACAGACAGGCAACCTTCCCTGACTTCTATCTGTCTGGCACTGTACTTATGGTGTGCACTGAGATTACATATTTGGGCCATGTTATTGCAAATGACCTGTCTGATGATAAGGACATCTATAGGCAGCGTCGGAAGCTGTATGCTCAAGCGAACATGCTGGGTCGTAAGTTTAGCATGTGCTCTGTACCTGTGAAAATCTCACTTTTTAGAGCGTATTGTACACCTTTGTATACGGCCTACTTGTGGTGTCGTTATAAGCAAGGCAGCATCAGAAAACTCACAGTGGCTTATAATGACAGCATGAGGCTGCTGCTTAATGCTCCAAGAAACTCCAGCGCAAGCCATATGTTTGTCAGCGTTGGGGTGCCTGCCTGCTCTGCTGTTTTACGTAACCTGATGTATAGATTTATGTGTAGGGTGTCTGAGTCCGAAAATGACATAATCTCTGTTTTGGCAAACCCTGTACGTAGTTCTGTCAGATTCTCCTCCAGATTGTGGAACCATTGGCGAGCATGTCTATATACTAGACACTGAACATTGTGGAAGGCTTTATTTTAATTTTATTATTTGTGTATTTTGTATTGTTGTGTTTGTATATGTTCTTATTTTGATATGGATCCCCCTGGGTCTGAAATAAAGTTTACTACTACTACATTTCGCCCAAGTTCCACACAAATGCAAACGTTAGCTTAGCTACAGTAACCGTTAGCGTAGCGTTAACATAGTTGGACAATAACCACGAAGTATTTCTACATTTATTTAAAAAGTACAAGTGCATTACCTTCATATTGGCTTTAAGGCCGAGCTCCTTCGCGAGGCTTCTCAGCTCCGCATATTTCATGGAGTCTAAATCCATTTTGCAGTGATACTTTATTCCGTTTTGTGATAATATATCAGCATACACAGGTTTCTCATGCACGGTGAGCAGTGTGTGGGTTAGCGCTCGACCGTTAAATTTCTCCGATTCAAAACACAGCAGCGGGAGCCATTTGATTGGCTCTTGCGTGTGACCGGATGTGCATCGCAGCCAATCAGAGCTAAGATACAATCTGGGCGTTCTGTCCATTGTCAACAACGTCATATTTGAGGTATATACTCATCCTTTGTCGGTTAGCTATGTCTAACGCTTGAATATATTTAAAATGAGTAGCGTTACATCATTACTTTGGCATAAACTTATTTAGTTTTCACTTGTCGTTTACAACGAATGTCCTTTGGCAGTATATCGGCATGTCTCAAATCACTCCAGATGGGGGCAGTGTTACACCGAGCATGCCGAGATGAAAAACACAAGGAAGAGACGTCCTGTTGGCTGGTCCTCCTGAGTTCAAATTTACAAGCGGGACAAATAGCTATCTATCTAGGCTCTGTAGTCTGTAAAATTTCAATAACATGGAATTTGACGAGAGCGTCTTAATCCAACGTACAAACGCTGCAAAGCTAGCTACAGAGGCAGAAGCCAGGCAGCGGATGACTCTCCACTGTCAGCAATGCAACACGGTCCTGGGGGACTCCCTCGGCGTCTGTGGGGAGATTACATGTCTGGACGCTATCGTGTGTATAAGTAAGTTCACTTCATCTCTTTGCTCAGTTGAAATGGCCAAGGTTAGTTATCTACAACTAAGGTTAGTAAGTTAACTTAACTGTTGTCCTTTGGGTGAGGAAAAGATGTGTCTGAGCTCCGGAAAAAAAGCTATAGTAAAGTGGACCTATTTTTTGGGGTCAAACCACTTCTTATGGCTATGTTTTAATGACTTTGTATGTACACTATTCAATGGAAAAGCTACGGCATTTTGACAAAAAAAACTAATTTTGTTTGTCATGTTTCCTAGCATGTGCTGTAATGTGTATTTTGCAGGGTAGTGCACCTTCCCCACATCTGTGATAATCCCATGTTACCAATACGATATTAATCAATACATCGCTGCTTCACTCCCTACAGGAGTAACCGAGGATGTGGTCATTAGTGATGCAGTGGAGTCAGGAGATAAAGATGTAATGGCTAATTGGTGAGTGAATAAACAAGGGTCTTTTTTGGCTTTAGGAGGGCTTCAAATATGCCTTAGCATTCATTTAACTGGATATCAAAAATGTTTCAGTCTTAAGTCCAGTGCACAGCCTTACTTGTGATAAAGTTAAAAAATGTAAGTAAATTAAGATGTAAATCTTTAAAAGCCGGTGGACTTCAACCCTCAGGAGAGAGAGAGAGACTAAGGTTATGCATGGGAATATCTGAGGCTGCAACTAACGATTATTTTCATAGTTGATTAATCGGTTGCTTTTTTTCCATTATTTGTTTAAAATAATGAAAAATGTAGATCAGTGTGAAGGTGATGTCCTCAAATGTCTTGCTTTGTCCACAACTCAAATATATTCAGTTTGCTGTCACAGAGGAGAGAAGAAACTAGAACAATATTAACATTCAACAAGCTGGAATCAAAGTTTTTTACTTTTGTCTTAAAAAATAAAAAGACTCAAACCGACTAATTGGTTATCAAACTAGTAGCGATTAATGTAACGGTTGATAACTAATCTATTAATTGTTGCAGCTCTATAAATATCCCTATACACCATTATGCAACCAGATTTAAGTTAATTTGTGGATGGGGACCATAAACAGGGTTTCAGTTTTAACAAGGTGCATGGACTGTGGTTGTGTGGATCAGCTGTTACGTGTCACCTACAGGCCGTGGACTGGGATTAAGCACTGTGTTCTGCAGTGATGACTGCAATGTTTTGCACAGGGTCCCATTTGTTGTCACAGCTGTTGTTTCCTTTCAGCATCTACAGTTCTCTAATATGCCGCGGCTGCCGCTGGGCTGTGGGGAAAGTCATTCACTCCGCCCCGTCGCGTTTGGCCACGGTTCGCGCCATGTTCCTCCTCTACAAAGCAAACACCAGTTGGTACGTTCTGCTGCTTCTGTGAGCACACAAAGCATGACGACTTCTTGTGTGCAGGCTCACTGCTGTCTGGAGAGGTGAAAACAAACATGTGTAGTCTGAGCGTTGTTCATGGCAGGAATTGCTTTTTGAAAGATCAGGTTAGGAGATAAAACACAGCCAATTTTTTTTTTTCTTCTGTGGATACGGTTTGTGTGAATGGATTGCAGCTTCATCACTTGATCCTTTACAACCCCCCTCCCTCCTCTGTTTGCAGTTACATCCTCAACAGCTGCTCAATGGTGAAGGCATCCACACTTACATTTGATCTGAAGCCCCTCAGCGAAAGCATGAATAAGGTGAGACAAGAAAATCTAATACACTTTATTCTGATGGCCAAGATGAATACATGTATGTACAACTACAGTGTTTTATACTCATAATGAGCTCAGTTCTGTGGTGACATGTGATAAGCACTTGTTCCATGACAGGTTCAGTTACTTGGCATGGTCTGGCCATTTTTATCCATTTAATACTTGTAAATGACGAATCCTTTTTAAACAGGCTCATTTTGGAGTAAAAGTTGTAAGAACAGTTACATTTTAAAGCTAGAGTGTGACTCCACAGTAACATTTTTAAGCTATTACCCATCAGCCTAAGCTGTACTCAAGAAGCGTCTTGGTTAAGTGGTGAATCAGCATTCCATCATATCTAGTTCCCTTTGGAAAAAGTTAAAGTGTGACAAAGGACTACTGTATAAAGAAAAACCAGGCAGAAATGGAGGATTTGGGCCAAAAACATGCCTTTTGGGGAAAAAAATACCCAAATGGGTTTCTCTTTCCATTGCAGGTGAGGCAGCAGTTTGAAGGGCACTTGGATCAGATCTCTCTCTTTAAGAGCAGACTGGCTGACAGAAGAGTGACCAGGGAATTTGTCTAGTAGTATGAACATGCCATCTCCACTGTGCCTAGTCCTGGGATTAGGGATATTAGTTCTATAGTCTGCTCCCCAATCCCTCTTGCATTCTTGTTTGTGTTCTAATTTGTGTTTTTTCTGTTTTCATTAAACGTTTGACAATGCAGGAATTGCCTTCTGCGTTATTCATTAGTTATGATTGATATCTGGAAAAACTGATCATAGCCTAAACACAAGAACTATTGTATCCCTTGTATTATACTCCTCTTTAAGATCTACTTGTTTTGATGGATGGATGTGTTAGGATATATATCCTGTTTTGTCTGTATCTTTGCTGCGTAAATTCTATTTTGTCTATAAATCTAATAAAGTTTTACAGCACAATAACCCCAAGGCAAGTTTTTTAACTTTGCGATAGCCGCTTAGCTCTTTGGCCATGCTTCTAGTCTTTATGCTAAGCTAGGCCAATTTTAATTTCACAAACTCTTGGGGAGAAAGTTTTTATGCCATTTCTCCAAAACTATTCCTATAAAAAGCACAAAGATACAGCATAAGGAATGTTTATGCCTCCCTAGTGTTGAGGATCTAAGAATAACAATGTAGTCACTTTGTTTAATTTCAAAATGTTGCTTTCTGGCATGTAACAAGCGTTCACGTCGAGCCTGAGGGGCTGTAGACTGCTTCTCTAATGAAAAGGTGATGATTTATACAATGGCATTCATTCCATCACAGCACTCAAACTGTAAGTAAACACACAGCCATTCAGTTGGCACCATGCTGCATTTTATTGCTGAATTTCTCATACAGATTTTTTTTAATATAAAACCAGACAAGAGGCTCACACGTAATAAGCATGCCCATTTTCTCCCTCTGGAGTGCATAGTTTCTACACCGTCCACCTGCTCAGTGGAAAAGTTGATCAACAAAAGTAATGTCATTAATCATTTTACCTAAGCTTTTGTTGTCGTGGGAACAAAGGCTGATCAGTGTTTTTCAGCTGCACTGTGGCTGTACTGCCCGTGATCATGTCTGACGCAGCAGAGAGAGAGCAGACACACTTCCAACTACTCTCTGACACTTCTGTTTTTTTGGTAATCAAAGTTACTTCAACATGCCGTTGTGTCAAACAACCGTCCCCAAGCTGTCACTAGGGCTGGGTATCGCCAACGATTAGTCATCCAATCCCTTCTGATTCCCCGGGTCCCGATTGAAAGTTTAGTTACAGTACCAATTTTGCTCGGATATAAAAAGGGATTCCCAGAGAACATATGCCATACATTAAATTATATATTTTACACCATAATAATACACCGGGTTGTTTCCAGAATTGACCCCCAAAAAGTTAACCCTAACATTATATAAACATTGGGTTTTTACATATTGATAACTGATAACTCAAATACAGATTGATTTCGATTGGAGAATCGATTATTTGAACCCAGCCCGAGTCTCACCTTGTCACAGAACATCGATGTGAACATTTCAATAGCCTAATTACACCCATTCACATTACAAAGTTGGATTATTGCATGCAATACAAATCATTCAGTATTCTGCTATGTCATGCATATTTTCTAAACCCATTTATTCTTGTTGCTAGACGCCTATTTGCTTATAGATTGTGATTATAAATCCCCACATAGAGCATTACAGGGTTTTTAGAACACAGTATTCAAGACAGGATGGTGATGATGACAGTGCAAGTCAGTAGAGAGAGAGAGAGAGAGAGAGAGAGAGAAAGTGCTTTTCAGACGTGTCAAGTTCATTCAATAAGTCCTTTGCAGCCACAGAGTTACTGAAAGTCTATTTCTAAAATGTGGGGTGGGTTTTTGTAGATGTAAAAAAATGCTACAAGAATTGAAATTGAAAGCATCTCTCATGTACCGATTGGTTTCAATTATTGTTTTGGTGTGGAAAGAATACAAGGCAGGTCATTTGGCTCTGTAAGACATGATGCTACAGCTGTCCTCGCGTGTACCTTGTTCTGCAGGAAGTGTCCCGACCCAAGTGATACTGTATTCTAAAGCCAAATATTAAATCGACTCCCCCCATAAAAGTGACTAATAGATTGCTACCGAAGGCATAAACGAGAGCACGGGGAAGGGGACATTACACACTCCTTTAAACACTTACACCCTGGCACTAAACTCATGCATTATTGTAGGTTATTGCTTCTAAAACTATAATCAAATACAATTGTATGGATTAAAATATCTCGCTCTGAATCCCAAGACTATGAGGTATTATGTACAATACAATGTCAAGATGAGATCCTAATTCTAGGACTTAAGCACTACGTCGCGTCCCTACCAATTATACCCAAATCTAGGATTAAAGCACTACTCTTAATATTAGGTTGTATTTTTTCCTAAAAAGGTTTGTACCAGTCACATCTGGGATCTTTTTGGTTGTTGCATACTTCCTACCTTATTCATTTTTTATGCTTAAGAGTGCATGAATACAATTTAGGGCATCTACTTTTTTTCCTTCTGTTAGAAAGCACTTACTTATATTGAGAATATACACCTATATGAACTTGAATCAACAATTAACTGCATACCCTGATTGTGTTATACTTATATTGTACTTTGTTATGCAACTTATTCTACACCCAGGACATGGAATAAAAGGGAGATCTGACATTAGTCTAAGATTTTAGGGCCAAGCTGTGTCTAAATGTGGCGTACGTCAATCTACCAGCCTTTCATGTGACTGAAATGGTTCCCACAGTTTTGAGCTCCAGCTTAGTCTAGAAATTGATTTAAGTAGTTTTCAAAAAGCAAGCATCACAACTGGTCATGCATGGCCACTATAATGTTGGCACCACAGTCCCGCTAAATAGGCTAATGCACATGAGTCTATACATATCTTAATGGAAGACATTGGTGATTTTGTTGCTTTCAAACAACGTGTCACTTGTTTATACAATATACAGTTTGGTCAACAACATGACAGTTAAGATCAAATATTGCACAAATCCCGATTAAATGTGATTTTTTTTTTTTTTTTTTTTAAATGATCCCAAAAGAAGAAAAAGTTGAAGAAATGAGACCAGGGTTTCTTTCAGGTAAGGAGGAATCCAATAAAAGCTTGAATCAAAAGGAGCTGCTACTTCAGCGCTGGTATCTCTGCTTACTGGACACATGGACACATGGACACATGGACACGGCAGGTAGAGACAGAGCATTATGGTTGATAAGCCCGATACAATTACTTTTTTGAGTGATTTTGTCTCATGGTTTATGCCATAAAAGGCATCAAATAGTCAATTCTGTCTCTACCTGCAGTGTGTTCAGAATCAGTCTCTTATAGGAGAGCTCATGTTAAGGTGGGAGGGGGGGGGGGGATTCCAAGGACTAAGTCACAACAGGAATATTATCTTCAAATTGTGAATAAACCTGCAGACTTGACAAAGGAGAGCACCAAAATGGAAAAAAAATGAGATTGTGGAGTAAAAATACTATCTTGTGACCTTCCTTTGGAACAGATGCATAGGGGACCACAGTTTGAGTGAGTCGACGTTTTCCTCAAAATGGTTGAATCGCGTGCTGCCGGCTGCTCCTGCTCGCCTGTCGACTACGTCCCTTATTTGACTAAATTTGACCAGTAACAGCACATAAAACTGCTGTGGCGCTTGACAACCATTAAGTCACTTTTATCGATCACGCACCCATTCACTCCTGTTGGACTTGTTAGGGCGATGAGGTAGTGCAAAAACCAAAAAAAAAAAAAAAATAAAAACACCCTATGAATCGAATTTAATCACAGGCCTTGATCTTTGCTACAGTTTGTTGCGTCATTACTCTTTTCCCAGGTAACAGGAGCAGTTTGTCCAGCTGCTCTGATTTAATTATAGAACATGTGGGGGATTTTCTTTTGACCTTTTCAGGAAAGCATCAGTGACTACGTTTACATGCAGACTGATACGAATCTAACCCAAATCTGACTGAAAATGCCCAAATGATGGAGTCTTCCAGGCCATTACACGGAGAACTGAAACTCCCCGGCCTTTCAGCCAGTTTAGTGACCGCAAAGCCAGCGTTTTGCTACATGTAGACGTAGTCAGAGTGTGCTTGGTGGAAGTCACTCTAGCCCACAATCTTGGCAGATGTCCTGAAAGATGATCATGCTGCAAGAAGAGGAGGAGGAGACAGAGAGAGAGACAATGTCCCAGGAGGGCACCCATGTCCCAAAAGCCCCCAAAAAGAGGTCATCTTCACAATGCCTCTTCATCCTTTACCTCCAAAAGCGTGGGCGGCCGTGGAAGTGGTCCGTCGATGGTGCTGGGGCTGATGTTCCTCCGGTTGGGGCTTCAGCTGGTTTCACAGCTGCATTGAATGGGAAACCCATCCTAGAATAACAATTCACATATCATTTTCTTTAGGTATTTATAATACAGTTTAGTGAAAGACAAGACTATATATTAATGATGTCATCAGCAGATCTGCCTATTATTTCTCAATTAATTGACAAAACTATTGAAAACACCCAGTTTCCTAAAATCCAAGGTGACAAATCAGTCTTTGTTTCATCACAGTCCACAACACGAAGATAGTTTACAGTGATTGAAGACGGGGGGGGGGGGGTATTCACATTGAAGAAGCTGAAACTGGGGATTGATTGGTATCTTTGCTGGATTTATCGATTGTCAAAATTGCTGATTAAATGTAATCAATCTATCAACTAATCGATTCAGCTCTAATCTAGACAAAAGCACAGAACACGAGGACACTGACTGGTAATGGGTCCATCGAAGTGCACTGACGTCCAGCTAAGAGTTGTCAGATTTTGGAGATTTGACGTTAGCGTCTAAAATCATTGGAATAGCAGAATGAATATATCATGCATAAGAGTCAATTTTGCCTTTGCAATACGTTGTCAATTCCTATAATGTGTAGTAAAATTAAAGTTAAAGCAGGTACGCGCGGGTTTGGCTCGAAGAGTACTGACCTTGGTGTGACAGTTGGTCCTAATTGATGCGGAGGTATTTCCTCTGGGGCTCGAGCTGCTGCGGCTCAACATGGTAAACAAAAGCCACGGCGGTTTCTTCCTCTACCGAGACACGTCCAGGTCTCCCGGACTGGACGTATGCCGGGCTCATTCTATATAGAGTGACCGCGCCGTGTGAGGTCATACTTAAAGAAGAATAAACCAAAAAACCGCATGGCCCCTCTTTTCCCTCTCCTCACTACCCGGAGAGGAGAAGGTCCCCTCGTCCCCTGTCTCCGCACAGCCTCCGCTCTACGCCATTTTCGCTCTGTTACTACGAGCCAACGGAAGAGTACGACGATTGTGCCGAAGACATGTCAATCAAAATGAAAGTCCGCCCCGGATGTACTTCTTCTATTCCCCTGACAGTTATCAATCAGCGTTGCGGTGCGTTTACTGCCGCCAGCTGAATACAGTTATGAACAAAAATCCATTAATCAATGCACTAATGCATAAATGAAGATGTTTTAACTGTAGGTTAGTGTGTATTATTAACAGTAAATGTACTCTAGAAAAATGAACTCAATTTAGTCTTCTCCGCTCTGACTACACAATAAGTCTTCATACAGTCTGAGGAATAAAATAAAACCAGATACATAAGGTGCAAAAAAAACAAAAACACGGAACTTTCACCAAGGATTGACACAAAGCAAGCATGGCACTTAATTTATTCAAATCAAATTCATGAATCACTTTGATAATACCTGGACCGACGTTACATAACATATGCATCATATCTGACTGATAATCACATAATGATTAATAGTTGTTGTTCCTGCACTCAGTTGCTGGAGGGTGTTTTTGTAATGATTCACACACATTAACACATTCAAGATTAAAGGGTCAGGCATTTGCACAATTCATGTACACTAGCACTACAGAAAATATATATTAAAAGCATTTGATTCTCTTTAACATCTAGAACTAGTCGATAGGGGAATAAATCACCAGACAAATGTTGAGCAGTGCAAACATCAACAAACATGTTTCTTAGCCACAGGGAGACTGATCCGATAAATATATAGCGCATTATCATGGGTTTACCTGTTCGAAGTCTACAAACTAACTGGTCCATTGCCCAATGTTCACCACAGGGCCTGACACTGTTAGCCAGGGCTTTATTAAAGGGGGTGGGACCAGTTTTTGAAAGCAGGTCACAGTGGCAGCTAAATCCTAGTGAAGCCATTTTCACTTACTAGAACAGGTGCCCAGGAAGACACACACACAAGCCCAAAAAGATCGTAGCGATTGTGTGAAATCTTCATATTTAGCGGCACCGTTCTTAGTTGTAACTAATCAAGCAGTTGTTTAAATATCACATAATACACATTGAGTCAGCAGTGGCTCCAGCAGGCCCCGGGTGGTTACTGGTTTTGAAAGAGGGTCAAACTCGCTGTGGTGGAAGTACAACAATTGAAAATGATCATTACAACGTAATGGCAGTAGCTAGGTTAACCCATGTGAAAAGAAGAAATACACAAACATGGCTATAGGTTCCGATTAACTGTTGAGATAATTACTTACAAAGGGGGGAACCAAAGCCGTGGCACTTCAGTTAGTAAAACCCAAACATAATGGGGAGCAGGTCCTGCTTTACAGCTGGCTGGTCTGAATTGCTCTGACACAAGTCAGAGATAAGGAGTCATCAGATCCTGTTAGCATTAAAAACACTGTCTGTTTGGAAGTGGAATCACCCATGTTACAAGTTTCACTTTGAACCATTGCATATATATATATATATATATATATATATATATATATATACACACAGACAAAGACACACCTGCTAACTAGCCACTGAAGAGCATGAGTAAACTCCTATAGAATAAAATGTACTCACTGCAGTAGCAAAAAGCTTTATCGTACCTTGCTAGAAAATCCTTTTCCATGTAAGAAATTGAACAGCAGTAGTACTAACTGTGACCCTCTAAAAGTGAAATTCATAGTGACATTGCAGAAAACAACCCAAGGCACCCAACTTTTCCCTTTGTTCACTGAGCAGTGCAGAGGCAGACACTCAAGATCTATGACATTCTCTACCTAATGCTTGGTCTGACAGCGGACACCCGCAGCCTGGGCCGGGGCCGCCCGCTGACAAGATGAGATGAGGTGCTCTGATATCAACTGACATATTAAAGCTCCACCCCCCCAAAAAATAATAATGATAAAAGCAATTTAGTGTAGGAACCGGATGCTCATTTTCTGTTCTACGTCCACCTTCTCCAAGACCTGAGGAAAGAACCGAAACAGAACAGGTTCAGATGCTAAAATAAATACTTCTATGTTGTGGTCCTGTAATGTGTAATAACAGGGCTGTAGTATTAACTCAAACATGCAAAACATTGAACATGCACTTTAGGCCAACAAATATCAATTTCATTTGAAACATTTTAACCTTGCAACCTAGCAGTTGTTCAGACAAAATTAAGAAACCGTGCAAAAATAATGAAAATCAGATTAAATGAACCTAAAACGGTCCATCCGGTTTATATTGGGTTCTGTCCTGTGATGTGTAACGTGATACAGTACCCTCGAACCACAAAACTTGCCTTGATGAATTCGTTGAAGGAAATGGAGTTATCTCCATTCGTGTCAGCCTCCTGTATGGTCCTGTCAGCAATGCTGCCAAGCTGTTCATCTGAAATGTTTACACCAACCATCATCCGTAAGACCTGTAAAGAATGAACACAGAGTCACTTCCCGGGTTAATGAACACCGGTGGAAAAACAGTTCCAGGCAAAGATTAAATAATAGCCATGATGTTTGCCCAAACAGTGTGACGATGGTGCTACGCGTATTTAAGCACTACACAAGATAATGTGCAGTTATTACGGTTAAACGGCGAGCCAGCAGCAGCCACACTTGACTGTAGAAGTGATTTTCCAATGCGGTGACCACATATTTACTGGAAAACAAGCAAGGTTACTTTGAGTTGCACGTTTAGAGCATTCGTGCATCACACGAAGCAGGCGACACAGAAGTGTTTTGCGCAAAACAAGAGATCTGTCTGAGTCATTTAACCCCCGAGCTTATAGCAATTACAGGTCGCACAATGTCACCAAACCGACATGGCTTCACAGAGGGACAACAAATAACATGGGGGAAGCCAAAATACAGGATATTAGACCGTCTAGGGAACAATCAACCTGTAGTTAAGGCGAGATATCGCATTATTATCAGGCCAAGGGCAAAGTCTTCTCCTCGACAGGGAAATCCGTCCTGTACAGCGTTTGGATATGGCCATTGCACAATAGCATTCGTTCCTTTGTTAAACACAGACTGAATAGCAAATGGTTTTTAGAGATAATAACAATGGATTTCCATGAGGAAAAGAAAAGACATCTTTGAAATCTAATATATTGACCATCGGTCTGAATGTTTCAGCCGAGTTGTCGTCACAAACTGTGCTGTGACTCAGCGTCAACCACTCCACTCACCTGCAGCAACTCATCCCGAGAGATTTTGTCATCTCTGTCCAGGTCATACAGACGGAAAGCAACTGGAACAATAAAAGAAATATAGAAGTCATGCCCGACGCTTATTGAAACTGGTATGAATGTTCATGATACTGGCCACTATCTCCACCCAGGCACGCCCGGGTGGCCCAGCTCTACACTCACAAAGCAGCTTGTTTGTCCTGCTGTTGAGTGGCTCGCTGACAGCGGCGTTCTTGCTCTTTTCATTGTCCTCAATTGGTCTGAAGTGAGCTAGGGTCCGCATAAAGCCCCTGAAGTTGACCTGGTCCTCTCTAAAAACCAGAGACAGAGAACAATATACTGTAACACAGCACATTAGAACAAGAACAAAAAAAAGGAATTACTGCAACTTTGTCACAGCACAGCTCAGATTACTAACTAATAAGTGATCCAGGTAAGGTGTTTGTGCAACACATTGGAAACTCAAAATAGTCGTAACATAACACTGTTTTACACATTCAAACGATTTGTCATGTTCTTAAGTTGTTCTGCAGCCAACCCAAAACTAGAGCAACAAGAACCCACCTATAAACCACTACAAGCCATGGCTAAAATTAAGACGCCTACACATCTGACTTTTAGGGATTTTAATGATACGTTTGGAAACATCTGGTTTTCGACTTTAAGGCGTCAGCAAAACAACTGCAGAACATACCAAAAGAACCTGCGGTGGTAAAAAAAAAAAAAAATCAATTTTTTTCTTTCCCCAAACAGAATTGGCAAAACAGACCGAGCTTCTGAGGTCTGCAGTCAGGCAGCCACAACTGAAAAGCCTGGTGGCCTCGATTTGTGGTGGCTGTGAATCAAAGCGATAATACACACTCCTGTGACAAACAAGATCTTCAAAGACCAATAACAGGGATAACTCACCCCTCGGGAAAGAACGCATTGATGATTCTGTCTCCCAGCGGGTTGATGGCCAACTCCGGGATTCTCTGGAAATCCTCACGGCTGCAGACATGAGGAGATATTTTTTCTTTCAAACGAGATATAGTTCATATAAAACCTTACAACAATTCACCGCAGATCTCAAACCGTGATTAACTTGAAAAAGATGTTCTACAGTGCAAAGCTCTTTAAAAGCAGACTTGATTTGAATGCAAATATAAAAACAAGAGAACATGAACGGAAAACAGGAGGGCAAAGGAATACTTCTTATGACCGACTTAATTTGTCAGCCAGTGAAACACGCCCATGGTCCATCAGTAGGACAGGAAGATCATCAGCTTAGACATATCTCACTGTTGTGGAAACTAATCAATGATAAGAAAGTCACCTTGGGGGAAAAGAGAGGGCATCCGACTGCGTACTGTGACAGAAAGCAACAGAGGCACAACAAGCTGAAACAAGAGCTGGTTTCGATGTCTTTCAAAAGGAAGGAGTTCTCCTCTCGTGGCCAAATCAAAAGGCTGGCCCAAACCAAGTTTTAAACAAATGTTTTAGCTTTAATAATTACCCATCTCTTCACCTATTGCTTGTTCTGTCCAGACTACAAAAGTTAATCACAAACTATAGAAATGTCACAATGGTGTCTCAACTGAATACTGAATCCTCAATGCACTCAGATAATGAGCTCCATGAAAGATTTCAGTATCTATCAGTTTGAGTGATGTCTTGCTACTCTGAGGCTGACAGCCATTATCCAACGACAATGAAGCGCCACTGCCCTATTGGATTTCTAGTCACGTAGTACCTTCATTAAATAAAACTAGTTTTAAAGAACATTTTTCTGCACCTTCAAATTACTAAATTGACTAAAAATGCTCTTTTTCAATTCAATTTAAAAAAGTGGTTTCTGTTTATTTATAGTGCAGGTCTGTACCTCTGCTATAGGAACTTCAAAATGAGTTAATGACTGTTTTGGACCAATACCCACACAAGCAAGGCATTTCCAAAATCAGTTAGTAACAAGCCCATCTTGCCCTCCATTATAGAAGATGTCCTGCTAGGCTTGTATGGTTACTGCAAGAAACCAAACAAATCAACCCCAGTATCTAATTGGTGTTCATTCTCACATTGATGGTTATAACCAAGTCAATGTACTCAAGTACTGTACTTCAGTACAAATGTTGAGGTACTTGTACTTTGCTTAACCCTTGTGTTGCCTTCCCGTCTAAATTTAAAATCAACACTTTTGTTGAGACCTTTTAAATCAATGTTTTTAACTATTTCTTTTGTTTTTGTCCCTTTTTTTCAACATTGTTGATGGTTTTTTTTCAATCAACACTACTTAACACTAACTTATTAACTTTAGTTTTACATTATTTTTGGAATTTAAGGCCAATAAACCTCATTCATAGGAAATTAAACCAAATGTTTGAGTTAGAAAAGCAGAAATTAGGAATATTTAGACTAAAATTAAAGGAATGGATGTTGATGGATGATCAGACTGGAATATGTCAACTTCAATTATTCTCTCCAAATGCTATTATATTGAATAAGACACCCCAAAATTAATGAAAGTAGAGATTTGTACTTGCCAAAGAGCGTTGTGTGGAATCAATCATGTTATTTTGGGTAATTAAAATGCCACTTTCTACTCCACTACATCTCAGAGGAAACTATTGTACTTTTTAACGCCACTACATAAATCTGACACCTTTAGTCACTTTACAAATTAAGAATGTGATACGCAACACACATGTAGTTTATAAACTAGGATTTTGTATTATAAATGAAACTACCCAACAATAGAACGACCACCAGGTCCAGATGAAATGATGAGACCATAAAGTAGCATTTTCAATAAAGGGCTTTTACTTGTAACAGAGTATTTTTACAGTGTGGTATTAGTATAGGATCTTTATACTTCATCCACCACCCTGGTTCTTATGTCATACCTGAGGGTGCCGTTTTCTCCTTTATCCAGACTGGTGAAGCGGCTGTACAGGCGAGTGATCTGACTGTGGGAGACTGTGGAGAAGACACCAAATATGGGAAAAGATTTTACTACACGATGGAGTAGAAGGAATCAGGTACACAGTCCTTCAGGCAAAACAACGTTTCACCTAATACTGCACCTCATTACACTCCCAGTAGTCTTCTTTGGAGGTGGCATGTGTGCACTATTACCCAGTTAAACAGCCTAGAGAGTAAGCACAGCAGCAATGTAGCTAGCTAGCTAGCCAAGTCATGCAATAAATGGTATTAGCGCAACTTCCTTCTAGTACGTGATTTTACTGAATAAAAAGTTAAGCTTCAAGTAACTGGCAACATGAATGTGTAGGCAGCTAATGTCTAATACCAGGCTAACATTAACAAGCTTCACACAAGAATTAGTTTGAGCTCCACTTACAGCCAGTCTCCTTCTTAATTTCTTCGATTTCCTCTTCTCTGAGTAATGTGGATGCTCTGGAGCCCATGGCGAAATGAATAAAAAGGTGTTATATGCTAACGGACTTGCTTGCCGGACCGGTCTTGAAAAAAATCTCACAAGCTGTGAAAGAATGTCTAACCGGGTTTCTGTTAAAGTTAGCAAACGAGCTAACGCGGCAAGCTAAAACCAGCTTCACCCGTGAAAGCAGCTGCGAAGTGACGCTGCCGTGACAGCTAACGTTAACTATAGTTTTCAACCGGCTGTTTTATGTTCTCCGAGTGATGAAGCTCGGCAAAAGTCTGTTTGCTAGTAGAGCTTCTCTATGGTCTGTCGTGCATTCATAACACCAAGACGGGTTCCGGCAGGTTGTTACAAGATGGGTGGAGCAGAGGGCAGGTACTTAACGAGGCCGCCTCCCTTCCAGGCTATGCTGCTTCCAGGACGCACACAAAGGCACGTCTCGCCCACTCTTCCTGATTGGCTTACACTGGTATTCTCACCCAAGCGTTACCAATCTAATTCGCCAATCAACGAAGGCAACGAGTTCTAGCCAATCAGAGCCAGAGTGGGCGGGTCACGCCTTCCCCATATGACGCTCGACAGAAAGTGGGTAGTACATCATTTCTTGCCTGCTCAAAATTCGAAACTAATGTCTTGTATACACATATATCTGTTTTAAAATAGAACGTTATCTACTCTGTTAAACAAACTGAAATATTATTTACAATTCAAAATAAAACTAGCCAGCAGCTATTTGAAAGTTCATAGATTCCCGTTATAATGGGGGACCATCCTGTTAGGGTGACCATCTCAAACTCAACAACAGACTGTGTGTGTGTGTGTGTGTGTGTGTGTGTGTGTGTGTGTGGTGTGTGTGTGTGGTGTGGTGTGTGGTGTGTGTGTGTGTGTGTGTGTGTGTGTATCAATATATACACACACAATTTTTAACAATTAAAAGGAAAACTAAATAACAAACGGCCTTACCAATAAAAGACCTCTCCAGATATATGTGTTGTGTTTAAAGTATGTGTGTGTGTGTGTGTGTGTGTTTTTTTTTTTAAACTATGAATTTGAAAGTTATTTAAATTTTAGTTAATTTTAGTTCAAACATCCAAGTGACGTATAATTCAAGCAAAAGCCATTTTGAGCAGAGTTGGACTTGATGTGACTGATCTGCAAATCCTTAAATCATAAATATGTAGTCAAACATCAAATAATCAATACCAATATCTACTAATAAAAGTGTTACAACTTGTCTCCCTGTTGTAACAAAAGAGGAGCTCACACAAACATATACTCAACAACTTTTTTTGGTCAAACTACAAATGAGTATAGACTGCAAGGGAAACATGGAAGTCAGTTAAATCAATAGTGTCATGAGTGTTTAGGTGTAACATGGAGTGTGTGTGTGTGTGCAAGGATTCAGCTTTTTATTCTGTTTTAAGATGCAGGTCAGAAAAACACCACTAGATTGTGCAATTTCATTATTATTTCATACGGGGATTTAACAATCAGTGCAGCATTTGTTATGTGATAGCATGATGGACAGTATATGAGGCTGTACACCTATCAATTAAAACAAATCTTTGGCACTGATACTAATCACAAAGTATAGATGTCATTAGTTTTGCAAGTGAAGTATTTAGTAATAAATAATAGCAAATACTACCAAAACTAATCAAAAATGTAATAAAGATGGCGAGATGGATGATAACTTTACAGACCGCATATGTTATTACAATTCATCCAGAAAGGGACTGGAATATGTGTCCACATCCTGTCAATCCATCAAGTAGTTCTCTAAACCACAAATGTGTACCTCAGGGTGGCACTAGAGACACCGTCAGGGGATCTTTGAAGCCGTTAGGATTTATTGTCTGTGAAGACTATGTCGGTACAAAATCTTGTGCCAATTTTACTAGTCACAGGAAAAACCCTTTTTCATATTTTTCAATTAAATGTGAATCTTGGGTGCCGCCCTTTGATGCATGTCATTCACCCACTCTCTCCCCTTTCATGTCTTCATCTAGCCTAGAGAAATAAAAGGCCTAAAATGTAAAAGTAATAATGATATTGGAGAAAAAAAATGTGATTTTTATGTATTTAATCTGGCTGTTATTCATCTCATTAGAAGGCAATAAAAGTCAAATCACTTTTAGCATTTATATCTCACATTTGCACAAAGGCCATGGAAACGTCTTAACATTGCTACCAGTCAATCCTAGCGTAAATGGTTTTATTTGTCTCACCTACATTTAAAACTGGGCCCTTTGTGTATTGTTTTTATGTCCAGTTCTATACAAAGAGCTAGGATGTAATCAAGGCATCATACTGTATAGAGGTGAGGAGGAGGGGATATTATTTAATGTGGGTAAAGTAGGAGTCCCAGTAGGATCAGGCGCTAAATATGCTTAAAAAAAAAATTCTTCTAACAGAGATAAATATCCTGGAAAATATCTATCAGGTGTCAAAAAAGCTCATAGGGAGGCCAGAAGTCCCCAAAAAGCTTACAGTGGATTATGATAAAGACAGATTTGTGGGAATCCAACGGTCTGCTAGTCCGAGGAGCACACACTTAAAAAAAGGGTTTCCGTCACATGAAAGTAGGCTTAGTTAGAATTATGTTAACTCCCAACAAATCTGTGTGGCCGGGTTGGATCAGTGGTAGAGCTGGCACACATATACTTTGAGGATTACGCCTCGACACAGAGGTCCAGGGTCTGGAGCTGACCTGTAACGATTTCCTGCATGTCTTTCACTTCTCACCTAGTTGTCCTGTCAAATAAAAAGGCAGAAAAGCCCCAGAAATATAATCTTTAAAAAAAAGAAAAAAAAAGTCCAACATATCCATCTTCTGAAGACTAGCTACTACGATGTGTGAAGAATCCTACCATGTGGAATATTGTCTCCAAAAATGCGTCTTAAAGATGATTTTTTTGGGACTTTATTTATACGACAGCTGAAGACATGAAAGGGGAGGGGGGGGATGACATGCAGCAAAGGGCCGTAGGTTGGAGTCAAACCCTCAGCCGCTGAGTCGTAGAGCAAACCTCTGTACGTGGGCGCGTGCTATACCAGGTGAGCTACCCAGGCGCCCAAATGTGTTTCATCTTAAAAAATAAATACATTTTTAAAAAAAAGCATGCGCTGACTATCCAGAGGTAAAAAAGAAAAAAAGAAAATGGAAATACAAGTCATTTTTTCAGCAGTTTTGGTCTTCAACATTTATTTCAAGAACCCTGTGTGGTACAACAAAGACTCTTGAGGTTCAACAAACATTCAATGTTCAGTGGTATGTCCTTTACCTGTCAATCAACCATTCATGCCAGGCCGTCCTTACCGCACATAGCTAAGATCAAATATAAATTTACATGAGTTCCATGTTAGAATTGTCTATCCTATGGCCTAAAAAAAAAAGAAAAACAGCAGTAAAATATCATCCTTAAACCTTTGACAGTGATAGTGCAACTCACCATAAAACAAGTTTAAAAGTTCTAAATAAAATCAAAAACACATCACAAGTTTAAAAAAAAAAAAGAAGAAAGTTAGTGTGTTGATAAAACAATAACGTCAACTCCACGTCAGATTGATTTCCAAGCAGTGCATAAAGAAGCTCCGTCTCCCCAGGCCTTCCTAAATGAAAGGAGGCGTTTGATGGGAGACTTTCACTTTAAAAACCTTTGGACGTGTTGATACGACACACAGAGTCCATGGCGAGCTTGATGCTGCAGAGAAACAACAAAAGCACAATAGGGCTCAGCATCAAATATTTACCGGTACTTATTTAATGAAAACACCAAATCCCTAGAACAGACTTTTAAAAATATTTTCAGATACAGTACGTCACATCATTGTATCTTTACATTAAAAAAATGTTTAGACTCTATCACACTGAGTTGGAACAATTTATTATCGCTGCTACTTTGCTTAGGGGGAAGATATCTCACTTAAACTTGTCTGAAAGTTCCCAGAATTCCTTTGTTTTGTGAGAAAAAAAATTGGGAACTAGAGCTTAAAAAGAAGTTGCTAACCCTACTACAGTATGTAACTCTTAATACGTTTGATGATACAAATTCTCCTATGTGTAGAAAATGTGGAACTGAATTAGGAGCATTTATGCATTTATAATGGTATTGTAAAGCTGTGTATTCCTTTTGGGAGAAGATTCATAAAGCAATTCAAGACATGTGTAACTGTACTTTTGAGCTATGCCCTATGTTATATTTGTCGATTTATAAAAAATAAGTTTCCCTATACAAGAAAATATGTGTTTCCAATGTTTGCCTAATTTTGCTATAACATGTATATTTACTACATGAATTTCCCAGTCAGGACCCTCCTTGGGTCGATGGCTGGAGCAGATAACAGACTTATTGCCCATTGAAGAAATTACAGTAAGGTATTCCAGACTGCAAGAGTTCCTATCCACATGGTCCTTAGTACTGAATTATATAAAGATTATAAAATAACAAATTCACATTGAAAAATAGACAACCCACATACTCTGATAGTGTTATTATTATGACTACTGTATTGTCTCTATTGTTTTTGTGTAGCTGTGTTTAGGAGTATCTATGTGATGTCTGTTAAAAAAAAAAAAAGATTAAGAGTAAATATTTACCTATTCAAAAAGGACAAATAGTTAAATAATTAGTTTGATATAGATTAAACCACAATCCGAATAGTTCTTACTCCCCACTGTTGAATAAGAATCAGAAAACTGCAAAGGCAACAGAAATGGGCAGAGCGTGGTGAATGAAGTGGGGCCCACCTGTCAGCAGAGTGTCCTCTCTCACACAGGTTCACCAGAGCGTACAGGTGTCTCAGAGCGTACTCATACTGAAACACAAGAGGACGTCACATGTCACACAAATGTCCCCACAGTCTGATACTGAAATTTCCTCTTTTTTGCATTTGTGGCACTCCAAATGTCAAACAGCTCCGGAGAACAGCTACATGGAAGCACCCAGGGAAATACTGTGATGGAAGTTACGATCAAAGGGTTTTTCGTTCACCAGACCAACCAGTGTTACCTTTGGGCGAGCAGATTTGAATGTTTTAACGGTGTATTTTTATTCAATGTTGCACATTGTAATCCTGGTTTTGAAAGGTGCTCTATAGACAGACAGATCTAAAGCTTATATCATAATCTAAAATCTATAACACATCATAAGAATACTGGGAATACTTCCCCAACAACACCACAAATAAAATTGCCTACCACAGCTATACAATGCCTTGATTTGAATGAAGGATGAGTTATCAAAATCAACAAAGATAAAAATAAATGACAAGATCAAAATGAACAGCTAAAATAAACCATATTAATTCCCCTTTTTTTGTGGACAGTGTAACATCATCTGGTCTACTACTTTTGTTTTCTTGCCTGTCTCCGTTACTGTCACATCACATGGCTTCCAGTCATCTGAGTCACGGACCAATTTGCTTTAGTAAGCTTGTTCTTGCCTGCGGTACTTCCCCTTTACGACCACTGACACTGCTAAATTCATGTTTTTGTCTGATCATTTCCGACAGCAGGACTTTGACTCTCACAAAGACGCACCAACTCTTAAACAGGTTCCATTTATCAGTTCCAAAAATAAGGGATTCATGAGTTAGAAAGGACACCAGTACTCACAGAAAAAAGTTCTTGCATGTGGTATTAATACAAGCGATCAGGATTAGAGTCAGCTGAAGTGAAAATAAATAAATAAATTAATAAATAATAGAAAGACATTCTTTGCAGCTCTACCTCAGTTTTGTGCCAGTTGAAGCAGTTGTATTTGTAGTGATTGACTGCAGCCTTGTAGCACTGATGCTGGGTGAGTTTGGCTCTGTCGTTGAGAACATCCTCGGCCTTGAGGTGGTTACCAGTCACCCTCTCAACCACTTGCCGCATATTATTAGCCAGCATCTCCCTGACCTGAAAACACACACACACACGCTTAGAAATCTGTAAAAGTCTGTAACATGACAACTGTCATGGTAAATGCTCAATTTATGCAGGTAAATCTTTCCGATAAATCAGATTGGCATGGTATGCGTGAAAAGTCCTTCACAGAGGAAACGTGCAAACCTTGAGGTGGGTGTTGATCTCCATCAGCAGCCCTCTTGCAACTGTGAGATCATTGGTGGACATCAGCTTCCTCTTGAGGATGGCCAGAGGAACGTCAGGGCTTGGGGTCAGATCAGGATTTTTAACTGGCTGCAGGGTCATTGGAGGAGCGGGTTTGCCGTTGGCCTTGGGGTTACCCTGAAACGCTATGACCTTCATGTGGCCCATAGTCTATATAGAGAGCAAGGAACTCAAGGTAAGTATCAAAATAAGGGCAGGAATCAAACATTTCCCTCCCCTGCAGGGGCCCTCACAGTTCATTCATTCTCTCACCTTGTTTCCAAACTGCTGGACGTGGCTGGTGTTTGTGTGGCTCTTCACGATCTTAAACTGCTTTGTCAAAGTTTCCTTTTTCAGATCCTCCTGGAAACATAATGCATGACAACAACAAAAATTCGATCAGCAACAAAAAAACAACAACAACAAAAACAGCAACAACTTTATATATATATATAAAAAAAGAAAAGAAAATCCTAAATCAACCAGATTATTTTGTGTTGATGGAGTTCAAATTTCCATTTGGGTAAGATGGGCACTGCAAGGAGCCTTTGAGCAAGGCACCGTACCCCCCCCCCAACCGCTCAGGATGCTGGTCCAGCACTGGCAGCCCACTCACTCTGGGGCCTTTGTGTAGTGATTGCTAACAGAGTGTAAATTGTAATTCCCCTACTGGGGATCCATAAACGGTATACATTCTAAATTATATGTTGCAGGGCCACAGGTGCGATTACTGCTGATGCAAAGTACCAAACTACGGTCGCTGCTGTTGGAAACATTCACCACTTCCTTATCCTGTTCCTGCCTCTTAGACACCAGGTGTTTGGAACAGCAGCTGAACCTTTCATTGACTTCATATGGTCTGAGTTGCTATTGTACAGTTTTACCAGTCAGCAACAAAGTAGTAAAATTACCATCATTGTACAAAGAGACAGTTAACGTCACACCCACCACATCGGAGTCCTCCATCCAGTTAACGCTGTACCAGTCTCCCAGGTATGTGTCCCTCTTCTCATCGTAGTAGCAGGCGTAAGAGGACTCGTGGGAGTTGGCTGCTGTGGTGGCGTACACTGAAAAACAGACATATTGTCATGTTATACTGTGTAATTGTTTGGTAGATAATTCTTTTCTTTTTTTTCCAGTAGGCAAAGATAAACATAACAGTTGAAGCTC
This sequence comes from Etheostoma spectabile, assembly GCF_008692095.1. Lineage (NCBI taxonomy): Eukaryota > Metazoa > Chordata > Actinopteri > Perciformes > Percidae > Etheostoma > Etheostoma spectabile. The sequence continues at coordinate 579,471 of NC_045752.1, forward strand.
TAAAAAGGACAGTTTGTTAACTCACTCAAAAAAAGTTAAATGCAAGTTCAAGAGTGAATATGTTCCAGGAAATAAACTGTGGTTTTACATTTGGACTTAAGATATCTCAGTCATTTTGACGACAGATGAAAATGGATTCAAAAAGGGATGCAACAAATTTGGTTGAGCATGATAAAATCATGTTCATCACATGAGGCTAAGCACATGACAGAGGGACACAAATTACCACAAGATGCTGACCCCAGTGTTTGACTAAACACAACAACCAACAACTAAAGTAAAGTCCACAAACCACAGTGCTGACCTCAGCTTGGCCCAGACACAACAAAGATTGTACTGAAATCAGCAGAGCTTTGACTGTTGGTTCTTGAGTTATTGTTTTGAATTCAACATCAAATTTAGCCAAAGTCAAGAGGTCATGAGGAAAAAGTCAAGGTTCATGTTGTCGGGGCTTTAAGCAGTTCATCGATTGACACTTTTTACTGATCGCTGCCGCGTGATTATCTTGCGAGTTTTACTGCTAAGTGATTATGATGAGGTCATGATTAACTCACCGTCAATGTCAGCAGGCAGGTCGGTCATCATTGACCCGGACTCACATGCCTCGATGTAGAACACCATCTGTCAATGTGTTGCGGGGGGAAAAAGAAGAAAAAAAAAAGAAGATAAAAAGACAAAAACAAATTATATGATCTGATCTTCAAGCACAGCTACATCATCCCCTTATCACTGACCTACAGTACATACTTTAGGGCATGTATACACATATAGGCCTAAAAAATATAAATAATAAAAAGAGCATGATGCTGCGTACCTTGTTGTATTTCTTATTTTCGTGCATGTATTTAATGGTGTCTTGGAGGTCTGCAACATTGAGCTGCAGAGAAAGAGAGAGGACAAAACGTTTCATGTAACAGTTTCAGAGTACCACCATGTTACACTTGTAGTTCTTTGCACATCCTGATTTGATCTGATTTGTAGTCTTGTTTACTTAGTCTTTATGTAGCTAATTGCTGATGTAAAATGAATATTTGTAGGAAATCAAAGAAAGATGTAATTTTGGAGATTCTCAGAGGTATCTTTATCTTGTGTAAGAGACACAAGTACCAAATCCTTTTAAAAATGATAGTCATGTTTCAAAGACTATGCAGCTCTTGATCTGTGTGCGTTATTGTCTATCCCCCAACTTCCATCGTCCTTTATGATGTAGCATTAACATTATCAGAAGTCAGATTCATGTCTCCATACTGTAAGGTATTCAAGTAGCTCAGTCCGTGGGGACTTGGCTTGGGAACCGGAAGGTCGGCGATTCAAGCCCCAGCATAGACCGGTACAGAGTATGGACTGGTAGCTGAACAGGTGCCAGTTTGCTTCCTGGGAACTGCCGAGGTGCACTTGAGCACGAGACCAAACCAACTGCTCAAAGCACCATCCTAGTGAGGCCTCTAGAAATCTCTCCATACATAATGCATTTGTATTCAGGTCCTGTTTGTGTATATTTGAGCCTGTGTGTGTGTGTGTATATAAATATATATAAAAATAAAGACACATGACTATTTAAAAAAGACACATGACTAATCTTAAGAGACATAATTATCTAGCAAAACAAGCTGAGCAACATAGGACTAGTTGCTTATGAGTGAACATTAACAGAGCAGGAAGTAGAAAAGTGCTCACGTCATCATTGGGAAAGGCCAGAATACCAGGGGCCCCGTGGTCGGTAAAGTATACGAACACGTGATCCTTGGGGCCGCTGCCAAGACAAACAGACCAAAGTTAGGGAAAAAAAAAAATCTAGATTAAATCAGATTTTGTATTGCTCGGATTACTGGTGTAATCTCTTTAAGGAAATTAAATACTTCTCTTCTCTCTTGTTAAATCTGATCACTTGCCTTTTCAACACTTTTCCAGAGCCACCTTTGACTTGTGAGGAGTCACCCTTCAGCACGGCCAAGAAGTTGTGTGGAGTCACTTCCTGCAGGGAGACAGGAAGACACTCAGTCAGAAATCCAAAAGCCTTAAAATGATCTGTTTGAATGGCAAAACATGCTGCAATACGTTTATTCAGGAGCTCTGATTCGAACTCTTGTATAAATATTTGCACTGAGGCACTCACATCCCCGGTGTAGTCTTTAGGAACTCCCTTGTACACATCTGTGCCATTCGGCCTGTTGATCACTATCCCAGGGGTGGGGTTACTGGGGGAAAAAAAAAAAATATATGAATCAGATATGCAGAAGGAAGTAAAAACTGCTGACAAAACACTGTCACCTGATCAGTGAATCATACATCTGTTCCAGTCATTATGACAGAAACTACTGTAAACTCCACAGCACTTCATGTTTTTCCCCGTTCACAGCAAAATCCTATTCATTAACTCTCAACAACAAGGACTCTAATGTGTAAGAAACTGCACAGTAGCCATTGCTTTTTGCAGTCGGTATAGAAAATTGTGCAAGCTGCACTATTGCCTGCATTGTTTTAAACACAAGTTCATTATTAACGACCAATCCGTTACATGTTCAATAACCTTGTCAAGCCTATGATATGGATGTAAACAATAAATGTTATGCATAACGTATCTTTAAAACCTGACTTACATTATGTCAAGGCATTTTGATGCACGGACACATTGGTTAACGCTTAAGTGTGAGAGTTAATACTTGCAGAATAGCATTTTTTTTCTTAGCTTATCGATTACTATTAAATGAAGCTGCAGTGGAAATAATCGGTTCTGCAGCTTCTCTGTACATACACACACATACAAGTCCCCATGTACAAAGACAACAACAACCATGTAACAACCCTTTAACAACCGTGTTTACAGTACATTTTCTTTACTTATCCTTCATGTCAAAAAGCTGCCCACTACTGACTAATCAAAAGACCAATGATCCCCCCCCCCCCATATGAATTCTACTTAAGCCTTTGTCTAGACATACAAATAATGTTTCCATACATTCCAGCAGGTTATCATAACACATGAACAGTTTGGGTTTATGACATACAGTAGCAAAGTGAAATATAAGAAGTAAATGGCTGGGAGTGAAATAATTAGCCCATCTGGGCCACTAACTGACCCTGAGCCAGTGGACAATCATCCCAGTCTGTAACAGTGATCCAGCTGACTCAAACTGACGGATCGGCTTTCACTGCTGCTCTTCCATCCAGTCACCATGTCGGTAATTTAACTCCAAGTCAAAGCACTTCAATTACTGTCTTGTGACTCCTCTCAGGAGGATCTCTTTAACCCTCAATGCTGCTGCTCTGACAATGAAGCACACAGGACTGGCATGCCACAGTGACATACGACATGCCAACATGCCAGTGCGATTTTTCTGTGGTTTACAGACAGCGCTGCAAACGTCCACCCTGCTACATTGCTGTACAATCGTGAGTGTTTCTGTAGTTCCAACAACTCCAACAAAGTGGTGTGTTTACTCTCTAGTGGATCACATCACGTCATTTCCAGAAATCCCATTCTCCCAGTTCAGCTTTGACTAAAACGTATTATTCTGAAAGCAGGACCTACAGTATTTGGATCAAGTAGCTCATGAGATTTAGTAGGCTACAGCGGGTTGTTTTTTTTTTTGTTGAGAAATCAACGCTTAAATAGTAATACAGCTTGGAAATTTGTGTAATTCCACTTAACAGAAACATGCAATAGAGTATGTACTGAACTGAAACTTTGCAGCGCTTTATCACAATAAGGAACAGAGTTCAACATATCTGAAGCTGACAAGTTTTTTTTCCCCACATTCAACTACCTTTAAAGCGGTGAAGAATAAAAGGTCATCAACTAACATAACTACAGTGGGGTTTTTGAACGTTTCAAAAGGAAAGAAGAAGTCTCTGTATCACAAAGAGCTGCTGCACAGAAACAAAAATGTCAACTCACTTCTCATTCTGTGCCAGGTCATCGTACATCATAACCACAATCTGCTCATCTGGGATGCCATTCCTGTGGACAATCTGGTAGGCATGGCAAGCATCAGCCTGAGAGGAAAAAAAAAAAGCAACATGTAGAGGTCAGTTGCACATTTTTAGAAGACTGGAAAGACTCTTGGAGAGCATGCATGGTGAAGGGGAAGCGGCTTATCTGAGGGTGAAGTTGATCTTAAACCAATACGTGTTGTAAAAATAACAACTGAGTCATGCACAGTTTGCATTTGATAAGGTGACATTGTGGGAACAGTTTCATATTTGACACTTCTCACCTGGTGTCTGTAGTTGTACCAGCCATTAGAGCCAGCCACGATGACCACCCAGTTCTTCCCACCGTCTGGGTCCTGGGTGGGGAACGCATTTACCAGCCCGAGACTCAGGCCGAGCACGGCGAGGAAGACTGGCTCAAACATGTCCTCGCCTTCTGTGGGAGTTCTGAATAAATGACAGGTATTGTTAGGACCCTCCTTCTTATCGAATTCACTCCTACAACAATGTTACTGTTGTTTGTTGGACTGCGAGGTGGCAACAAACAACGCCAGGTAAGCACTAAATACCACTAACACGCTACCCGAGTGCCTGGGTATCACAAGATATCAATTCTCGGAAGAGCTAGCTTGTAAATTAGCAAAACAAGCTAACAAAACAGACTTTTTCTAGAGCTGTGAACTGGAGAAAGCAAGTATATAATAATAATTAAATACGCCAATTTAGTCCCAACGGATTTACAAAGAGACAAATATATGTTTTTGTTTTTTTACCTTTTCTTTGTTGCGGTGTATGAAAGAGACTGCAGTTAGCTAGCTACTACATGAATCCTCGGCAGGAGTCAGTGGGACATTATATATGACGTCGGGAAAAAAGGTTGGTAGGAATTCTCCGGCAGCAGCCAATCAGAGGGCTCGGCGGGGGCGGGACGTCGAAGTAAAGTCATGTGGTTGAAGAGCAACAAAACATGATTGAGCTCGTCTGTTTTCTGGTGAGTAAAAATTAGATCAACTAGATAGATAATCATTTCTGAGACAACAATCACTTCTTTAAAAAGTCGCTTTAGTTGTATCAATGGCTTTTGCCTTTACTAACATCAGTCTGGTAAATTGGTGCAAGGACTGTACTAAAGTACAGTTTAAAAGTACAGTACTTAAAGTTAAAGTACAGTACTTGTTCTTTACTTTTTTACTTAAGTAAAATATCTGAATAAGTCTTCAGCCATTTGTGGAAAGTGATATATAGATCTATATATAGATCTATATATATCTATATATACTGTAGATATATATACACACATATCTATATATACATATATAGATATATGTACACACACATTTATATAGATATATATACACACATATATATACATACATATATATATATATATACACACACACATATATATATATATATACACACACACGTCATTTTACCCATTAATTTAGCAGATTAATTGTTATCTTGCAGTGTGAGATTTTTCCTACATAACATACTACAATATAATACAAGTGCACAAAATCTCCTTCTAATCAACTAGTTTCTATCATTTGTAATTGTGTCATAAAAGTCTAATTAATTTTTGACTGTAATTTGTATGTCTTACAAGTAGAAGGGCTGTTTGAACATACAGTAATGTGGGCTTAACTGGCTGATCTTTACCTGTTGATAAAGCATTAATTGGCAGTTGTTAGAACCTTAAAAATACAGATTTAGGTATTTGGCAGAACAGTGAAGACACTAAGCAGTTATCAGGGCAGACAAATGTCAAGAGATCCTCCACCATACATGTGTGGGTAAACTTTCTAAAATATTGGGAGAAGGCAACAGCATCACTTTCTTGGGTATACAGTACATATATTCATCTTCCTGCCAGGCTTTCTACAGAGTTAAATCCTTTTGTTTCTGTATAATGGACTGTACTGTAAGTCCAATGTTATCTTGTTATTATCTATTTTGAGGTATGAAAGACAGGGAAACTGTCAAGAAAACATATTTTAGCACTTATTCTAACAGTCAAAAAGAGAAAACAGAAATACGATAACAGAACAACTTAAAGTTAATATGATAGACCTGCTGTAAAGACTGTATTATATCAGTTATGTGTTCCTATATTGAACCATCACGACAATTTAAAATCCATTTCTAGTTAACAACCCTTTTTGAGTTACCATGTACCCCTTACCTAAATACTTTTCTAAAGTTGGCTTTATGTGCCTGTCAATTCAGCTTACATTTAGCTGTAACCCTGGTTCAGATAATTCAAATGAAAAGATCCAAAAATGAATAAAATCTAGAAAATTACACACTTAAAATGGTTTAAAAACAGATCATTTTTCAGACCGGTATGACACCAATTTTGCAGCATGTTACGCAATTCCTTTTAACCCATGTACAGAAAATAAAAGTCATATGAGTCATAGGAAAAAAAATCATATAAAACCACAGCAAGTAACCCATAAAATCCCATTCTACCTCACTGCACCTGCTAATCACGAGTTTCATTTGAAACTTTGCCCTTTAGTGCGACATGTTGTTCGTTGTATATATTTTATTTTATCCAAAAGCCCCTGTTGATGACTGAATTCAATATGTACTGGTGTGTACTCTTTAATTCAGTCTGTTAGATTCCAAACATTTGATTTGGAGAATTCAATACGATTACACAAACACTCTGAAGAGGCGTATTAAAGATGTCAGCAATAAATCAAATTTTTATTTCTCCATATAGAAAAAATTAAATAGTGAAACAGTCCATCAAAGATTCGGCATCTTGTTTTCAACCAATGGTCCTTAATACATTAACCTTTGTCCCAAAATGGAAAAAAAAAAAAGATGTAACAAAGTGTAAATACCATGTTCACAGTAATAAATATCGAAAAGAAAATCTTTTATACATTGACATTATATATATATATATTTGCGTAAATATATATATATATTTATAAAGATATAGAATCATATACAGTAAAAAGTTATTTTCAAGTTTATCAAACATAAAATAGTAAAATAAAAACGGCTGAAAACAGAATGATGATTGCATTTTTTTTCATTCCCAAGGCATCGGTAACCATGGTCATTCAGAGTCTGTAATAAATAAAATGTGATATTATCTAAAGAGTGTAGTGCATCGCTGTAAATTAAAAGAAGGAAAAGAAAAAATTATAGTGCAAGTTCTTTTTTCCTTTGCGCAAAGTAATCTTGCAAATTTCAAACTAATCCAAACGGAATGACAACAATGAAACAGAGGAGTGTGTCGAGCGCAGCAACATAAAGTCTCGGACTTCCACCGGTTCTGCACCACCACTTTCTCTGTACTCTTGGCAGCAGACAAAAAAAAGAAGTGTGAAACCTTGGCAGATATTCAATACCAGGCTTATTTTGGCAAATGACTTAAAGACAAAGAAAAACACACTTAATCTCCACATGCTCTTTACACTCAGCTCTGTCAGAATTGCCGACAAAATAGTTGATTTAATGCATAGAAATGAATTACCAGGAGCAAGAACTAAATTAACTTAAGGGTTGTTTAACTGTCATGCAGCATTTCTGAGACGCAAAGCAAGGCAGATACTGTGGATGTGTGTGTCGATGCAGTAAAGGATGAATCTGCTTGCACTTTTCCCTGGCTTCCTTCCCCTCAGCGATAAGGAACGAGGGAGCGGGGAGAGCTCCCCTTTCCTGTTTGTCTGCAGGCTCCTGCGTCCTGCTGAAAGCCAGGGAGGTCTGGCTTCGTCTTCACACGAGCAAGTGTGTGTTTGTGTGTGTTTGCACGTGTCAAACCTCGGCACCCAACTCAATGACCCCAGTCTCAAAAATGGGCACTAGCTTATCTTCCACCTGTACCAGCAGGATGGTCTTGTCGATATGGGAGCGATTGGCTGGGTCTCGGCTACAAGGCACCCACCGGTGAATCACCTGCGGAGGCCAAAGCAGAGAAGGCGGCTTTGTGAGAGGAAGCGTTTGTTAAAGAGCTGGTAGGTCACAGAGGGTGTTACAGGACAAAGAAATAGGACAAAAAGACAAACAGGATAATCATAGCAACATCACATTTATAGCATGAGAGGTCAGAGTGTGTGAGCTGAAAGGGATGTGGCAAAACACAGCAGCATCAGAACTAGAGTTGGGTCAGTCCGGTCTGGTCAAAGAGGCTAAACAGGTCAGGTTCGATGCTAACCGGTTGGACCGACATTTGTCACTATGACACCTTCTGGCAAATATAAAAGTAGCCTGGATTAGCAGCCTGTGCAAACAGTTTCACAGAACTTGTATTTCAAGCGGTGTTGGGCAGTAGTGTTACTAGTTCAATAGTCTCACAAGACTATGCGCAGACCTCCCTCCACAGCGCTGCGGGGGAGGGTCTGGCTAGTCCACACAGCATTCACGCATGGGAGAAAATTGCGCGATGGTTCATTTGCATTTCTTTAAACCAATCTCAATCGTCTTGGGTGGGGCTAAGCTTCGGATGGAGTAACGTTGCCTCGGCAAAACAGCTTTTGGAAGGAACATGTACAATCAAAAGTAGTTTTAGTCGTGCAACCGAAAACTCTGATGGGACAGATAGTCTAGCTAGCTGTCTGGATTTACCCCGCAGAGATCTGAGGACCAGGTAACCCTAGTCCTCAGAAATCCACCGGAGGTTAGAACACCAACACAAAGAAAGTGGAAGATGACGGACATCCGGCCAAAATGAGGGATATCTGGCGGAATTTCCGGCGGTACCTGAACAATCCCGGAAATGTAAATGTGGTTGATGTAGACTACGTTTACACTGACGTGTTCCAGCTGTTGATGAAGACTTACATGTCCTTCCATGCCCTCTAAGGGGCTCCAGTCCCTCCAGCAGGTCCGTCCTGCCCTCAGTCTCATGGTCTCGTCAGGCCACTGCAGCTCCTTCCGCTTCGATAAGTTAATGTTCTCCAGCACCTGACCGACGTCGGCAACCTGAGCAACAGCACACAAGAATGAGATTCGCAAGAGATGATTGACATGCATAATTTATTTTAAATGTTATAATGTATAATGACTTTGTTGCATGTCATATCACTCTCTCTACCCATGTATTCATCTCCTCTTTAAACTGTCTAAAAAAATTCAAAATGCCACCAAAATAATGTTTTTAAATATGTTTTTTTTTCTCCTTTTTGCTTTTATTTGACAGCTTTGTGTAAAAAGAGGCAAGGAAAATTGAGGGACATAGAGATGATGTCACAAATGATCATTATTAACAGTATTAATGAAATTAATTAATTAATTCATGTAATTAAAACTATTTTTAAATGATATGCATAACAAGAGTAAGCGTCTGCAGCTATGCTAGCAGCTCAGTGAGGCTGTACTTGGACTAAATGCTAACATCAGCATGCTAACATGCGTGCAATAATAATGCTAGCACGTTGATGCAAACATATCAGAAATATAATATCTACCATGTTCACCGTGTTATTTTAGTGTGTCAGCATGTTAATATAAGCTAATTAGTTCATACATTGCATAAGTAGTTATAAATTGTGAAAGTTGTGGTAATTGTAAATGTAACAACATGTTTCTGAGGTCACAGTGCTGCTGTTTTGTTTTATATGGTTAAGAGTAAGACCTGCCAGTCACTGAGCTAAAGATTTGAGACTAAACACAACAAAGATACAGAACCCAGGCAACTGGATGAGAAACACAAAAAGCTCTCTGGCCCAGTTTTCTGTTTGTTGATTTCGATTCATGCGTAAAAACTGACAATCTGCTGCTAAATTTCTCTAAGCTGACAGGATTTAATTCTTGCTTGATTTCTTCTTCTTTTTTTAACTTAAGACCTACAAACCTGCACTCTGTAGGAGATGTCGTCTCTGCGCACGGTGGAGACGGTGGGGTTGTGTTGTTGCGGGTGGTGGTGATGGTGATGATGCTGGCTGAGGGGATCGGTCACGGTGCTGCACATGCCGTCGTTGCCCAGGAGGCCCACCAGCGTGTGCCGCTTGCAGGGAGGGATGCTGTGGCTGGAGAGGGAGGCGGAGGGGCAGGCGGGGTCAGACGTGGAGCCCAGCCGGAGCTGCAGGGAGGTGGGGAGCGTGCGCAGAGACAGCTGGCTGGTGGAGGAGCGTCGGCAGGGCTCCAGGCCGGTGGTGGAGGTGCGCAGGGAGGAGTGGCGGCTGCTGCTGTAGCGGTAGGAGGATGATTGACTAGCAACAGAGGCTCGAGCAGGAGAGTGGCGTACCAAACCCGACTGAACAGACTGGGAGCTCTGACTGGTGCCTGGACACAGGGTGGAGAAGTCAGACGCAGACCAAATGGAAATTAGTGGAGCACTTCGGTGATTTAGTGTTGCAATCTCAGAAAATTTGAGGATTTATGAAAGACAGATTTTTTTTTTTTGGTAAAAATTATAGCAACAGAAGACAAAATATCCTGGATTTTAGTCCTTAGTATGGGTCAAACTCCCAAAATACTGGATCCTACATTTCCCACTATGCAAAGATGGCTCCAGTTAAATTTAAACCTCGTTAGTTTGTTTAAAAGAAGTCAGAAAGATGAATTTGTCAGAATATTCGTAATATTAGTGGTTTTCGGGTTCAGTAGTTCTCACCCAGAGTGTGCGGCTGGTACGTGTGAGACGGGGCAGGTCCGGAGGTCCCACCCTGCGACATTGAGCTCTGCTGAGAGTCACCCCCCGTCCCATTCCCACTGCCACTGGACAACCCCCCTGCATCTGAATCCTCAATATTCCCTCCACTGTTACAGCCAGCGCCACAGCCTTTCCGTAATCTACAAAGAAAAGTGGAATATCGGCCGTTATTTAAAACACAAAGGAAGAAAAAGAAAACATGTTAACCGGTCGCACGGCGGCACTCGCGACTGGGTGTGAAAACATTATTTTGCTTCATTTACCACCAGGTGAAGTTGCGTTGCAGTATTTTTTCCATTGGGTCCGGTTAGCTTTCACACTGCACTGTGTCAAACGCACCACTGTAAAGAGAATTTTTGGGGCATTTTAGGCCTTTATCGGTTGAAACGCTTTGCTGGTCTGTTGGACAGAATATCCGAGTGAAACTTGCAGACACTTCCGGTCTCAGAACATATAGAACGCCTTGGGTTTTGCTTTAGTGTTTCTACTAATTTAGAAGAAGGAAAACAATGTGTGAAGGAGAGGGTGTCCCCGATGAGAGACAGATGATGATGACCAAGCGATGTGGTCATGTTGGGTTATGGATTTGAAGGTTATCATCCCTTATATAAGTCCGTAAATTGTGTGCCGGGTTGAAATTTCAGGCTAGGAAATGCACTGTTTTTGGTTCATTTCCTGTATTTGGGTTGGATCGCGTTCTCACCTAAAGTGAACCGAACTCTGGTGTAGAGCTGGGCAATATATTGATATTATATAGATATCGTAATATGAGACTAGATACCATCGATTTTGGATATTGTAATATCGTATTATGTCATAAGTGTTATCTTTTCCCGGTTTTAAAGGATGCATTACAGTAATGTGATGTACTTTTCTGAACTTAACAAACTGTTGTAACTGTACACACTTTTTCATTATATCCACATTACTGATGATTATCAAAAATCTCACTGTGTATATATTTTGTGAAAGCACCAATAGTCAACACTATAATATTGTTGCGGTATTGATAGAGGTATTTGGTCAAAAATATTGTGATATTAAATTTCTCCATATTGCCCAGCCCCACTCTGGTGCAAACCAAGACCCCCGTTTTGTGGTTTTGGTCCGCCCCAGAGTTCGAACGGGATTACCCACCACGCCGAACAAACCAAACTATCCGGCGGAATGCTCCATAGTCTGTGTTTTTACAACTGAACTACAGAGAGCAACGAACCTGTGCCAGGTGCTGACAACAAAGTTTCGGATGTTCCCGATGCTGATAGGTCCTCCCAGGATGTGTCCGAGCTGGGGGTGTGTGTTGCAGTACGAGGTGGTCAACGGAGACACATAGATGGGATATCCGATGGGCTGGTCACAAGAAGAATTGATCATGTTTCGCAGAGCCTGCTTGGCGTTCTGAATGCTCCCGCGCTCCGGGTTTCGGTTCCTCAGGAACACCAACTCCTGCTGCTGCCCTGCCCAAAGGCCTCGGACACATTCTTTGTTCACCTGCAGCACAAGAGATGAAGTTCTCATGATGAACTGTGCCCAAAAAGAATTATCGAGGAATCAAAGACTAAATTTGAATCTGTTGCAGTTCTAACCTTGATGACACGGAAGCTGAGGTATCGTCGATTGAGCATAATGATTTTGTACTCGTTGGTGCCCTCGTCGAGGACGTGGCGCAGGGCGAGGAGAGACGGGGAGTTGGACAGCACGGCGCTCCTCCACGCTGGGTCGCCCTCGTGGGCGATGACCAGGTTCTGCTGGTGGGAGGAGATGGCCTCGAAAAGCACCGCCGGCTCGTCGTACTCATCCGGGGACGTGAAGTGGTCCTAAAAAAATGGAGTGCAGCGCTATTGTTACAGATCAAATGGGATCCTGAGAATGAAGTCAAAGAGAGTCTCACATGGTTTAGAAAACATGAGCAGCGTCTCACCTGGTGTAATTTGAGAGACATTCGGATTCCAGGCACCACAACTTTCCTGAGCAGTTCCATGTCTGCGAAGATCCACTCGTCTCGCACTGAAGAGATGCGGAAATCTCCCTTAAATAATGCATGAAGTCCGTAAAGGAAAGACTCCAGATTGCTGTGATGGGAAGAAGAGATCGAGGACATGTAGTATGAATGTGTATGCATCTCTATGTAGTTAAGTAAAGATATGTCCTTTTTCCACATTACTTATTTAATAAAGTATGCTTCTTTATTCTTTTAAACGTTACAGAGAAAACATCAAAGACCTGAATGTCCCAGAAAATTATTGTTCTGCCAATTGCTGCCTTTCTATTTGATAAACTGTACTAAATGCACATCGTATGGATACTGTGTATTTTGTTGAAATTATGAGGCCAGTTTAGAAGTAGAAACATACTAAACTCACTGTAGAGCACCTAATTTAGAAATAAATTGTGTATTGGACTTTATTTCTGTTCTGTTTTCCTATTATCTGAAAACTGTGCACAGCAAGGCTCTCTCTGCTGAAGTCTGAGGCACATTTATTGTGAGTGTATTGCGTTTTATTTGTATACAGTTCTGTGAAAGAAAAAAAAATCTTCCCAGCCCTTTGTCACATGACCAATAAATGATTCCATGAAGACAGGCCAAATGTTTGCCTTAACCGCCCATAGAAAATGTGTATTGTATTTAGATACTCAATTTGCTGAAAATAAAAACAAGTGAAATTAATAATGAATGTTTTATTTAGCAAAATTACATTATTTTGTTTTATCTTATCCAATATTTCCTATACTTATTAGCAGATTTTCTAAACTCCCCGTGGACCCTCCCTCCCTGTTAAAAAAATCCTGGAATCGCCTCTGCTGTTACATGTGTTGCATTGTGTACTCTCTCGCGGCCCTTAAAGCACTATACATGGTTAACTTAATATAATGAAGATGAGTAAATAACCTGGACATATGATGGGCAGCTGTTCCCAGAGCTCTCCTTCCCAGCACACACAGGCCGAGGCAGAGCAGCACCAGAGACGAGTCTTTCTCGCTGTCCAGCGGCTACAAACAAGGAAGAGAGCAGAGACAAGGAGGATTTATGAAACACATTCCCATTTGGTGCATGTTCATAATAACAGTATTAATATATATGGGTGAAACCTCAACCCTTGGCCATTACATTTTTACTGCCTTTCATCACTTGTTAAGAAATGTCATCTGACAATGCGTGACGCAAGTACAGCACCCCTCAGGGAAGTAACAAGACACACTACTCCTTAAAGTTGATTCAAATCAAACGGTACTGTAGCACTTTTGATCTTTTAAGTTGTTGTTTTTTTTTAATTATGAGCTCTTCTCATGTATTTTTTTAGTTTTTTTTTACATTTTGCCACAACATAATGCTAAAATAATCACTACAACTTTCATTAAAACTGGAACAGTGGTGTCTGAGACATCACACGTGACATTACATTTTGACTTTTCTTTTTCTTTTTTTTCCCAATACAACTCATATTGAGCAAAGCTGTATAGAACTGAATCAGTGTTGTCTGTTGTGGTGCCAGCCCTTTCCACAGCGTGCCCATTGTCATTCAGGGAACAAGAGGATGTATTGTTGTATGTTGTGTCTGAATGTGCCTGTCCTCGCGGGAAAAATAAAGTTCTATTGATTTGATTTGAAGAATCCACAATTACCTTGGCCCTCCGGGAGTTGCAGTACTGGATCCAGCCAAGGTAGACTCCGCAGAAACTGTCCCTGGAGATGCCTGCGAGTCGATGGTCATAGTCCTCGTCGATGTTGGGATTGAAGGTGGGATCCAGGTCGACGTAGTTCCTCTCTCCACATCCCCGCAGGCCGTCTTTCATGGTCTCATTAGCCAGCCACTCTTCCAGTTTGGGGGAAGCGATCACATAGTAGATGATACCCTGAGACCAGAAAGGGATGACGCATTTTGATCATATGTAAATTATATGAAAGACACACCTTCATTTAGATAGGTCTTTTTTATGTTGGTTATCCTGCTTATATATCACTTCTGTGCCTAATACTTTATTTGTTTCTCTAATACCTCTGACGCATCAGGCACATTTGTAAATGCTACGAAACATACTGTAGCTTTGAGTGTAAAAATGTCACTTGCGTGAAAAATAACTGATGAATAAAAATATTTTTTTCAGGCGGATTTTTTTAGGACTTTATTTTCAAAGGATAGATTATGAAAAACATGAAAGGGGAGAGAGAGGGGGGAATGACATGCAGCAAAGGCCCGCAGGTCGGAGTCAAACCCGTGGCTGCTGAGTCGAGGAGTAAACCTCTATATACTGTATATGAACCCGTTCTATCAACTGAGCTAACCCGGCCACATTAAAAAATATATTCATTAAATTTTAATTAAATATTATTTTTTTTGTGCCTTAATTTGATAGCATAGCTGGAGCGGAAAGGGAGAGAGAGAGCAGCGACGACATGCAGCTATGGGCCACAGCGGTAAGGACTGAGCTTTAGTTTATGGGGCACATGCTCAACCAGGTGGGCTACCTGGGCGCCACTACACCTTCTTTTTAACAGCTACATCCCACTTACCTTGACATAGTAGGTGGTCAGGATGCGTCGTAGATCGAACACCTGCAGCATGGAGGCGGCGCTGTTATCAGTGATGCTGTAGCCCTCCAGCACGTACTTGGTGACCAGCACCTCCCAGGCCAGCCAGCGCTGTCCAAAGGCAGCATTAAAGGACAGGATGTGAGGGAAGTGGCCCGGCTCGCAGCAACAGCAGCCCTCGTCTTCCTCCACCCCCTCAGTAATGGCCTCCACTTCCCTCTGCTGGCAGTACGTTCCTACGGAGGGAAATATCAACAGACTCAGAAAGACCAAATACTACTGTGTAAAGTCAGATCAAAGCTTATGTGGGGACTGTAAAGCAACTATGACAACAATGAGAGGAATCTAATTTTCCCTTTTCCCGCTGAGCCGTCCGTGTGTGTGTGTGTGTGTTATATATAATATATATATATATATATATAGAGTGGGAGGCCGCGTTGCAACAACTGAGCAAGAAGATAAGTACATTTGAGTCTCTAGTTTGAGAAACCAGAAAGGCCTCAACCCAGGTCCCCAAACTGGCCATCTTCATTAAATAGAAAGTTTGTGAGACGCAGAACAAATGAAAAGATGCGGAAGAATGCTGACGCCATCTGTAAGCAGTGGAGGTAATATGTGGCTGGGTATGCTTGTGTGGTTAAGGTGGGAGATTTGAAGGGTTAAAAGGGAATTTGAATAAGGAAGGAATCACTCCCCTTTTGCAACGCCAGGTCTAACCAGTGGAAGCGCTTGATTGGAGCTAATTTATCCTAAACGGACAATGACCTAGGAACACCTCCAATTGTGCAAGAAATATTAGGCAGAGCAGGCAGCTGGTATTCTCGGTGATGGAGTGCCACAGCACAGACAGACTGAACCCAATGGAGCTTTGTGGGAGCAGTTCGCCGTATGGTACGCAAAGAAATGCCCACGCAACCAATCCAACTGGGGAGCCCTGCTTGGAAGCTGGGGTGCAATTCTCCAGATTACCTCAACAAATACAGCTACAATGCCAAGGTCTGCAATGCTGGAATTGCTGCCAATGGAGGATCTTTGACGAAAGCTAAGTTGATGTAAAAAAAAATCTTATTTCAAATACAAATCATTATTTCTAACTTGTCAATGTCTTGACTCTATTTTCTACCATTTCAAAAAACGTTGGTGGTGAATAAGTGTGACTTTTTAGGGAAAACCAAAATTTTTTGGGTGACCCCAAACTTTGAACGGTAGTGTTATATTATATATAAAATTATTATTAAAATATATAATTTTATATATATATATATATTATATATATTAAAAATCACACACACACACACACAAAACACACACACACACACACACCACAACACACACAAAAACCCCACACAAACAAAACCCACACACACACACACACACACCCACACAACACACACACACACACACACCCAAAACACCAGATATAAAACTGGTTAAATACCATGTTGTACATTGGTACAGATGTGGTACAAAATAGATTAGATTTCAACAGTTGAAAAAAAATATGCTGTCAGACAGGGAGAGTGTCATGCTCTGAGGAGTGTTTCCAACTCAGTAAAAAGTTCACAGCTTGTCACATGTGCTCTGTTCCAGCCGGTTTGTTGTACAGCAGAACACTATTGGCTGCAGTCAGGCTGATAAAGCATGCACAGGTGTGTTTAACAGGAAGATAAAGCACAACAGGACTAATACGCTGGAATGCTCCTGTCACACATAGAAATACTAGGTAGGCAACTGGTTAATGATCCACGTTTATTTATTATTATCATCTCTTCAATATCCAGACCTAGCTCATGTAGTTTGCTAATAATTTGGGGGTGTTTCTTTAGTTGAACCTGCTTGGAACAACCGACTGTGGAGTTTTATTAAATCTGTACAAATAAGAATTGGAGACTGAAGGTGGAATTCACTGAGACTATATCTATCATATAAATATATAAAAAAAAAACAAAAAAAAAACAGCTAAAAACTAAAAAATCCCTCGCGATCAACAAAGTATCTATCTATCTATCTATCTATCTATCTATCTATCTATCTATCTATCTATGACTTGATTTTCAAATACTTCAAAGTTGATAACTAAAACCACATGCACCAACAAGTTCAAATGTCTGTTATAAAGTACAGTAAGTTTACTCGGTCACTAAAATAAAACAGATTTTACCACACAAACAAGTTGTTATGTAGAGATTAGTTGTGACTATATATTAACGGTTTCACAGCTAGCTGAACCAACTGAAAAAGCTAACGTTAGCTTGCTAATATACGCCCCATTTAAAGTGAAGAATGAAAGAGGTAATAGGATGACACATATAAACCCGACACTTGATAACATCCTTTTAAATAATGACATGAACTGAGAGTTTTTATATTACATTTCACAAAAGCAACACAACATACCTCAAATTACCAAATGTTATGCTAAGAACATTAGCCTGAATGACCAAATAACATTGGTTAAGTTAGCATAATCAGATATCTTCCACTTACTCTAAAGTGCATGGATATCTCTCTCCATGTATGCATACAGTATATACATCCATAAAACAAAGTCATACCTTCATTAATATAAAAGTGGTTCCCAGGACCCTCCTTTTGTACAAAGTAGATCTAGCTTGTGATACTACAGTGACATCTTGTTTATATGATTGACTTCTTTTTGATTAGACGGTGCTACAGGTGTTTCCTAGGAACTGAAAAATACACAACTCATGTCTTTACTGATTTACTAAACTGAGATGCATCATTAGACCTTGTGTCTTAGCTGGTAGTTTTAAACTTGCTAGTTGTTACCAAGAACGTAGGGAGGACACAAACTTAGTGATGGACTAACAAATAGCATCCTGATAATTACTCAAATTACTTGCAAATACCTAGTGACGCTGATTGCATTAGCTACAGCACAGTGCAATATAATCCCAACTCCAAACACATTTGTTACCACGTTCTTCCTTTTGTGTCCCACATGGACCTTCTCACCTCTGAACTCCAGCCCTCGGAGCTGAAAGGTGACCAGGCCGTTGCCGATCTCGATAAGATGCACCAGAGCGTTCAGGTAGTCGGAGGCCAGGATGAAGCAATCCCCAGTGCTGAAGTTGCCCCATCGGCCCAGGAGGAGGTCTCCACACAGGCTGTGCTGCAGGGAGCGGGTAAGGTGCTCGTAGAAGATGGAGTTTTAAATGGTTTTTATAAGCCTAAGAGGGGGAAAAAAAAAACGGGAGGTTTTGTTAAAAAACCATAATTTCCTTTCATGTTCATTTGATATCATTGGGATAAAAATAAGACCCCTAGATTGGGGCCCAATTGTCCCAAAAGAAATTGTTTGTGGCACCTAGGATTTCTTTTAAAGCACAAGAAAGGGGAAATGGGAAAACGGTTATTTCTTCCCTTTTTGCTTTTCCCAAAAAAAAAGGGGGAAACAAATCAAAAATGAAACTACGGTATGTCCTAAAGGGATTTTTGGGCCCGGAGAGGCCCCCCCCAGTGTTTGGAGTGAAACCACTCCTTGGGCTACCCAAAAAAGGGAAAAAACAAAAAGTCACACATTTTTAGAAGGGAAAATTTGCAAAAAAAGTGTTGATTTTTTCATGAAAAAGTATTTAAAAAAAGTTTCCCAATTGTAGTCTTCTCCCAGAACTTGCGGGACGGACGTAGGAGGTTTGAAGATTGGGCCCCCCCCAGGGAAAGGGTTGAGGGGAGTTTTAGAAGCCCGCTGGGCAAACCCCACCTGGACAAAAACCCTGGCCGAGTTGAAGGGGCTGGGGTCAAGGATAACCCTTAAAAATATGTTGTAAGGTTCGTGACGCACCCCTCTGTTTCCCGGAGATGAAAATGAGCTTGAGGGAAAAAACCTAAAATTCGGGTTCACTGATAAAAGGGGCCCCAGGAAGAGATCCCTTTTGCTTTTCCACCCCCACTTCCAACATGACGGGGACAACAACCCTAAAAACACATCTCAAACCACAGGGCCCCCCCCCCACCCAACCCCAAAAATACGGCCTCCCAAAAAAACAAGGAGTTTTTTAAACAACGACTCTCTGGAACGCCACAGAAATTTCTCTAAGCAAACTCCACTGGGTGCGGTTTTACCCAAGAAAAGGGTGGTGAGTGTAAAGTAATAGGGGGTTTGCCTAAGGTTTTCACACCCGTGCTTTAAATTATTAAAAAAAGGAATCCAAAAAAAACCCCTTTCGGAAAATTTATCTTTAAAGTCCCAAAATTTAAAAAAAAAAGGGGGAAAACCAAAACCTTTTACGGAAAAATAATATTCTTGGGAATGAAAAATTTTCGTAAATAAGGGAAAGAGCTTCCTTAAAAACCGGGGGAAAATATCCCCCCCCTATTTTAAATTCCCCCAGGGCAGGCCATTTTTATTTTTAAAGGCCATTTTTTTCAGGATCGGGTTTTGCATCCCCAAAAGTTCCCTTTTGGGCCTTTTGGGAAATTTAAAAACCCCCCCCCTCCACACCCATACCCTTTTAGCAAACCCAGAGATTGGGGTGGGGGAAATTTCCACCTTCCAAACTCTCCCCCCCAAATCAAAAAAGCTATTAAGCTAATTAAAAACACCCTTTTCCAATTTTTCCACTTTTTTTAAAAAAATTTTGGGGTGTGTAAAATTTACAAACCCCCGCCTTTTTGTATAAAAAAAACAGCGGGTTTAAAAGGGGTTCCCAGGCACGGAAAAGGGGTGAGGGAAAGGCTGGAAGGGTGAGCCCTGTGATTGCCAGGGGGGCGATGTAGGTGTGAAAAGTGCAACTTTTAGAAAAAATCCCACAAACCCTTTTAAAAAAAAACAGTCCCTGAAAAAAAAAAACAGAAACAAACTTCCCGATGGATACACGCCCGATACAAACTCCTTTTTATTTCATAAAGGGCCAAAAATTTTTTCACTTTGCCCAGTCCAAAAATAACTGGGCAGTATGTAAGGATCACGCTATTTTAAGTGACATTAAATCTGTGCATAATGTCTCTTGTACAGACCAGAACAGCGCAAGATGTACTCGTTATGTATTCCTCTCACCTTGCTGAAAACGATGGACATGAGGAAGAGGTCGAGCAGCAGCGTCTCGGACAGATGGCGGTAGTCGAAGGTGAAGAAGAGGACGGTGAAGAGGATTGTCACATACTGGTAGGTGGGGCTGCTGTAGGAGGACCGCAGCAGCTTCAGGCCTGCCACTGTGATCATCAGGGCGCCCACCCTGGGGATGACAGTCGTGTGTTAGGGGAGGAAGGCAAACACTGGAGAGTTTCTAAGTGTCCACACTACATCATGTTCAAACTAGTGAAGCATTTCTTTCTTTTTACAATTCTAAAATTTAAAAAAAATGTTCATATGTTAATCTGCAACCCCATAAAACCACAATTAGTTTATTACATTTTGGATTTTGGATTGACAAATGACATCTGCATGAGATATGAAATGAAAGGTGCTGGTAAGCAGATTTAGTTTT